>NC_140571.1:20332785-21532785 GCF_057381845.1 Rhamphochromis longiceps
TAGAAGTTCAACATCAGAGATCTGGGAATGTGTGCGCTCCGCAGTCTCCTCAGGTAGTAGAGGCGCTGTTGGGCCTTCCGTACAACTGAGGTGATATGGTTGCCCCAGGACAGGTCCTCGGTCACAGTTACCCCCAAGAATTTAAAACTGCTCACCCTCTCCACCGCCTCACTGCCAATGAAGAGAGGCAGATGGTTGTTATGACCCCTCTTCCGGAAATCTACAATGATCTCCTTGGTCTTTTTGGTGTTTAAGACCAAGTTATTGTCGTGGCACCATGACTCTAGTTGTTGCACCTCTGTCCTATAGTTTGTCTCATCATTGTTGGATATAAGTCACTCTGGCACTGTTTAAGTGTTTTTGACTAAGCTAGTACTACTTGTATAACTTCTTTTAAGACACACAATGTTCTCCTTTTGGGAAAAGAAGTTATCAGAAGTTTAGATAAACTGATATTTTATATTGTATGCTGCACTGTATTTGGCAGATATGTGACAGTGCCAACGCCGCTCACAATTCTCAACACGAAAACATAAAAACAATAAAAGCAGCAAGTAAGAAAAAAGAAACATAAAAGCAAGAAGGGTAACATCAAAGCAAAAGATAAAAGAAGAAGAGATGTGAACAATTAATTAGAAATCATTACCTGAATGTTTTTCTATATCACTGGGACTTCAAAAATGATTACACAGATTTAGCAGCAGGAGATGCTTAGGCAGTTTGATTTAAAGTCTAGAGGCCGTGCTGGCACAGAACCAGTCACTCCTCATTTCTAATCTAAACTTGGTGTCATCACCATATAGTGAAGTAAATCCAAAGCTACAACATCCCAGGCACTAGGACGATGTATATGATTAAACTTACCTAAAATTACCTGCAGTCTTCAATACTGATCAGTTACTGTAACCACGTCAGTGCTTATATTTTCTTACTTGATGAATCAGACGCTATAAATTAGACCTTTCTTTAAGAAGCTGCTTAAGAAGGACCAAAAAGCTCTCCAGAGAGTGATCCGTACAGCAGAACGCTGCTGCAGGATTGCTCTCCCCCCGCTTCAGGACACCTACACCAGGAGATGCCAGACTAGAGCAGCGCAGATACTGAAGGACCCGTCCCATCCTGGCAACAAACTGTTCCGCATCTTCCGGGCAAGGACAGAGAGACTCAAGAGGAGCTTCTATCCCCAAGCCATCCGTGCCCTAAACACACACACCCGCCCGCTCACATCATCTCACATTATCTATAATTGACTGAGACAGGACTCTCTTCCAGACACTAAACCAAGGCACAATGTACATTTCAAATTCCTTTAATTTTAAATATGTTTATATTGTCTATCCTGTAAAATAGTCAGAAGTCTATTCATATTAATGCACAGAATTCACCTGCTTGCTGCTACTACTGCACATTCACCCAATATATATATATATATATATATATATATATATATATATATATATATATATATATATATATATATATATATATATATATATATATATAAAATGTTCCTCCTCTACAGCCCCCCCCAATTTTTGCACATGTCGAGGAGCGTGTCAGGCTACATTTCACTGTGTGTTATACTTGTATAACTATGCATGTGACAAATAAAGGACCTTGAACCTTGAACCTAAGAACACTCTGGAAACAGGTCCAATACAAGATCAAACATGTCACTTGAAAATGGAAAGAGAAAAGAAAATTAAATCGCAATCAGCAAGAAATACGACATCAAGTAGTCTCTGTTATTATCAGGATGTCCTAAGAACTCCCTGAAAAGCCTTCAGTTAATTCAAAATTGCTGCAGCAAGAGTCCTGACAGGGACCTGAAAGAGAGCATATTTCTCCTACATTGGCTTCTCTTCATTGGCGCCTTGTCAAATCCAGAACTGAATTCAAATTCCTGCTCACATTCAAGGGTCTTGAATAATAAGGCCCTATCTTATCTTAATGACCTCATAGTAGCATATCACCCCATTAGAACAGAGTATAACTAGAGTATTTAGAAGCAGAATGGGTGACAGAGCCTTCAGCTTTTAGGCTCATCTTTTGTGGAACCAGTTTCTAATTTGGATTTGGGAGATAGATACTACCTCTACTTTAGATATTAGGCCTAAAACTTTCCTTTTTTTACAGCACATTGTTAGGGTTGGATGAGGTGACCCTGAATTCTCCCTTAGTTATGCTGCAATAGGTTTAGGCTGCTGGGAGATTCCCATGATGCACTGAGTGTTTCGTCTTCAGTCACCTTTTTCATTTAGTGTGTTTATACACCTCTCTGCTCTCTTCATCCACTCACCCCCAGACAGTCGTAGCAGATGGCTACCCCTCCCTGAGAGAGGTCACCAAAGCTCTTGCTCACAGGGGGTCATATGATGAAGAGCTGGATCTGACTACAAAACCAGACATGTGCAGACAGTGACTTCTCAAAATGCATCACTTTCTGCTCTGTTTTTTTTTTATCATCAAAGCTGTAACTTATAAATTCAGTATCAATGAAGAAGTAGGGTTATTTTCTCATAGATTTCAACAGAGTCAGACTTTTCCTAAGCCAAAGGGGTCGCTCGCTGCTGGCCACTGGACTGAAGCAGTTTTGAGGCACTTCTGCATCGGTTTAACTTTTCAAACTTTCATCTTTTATTCTATATACAGTCTGTAGGCTCTAAAAAAAATATTAGTCACATGTTAGGTTCATTGCATGTTTTTCTGTTTTGTGCATTTGATTCATTCATGTCCTCTGTCTCTTCATCTCAGCTGCTCGCATGGCTATCCTTAAAATGCAGCTGGGCAAGAGGTCCTGCAGCATGTCACAGCCTGCCAAGGTTCATGTCTGCAGTATGAATGCCAGTTTTACTCCCTGTCTTGTTCTCAACCCTTCTGGCTTCATCATACGTAGAAAAAGGCCTTGATCGGTTCACTTTATTCATCTTTATTCAAACTACTTTTTTCTTCTTTTATTTTACAGCAGGTAGATGGCAAATGGCAAAAATATATTTTTGTCCAATTTCTGTTATGGCAAAGTGCAGTGTGAGACTTTGTTACAGACAATTTTACATTACCTGAATAAAATTAATTTAGAAGAAAATAAGTGTCAGCAGTCAGGGCTGGTACATGAGCTGTTGCCACAGTAGGTGAAACCTTTATTATTCAGCTGGAAGATTTTTTGACTCCTTTGGTGACTTTTATGAAGCAGGAGCCCAAAGGTAGTAAAATTCATTATGTTTCCTGCTTTATGTCAATGGGTATGAATCATATCACAGCTATCTTGAGATAAGTTACTTTAGTTAAGTCAGTCAAAGCAAATTAAATGTGACAACTGTATAGTGTCTCAAACCATTGGCCAAAAACACTTCATCACCGTAGGATAAAATCATTTAAATGTGTTTTCTCATGTTTAAGATCTGCTTTGATGGTGTCCGTCTATGTTATTTCACTCAACTCTACTGTATGTCGGACCTTAGGGCATGGTCATTGTCTTCAATAAGCAATATAAAGGCAGAGAACTGAATCATTCACTGGAGCAAAAAACTGAAGTTGAAGCTAGTCTCAAATTGGAGCCCTTTAGCAGCTCACAGGGTTTTCCATCACAGGAAAGTGATGGAGAACCCTGTTAATGCCATTTAGTCGAAGAATGTGTTTTGGGGTTGTTGTTTTTTTTCTATGGAGGACAGTCTGGCAGAACGCCTACAGGTTGACACTCCAGACTGGATTCATACTTTTGCAACTCAGTGTGGGAGGACCATCTTTAGGGGAAGCCAAAAAGTTTTAAAGGAAAAAACTTACATGTTTTAACATGCAGCACCAGACTAGGGGACAAAAAGAGGAACAGAGAAGCTTGGGATTGCCGTATTTTTAATCAGAAACTTTAAAGTTTTCCCGCTTTGAGGTCAGAATTAGAACTCTAAATTTAATCTGACAATAAATGAACCAACTAGATGCATAGCTGAAAGTACAAACATCATATGTCATTGTTGAGTGATGCTTTTTTTCCAGTATAGCCCAAGCCTTTAGTCATGCCTCCTCCTCCTTCTCACCTCTCACATCCGTTTTCAGTCATCCAGCCCTCCTGTCTTTTACACAGTCCACAGCATCATCAATTTGCTTGTTTTCTGCAGTCGACACAGCAGGTCAATTTGACAAGGACAAACAAGACACTGAATTCTGTGGCAGCTTGACAGCGTGTGTGCATACCGCATGTATGCTGACGCATACACGCTCAAAGCCAAGTCTTCAATCAGTTTACTTCCTCTCTTTTTCCCTTTTGATGATCTGTTACAGTACGTTTCTTGTTTTCAAAGTCCAGTAATACATTTCGTTATCATCATGTTCATCATCCTCATCAATAGACTGCATATAATTTTTCATCAGCCAATCAGGTGTTTCTAATCATGAAGAGTAAGTCCAATAACCCTGTGGTGGCAGGCAGAGCGTTCTTATCCCAGGGTTGTAAATACTGCTGTTTCGTCTGAAGTTGCAGAGATATGCTTAAGGTGCCTTTTAAGTGTTGGTGCTTTGATGCACAGGTTGGTGCAATACTGAACGCTGACAGGAAAATGATCTTGTGTGAAAGAGCGACAAGGTCTGTATAAAAAGGTGGGATGGGTGGTGGCTGATTTGTTGTCTTGCACTTTGTCATCTCACCTTTGCTGTTTGGTTAGGATCAAGAAAAGGTTATGGTTTGGGCTGAAATATGTAATTTCCTAAAACAATATCCTGTGGGTCTAGAGCAAGCTTCCATCTACATGCCACACGCCGGGTGTGTCTCACCACTGCAATAGCTGTTGTATCACAGCACCAACACAAAAGGATAACCTCTGTGCACCTTCTAGCCTTGATACATTTGCAGTATCAAGGCTGTTGGTATGTGGTTTTCCATGTGGTTTTAGCTTGTTTTGCCTATTTAGACTAAAAAAGCTTTGAAATGAGCCATTAAGTACGATAACTATAAAAGAAATGATAAAAAGCAAAGACAAAATAACCCCACTGCAAACCAACTCATCACTATCTGATTCTAAAATGTAGCTGCTAAATTACCTGAAGAAATTATCTCAGCAGGCTACTACCCTGATATTTTCATTCCTCAACAAATGTTCAGCCAAGTGACATAAAAGCCCATTGTTCATTGCTTTGTAAAATTTCAGTTTCACTAAATCAGCAATTCTGATTAAAAGGGCAAAAGATGTTTGTTTAATCTGCAAAGGAAAAAAATGCATAATTTAGAACACGAAGCTTCAACAGTGGTTCCTCCTGTTTAAGCCTTTCACAATTAATTCCACAGATGAATCTCTGACAAATGAACCCCATCTCCAGCTTTCCTGGATTGTCAAAATATCTCATCTGTTTTTGCATACGCTCTCCCCCTGTGTGACATTTTCTAGCTTCCAGAATAGTCCAAATCATGTTAGATACTGCAGGTGTCTTCCTTGTTCTGTTTAATGACTGCAGGAGCTTTTCCTGAAATCACAGCAGTAGACCGATACTATCGCCAAAAGCTACATGAAGCTCCGTCTTTGTCAAAGTCCTATCCATCTGGTTGCAGGTGTAAAACAGGAGAACACAGAGAGGGAATGTAAACACTGTCAAACTATCACATCCACTACAATGCTGGAGTGCTGAACAATCAAGCCCATGCTGCTCTGATGCAAAAACATAAAAAAAAAAAAAGCATCAGCCATTTGGCTTAAGGAAGACAATAGTTCAAATTAAAATCTACTTTCAGCCATCTAGTTCTATTATTTATGTCAAGGACAGAGTGGATAAAGTACAGTTTGCTCAAAATATGCATAATGTGACTCATAAAAAAGGATTTGCAATTTTAATAACATCTAAAAGGTACTTGCACAACTCAAACCATGCTAAAAAGCCATTCACACACACTGAATCGGAAATCAATAGAGGTGTGCAACAGGCCTTTCTGTGACAGAGAGGAAATTATGAAGTGAGGTGAAAGGATGATGAATGGAGGGTGCTGAAATGGGTCCCAGGTGTACAGCTGTATGGCAGGTAAGGACAAACGCAGACAGAATGATCTGTGATGATCGGAAACAGATGACGGAGCACTGGAAGGAGAGAAATGACAAGCTGAAAGAAAGAAGGAGGGAGAGATCTGATCACTGCAGGCATTGTTGCCAATGCAGGGCATATTCTTATGTAGGATTCGGTGTCATCAGCCGAGGCCATTGGGGGCAATGGCAACAGAGAAATGCATGCCGGTGAAATAAATTGAGGCCCTATAGGATTCTGTTTTTCGCCCCCAATAGAAAGTCGTCTCCACAAGAGACAGCAAAGTCAAAATATCAAGCCTTCAAATATAATCCTGTTTCCTCAACAGCTACTTTGAATAGGAAGAAACCGTGTTTCTACTAAGAGTGTCCTGTGAATGGTAAATACGAGGTACTTTCTTTTAATTTATTATATTAGACGTTTTTTGGAGGGTTTTTTTGGAGGTTTGGGTGATAGATCAAGCTTCCAAACTGTGGCTACCCACCCCCCACAAAAACAGTCATTGTAGAAGGAGCCAGTGCACAACTGACACTGTATGAAACCATAATGAAATGTGGGTAAATTCTCAGGCACCGCGACCAGCCCATTATTATGTAGGACACACAATTGAAAATTTTTGCTTCTCACTGTCACCCACCTTTTCTTCAACTCTGACAACATGTACACCTTACAAAAAATATGCAATGCAATCTAAAACCAACAGCTGTGCAAATGTTAACTCTGTAAATTGAAGGAAAGAATACAAGAAGCTGGAAACCAAAATATTCTTTCTACGTGATTGATGGCAAGCAGACATCTGTGTATTTATGTCTGCTATGTGCCCTGTGTGTCAGTGAGAGATATTGTGTTTATTGTTGCTATTTTGGTAACACAGTCCAAACACGCAACAAACCGATTATTCAACTGACAAATGAATATCTGGATGAAATGTTCTTTTCCTTTTAAGCAGGGAAAGCCGAGCGCAGAATAAATTGGAGTGTAAAATCCCAGAATTGAAATTTAATAGGAAAAACTCTACTTGTTTGGACAGCAGAGGAGTACTAAAAGTTGTGTTTACCCACCGTGTAAAAGTTTAATAGCAAAAATATATTTGTGGAAAGTAACAATAGCAAAGACACCATAAGAAAACACACTGAACCATAAGAGAAGAGGAAAAGGAGCACAATGAACATCCACTAGCACACATGCATGAATGAACAGATACAGTACATACTGCTTATATGTATGAGAAAGACTGATGTAAAGAGACCTATAGGCAGGCAAGATCTCAGAGAGAGCGAGAGGTGGCAGTTAGGGATAGATAGGAGTGTATATCCCAAAAGACGGGCTTATCCTGTGAGGTAAAACAGTGCGGGCTGGTCATCCAGAAAATAGAAAGTGAAAGGTGTTTTTGAGAGAGGCACTGGATAAAAGGTGATCCTCTCTCACTCTCAATCCCCCACTGGTCGCCCAAGCCAAAATAAAAGCTGTCTGAGTGCTGAGACAGGAGCAGGGACTGCTGGAAAAAAAATTGAAAGAAAGGGAGGCTCAGTGCTAAAATGTACTGTTGACATCTACTGTATGTGGAAGACGGGGGGGAAAGGAATGATGCTTCTCAGCTATTGTGCAGTAAGATTGGAACTGTGCTTCTGGCTCAGTTTTAATTTTGAGTTATCATAATGCTTCTAGAAAGGATTATTAGCTTTTCTGAACATCAGTGATCAGAAAGAGGCGAGAGAAGCCACTGACATCAAGACAAGGAAGTTCCTGACCGTGCATGGAGGGTTTCACCCCAAATCCAGCATCCTGAGACTGTACGCTAAAGGAAAGGAGGCCAAGGACTAGTGAGTGTCAGAACCACTGTCCAGGAACATGAGAATACACTTAGGCACCAGAAACTCAAGAAAGAAGAGGAGTTAGAGAAGAAATCATCATGGATGGACAGGCTCCTGCATGATATATACCACCAGCAGAGAGAGGTCCATAGAGATCTATAGAGGCTGGGGTCTACCACACCAGGCATCACTCTATAAGATAAGATAAGATAAGATAAGATAAGATAAGATAAGATAAGATAAGACAAGACTTTATTGATCCCACAACAGGGAAATTTTTGCATCACCTCAGCTCAGGTACAGATATCAGAAGGAAATACAAAAATACAAATAAGTACAATCAATGAAAAAAAGTAAGATAATACACTATATACAATGGTAGCATACACAGTATGTGATTATGGATATGGTTGGAAATATGGAAAACATAAACTATATAGCTTGACATAACTATTGTACCACTACTATTCCTGTTTATAGACATGTACACACACACATATATACACTAAATATACATACGTATACATATACATACATATATACCTGCACATGTCCTTACACATGGAAGGTCCATTATGCATGAAGTGGTGACCGTGGATGGTCACAGTGCCCAGTGACTAATGACATCGTGATTGAGGAGTTATAGAGTCTAACTGCTGTTGGGATGAATGATCTGCGAAAGCGCTCATTCCTGCAGCGAGGGTGTTTCAGTCTCTGACTAAAGGAGCTGCTCAGGTGGTTCTTTGTGTCCGGGGATGGGCGCCCAGGTACACACCGGCTCACTCCTTGGTGGCTGCTTGTCGGGGCCTGGAGCTGCACATCCTATGTGCAAGGTGTGTAAAGATGCCCCTCAGACAATCCAGCAGGGTGAAAGACACTAGCAGGCAGGGCATAGATGGAACGCCATAACCAAGTGCCAACATAGTACACGGGAACATCTATGCCGAGTATGTCCTGGAAGTCCCGAGGTCAAAATGGGGCACGTCCCCTACGGTGGTTGAGAATGACTGAGCTAAGATCTTGTGCAAGTTCCAAATACAGACAAACTGGTGACGCTAACCAACCGGACATGGTAGTGGTGGACAAGCAGAGGAAGACAGCCATAGTGATAGATGTAGCTCTACCGAGTGATAGCATCAGGAACATCAGCAACATCAGGAAGAGGGAACGAAAAGCTGGAGAAGTACCGAGGGCTGAGAAAAGAACTCTACATCTCCTCCATAACTTGAGAAGATGTGGACGGTGAAGGTAACAGTGATCCCAGTGGTAATCGGTGCAGTGAGCCCCAAGCTAGGCGAGTGGCTCCAGCAGATTCCAGGAACAACATCCCAGGACACGAGCTTGAAGGAGACATACACTACCAGTCAAAAGATACACACCCACTCATTTAATGGTTTTTCTTTATTTTTACTAATTTACTACTCATTTTTATTCAAACACAGGTTGAAAACTTGAGGATAATCTTTAATTTGATATTTGACAAATCAGTTCTGTGGTCCACAGCACGTTCTCCCAGCTCACAGACTACTTTTCTTCTTCTTCTTTTTTAATAAAAACCATCAGATCTGGGAAGTGTTATAAATGTTTCTATTACATTTCGTAGACTACTGTAATGCACTGTATACTATTGCTCATTTACAACAAGGCCAAAATGCTGCAGCCAGATAACTGACTGTGATAAAAAAAAAAAGAAAGATCACATCACTCCACTGTTGGCAGCCTTGCATTGGCTCCCTGTGCATTACAGAATTCAGTATAAAGTGTATTGTCTGTGTTCAAAGCCTCTGAACACAGACACCAACACCCTAATGTCTTTAAATCTAAGATAAATGCATGTGTTCAAGCAATAACGCACATTATATATCATGTTAGCTTATCCCTAACAGATATAACAGTCCAAACTTCACCTCCACCAGCTGAATTATAGACAACCCATTTTGACTGTCTCTCTCCAATTTCATCTCCAGACTTGTTCAGTCTTCTGATTTTGCTTTTTCTCATCGCAAAGTCTGGCTAACATTGAAGAGAGCTGTTGCACCACCGTGTCAGTGATGGCGATGATGTGGTAGTCTGTATTCTTCTTCACTTCCCATTTTCCCGTACTATCAAAATCACTTCATTCAAATCTGTCCACATTCTCTGAGCCACTCAGGCCCTAATTCCTGTTCTTTAACCCTCTGATGCATGAATTATGAAAGCCTTGGTCAAGATTTTTTTCTTAAGTGCTTTTATTCTTCTGAGGACATGAAAAAAAATGTTTAACTCTTTTTTTTTCAAAAATATGTTTTTTTTATAAAGTTATAAACTTGTCCACTCCAGTGGACTACATGCGCCTGAGCACTTAGCATGAAATACTGTGAATTTACTGTAAAAATTAATTACCTTGTGTTCTATTGTAAATATACAAACACTTGTTTGCTTGTATCCTTTGAAAAACATCTCAGCAATTTTTTTGGAACTTTCAACTCATAAGGCCCCAATGTTTAGACGTAAATAACAAAACCAATCAACAGTCCTAGCTATGAATCCTACACCTGAATATGGCAAACTATCTCCAACAAGAGAAACATTTTTGAGTCTACACAGTTCTATAACGATGCAGGACAGTATTACCAAGCCCTTAGTAGCATGCTGGAAGAAAACACAAACTGACATCTTAGTCTCTGCATCTCCAAACAGTTCTATGTTCATCACACCTAGGCTGTGCGAAAGTTTGCAACGCATCCAGGGCACAATGGCACACAGCATTGCATGCAGATGTATTTGGTCTTCCGTGTGCACACAACATCATGGCACCTGTTTGCATTTTTCACCTCGGTCAGTTGGGGCCAGTGATATCCTGTGGCAAACCTGACCTCACAGGCTACTTTGATGACTGCTCTCCACTTCACGGGTTGTGGGGTCCCACTGGGTCTTCCTCTTTTGCATTGCTGGAGGGAGAATCTCTTCTCTTGTTACTGACAGTTCTTTCCCATACAAGTTGGTGTTGTAAATGGTAAATGGCCGGTATTTGTATAGCGCTTTTCTAGTCCCTAAGGACCCCAAAGCGCTTTACACAACCTGTCATCCACCCATTCACACACACATTCACACACTGGTGATGGCAAGCTACAATGTAGCCACAGCCACCCTGGGGCGCACTGACAGAGGCGAGGCTGCCGGACACTGGCGCCACCGGGCCCTCTGACCACCACCAGTTGTATGTTATATTATCAATTAGATCTGCTGGAAACAGATGTCTGAAGAAATCTATGGGATCCTTCCCCTCCACATTCAATTTCCACTCTCCTAGAAAAGGAGGCAAGTCTCCAACCAAGTCATTGTCTTGGACTTTCCAAATATTTTTGCGGGCTTGAGTATGGTCAGGTGCCATGTACCCATCTCCCACAGCTCCCTGATCATACTGACCTTCCTCTTCATCCTGCCCCTCATCGTTCTCACTTTCTGCATCCTGACTGTCTGTGTCTTCATCATCCGTAGTTCCTATGTCTCTGTTCTGCTCTGGCAGCCACTCTCATCATCACTGGACTTATCATCACTGCACTCATCAATGAAATCATCATCACTGGAGCTGGATGGAATTTCCTGGACTATTCTGTACGCTGCCTTATTCTTTGCTGCATTTGAAGTCTACAAAATATGATAAAATAATTATTATAGTAACTCAAACTACAGCTGATCTGCACAGAAATATATATTTTAAATGAGTAGCTTATAAATGTAACAATTATATGCTTAATTATAACCAAAACAGTCCCAAAAAACAGTGAGACAATTTATGACTTATGTTAAAAAAATATAGTGGGTAATGCATGATGTCCACTACAGTGGACACATGGTTAATTGTAGTTTTCTACATATTAGACATAACAATTTCTTATTCCAAACAGATAATATCCTTCCCTAGATGTTACTGCATATCATCATATTTTTTTTACCTGTTGGGCTCTTTTAGCATAGAAGGATTGACAGGATATGCCAGCAGTGGTCGGCAGGGGTGACAGTTTGTCTGCCATCTTTGATTCAGAGGAAATTTACTTGCAGTTGCACTAACTGAACACTGAATTGACCTCAATGGAGCATGGCAGCAGAGAGCACTCTAGAGGCTAATATGCAGTTCCACCATAGAAACCAATGCATTAAAGAGATATGTACGTTTTAGTAGCTGTCCACTCCAGTGACCACTATGCATCAGAGGGTTAAATTCATTATAATCTGTCGCTCTTCCTTTTAGGTCATCTATCGTGAAACCCTCCTCCTCTGCACCTCCAAGTATGTGGGTTGTCCACATCGTCTCACCCAAAGTTTCCATCAACCATCTGCTTAACCTCCACAAGCAGTCAGACTCCAGTGGATCAGGCTACTCCCTCCTACATTTATTACCGATTCTGCTCTGATGTCACATCTCTTTGTCTAACCAACAAAAATACATATTTTTTTTCCTTCCAAATGATCTGCCTGTTAGGCAGGGCTGTGTGCAGGCAGGAATAGGACCCAAGGTGCAGACTCCGGAGACAGACGTGAACTCAAAAAAGGCTTTAATTCTGAACGCAACATGACATAACTTGAAAAACTCAAAATAAACTTACACCAGTGGACAGACAAAACACACAGCAAAATCAACGGTAGATCGCAACCCGGACACAGAGAAACACAGGGCTTAAATACACAGAAGGAGCAATCAGGGAATGGGTAACAGGAGGGAACCACAGCTGGGACAAATCAGAACTGACGAGACCAAAGAAGCGTAAACTGAACACACTGAGAAAAGACAGAGACCTTCAAAGTAAAACAGGAAACACATAACACAGAGTGAACAAAGACACAGCCTCACATGTAGGCACTACAGAGGGAACAGAGACGTGGGACCAGGGCAGACACAAACACCGACTGGACACGGGGATATAGGAACTAAGGATACACATAGACGCGAACTAGACAAGGGGATGCAGGTGATAGGGGAGACAGAGCAACTAAAGAAGACAGAGACATAAACCATAAGACAGAACTCAAAGAAACCAAAAACTAGAAAATATAAATAATATCATAAACTCAAAAACCCTGGGTCAACGACCCAGGCATCCTAACACTGCCCTTGTTGAAATAATATCCTGTGATGTGTGTAGTGGTGTTATTTTCAAGCCTTGTAGCGTGTGCTTGTTTGAGTGAAGGAAAGCTGTGAAGTTTCTCCACGTGTGTTTGATGTTACCCAATTTCAAAATGAGTTAAGATTTTAAGAAAGCTGCAGTCTCAGCCTGGCATATAACGGATGTCTCCTCTCTGCTTCTTCACCACATTGTTCCTGTCCTTGCAGCAAGTGGTTTACATGTAAAAAGCAAAAAAAAAAGCTTATATAGAACACTTATTATGTTGTACTGCATAATACATACAACAGGTTTCCATTGAGCCTGTATATTTTCAGCCAAAACACCCTTTGACCAGATGTTTTCATATTAGTACACTCATGCTGTGACATATCTGAAACACAGCACATGGTGCTGGATGGACAATCATGATGCTATCAATTCTGCTTCCCAGCTAACAATTACCTTTTCTATTCACCAGAATCAAAACCCATTTGCTTGTTCAGAGAGAGATTCAGACTGGGGACAAAAAGATTGGATGGCAACAATGGGCAGAGAAACAAATGATGTAAGCTGGGGATTATAATTTAAATAATTGCGCCTCTCGTGACCTCAGCTCATTACTCACTCATCGATCTGGATCGCTCAGCAAACAATAAATAAACATCAAAGTGCTCCTCTCAGGACAGTTCTCTCGTTCGCTCTCCTCTGAAATTCCTAACTCTTCCCGCTTTGCTCACCATTATGACTGCTTCACAGTAAATCAGTGAAGCGAAGTGACTTCAATTGAAATCGTTTCTAAAGCAACACGTTCAATTTTATGATTAAATAAGCCGGAAATATCCTCCCAGCGGGGGATTCTGCAAAAACTAGATTTTTACAGAGCAAAGGTTTCTTATAAAGGAATAAAAAGGCCGCTGTTTGTCATCTGTCATTAGGACAGACAGAGTTTGTCTTCTCCTGGTGTGACATGCCGTTATATTAGGCAAAGCTGCGATCAGTGTTGTACATGTAAATACTGTCACACTGCAGAAATGGAGACGATGTTTCTTCAAAGCGGAGCAGCATTGCCTACGTCTAATGAATTATTTAAAGCAACAAGGCAAACATGATGCATGCAGCACTCAAATATAGGTAGGCTGAGCGCATGCACACCGACACATACACAGAGCAACATCTGAGTGCAGCCAGCCAAAAATCAGCAGGTGCATCATACATGTATTTAATCTGTGAAACACAAGATGCGCACCTTCAGAGAAAAGTGCTGCTGGCAATATAGCATTCCAGACATGTGTAGGGAGTTTAATTGCCCCTGAAATGGCTCATTTGACATCATAATTGTACTGTTTCCATAAAATCCTCAAGTTAAATAAAGACATTCCACAGTGTGAGGTAACTACTGGTGGTGCTTATTGAGCTTTCAAGGGAAAACTCCTTATTTTTTGATTGAATTGCCTATTGACAGTCGTTTGACTAAGGACCGTAAGTTAGCGCTCTTATTTTAAGAATGTGGCAGATTTAATTATCTCTGATTTACGATCACAACATTTTCAATTTCAGCCTTAAAACGTCACCATGACGGTTGGCTGCAAAACCGAACAGTGCTCAGTGTGAGCCAAGCGATTACAGACATTTTTATAAGTCTGTGCAGTCTTATCCTGGAAGTTTTAAAATAAATATAAATGACGCTCTCAGTGTTGTAGCAGTGCATCAGGTCTTGTCTGGTGTATGGTAGCAAAAATAATTCCACAAAGTACAAAAGAAAAATGTTAAATCGCCTGGTTCTTCTACGGTGCTTTTCTACTCTGCTTAAGCTCTTTACGCTACGAGCCTCATTCAAACACTAAGCATGCGCTTTTATGTATTCGACATTCATGCAACGATATTGCATCCAGAGTGTTACATGCAGACTGGAACAGCCAGAGATTGAACCACCAACCTTCAAACTGGTAGATGACCTGCTCTACCTCATGAGCCAGAGCAACACTCAAAATAATAAGGAGTGAGAGCAATGAACTCAAGTGCAAATATTGTGTGTGCAGCAAACACTCAACGTACAGTCATTTATCTGGAAGACTTGTCGTTTTACTTTTTTCATACTTGACCAGCCACCATGCAGAGCTCTCAGTGAGCATTAACACCAAGCTCAGCCCTGACAGAAATGAAGAAAAGCAGCGCTACTTTCTGCAGTTTTAAAGCTTTTATAGATCGGCTCTCAAAAGCAAAGCGTGTCCTGACATTACTAACCACAAGGAACAAATAACTTTTTATGAGTCCAAGCCCAATAAGTCTCAGCTAGGTCGTAACTACTATCTTACAAAAAATAATGACTTAATCTCATTTTAAAATTATGATTAAAACTGACCACAAGTACAGAGGCAACCAAACCACTATTCATTCGTTCAGTAATACTTACTTCACTGCCTGCAATATATCCCCTGTTCCTGAAAAACGCCCTTTGAGAGAGACGTAAAGATCTTATAATCCTCTGGTCACGTTGCCTGAATTCGTAGCTATTTAAAGCAAGCATGCACACATGCATCTGTAAAGTGGGCTGTACACTCACTCAACCCTCAAATAGTCCCAGGAAGAAGCAGATACTTAACTGTGGATTATTTACTTTTTGATATCTAATCAACAGTAATAGCTGTGCTATGAACTAAACCATCTGGTGCTGAGGGCGCTTACTAATGAAGTTTTTTCACGATGGAAAATCGGGACAGCACAGTGATGAGTGAAGAGACTGAGAAATGACTTCCCTTATGTTGAGATGCTTTATAATGATCCGAGATGATTTAAACTAATCTGGCAACACATCCCAGCGGCAAAACGGGTCACGACAGTGACAGCAGAATATCACAAACATTCAAACATAGATGACACTGGACTACTGAAGAGACACTGGTTTGATTTGCTGCATTTGCCCATCTCCAAAATACAGCAGTCTGAAATTTATGACACAGGTACAGTTCCCAAGAAAGATATGATCGAAGGGTAGTCCTTAATGCAATTTAAGGCACCACCAATTTCTGTTAAATAGGCAGTGAATCAAGTGACTTCATGTAATGATGTGATAAAGGATGAACTGAGAGACATGCAGCATTCACCTCAGAGAGTTGTTTTATTGGCGAGATGCTCACAGGACCCAGATTGCCCAACAGCAAACATCAATAAAACACATCAAGAAAATTAACAATTAAATGTCACTTTTAAGCCTAAGTGCCAAGTTATTTCTAAAAGTTTAAATTATTGTGGGATTGAACTCAACCAGATATTCTTTTAAAATCTGACCTCAAGCATTTAAACATAGCAGTTTATGGGGATTGCCTCACTTTTGATGCCAGCCTCCAGTCGCCAGTTTTTGATACTTCCAGTTTGGCTTTATTATTCAGTCCTGAAGGTGTTCAAGTCTCAGAATTAATATTAATAATGTGTCAGCATGCAACTGTTTGCATTCAAGTTGGCCAATTTTATCCAAAAATCCGTCATTTCCTCTCCCTTCTTTATGCAAGTCTTGGAATGAAATGACCCAGGACGTTGCTGTAAGAAATGAATGCTCCACAGACATTTTGTTTTTGGCTTATGTTTCTTTCTGATCACACCAAAGCAGCTTAAACCTTACAGGCACAGCAGAACCTTCTTTGGACAGATTGAACTGCTCCTTATGTGGCCATCAACACGCACATTCTGCATGAAGATAAAGCATTTTTCCCGTGCTTCCTGTACGCTTCAAGCAATGATTTCTCAGCGTGCACCGAAAAGCTCACACCATCATATAAAATTAATAGAGATGGAACTGGTCACTCGCTAAGTTTTGTTGGTGTGGTTTCACTTAAAATTGGGGCAGCCACGGTTGGTTGGCAGTGCTCTGACTGATTCACTTTGAAGACACTGTAATTTGTGAAACCTCAACTACAATCTCCAGTGCTAGGCCATGCATCATATTTTGAGTACTTTAAATAGCTATGAGAGTAAGGTAATGGCCTCCGGCTGTTCAACCTGTGTAAAACCACCTATGAATCGTAACCAGAGCCACAAGGACGATGAGTGCATTTAAGGGCACAAATGAACAAGTTAAATTCATCATCTAGTGGAACATAACTATCTCCCATTGCCAGGTAAAATATTCATGTATCCTCATCTGACATTTTCTTCACACAGACTCATACCAGCATTGAACTGATATGAAAAAACCTGAGCCTTTTAATATGTAGCGCACGTGGATGCACTTTAAACAAAGTAAGAAGCGCTGATGCAAAGGTTTCAGTTTATTTGTCTATGTGTTATTGACATAACGCTAATTAATAAGGAAATTTGCTCAGACATAATGAAGAAACGGTTTAGTCTCAAGTATAAGCTCCTTTGCTACACAACAGATTTATACTTCAAATAATGGTTTATTTATGACATGAAACTAACAGATCAATTCTGAGCCGTAAATACCAACAGAATCTAGAACGCCTTTGCAATGATTATCCACAACAGAAAATCCACTGCTGATTATCTTCTTACAGTGATATATTCTGATGGGAAACCTTTGATCGATTGGCATTTGCCAGAGAACACTGGAACTGGGAGCACTGTGTCCTTCACAGATTAGAACAGGTTCACACTGAGCACAAGGGAAATATGTGAAAAAGTTGCGCTGCATCAACATCACCCACCATGACTGGTTTAGTCAGTGATGGTCGAAAGAGGCGAGTGCTGGGATGCGAGCAGAAGTCCCACTAAAGTATACGAAGACCTCATGCCACTCTGATGGAGTCTATTTTTGACAGTATAGTCAGAAACATGCGCGAGTACCCGGCTCAAGGTTATTATGTAGCTCTTCCTGTTCCTCCTCATACAAAGACGGTAATACCAGTTTTGTGGCCAACACCGATATCAGTGATGTGTACCACTTTGTGTTATACCGTGATGATCAAGTGTTCCCTTAATTTGCTTGGCCAGTGTATACAGATGTAACAAAAATGACTCACAGATTATTGTCATCAAGTGTTTCTTTTGTTTTGATTCACCAGTAGAACAGTAAATGCCTATAAAACCTGCACTGGTATTTTTGCCTATATTAGCACTCCGTTCCCATGTTATATAAAATATCACAAATATTTTATATGGTCAGAAATTCAATCGTTTAAACTCCTTTTTTTATTATCAAAATCAAATCAATCAATACAGCTTTCAAAAGTCCCCTATCAGTAGAGCCACCATAATGAACACTATATCCTTTAAAGCGTTTCCATTTAAAGATTGAATCAACCACCTTTCAAGGGAATATGTCTGATTTTCAGAAAAGCTACCAGGTAAAAAGCACTCAGCTTAGAGAACAATTTTCTTAAAACATCAGCAATTACAGCTTATGGCCATTTCATGTTTCACGCATGGCTGAACATGTAGGAGCCACAGCTCTCTGTGGCTTCTTCTGTGGCTTAAGCTGCTGCGCTCCCCTCTTTACCTATATTGCCAAAATATAGCAAAATTTTTAATGCTTAGAGAAATATCAGTTTTTAATCTCTGGATATCGTTTTTTAAATTTCATTCACAGCACAGGTATTTCTTTGAGGAATAACCTTTTGTGCTGATGTTTCATTTGTTCGTGTTTTTAGAGAGAGTGTTGTAATTTTCTGTGATTTTATCTGGTTCTGCTTTAATTTGACATCACATGAAACAGTAAATCAAGAGGTTGTCCTCCTTACTCACACTCCAACACAATGAAAACATTGCTATATGACAGACTTTTAGCAATGTGCATAATGTAAAGCTAAGCACAAACACACAGAATCGCATTCTGTACATTTTCAATGGTCCATGTGTACGCACAAATCTAGAATCTGAACTGGTGCCAAGCATGACTTCTGTGTGTGTGTCAGTGTAGAGGTTAAAAAATCTTAATGGGGAGGGAGCCATCTAACAGACCTACTAATCGCTAACACAAAGGGCTTTTTTCTTGGTCTGCTGCCATCACATTTCACTTTGTGTATAATGTCATCTGTTTAATATGCCGGGTAGTCCTTTCCACCCCAAGAATGCTTAGACAGACATTTTTACCATAATTGCCTCATAGATCAGGGTTGACTGCGTGAGGCCGCAGTATCCAGGTGCTGTACGTCAGCTGATCACAGCTTCAGATACGAGATAACCCTGCTTCTCAAGGTGAGTCGGCGTGGTATGTGCGAGTGTGTGAAGCAGTGAGTGTGTCCACTTAGGCTCAACAGGGATGCTGCATATAAAACAGCTGCTCCTCAGTGGCAGAAAAAAAACTCAGCTGTGTGTGTCCTACATTTTATATGCTGAGGTCAGCCTCATTATGCTGCTGTAAACTGGTGAGGTCAGGACCCTTTGACCATTTAAAAACCTGCACACCTGTCTGTACAAGGGATGGACACTAAAGGGTGGTATTATATCAGCCAATTCAATTCAACTTTATTGATACAGCGCAAAATCACAACAACAATCACCTCAAGGTACTTCACATTGTAAGACCCTACAGCACATGTGTCAAACTCAAGGCCCGTGGGCCACATCCAGCCCGGTGTGCATACACGAGATCATTTTATATAGATGTATTAATATTGTTATGCATGGCCGGGCGATATGAGGCGCTAATAACACACAAACTACAGATCCCATAATGCAGCGCTGCAGCCACCTTGCCAAACGCTAGGCTACCTGGAAACATTCCCGCGTCAATCAAGTCAAACTTCTGTTATTGCAAAGCTAGCCCCTCACAATGGCGAAGAGCAAAGTTGATTCTGAAAACAGAGCCCTTCAGCACCGGTGGGAGGCTAAATATATTGTGGCGTGTTGGGGGAGCAGTTAGTTCGCTCCCATCATGCCTTGGGACATGTGCTGCTGTTTAGATGTTCTTGTTTTATTGTTTATGGTTACGTTACTTTTAACTGTTATCTTTAATGTTGTGTTTATATTACGGTACAAAGTCACTGACCGTTATTGTTTTATAGAAAGAATGCAGTACCATAAGTGAGTTCTGTTATGCTGTTATTGACCCTTGAAGCACATTGTAGCGCCAATAAGTGTTTAATAAAGAGCTCTCCCTACCAGCTTGGGGTTGACCAGCAACTGTGGAGCTTCTCTGCTCAGATTCCTCTGCATGTCACAATATGTTTACAGGCATTGCTGGTACACCTGTGTGTCTTATTTGTAGAGCTAATGTGGCTTAAGGAATTTAATTTAAGACAGCACTACAAGACAAAATATCAGGATAAGCTGGAAAACCTAAATGCACAGAAGAAACTACAGAAAGTAGAAGAGCTAAAGAAGAATCTAACATTTCAGTAGATGTTTTTCACCAGAGCAAAACCACAAAGTGAAGCTGTTGTGAAAGCAAGTTTTATTGTAGAAGAGGAGCCAAATCAGCCCGGCCATTTGCCACTCTGAAGAGCTGCATGATGAATGTGTGCAACGTCTTGTGTCCAGACAAAACGCAGATTTTGGCAAATGTGAGCCTGAGCTGAAACGTATGTCAAAGAGTAACCGAGATGAAACTGCCCTGGGACAAACTTGTAGGACTTACAACAGATGGAGCGCCGGTGTTGTGTGGTGAAAAAAGTGGACTAGTCAGCAGGATGCGAGTAGAGATACAGGAGGAGAACTGTACCGGTGAGTTAACAGCATATCACTGCATCATACACCAGGAAACGCTGGATAGTAAAGTCCTAAAAATGGAGCATGTAGTGATCACCGTAACGCAAACGTAAATTTGATCTGAGCTAAAGGTTTAAATCACCATAAATTTCAGTCTTTTATGTGGGAAATAGATTCAGAGTTTGCCGACATTCCTTATCATACAGAGGTCCAGGCAATGCCCAGCTCCGTCTACATGCGGCTCCAACCTTGTGTATGCTTTCATTTATTTTTTCTGGGGGTTTTGGCAGCATGTTCATATTTCTAACTTGCATGATTTTGACAGGATATATTTTTACAGAGAGCAAAATATTTAAAGTAAGTTTATTTTTTTAAGTTTATTTATTCTGGAATAATCTTCCTGTCTGTTTTTATTCATATTTATGTTTAAAAAACATTGTTTTTGTGTGTTCAATAAATGTTTATCTTGTTTGGCCCGCGATCTAAAGTGTGCCTTGAGTTTTGGCGCCCTGTGCATTTGAGTTTGACACCCCTGCCCTACAGTAATACTCAAACAATCACATGACCTCTGTGAGCAAGGACTTGGCAACAGTGGGACAAAAACAGGAAAAAAAACCTCAGCAAAACCAAACTCAGGGAGGGACAGCCATCTACTGTGATTGGTTGCGGGTGATTGGAGGAAAAAAGGACAAAAGACAATCTCTGTCTCTCTTCCACAACATAATTATAACAATTAAATGGTAGTGTATAAACATAGTGAGTGCATAAGGTGGAAAAACAAGATGGCAAGCAGGCAGTCAAAGTGACCACTGCCAGAGGAAGAAAGAAAACTATATGCAGAGGTGATAAGAGCTGGACACAGGTGAAACTAGTGAGCGCAGGACAAACAATCACAAAGGTGGGAAAACAACCAAAGTAAAAGTAGAAAGAAGGTCATTACCAAAATAAAACAGGAAGTGGGAACAAGAGATGACAAGAAGAACATTAGAAACATGATTACAAATATTAGTTAAATCCAATTATGACTCAGAGCCCTGATATTAGATAGGAAGCCAAAACCATGACACATACTGGCCTTCAGTCATTATGTTTCGAAAGTTAGTGCAGAGTTCATTCTTTATTGTAGGATAAATACATAATTTTGGTCATTTTTAAGTTTTATGAACATTTAAAATATTTTTATAAACACAATATGACTCTTACTACTCACCAAAAAAGCTTGAGCCAAAACAGAACAGGTGGGCTGTTATGCTTAAAACACAAGCTGCAAATCCAGGGCGTGTTCATTTCCCCTTGTTTAATCTCAGTTGTTGGCTAGAAGCTCTCATTGCATGTCACATGTCAATCAGTTGTTTTCTGTTGGTCAACATTTCTTCCTGTGCTGCTCATTTGTTTGTACAGTGTAACGACAAATCAGCAAATTTACCCTGCAGCTGTGCTCTGACAAGGCATTTAAAACAATATGAACCCAAATTACTTGTAAAAAGAAAAACATTCTGCGTTTTTAATAAAAATGAAACCTTACAGCTGACGTAGTTCACTGTCTGTGCTCCCAGAAACTAACTCAGGGTTAGCATCTGAAAGCTGAGGTGGACTACATTTTGCTGTAGTATATGAAAAAAAAATGCAATGGTTTCAAATGCATAATAATCCAGGCATCATTACTCGGCCATCAGTCTTCCCCACAGGTCCTGTCTGTGTGACTTATAGTAACTGCTTTCTCTAAACCTCAGCATTTCATATTGCTCACTGGCACAGTCTAAAATGAAATTTAGTCCAGAGAGACATAACCCTGCCGGAACAGGGCTGTCTTGGGATTTTACAGGTTTAAAAACTGTATAAATCAGCTCGACTCAGCTGCCTCCCCCTGCCAGGTTTTAAGAACAACCTTGAGCTAAGCATACAGAGTAACAGACATCTGGCTGAATCTATGCAGCCACAAATAAAAGAGTAAGGATAAATAAAAGCACTTCAGCAAATGGTAGAACATTGCAGCCCTGACTGTACATTGTAAAGCAGGGCTTTTTAAGGACTTTTAATGACTCATTGCCCATTTACCGAGCCAGTATATGCTTCATGGCCACACAGGAAAAAATGCATACATCAAGAACTTCAGGTTTCTGTAACCTGTCTGTTCAGAGAATGGCAATTTATGCTGGAAATTGTTATTCATAAATTAAGTCTTCTTTAAACACTGAGGCGGTGGTTACATTTCTTGACATACGCTGTCCATTTGTCCATGGACTTGTTGGCCATTAGGTTTCGCTATGATGGCTAAAACTGAAGCGATGGAGTGATTAGTCACATGTTCCGGTCACATGGATGTAGTCTCACGTTTTACCGAGGAATGAAATGTAAATAAAAACTGTTGAAACATTCCTGTCTTTAAGATTTGATTCCACACTTCTCCAGTGTGAAACTTTGTTTAATGACGAGCAGTTAAACTTGAAATATAACATTCTTTGTGGAGATGAAAAGGTAAAAGTGGAGCCCTGCTGTGTGAGCTATTAGTGTGAGCTATTGATCTTTTTCTTTTGTAGAACTTAAGACTTAATTTTTTTTTTTGGGGGGGGGGGGGGAAATGCTCTTTGACTTTTGAAATGTACAATAGTGGGTTTTGTCCTGGCCTCCAACAGCTTTGGAGTGGCGTGTAACCCTGGTTATGGATTAATCAATAAAAATAAAGAAGATATGACTGGATCATATCAGAAGTAGTAGCAACAGCAGGAGTCCAGGGATCAAACATCAATAATGAAAAGAAACGCCGCAGTATATTTTGCACAGAATGTGTATTTAGACACACAGCAGCTGCACTGCAGGTATCTTATACAACTATTTATAATCCAATAACAAACTAAAATAATGGAGCACACAGGTGAAATAAAATGTGTCTCTCAGTCAAGTGTGTAGGTGCGTGTCTGCTGGCAGACTGATCACTGAGGCCAAGTTTGTGTTTGTTTGATCATCCTGCCAGACTCTAAAGTGGAAACAATCTGTACCAACATGTACCACAATCTCATCCGAACCATCCAGTTACCTGGAACTGAGGAATCGCTTTGATGGAAACTATGTGCTGCACTGGATTTTTCCTTCAATCCACTGTTTTACCAGAAGAAGAAAACCTTATCTATAAGCAGGTCACATAATCCATATGGTCACATACACAGTTATGAAGCAGTCACACACACTCCTAATACTCAGTGTGAATGATGGGTATCAGTGTAACCTTCAATTTAATTCACATCTCTCATTTTATTTCTGTTGTACAACAAGATAAATTACTTTGAGGTCATGTTATGCTAAGTGAACCAAAATCCTATCAGCTTTGCAATGTTACAGAGAAACAACTTTAGTGTGAGGTTCAACAACTTGCTGAGCAGGGTGACACTGTGAACAGGAACTCATGCAGGATCTCACTAGGAAGAACAAGTTGGAGTTGGTGTCTTGCCCAAGGATATTTGGAATGCAGCCTGGGATTTAACCACCAACCCTCCAATTAGCAGATGGCTTGCTCTACCTCTTGAGCTACAGCCGCCCCAATTGGTTCAACCATCTCTTTTTTCTTGCCCCCTTTAGAGGTCATCACAGGGGTCATCAATCATCTCCCTCCATCTCACCCTATCCGTAGCATTATCTTCTGTTATAACAACCTACTGCATGTCCTCGTTTACTGTGAACCCCCACTGTGATCATCCTCTGTAGCTCAAAATCATCTTCTCAGGCAGACAATTTTTTGTCTTGAATTTTTCCCCCTTTCTTAAATAAATCACTGCCACCACACAGCACAGATGATGAGATCTGGGTCTCCAGCCATAACTGAGCAGTTTTCTGTAGTTTTCAGAAGAATTTCTCACCCCCCTGGTTGAGACTGAACACATTACAGTAGTATTACAGTGATGTCCTGAGAAGGAGGACATTCAGAGGGAATGGTATGAACTGCTCTGCATGCAGCAGGCCATCCTGTGCCAGCTCAGAGCACATGGAAATGCTGCCTTTTGTTTTTGTTTTGTTTTTTTGCCCACGCACACACTGCTCCAACTGCACTCCAGGTTGGCCTCCATCTCTCGTTGTCCATTTCTCATGAAATAAAATTGAGTTAAAGGATCACCGTTACAACACACTGGATGAGATCCAACACAAATCACAGCGGTAAAAGTATAATGTGGACATAACGGTGCTTCCACTGTGAGATCTACAAATAACAGAGACACTGAAATTGATCAGAGGTGCACAAGAAGATGACTTTTTAAGTGTTTATTCATGTAAAGCTTTAAACTTTTATCCACTTGTTCTCTGATCTTAGTGCCACGGTGACCATTCCATGTATTGAGCGTCATACTATGAGCAGGCTGGTTTAGGTTGGTGTGATAGCTGCTCAATAATCTGTCTCACGAATGGGAAAACACCAGGTCCACCAGACCTTGTTTCGGTCCTAGTCCTTGTTGATCCACAGCAAGCTGGACTGGACCAGAATCCACAACAAATAGAAAGCTAGTGCCGCTCAGATGACTTAACAGAGGCTTTAGAAGAGGAAGACATTACAGGAAATTCAGCTGATAATTACTCCATTATATATAGTCAAAAACTATATGCAGTTTTATTATTAATTTGTTTACAAAAGTGCAGGTATGCCCTGCATGTGCCCACGCACACAGCCACTCCCACTCTACTGTCACATTTACAATGCAATTCAGTGGGAAACACTGGAGTGGAATTAAGTGTGACAGTAGAAGTAGCAAAGCAAAATTAATAACGTGGGCATTCATGAGTATTAAAGAGAAATATAAAGAAAAGAAGGACTAATGAAGAAAAAGCAAAAATGACTGCCTCTGTGAAAGGGGAAGGAAGCAAAATAATCCTTGATTAATTATACACTTAAGCTGAAGAGAAGCAGTGGCCAACCATTGAACTCCTCGAGGGAGAAAGAGATGCAAACACTTTGTCTCTTTTGTTCTTCCTCGTTTCTTTTTTTTAACAATTTTTTTTATTCCTCATCCATTTCCATCTCTACTCTGTCTTTTCCTTTAACTCTTTACTCACTGTTCTGCTATTCTGGAAACTCCTTTCTATTCCTTCTCAATCACTGTTTTCTTATACTTCTCTTCAAGTCCTTTATCCTCACGCTTGTTTTCATGTTCCTTTTGCCTCTTTGTCTTCCTCAATCCACTGTTGAGAATGCTAACCTGTACTCAAAGCCCTGAGAACATCCTACAATAATATCACAACTCTCCTACACACACAGAAATAGATGCACACTATTACACATTGTTAATTCCCCAAACCCTTGAGCTTTCCTTTAAAAAGCTACATCTACAAAGGCTCAAACTGTGGATGTTCCTTCACTGCAAACACTGCCTGATTGTATTGCCCTCACAGCAACCTTGAGAAAACTGGTTGTTGAAACATCAAGGTGAAAGAATCCATTGCTGCATTCTCAATGAAGCCAAGTCCCTGGACAGGAGAGCTGATCTGAGAGGATTCAGATGGATATTAGCAATAAAGAGGAGAAGACGTTTGAGGAGCCCAATAGGTCAATCAAAAGACGACAGAGTTCAGGCTCATTTTCAAGGACTTTCAATTGTCAAGCACAATACATTTTCGTAGGTCCAGGCATGCCAAGTCAAAGAAAATGTAACACTGACAGCTCCGCTGTAGCACCAATCAGCACAAATTTACAGACCTGCTGAATTTTGAGCTTTTGCTGTGAGAGCTGAAGAGGCATTATGGAGTGAGCAGCATCCAGCTGTGAGCAATTTCAATATCTACAACTATAAAGCTGACTCATAGCTCTCTGCTGGTTTTATACCAAATATTCAGATTAGCATGGTAAAGTGCTGTAATCATTCCCATTGATATTTATGTTGTGAAAGCTTTTTCAACAGTAGGGAGATTCTCATCTGGATTCTTATCACTTTCTTTTATTTCCCTTTTTTTGTACCAGAAAGGTAAAGCTGCCTATACTTTTAAAGCTTTAGCATTAGGAGAAGCACTGTGTACTAAAATGAGTCCATTGCAACAAAAACCCCAAAATCAGTGGATTATCCTTTCTTTTCTGATGCAAATGCATTACACGGAGGCCAAAGTTTATCAGCCGCAGCCAGTACTGGCCATAGCTCATTAACTGTTCTGCACTTTCAGATCAGAGACTGTAGAAAAGAAGAGAGACTGTTTACAGTTAATATTAGGGGGTGGAGTGGTACGTGTACATATCCCAAACGGTTAGGTGCAGGATAGTCTTAATGACTTCAGTAGTTGTTAGGATTCAGTTGTTGTCAGGTCTACTGTGTACTCCCAAAATGATATCCTAGAGCACAGGTTCAACCTAGACTGCATTTAAGTCTTCTCTTTAAAAAGCCCTAGTTAAGACACGCACACGAGATGTTTTTACTCACACCCTGCACAATGGACAATGAGTGATGGTAGTGGTTAGCAGGCTGTCTCCACTGACTACAGTACTATGCAAAAGTCTCAATCCACTACTCATTTTTTCATAATCTGCTAGGAAAACTGTAAATTTAGTGAAACGTGTAAAATTATATGGAAAAGCAGTATACAAGGAAAAAACAGAGTTTATACAAGCTAATAAAGTCAATATTTGGTAAAACCACCTTTATTTTTCAATACAGCTCGAACTCTCTTACGCAGCTTTCTTGTAATTTTGTTAAGTAGTCTTCAGGAATAGTTCTCGAGGTTTTACGACGCACATTTAAAAACTCTTCTGTGGATGTTAGCTGTGTTTTATTGCTCTGTCAAATTGATCCCACACTCGCTCGGTCAAGAATGTTGAGGAGTGCGGCCAATAGTTTGAAATGAAACTGTTGTCAAAATACGTTTGAAGCAAAAACTTCAAGCCTGGACTCATCACTCATCACTGCTGCCACTGATTTTTCAGTCCAATTTTTTGTGTTATTATACCTAATGCCTTGGGTTTGTCTGCTTTCCCTGCCTTACGAAGCCTTCTTGACAGCCAATCTTCCATTGAGACCATTTCCGATATGGCTTTGACAAACATTAGATTAATCAACTCTGCTGGATTCTTTTCCTGCTTTGCCAGGACATGACTTCCAGATACTGCAGATACTGTTTTAGGGCTGAAACTTCTTCTTTTGTTCTTCACTGAAAATGAGTGAAAAAAGAAGTCAAACAAAAACCTTTTAAAACCTTTCAGAAAGTCTTGAGAACTATTGCTGGCTCCTTGGAAAAAATATAAAAAATAAGGAGTGGCTCAAGATTTTTGCATGGTATTTGAGAGTGCAACTGACATTTTATCTAAGTCAGTAAATACAAAATAATACAGAACAAACTAGGGTAAAAATGTACACCATTGTCTCCTTTCTGATATGAGACCATGAGATGTCTTATCACTTGCAGGCTTGAGACTGGCCAACATTTCAGCATGGGTTATATTTCCACCCAATGCTTTGACATGCTCTTGACAACATGTTATAAGAATTAATGGCATACATATGGACGACTCATCGGATAGCTAGTGTGACTGCGTTAGCCACTAGCTTTCTAGATCTACATTAGAGAGTCTCTAACCATCTCATGTAGGAATGTTACTAGTCTTGAGGCCTTAAAGAGGTATTTATATATATATATATATATATATATATATATATATATATATATATATATATATATATATATATATATATATATATATATATATTAGGGGTGCAACGATACACAAAATTCACGGTTCGGTTCGATACTTTGGTGTCACGGTTCGATATTTTTTCGATACAAAGAAATGTTCATGCCTTTTTAATTTGTCATTTATTAAAATTATAAATATATATTTTAACTCAAAAGTACAGTTTTTAAATTTAACCCTAACCCTTGTGCGTGTTTTTTATTTTGACAGCGAATGCGCACCTGCGGACCACTTATGTGCAGCCCTGGTTATTTAGCTCGTCATAATGCAGCCACAGAAATTCTTTTGTCCATGAAACCATAAAGCTGCACTTTCTTTTTGCCTTATAGTCTCATTTGTCATAACTTCTCCGTTTTGTGGTAAGCTTTTCTTTGGCTGTCATTTCTTCACCCTGACCTGTCTTATTTGGCTCAGCAGAACTAAAATATATATCCTGCTGCTTTTACACACACACTCACATAAGCTCAGCGATTCTCTGCGCGATCAACCTCTCACATGTTTAAGCTGCGGGAGATTTCACTTGTCATGTTTGCATAGTAAGCTAACGATTAATAAGACGATGTCAGAGGAATTGGTGCACAAATTATCATCACTCACAGATCAGTGCTGTCGCTCTCTATACACAGTTCGCACGATTGCAAAGTGAAAGCAAAAAAACAAGCGCAAATTCAAACGCGACTTCAATATGTCACATATTGACAGTGGCTCACCGATGCCAATGACATAATTACCCAGCTACATTTCTGAAAGAATGCAAAAGCATTGACATATATTTTTCCTTCCTACAATAGCCCGACGGGCAGGGAAGAGATAGATTTTGGTAGCCCGACTGAAAAAAATCGCTAGCCCCAGAACATCGGGCTAGCGATATTGCAAGCCCTGTATCTGATTGAGGAATCACTCATCTTTGGAAAAGAGAGTTTATTACAGAGAAATGTCTCTTTCCAAAATAAAAGCTATACTATCCGCTTCTTCTGGGCTATATTCTCAGCAGCATAAGGAGAATCATGTGCTAACAGCTGTCTAAATGACTCGGCTAAAGTTAGTAGCATGCTTGTTGTTTTTGTCTTTGCACTAGGATGATGTTGGCGTAAATGTGCAGTCATATTCGTTGTGTTCCCACTAGTGCTTTCAGGTTAATCTCGTTGAAATGACCTTAACGCCACAACATGGCAAATCTCCGTTAACGAGCTACCGCCGATCGCCCCGTGCATGGGGCTAGACGGCCAACACGTTAACGAGCTAACTGCGCTAACACACTAGTTCCCACCCATGTAATTGAGCATTGCATGGCACATCCAACATACTGTTTTACTTTAGTCCATGACTCGCTTACCTTCAGGGTCATACGTCACATGAAAACCAAAATAATTCCAAACGCCAGATCTGAATGAGGGTGGGGGAGGTCCATGTTGCAAGGGGAGCTCAGCTTAACTTCTGTCTTGCTAGCTTGCCCTGCGCTCTTCCTTCTGACTATGCTGTCTGTGTTGAGCGCTCAGTGGATCTGCGCTCGACAGTGCAGCCTAGGCGGAGTAGGGGTATATTAGGGGTGCAACGAATATCGTTGCACCCCTAATATATATATTAGGGGTGCAACGATATTCGTATCGATATTGAACCGTTCAATACAGTGCTTTCGGTTCGGTACGCATATGTATCGAACAATACCATCCATCCATCCATTTTCATCCGCTTTGTCCGGGGCCGGGTCGCGGGGGCAGCAGCCTAAGCAAAGAGGCCCAGACCTCCCTCTCCCCAGCCACCTCCTCCAGCTTATCCGGGGGAATACCAAGGCGTTCCCAGGCAAGCCGAGAGATATAATCTCTCCAGCGTGTCCTGGGTCTGCCCCGGGGCCTCCTCCCGGTGGGACATGCCTGGAACACCTCACCCAGGAGGCATCTTTGTCAGATGCCCGAACCACCTCAGCTGGCTCCTTTCGATGTGGAGCAGCAGCTGCTCTACTCTGAGCCCCTCCCGGATGGCCGAACTTCTCACCCTATCTCTAAGGGAGAGGCCAGCCACCCTTCGGAGGAAGCTCATTTCTGCCGCTTGTATCCGCGATCTCGTTCTTTCGGTCACTACCCACAGCTCGTGGCCATAGGTGAGGGTAGGGACGTAGATCGACCGGTAAATTGAGAGCTTCGCTTTTACACTCAGCTCCCTCTTCACCACGACGGACCGGTGCAGCGTCCGCATTACTGCAGCTGCAGCCCCAATCCGTCTGTCGATCTCCGGCTCCCTTCTCCCATCACTCGCGAACAAGACCCCGAGATACTTGAACTCCTCCACTTGGGGCAGGAACTCATCCCCGACCCGGAGTGGGCACTCCACCCTTTTCCGGCTGAGAACCATGGCCTCAGATTTGGAGGTGCTGATCCTCATTCCCGCTGCTTCACACTCGGCTGCGAACCGCTCCAGTGCGAGCTGGAGGCCCTCACCCGATGAAGCCAACAGAACCACATCATCTGCAAAAATCAGAGATGAGATTCTGAGGCCACCAAAGCGAAAGCCCTCCGCCACTTGGCTGCGCCTAGAAATCCTGTCCATAAAAATTATGAACAGAACCGGAGACAAAGGGCAGCCCTGGCGGAGCCCATCATCCACCGGGAACGAGTCCAACTTATTGCCGGCAATGCGAACCAAGCTCTTGCAACGGTTGTATAGGGATCAAATGGCCCGTAGCAATGGGCCAGACACCCCATATTCCCGCAACACCTCCCACAGGACACCCCGAGGGACACGGTCGAATGCCTTCTCCAAGTCCACAAAACACATGTAGACTGGTTGGGCAAACTCCCATGCACCCTCAAGTATCCTGGAGAGGATAAAGAGCTGGTCCAGTGTTCCGCGACCAGGACAAAAACCGCATTGTTCCTCCTGTATCCGAGGTTCGACTAACGGACGAACTCTCCTTTCCAGCACCCTGGCATAGACTTTCCCAGGGAGGCTGAGGAGTGTGATCCCCCTGTAGTTGGAACACACCCTCCGGTCCCCTTTCTTGAAGATGGGGACCACCACCCCGGTCTGCCAGTCCACAGGTACTGCCCCTGATCTCCACGCAACATTGCAGAGGCGTGTCAACCAGGACAGCCCTACAACGTCCAGAGCCTTCAGGAACTTGGGGCGGACCTCATCAACACCAGGGGCTCTGCCACCAAGGAGTTGTTTAACTGCCTCAGTGACCTCGCCCCCGGAAATTGGCGGGTCATTCCCCTCATCCCCAGACTCTGCTTCCTCCTCGGAAGACGTGTCAGTGGGATTAAGGAGGTCCTCGAAGTATTCCTTCCACCGCCTGACAATTTCTCAGTCGACGTCAGCAGCGCTCCGCCAGCACTATACACAGTGCAGGTAGAGCACCACTTTCCCCTCCTGAGACGTCTGATGGTTTGCCAGAATCTCTTCGAGGCAGCCCGAAAGTCTTTTTCCATGGCCTCTCCGAACTCCTCCCACACCCGAGTTTTTGCTTCAGCCACTGCCCGAGCCGCATTCCGCTTGGCCTGTCGATACCTGTCGGCTGCCTCCGGAGTCCCACAGGCTAACCAAGCCCGATAGGACTCCTTCTTCAGCCTGGTGGCTCCCTTCACCTCTGGTGTCCACCATTTGGTTCGGGGATTACCACCACGGCAGGCACCAACCACCTTGCGGCCGCAGCTCAATGCAGCAGCTTTGGCAATGGAGACGCTGAACATGGTCCATTCGGACTCAATGTCCCCAGTCTCCCTCGGAATGCTGTTGAAGCTCTGCCGGAGGTGTGCGTTGAAGATCTCGCGGACTGGGGCCTCTGCTAGACGTTCCCAGCACACCCTCACTACGCGTTTAGGTGCACCAGGTCTGTCCAGCGTCTTCCCCCGCCACCTGATCCAACTCACCACCAGGTGGTGATCAGTTGACAGCTCAGCCCCTCTCTTTACCCGAGTGTCCAGAACATATGGTCGCAGGTCTGCTGATACGATTACAAAATCGATCATCAACCTACGGCCTAGAGCATCCTGGTGCCACGTGCACTTATGGACACTCTTATGTTCGAACAGGGTGTTCGTTATGGCCAAACTGTGATTAGCACAGAAGTCCAATAACAGAGCACCGCTCGGGTTCAGATCAGGGAGGCCGTTCCTCCCAATCACGCCCCTCCAGGTCTCGCTGTCGTTACCCACGTGAGCATTGAAGTCTCCCAGCAGGACAACAGAGTCTCCAGGTGGAGCACCCTCCAGCGCCCCCCCCCCCAGGGACTCTAAGAAGGCTGGATACTCTGAACTGCCACTCGGCGCATAAGCGCAGATGACAGTCAGGACCCGTTCCCCGACCCTAAGGCGCAGGGAACAAACCCTCTCGTCCACCGGGAAAAACCCCAACGTACCGGCAGCAAGCCGAGGGGATATTAGAATACCCACCCCAGCCCGCCGCCTCTCACCAGGGGCAACTCCAGACTGAGACAGAGTCCAGCCCCTCTCCAGGAGACTGGTTCCAGAGCCCAAGCCATGCGTAGAGGTGAGCCCGACTATATCTAGCCGGTACCTCTCAACCTCACGCACTAACTCAGGCTCCTTCCCCACCAGAGAGGTGACATTCCATGTCCCTATTGCCAGTCTTGGCAGCCGGGGGTCAGTCCGCCAGGGCCTCCGCTCCTGGCCGCCACCCGGCACACAATGCACCCGACCCCTATGGCGCCTCCTGCGGGTGGTGGGCCTGCGGGAGGATGGGCCCATGTCTCCTCTTCGGGCTGTGCCCGGCCGGGCCCCATGGACTAAGGCCCGGCCACCAGACGCTCGCCCTCGGGCACCCTGCCCGGGTACCCTATCCCGGGCAGGGTGAACTGTTCCCTCGATGTCCTTTTCATAAGGGTCTTATGAATCGCTCTTTGTCTGGTCCCTCACCCAGGGCCAATTTGCCATGGGAGACCCTACCAGGGGGCAAAAGCCCCCAGACAACATAGCCCCTGGGATCCCTGTGACACACAAACCCCTCCACCACGATAAGGTAGCGATTCAAGGAGGGGATTGAACAATACAACATTTGTAATTTATTTTATCAACTTTCCTTCTGACGATGCTGTCTGTGTTGAGCGCTCAGTGAATCTGCGTTCGACTACTCCGCCTAGGCTGCACTGTCGAGCGCAGATCCACTGAGCGCTCAACACAGACAGCATAGTCAGAAGGAAGAGCGCAGGGCAAGTTAGCAAGACAGAAGTTAAGCTCCCCTTGCAACATAGACCTCCCCCACCCTCATTCAGATCTGGCGTTTGGAATTATTTTGGTTTTCATGTGACGTATGACCCTGAAGGTAAGCGAGTCATGGACTAAAGTAAAACAGTATGTTGGATGTGCCACGCAATGCTCAATTACATGGGTGGGAACTAGTGTGTTAGCGCAGTTAGCTCGTTAACGTGTTGGCCGTCTAGCCCTATGCACGGGGCGATCGGCGGAAGCTCATTAACGGAGATTTGCCATGTTGTGGCGTTAAGGTCATTTCAACGAGATTAACCTGAAAGCACTAGTGGGAACACAACGAATATGACTGCACATTTACGCCAACATCATCCTAGTGCAAAGACAAAAACAACAAGCATGCTACTAACTTTAGCCGAGTCATTTAGACAGCTGTTAGCACATGATTCTCCTTATGCTGCTGAGAATATAGCCCAGAAGAAGCGGATAGTATAGCTTTTATTTTGGAAAGAGACATTTCTCTGTAATAAACTCTCTTTTCCAAAGATGAGTGATTCCTCAATCAGATACAGGGCTTGCAATATCGCTAGCCCGACGTCCTGGGGCTAGCGATTTTTTCAGTCGGGCTATTGTAGGAAGGAAAAATATATGTCAATGCTTTTGCATTCTTTCAGAAATGTAGCTGGGTAATTATGTCATTGGCATCGGTGAGCCACTGTCAATATGTGACATATTGAAGTCGCGTTTGAATTTGCGCTTGTTTTTTTGCTTTCACTTTGCAATCGTGCGAACTGTGTATAGAGAGCGACAGCACTGATCTGTGAGTGATGATAATTTGTGCACCAATTCCTCTGACATCGTCTTATTAATCGTTAGCTTACTATGCAAACATGACAAGTGAAATCTCCCGCAGCAAGCTTAAACATGTGAGAGGTTGATCGCACAGAGAATCGCTGAGCTTATGTGAGCGTGTGTAAAACCAGCAGCATATATATTTTAGTTCTGCTGAGCCAAATAAGACAGGTCAGGGTGAAGAAGTGACAGCCAAAGAAAAGCTTACCACAAAACGGAGAAGTTATGACAAATCAGACTATAAGGCAAAAAGAAAGTGCAGCTTTATGGTTTCATGGACAAAATAATTTCTGTGGCTGCAATATGACGAGCTAAATAACCAGGGCTGCACATAAGTGGTCCGCAGGTGCGCATTCGCTGTCAAAATAAAAAACACGCACAAGGGTTAGGGTTAAATTTAAAAACTGTACTTTTGAGTTAAAATATATATTTATAATTTTAATAAATGACAAATTAAAAAGGCATGAACATTTTTTTTGTATCGAAAAAATATCGAACCGTGACACCAAAGTATCGAACCGAACCGTGAATTTTGTGTATCGTTGCACCCCTAATATATATATATATATATATATATATATATATATATATATATATATATATATATATATATATATATATATATATATATATATATTTATTTATTTATTTTTTTTTTATTTTTTTTTTTTTTTAATAATGTCACAAGAAACTGATTTTTAAAGTCTGTGCTTTATGCTTATCCTGCAGGTTAACATTTCTCATTTTAAGGCATTGCAGTAACTGAGAACATAAAATCTTCTCTATTCAACATAAACTTAAAGGGTTGTTGCCTGTAGCTGATTCGGATTCACATATCAGCCCCGGGTCCCACCCTATGACTTTCTGCTGCATACACAATACTTGTTTCTTTGACTTTGGCTAATACAATTCAGAGATCTGAGGGCACTGAAAACCTGATTATGCTGCTCCGGCTTTCCACAACACTGCCCGACAGTCTGATGCTAAGTAAGTAAAGTGATTTGCTGCTGAATTAATATAGTCGTTGAATAATCTAATTAGGATGCGGTTACATTGACTGTCAGACTCTGTTAGACTTTCCTCCTTCTGCTCCCAGAGGACAGGAGGTTGTAAGCTGCCATAAGACACAGGGAGAGAGGCAGGGGTATTAATCAAACACACACCTGAATTTCATCTACTCATTTTTCATTCTGAAGAGAGTGGACGTAAATCTAAATGCACTTTATACCAGTTATTTACAGTGTGGTGTTACTATTACTGCAAAGCTGAAAGGGTTCAAATACACCATCACTTCTATAAATCACAGTATTAATATCATGCATGAGTACATTTTTCACTGTTAGAAATGTGTGTGTAAATTTAAAACTTGATGCACTGTTCCTTCTCCTGTTGAGATTTACAATATGAAAAGAATATTAAAAACAGCTTCAACAAAATTTTGTGTGGAAGTTTGGATTTGTTATTATATTAAAGCATATTTACCGTTTTTGCGTTCTTCTTTTAACATTTCAGATTTTATTTTATTTTTTTTAAATGGGGGTATTCAACTAGGTTATAGAACTGCATGGCAACTGTTTTGAGGGTAAATCCTTAAAAGCTTAAATATTGTGGTCACTTGGTAGAAACAATGAAGTGCATTGCACAAAAACTGCTTTTTGTTTGTATCTATTCTAGCCGTTAAAGCAGTTTTGAGTTTGATTAGATGTTTCCCACAGACTTAATTCTATTATCTAGACTCCAACTAGAGAATCACTGATTGCGGTTGTCCTGGTCAAAGCGTGACCTGCCAATACCACAGTTTTATATTGAATGCACAAAATAAATAATGAAAATTCCTCCAAAATGCAATAAGTTCTCTCACCACCGACCACCTTTACCTGAGATATTTTATTATGTCACATTTTATACAAACAAAGGCAAGTGTAAGGTGGTTTCCTGGTGGACCATCTGCAGTTTACTTTGGTAAAATTAGCATCTTCAATCACAGTGAAGCGCTTTCACACTAATGGGATGTTTGCATATGGTTGTGAATGTGCACAACACAAAGCAAAGCAGGACTAAATAACAGAGCAAGCACGTATCTCCGCTATGTGGTGCCTATCACTACCCATCAGCACAATATAAACAGGCAATATCTCACTGCGCTGTCTGGGGAGCTTCTTGAGCTCACAGCTAAAGCCAACCACTGCTAGCTACAGTCCAGGACAGACAGAATACAAACCACCAGGAAAAACATAGCAGCATGGTTAATTAGCCCATACTAAAATATAAAGACAAGGGCAAAAGCAGTTGTCCACTAGTAAATAAAATATACATCATGAAATTTGCAAATTGATTAACAAAAAGAATAAATAATTTAAAAAAAATCAGTTTCAAGTTCTTACTTTTAGACTCGTGGGTTAGTCTGAATCTTTATCCGTAAAAATCAACCACGAAATTAACTTTAAACACACAAGATACTTCTAAAGATTGTTTGGTCAGTATGTAGACAAGTAGATGTGTAAGAATATTTTCCCCCTGAACTTAATTCCACTTAATAACTATATAACCCTTTCCTTTCTTTATCTGAGGAACAACAGTCAGCAGTGGGCAAAATGTGAAACATATAGCGGTTTAAAAAGCTGGAATTATATTAGTTTTTATCAGATGTGCATGTTACTTTTACTTTTTTGACATTTTTAAAGTAGTGATATGTTAAAACTTACACTGTAGGTACTCTTGATAATAGCTGGTAAATCATCTTTCTGGTTACAAAAGTGGTATATTGTCTAAATTGTTTGTTTTGTCAGAACATAAATAACAGAGAAAACACTGTTTCTGAGTAAGATTAGCAACAGAAAGCTTGAAGGCTGAGGCAATCTTCAAATATCAAACTCAGATTCTCCTAAACCACTCTGCACTGCATGCCATTAATACATTGCTGTGATAAACCACTATAGTTTTGTACACAAACAAGCTGTTTTCTTACCCTTTTTAAAATAAATGTAGTGCTCTCAAAACATTGCTCAGAAATGTAGGAGGCTTTCAGCCAGCAGCCTGAGATATTTCCACGATATAAAACAAAGATAGGAAAACACGGTCACACATAGGGTTCACAGATTGTTCAGTGCAGATAACAAAAAGCCCAAAGGCAACAGTGAATTTTTCTCTTCCAAATAATTCAGAACAGAAAAATTCCAGTATGCAAAAAAAAAGGAGAGAAGAGCATTCATCAGAAAAACATTTGTTTATGTTAAACATCTATATGCCGCTCTGCAACAAACATTAATATGAATAACTAAAGAACTGCAACATATTTGCATCCCCTTCTAATACTGAAATAAAAAAAATGTTTAAGCTCATTTCAAGGAAAAGAAAACATGTCCTTAAAGTATGCATAAAATTAAAATCACATGGACTTTGAGAGGCCAATTTGCCATTATTTCCATGGTCATATCATGCATAACATAGACGAAGGTAGACATAGGATTAAATTAAGTCACTTTCAAATACTTTTTACTGATTCTTCCAAACAGGATTGGTAAAAGTTGCTTAATTAGCTATTTTGCATGATTTAATACAGACTTTCCATGGCTTCACCTACTCTCACTCACACAACACCTCGAGCAAATCACCAGTCACCATCTATTTTATGACAATCTAACCCAAAAGTCCAAGGTGGAAAAGCAAGAACAATGGAACAGAACTACCTGCTGTGCAACAAGGACCACTCTAGATATTTAACTTTTTTTGTTTTATTAGAAGTCAGTCAACCCAACTGTAAATGTCAACAGAAATAGTATAATTAGAAAAACAAAGGGAGAAAAAAGGAAATGCAATTATATGGAAAACAGAAATGATAAAAGTGTGAATATTTCTGAAGATGAGTGATTATGTATATGGAGAACACAATAATCCACCTCATCATCACCCACTTGTGTTGTTCTTTGTAACTCCCTAAATCAGGAGCAAACCTCTCAGTAATGTAGCCATGTTGGAGACAATATCAAGCAGTAATTATTCTCAGGTCTTTTGGCTTTCTCTTGAGACTTTGTACATTTTCAGGAGAGGTTTCATTTGGTTGTTTTAAAAAACCTTCCTTGGACATGCTGTATTCTGGTAAAACGATTGGACATATTTTGTCAAGATAAGCCAGATATCCATTCATAAGTCAGTTAGCAGCCTGTGAAAAAGCAATAACAAAAACATGATACAAACTGGACCCGCCAACACAAGTAAGTAAGTGAAATTTAGTGATTCATAAGGTAAGAATTCAAGAGGAACAATGTTGAAAGGGACTTGCATGTCAAAGAGGGGTTGAAGACTAAAAACCACAAAGACAGAGAAATTCTGATTGTTCTGGGTTGCTGTAGTTATTATTTGGTTTTGTTCTTTTAAATGTGAAAGTAATCCAAAAAAAAAGGGAGTGATGAAAAAAGTGTCAAGGAGAACAAAGTGAAAGGAGGTGAAATCAGTTTTTAGAAAATAACCTTTGACCTGAGACATCTACACTAACAAGAACAAAAAGTGTGAAGCAAAACTCTAGTGATCAAATGAAGTTGAATCCACAAGTCATTTAAAAAATAAAAAATAAAAATACTCCTTCACCCAGAGGAGTAAACAGCCACAACCACACAGTTCCTTTGTGCTGCCAACACAAAGGAACTCTGGCCTCAGCCATCTCCTCTCTGTCAGCTTAAGGACTCCCAGGCCTAATTGGTGAGTGGAGTCAGTCAAGAAGAGAAGAGAGCGAGAGAGAAATGCAACAACCCACGGTCGGTCTGTGGGGACATAACAGTGAATTTATAAGCAGAGACCGAGGTTTGAGATGTTTTAGAAACAGCATCAACATTTGACAATTTACCCATCAGGAAGCAGCGACAAATTCATTTTCATTGTTTCTTTCAAATACCCTTCCCTCAGTGTTCCTTGGTTCTTTTACATAAAAAACATGTTTGAGTATCAGTATCAGCCTTTATAAGTGATTGTGGAAATGGGCTCATTCAAATTTTATCCTCAACTTCTATTTACACATTATGTTAATATAGGAATTTGCATAGATTTTGGTCCATACTCACATGACATCATCACACAGTTACTGCAGGTTCGTCAGCTGCACATGCATGATTTGAATCCCCCATTCCACCACATCCCAAAGGTACTATGTTGGATTGGGATGTGGTGACTGCAGTGAACTCACCGCCATGTTAAAAGAAAAATCAGTTTGAAATGAAGGCAGGATGGATCTGTGCTTTCATGTTGTTTACAACAAACTCTGTCTCTACCATCTGAACATCACAGAACAATCAAGAATCATCAGGCAACATTTTTCCGATCTTCTACTGTCCAATTTTGGTGAGTCCATGTGAATTGTAGCTTCAGTTTCCTGTTCTTAGCTGACATGAGTGGCTGGATGCCACTCCTGTCAACCTGTTGTGCATTTAGAGATGCACTTCTGCACACCGTGATTGTAACAAGTGGCTATTTGAGTTACTGTCGCCTTCCTATCAGCTTGAAGCAGTCTGGTCATTCTGCTCGGACACAAACAAGGCATTTTCCCCTGAGAGAACTGCCGCTGACTGTGCCTGCATGTCTAAATGCACTCCGTTTTTTTTTTCCATTTGATTGGCACAAATATAAAAATCAGCTAATGAGCAGTTGAAAATTTGTACCTTAGATTATATATTATATTGTTTTTGTCATCTTATAATAATATGGCTTACGTAAAGAAGATGACTTGATTCACTGGAGAAAATAAAGGTGAGTGAATACAAATGTAATGTGATTAAATCTGTGATATTCACAACAAAAAACAAAAAGATATAGGTTACATTTGCTCAAAGCAGAAGACACTGGACATTTTCTTATGTAATCTCTCAGAATAAACATCCTGTCGTTATGGAACAATGTAAACAACTGATAGTGGCTGCTGCATACTACGGTGGAGAAATACTTTCTCGATAGGTTGAAAGGTTTCAAAAACAAAAACCTCTCACAATCAAATTCAACAATTAAAAAAAATCCACAACCTATGCTAAAACTGAAACTTTAAGAATAATAAAAATACAAGTAGTTTGTGCACAGACTATTTTTCAGGCAGGATGTTTTTTTCCTGTGTGAGATACTCGGCTATCATCGCTGCAGTCCTATTATTTGAATTAGTTTGCTTGCTTTTTACATGTGCAGCTATCCTGACAGTATCTGTAAGTGTAGGTGAACCACACAACAGCGCTGTGCCTGAATCCCAAGTAGACTCTGATGGAAGACTGAAGCTGCTGTACTGCTGCTTTGCATGTCGACACAGCATTAAACACAGGCAACATTTATTTAATATGACACAGCATGACTCGGTATTATATTCTTTATACGAATGATGCAAGGTATTAAAATATCTGAGTAGGTAGTAATCCTCTTAATGCAAACTCAGTCTTGAATGGACGTAACGTTAGAGGTTGTCAGTCTTTCTGCTTTGCATTCGCCAGCACACAGATCCATGAAGCATTTAAGGTGAGAGGGATTTCTTTCCACCAGTCACTCAGCTCAAGAGACTGTCGACAAAAAATAAATAAAATAAAATAAAAATAGGGAAGTTATTCTCCTCACAGTCGAAGGAAACTTTTGCCTCCACTTCTGAAGAAAATGCGAGGACACCTCTCAAGGTGAGGGACTGTCCGCGAGAAGAATTTCATTAAACGGAAAAAGCAATTACTATCCGAGTGTAGGTAGCACAGTGTTTTCAGCCCACTGCAACTGAGGTCAGACATCCTCATTATGACCCATCCTCTTCATTAGTGTCCATCAGGGAAGTTTATATCACATACAATTTTGTTCTGTTTAAAATGCATAGACTGAAAGTAAAAAGAAGTAATCGGTTGTCTATATGGAGGGAATTGTTAAAGAAAACCACAAGGGTACTGAAACATATTCACATTAATTCTATGTGTCACTGTGACTACTACATTTATCTGAAACTATTGCAAAAAAAAAGTTTTAAGGAGTCCATTGCTCAATGAACATGTGATAACAGGGTCTGCAACCTGGCATCCAGATCAGTTTGATGTTAAATTCTATTAATATAGTGCTAGCTCAGTGTTCAAGCACTAATTGAAAATTGTGCCGTAGCACAGACAGAACAGCAGGGCTGCTTATGTTCAGCCACTTAGTTTGTTTTCCACGTCCAGCATAGAAGAAAAAAAAACATATCGTATCTAACCTTGTTTACAGTGATGATTGATGTAACCAGCTTCAATAGCGGCCATAAGTGGATGAATATCAGCAAAGCAGGTAAAGATGTATTAGGTTATAACAGCTGGCTGGATGGAACATTTCTGTGTGGTTTCCATACTCTCCTTGTGTCAGTGCAGAATTTCTCCAGGTACTCCAGCTTCCCCCACAGTGCACAAACCTGCATGTTAAGTTAACTGCTGATTCTAAAAATCAGCCAAAGGTGCAAATGTGAAAGTGAATGGTTGGTTTTACTCTCTCTGTGTTACCCCTTCAATAGCCTGGTATGCCTACAGGGAGTGCAGAATTATTAGGCAAGTTGTATTTTTGAGGAATAATTTTATTATTGAACAACAACCATGTTCTCAATGAACCCAAAAAACTCATTAATATCAAAGCTGAATGTTTTTGGAAGTAGTTTTTAGTTTGTTTTCAGTTTTAGCTATTTTAGGGGGATATCTGTGTGTGCAGGTGACTATTACTGTGCATAATTATTAGGCAACTCAACAAAAAACAAATATATACCCATTTCAATTATTTATTTTTACCAGTGAAACCAATATAACATCTCCACATTCACAAATATACATTTCTGACATTCAAAAACAAAACAAAAACAAATCAGCGACCAATATAGCCACCTTTCTTTGCAAGGACACTCAAAAGCCTGCCATCCATGGATTCTGTCAGTGTTTTGATATGTTTACCATCAACATTGCGTGCAGCAGCAACCACAGCCTCCCAGACACTGTTCAGAGAGGTGTACTGTTTTCCCTCCTTGTAAATCTCACATTTGATGATGGACCACAGGTTCTCAATGGGGTTCAGATCAGGTAAACAAGGAGACCATGTCATTAGTTTTTCTTCTTTTATACCCTTTCTTGCCAGCCACGCTGTGGAGTACTTGGACGCGTGTGATGGAGCATTGTCCTGCATGAAGATCATGTTTTTCTTGAAGGATGCAGACTTCTTCCTGTACCACTGCTTGAAGAAGGTGTCTTCCAGAAACTGGCAGTGGGACTGGGAGTTGAGCTTGACTCCATCCTCAACCCAAAAAGGCCCCACAAGCTCATCTTTGATGATACCAGCCCAAACCAGTACTCCACCTCCACCTTGCTGGCGTCTGAGTCGGACTGGAGCTCTCTGCCTTTACCAATCCAGCCACGGGCCCATCCATCTGGCCCATCAAGACTCACTCTCATTTCATCAGTCCATAAAACCTTAGAAAAAACAGTCTTGAGATATTTCTTGGCCCAGTCTTGACGTTTCAGCTTGTGTGTCTTGTTCAGTGGTGGTCGTCTTTCAGCCTTTCTTACCTTGGCCATGTCTCTGAGTATTGCACACCTTGTGCTTTTGGGCACTCCAGTGATGTTGCAGCTCTGAAATATGGCCAAACTGGTGGCAAGTGGCATCTTGGCAGCTGCACGCTTGACTTTTCTCAGTTCATGGGCAGTTATTTTGCGCCTTGGTTTTTCCACACGCTTCTTGCGACCCTGTTGACTATTTTGAATGAAACGCTTGATTGTTCGATGATCACGCTTCAGAAGCTTTGCAATTTTGAGACTGCTGCATCCCTCTGCAAGATATCTCACTATTTTTGACTTTTCTGAGCCTGTCAAGTCCTTCTTTTGACCCATTTTGCCAAAGGAAAGGACGTTGCCTAATAATTATGCACACCTGATATAGGGTGTTGATGTCATTAGACCACACCCCTTCTCATTACAGAGATGCACATCACCTAATATGCTTAATTGGTAGTAGGCTTTCTGTCATGGTCCCTGTGCCTCACCAGCTGATTCTGTATTAGGCAACATGTTTTCTCTCTCTCTCTCTCTCCTGCCGGGGTGATGCTCATTATGGGCTCCCGCCCCTGGCCCACGCACCTGCTGCCAATCGGGATAATCACAAGGCCGATTTAAGACAGCAGCACTGTGTCACTCGTCGCTGGATCGTTGAGTTATCAGCATCTATCCCGGACCTTTCCCTGCCTGCCTGCCTGTCATCCCGTGGACGAGTGAGTGGATGGTGTTTCCCCAGTGTGGGGAGTGAAGAGAGAGAGCCTTTGGAGGACATCAGATTCCCGTCTTTTCCCTCACATACCCCGGAACCCTGGACCCCCCTCCCCTCCCTCCAGCACTTTGTAAATATCATCACCTGGTGTCGTTGTGTAAATAAAATCTGTAAATCCTGTAAGGAGTCCCGGTCTGCGCCTGAGTCCGTTAACTGAAACCTGACACTTTCGAGCCTGTACAGCTTGGAGTAAGACAACATGCATGAAGAGGATGATGTGGACAAAATACTCATTTGCCTAATAATTCTGCACTCCCTGTAGAGTGCACCCTGTCTCTCGCCTGTGTCTCTGTATGGACAAAATGTGTTTCTTCCATCGTATTTATTTCAAATAAATACAATTACTGCAGTATAATAGAGCATGTCCACTGAAGCTTAACGATTGGGACCATTTCTTACATTTTCTTATCATTATTATCTTATAATTTATTATCATTTTGCCCCATTTTCTGGTCAATTTTCTACTTCTTTCCTATAAGTTTCTGCATTTTGAACTTTTGACTTTTATATCTGTATTTGTATCTGTATATGAGATATATCTATATCCATCTATATCTCAAAGTAAGTGTCTTTTTTGTACAAGATGACTTGATGAAACCTGTTCAGCTTGCTCTGACTGGAAATAGAAAATATTAACATATTCTAACAGCTGCAGAGACCCATGTCCTGTCTCTTTTAGACAAATTGATGCAGTAAGATTCACGAAGCAATCTATGTCTGCAACTGTAGGCAATAGCCTTATTGTGCACTGCCTATATGGCTGGGTAATTTATATATTCTGCAGACATGGGCATGAGCTCTTCACTGTATGACTCAAATAAACCGTAAAAAGCTGAAGTGATTTGTTTAGGAAGATCATAGAGACCAAGAAATGTTAAAAATCACACTTTTCAGGAGGAAATGCACATTTTCAGTTAAGAATTAAGAGATTTTTTCACTCTCTTGGTAGTCAAAACTTTCACCCTCGGTGATTTTCTTTTTAAAAAGCCCTTATCACTGTCATCTGTGCACAGCTGTAGATTTGACTACAACTGCTGCTTGTCATTCATGGGTGAATTTGTAGGAAGCTTTTTAAACTTCACCATCACTCTACAGGTAAGTTCTTGGAAGCAGGACAGTGAGTCCAAATGTGTTATGTGTAAGAAAAATGTTCCTCAAGCTGAGACTCCAGCAGCTCTCAGCCCTTCTAACAGCATCCTAAAACACTGACCCGAGTGGTTAAAGTGCCTTTTTATTCAGTGACACCCAACCCAGTGTCTGCAGTGAAAAGTCTGCAGATTTTCATTCCAACTTAACATGTCATAGTAGCAGATTTCTCGGATTTCAGTTTCTCTAAATTGAGCTGCTAATGCTTGATAATGCATTCATACAATGAAACAAGCGCTCAGTAGCAATAAAATTGAACGGTAAGATCAAAACTGAAATGTTTTTGAGGAAATGTGGCCTCACATTTGTATCCCTCTCTGCCTTTTTCTTTAAATCACTGATTACTTTACGTAACAGTAAACGGACTGCTGACAGCGGTTCTTGTTCTGTGAGCTAGAACGCCGCCCAAACCAGAACCTTCAGCAGGTGAAGAGCAGCTCAGAGAGACTTCAGAAGTGAACTAGGACTACTTCCTGCAGTTGCAAGTTACTTGCTGTGGGAGTTGTGTATTAAACCTACACAACTGGCAAAAAGCAATGCCAGCATTTATACTTACGTACGTATTGCTTTACAGTTTTGCAGACAAAACATTTGTTGGCAGTGGAAAGTGTCTGCCCCACCCAATGTCAAACAAATCCACTTAAAAAAAAAATCAAAGATGTTTATAACTACAGAAAGTAGTTCAATTTAGCTGAAAGAAAAGAACAAAACAAATAATATATATATTATACTGTAAGGTGCTTAATAAAGGATAAACCATCTGTATCATTTTCAAACCACATGAAGAAAATACAAAAGAAATGTATAAACCACCATAAAAACTAAAATTAGTCTTTACACACTGTACGACACATCACACCTTTAAGGCTCTTAAAAACCTCTGGAGCTTTGAGGTTAGAAACCCATTAGCTTCCTAATAATATCCCTAGTCTTTAGGGATATTATCTGAAGTCACTGAAGCGTATAAACACAACAACAGACTCAGAGAGGAAGAGAAGATGAGGTCCATCTACAAATGTAACCACCAATTTCAGCGTCCGGTATTTACAGTAAGAAAAAAAGAAAAAAGAAAAAAAAAAAAAAAACAGTAAACGGACTGTACTTATATAGCACTTTTCCACTCTATTTGAGCACTCAAAGTTCTTTTTCACTATGAGCTTCCTTCACAAAAGCAGTTTTTTCGATGCTTAAATGCTTTCACTCAATCTCCAACAGATGCATCAGCAGCAAATCGGAGTGTAGCTTGCCAGCGGAAACTTGGACATGCAGACTGGAGGAAAGAACAAACTTTCTTCACTGTAAATATAAAAATTCAATAAAGATAAAAATGCAAAACCAGTCAGACGATTCTACAAACATTCCTTTGCATGGTTTAGGAAGCAAAACATGGGCCAGAAAAAGCCTGCAAACATCAGTGTTTTAATTTCCTTCTTGACAGAAGCAGGACACCGATTGAAGAGATTTTTAACCGTTAAATCAGGGCAAAAAAATCAAAAACATGCCCAATGGAAATTGGCTAATAAACGTACTTCAAATGAAGGTTAAAAGCAAACAAAATCATGCTAATGTGAGTTAAATGTACAGTATAGGTTTTATTCTTTGTGATGAAATCTGCACAATGAAAAGCTGGTGACACAAACACTGTTCAACATTTGCTAGATGGTTAAATGCAAAAAGCTGCAAATGAATATAATAATGAGCATTGTTTCCTCAAAAGAAGCTATTATATCGAGTAATCTTCAGTGAGAGTCGACTATAATTTATGTTTTAGTAAAAAGAATCTGGCCGGCATTGCTTCTCTGAAAGTGCACTTTACTTCGCAGTTTCACGACTATTAGCTCAGAACTAATTATTTGCATTGGTTTTTACTTTCCTGGGTTCCCTGGCCTTTTCCCTAGGATCTGTTTCATCACAGTGAGTCTAGCCTCAGGCATTTCCTTTCTCCACTCAAGTGTACGAGAGACTAAGCATGCGTTTTACGTAGTGGAGTTTCAGAGGGGTATAGAGAGGAAGATTTTTTTTGCTGTTTAAAAAAGAAGAAACTTTTTTCCTGTCAGAAATTAATGCCTCAAAAGCCTCCCAACCAATGCACTCTAAAACCATCATTCATCTCTTGCAGAGCTGAAAGCTAAAGTTAAATAAATGATGACATTTATGAGACGCACACCTGTGAACCCCCAACACATTTGTCACTCAGAAAATAGAGGAAAAAAACATGCCACTGCTAAGACTAGTATGTCTTCTTGAAACTAGAAAAATAATCACATTAGTCTTTTTTATTTGTCCTCCCACCACTTCCATCTCTGTCTTCTTCACCACAGTCATTATGTCTCAATGATCCCCTCTCAGTCCAATTCTCCCTCTGTCTCGCCCTCCCTGCCAAAGTGCCTCTCTCGGCAACAGTAATTCTCATTAATTATCACTGCAGGCATGTTCCGGTGCCAGAGAGCCCCAGGTGTCGAGCCTCGGTCAAACCTCCCTGTTCCTGTTAGGGGGGAGTCAAGCTTTTCTGGAACAGGCAGGGGGTTAGACATCTTTACCACCCATCAGTGCAACAGAGCTTAACTTTATCTCAGAGATAGGGGCAGATTAATGAGCTGGTTTCACTGATTATACAACTAGAGTGTGATTGTGGAGGCCACAGTCAGGTTTTTTTTTTTTCCAGCGGGAGATACACAAAGAGATTGTTGCTCCTTCACGTCAAAAGGAGCCAAATGGATGGTTCAGGCATCTGGAATAAAACCAGAACTCACTAGACAAATTGTGTCATTTGTTTATCCTGGTAGCACAATGGGATCGGGAATGCCCTGCTCAGTCACTGCACCCTGACTTCAGGAGGGAGGATGGATGGATGAATGAATGAATGGATGGATGGATGTTCATCTTGCACTTTTTTAACAAATGGGTTCTTGATTCAATCAGTCTGCACTGATTTTATTCACATACTCTGTATGTATTGCATTTGGCTGTTATTTTTGGTCAAGCTACTTTCTTTAAACTCCTCTGCTGTAAGCTTCAGTGTGTGTGTATACATGTGTCCATGTGAAAATGCCCTCCCTTTAACCCACACCTAGCAGAAGGATGTCAGCAATAGAGAAAACAGTGAAGTGAAACTAACTTTCCTCAAGTTCAAGACAACTTAAAACCTCACAAGGTATACCAGGGAGAAATTTTATTTGAGTTCATTAACATGGTGTCAGTTGTCAGGTGCCGTTTCATCAAGATGAAACCTGAGTATCTGATCAGTAAATATAAGATTAAGTAAGTTACACTGAGCGATCTCCATCATATTTGGGTGATTCAAAGCCATGAAAGACCAATGGTTTTGTTGTCTATTCCCTCAATTATTTCTAAAATTAGCAAATATAATACATTTATTTAAAATATAGAGGTATGATGGGTGTCACCAGGTAGGGAGTTTGGTACTGACTAGAGTATTTTTGGGGTGTAAAGCCAGTCTCACAAAGGCAGCTGCTGGTCCTTTCTGGACTGCCTCCAATGCAGGTAATTCAAGGCACAGAGGAAAATAGAGGTCTGCGCTGTAGTAGATTTACCATGAGTGACAGAGAGCTGAAACTGACAGCGAATTCTCTGCACTGCAGACAACTTGACTGTAAGCAACTGAGAGTTAAAGGCAGCTGCAGGCTGTCATTAATAATCTTTCAAAGAAAACCTTGTGAGTTTTACTTCCTTTAGACTCCTGTTGTTGACCACAGATTCTCCTGCAGTCAACTTGGCTCAAAGTGAACCAAACAGGAAGAAAGTTTGAGCTTTTAGGGATGGCACGGTAAAAACAAGAAGTACACTTTATAACAAGAACAAAAAAAAGAGTGTTTCATACTGTAGTTGTTGTGTTTATATACACTGCTAAGATGGTGAAGGGTTGCTTACAAGGGGGACTGAATATGAACATATACTCAGTTACCAGTAGGGGGCTCTGTGACTAAGGATGATGGAAGGAGAGAAGAAGTGAAGTGTATGGTGAGATGTAAAATGGCGAACTACTGCTGAATATATACGTTCCATTACAAACCAAGCCGTCTCCGTTCTTCTGTCGAAACACCACAAATTGGCGACGAGGATGAGTGCATCAGTTCCGAGTCCACCATCTTTTCTTCCACATGTGGGTGAGCCGCCGATTCCATTTACTACATGGCGGAAAATATTCGACAATTACATGCTAGTAATCAATGCCACGGGAGACGCATGGCCGGATGCGGCAAATTCCCACTCTCACCAGAGGAGAGGACCTCGCCCCGCTAAAGGCTGCACTCCAGACCAACGCAAACGGGGAGGTTCAAAGCAGCAGCAGCGGAAGTGCTTCAGGTGTGGTTCTCACAAGCACTTAGCTAATGATAAAAACTGCCCGGCTGCTTCTTCAAAATGCAATAACTGCGGGAAAAAGGGACATTTTGCCAAGGTATGTAAGTCGTCAGTCAGTGAAGTGAGAGAAGTAGTGGTTCCAGAATTGGCAGTACTGTGCGTGCAAGATGCTAAAATGATGGCAGCTATTCAAGATAAGCTTACCTGCACTGTCGACATTGAAACTGTACAAGGTGGCTCTAAGACAGTAGAGCTGATAGTAGACACTGGAGCTTCTGTGTCTATTCTGCCAGAAACTATCTACAGACAGTATTTTGCAGACTGTTCACTGGTGCGACCTAAAGTCAAACTAGTTACTTATGCTAAAGATGAGTTGGCTGTGATGGGTTGTCTGCCTGCATCAGTTGCACTGCATGCACAGAATGAAAAAGTTCCTGCTTCCTTCTACATTGTCAAAGCTGGTTCCCCGCTATTAGGCCTCGACCTCATTAGAGCACTGAACGTCTGCATCGTCGGAGGCAAAGTGGACCGTATTCAGGATGAAACTGCAGATGAGCCGGATTCGTCTAACCAGAAGTCTGCTGTGTACAATGTTGATCCTATTCCACCAGCTCAACTTGGATGTGTTAAAGGGTTCATCCATAAAGTACAGGTAAACAACAATGTGCGGCCTGTACGCCAAAAGCTGAGACGCCTGCCATTAAGTGTACGTACAGAGGTGTCAGCAGAACTCTCTCGCTTACTCAAAGCTGGCATAATTGAAAGGATCGATGCAGCTGAGTGGGTGAGTCCTTTGGTCGTGGCCAGAAAGCGAAAAAAGGAGTTGAGACTGTGTGTTGACCTTCGTGAACCCAATAAGAGCATTATTGCTGACTGCCATCCTCTTCCTCATATGGAGGATCTGTTTTCTGACTTGGCAGGTGCCACTCACTACAGCCAGATTGACCTCAGCTCAGCATACCACCAATTACCTTTGCATCCGGAGAGCCGCAAGCTGACTGCTTTCATCACTCATGAGGGACTGTTCCAGTTCACACGTGTCCCATTTGGCCTAGCATCAGCACCTTCGGCGTTCCAGAAAATGATGCAAACGGTCCTGAAAGATCTGCCTGGTGTTCGCAACTACTTGGATGACATCATCGTCTACGGAACATCAAAGGAGGTGCATGATACACGCCTGCAAGCTGTTCTCCAACGTCTCAGAGATGTCGGCCTGCAGATTAATGCTGGGAAAAGTTCCTTCTGCCAGTCACACATCACATTCCTGGGCCATGTAATCTCAAAGGAAGGCCTACGTCCAAGCCAACATCACCTTACTGCTATTGCTGAGGCTCCTGCTCCAAAGGATATGGCTGCATTGCGCTCGTTCCTGGGTTTGTCATCCTGGTTCAGTAAATTTATTCCAGATTATGCTACACTGGTGGAACCACTGCGACAGTTGCTGAAAACAGACATGAAAGTCGAACTCCAGTGGAACGAGGCAGCACATGAGAGCTTCAGTAACCTGAAAAAACTCCTTCTGGAAAGTCCCGCACTTGCCGTCTATGACCCTGACTTACCTGCTTTTATCACCACAGACGCATCAGACTATGGGCTAGGCGCTGTGTTGACACAGTTACATCCAGATCAAGTGGAGCGGGTTGTGGCGTTCGCCTCCCGAACACTGTCTCCTGCTGAAAGAAAGTACTCCACCACAGAAAAGGAGGCGTTAGCCTGTGTCTGGGCGGTGGAAAGTTGGCGTACATATGTATGGGGCCGCAGATTCACACTTCGTACTGACCACCAAGCTCTTACTACCCTTCTCAGCACCAAAGGTATGAACAGAGCGGGCATGAGAATCGCACGATGGTCTGCAAGGCTGATGTGTTTTCAGTATGATGTGCAGTACCGTCCTGGTGTTCAGAATGTCATCGCAGACTGCCTCTCACGGGTTCCCCTGATGTACTCCAGCACTGACATTGATGCTGAAAAAGACCTTCTCTTGGAGATAGCTGAAGTTTCTCCTCTCTTGACAGCGACACCGTTGACGGATTTTAAAGCTGAATGTGAGGACTGCCCTGACCTTTCTCTGCTGCAACAGGTTATCCGCTCAGGCTGGCCTAAGGTGAAAAGGTCTCTCCCACCTGAGATACAGCCGTATTTCCTGGTGCGACATGAACTTGCTGTGGAATCACCGTTGGTTTTCCGGGGGACACGTCTGGTGGTCCCAAGGTCCCTGCGGGAAAAGGTGATATGCCTCGCACACGAAGGTCACCAGGGCATAGTTCGCACAAAGCAGCGGCTCAGAGAGCTTTACTGGTGGCCATGCATGGATACTCAAGTCCATGCGATTCTGTCATCGTGCTCAGTCTGTCAATTGTGTGACAAAACGGCCAAAACTGCTCCTACTCCCTTACAGCCGGTTCAGTTTCCAGATGGTCCCTTTCAGCATGTGGCCGTTGACATTGTTGGACCTTTTGACCGCGGGTCGCAGGACTGCAGGTTTGCCATCACACTGGTCGATTACTTCAGCAAATGGCCAGAAGTAGCCTTTACTTCATCAGCTACTACAGACACTGTGATTAGGTTCTTGTCTTCAGTTTTTGCACGGGAGGGAAACCCTTGTGAGCTTACCACAGATAATGGACCACAATTCACTTCATCTGCCTTTGCTGATTTCCTGACGGAAAGGGGCATCAAGCACATCAGAACAAGTGTGTATCACCCTCAAGCGAACGGGTGTGTTGAAAGATTCAACAGAGTGCTGAAGGACTGTGTTCAGGCTGCACAGGTGTCCCAGAAGCTGTGGAAGCCCGCCGTGACAGAGATGCTACAGAATTACCGTGCTACAGCTCATGCAACGACTGGAGCAGCTCCGTTCCAGCTTCTCAGAGGGAGACCCATGAGAACAAAGCTAAATGTCCTGCCGTTTCCCAAAGACACAGGACAGTATGACCAATGCAGGGCCAGAGTCTCTCACCAGCAACGTAAGAGTAAACGCTACACTGATGCAAAGAGGGGGGCAAAACCTCCCCAGCTTGTGGTCGGTGACAGGGTGCGGATACGTAAACCTTTCCGAGTGGGGAAGGGAGAGAGACAGTTCACTGATCCACTGTCAGTGCAGCAACAGACTGGACTGAGCACCTTCATCTTGAGTGATGGAAAGAGATGGAATGCAGCCCGTCTCTCACTCTGCTGCGCAGAGAATGCTGAGCCGTTGCAGGCTGGTGACGAGGTTGAAAATAACACAAGAGAAACTCCTAAAAGACCTTCTGTTCCTAACAGACCGAGACAGTTACCAGCTTGGACCAAGGATTATGTAATGAAATGAGTTTAAAAAAAAAAAAAAATGAAAAGAAAAGAAAAAAAAGTGAAAAAAACACGCTTGAGCTGTTGGGTGCTAATGTTAAGTTCCATACTGCTAGTTCTGAGGTCCAAGTATAATAGAGGATTGATTTACTGTGATTTATTTGTGAGTTTTGTGACTTAAGGTTGTTAAGTTACTACAGTAACCTTAACGGTACAAGTATTCATTATAAAGGACGATTTAGGCACCATAACAAGATTGTATGTTAAGATCACGGGTATAGTTCAAACACCCAGTAATGTTATAAGTGAAATAGGTATTGAAAATGCTGTCTGGTTGCAAAGTTTACTACTGATAATGTTCTGTGCAAATAGTAATGTTGCCATGCTAAGTAAGTAATACTGAGGTAGTAGAATTCTGTGAGAATGAGGAGAGATGTTGTGTTTACATACACTGCTAAGATGGTGAAGGGTTGCTTACAAGGGGGACTGAATATGAACATATACTCAGTTACCAGTAGGGGGCTCTGTGACTAAGGATGATGGAAGGAGAGAAGAAGTGAAGTGTATGGTGAGATGTAAAATGGCGAACTACTGCTGAATATATACGTTCCATTACAAACCAAGCCGTCTCCGTTCTTCTGTCGAAACACCACAGTAGTGTGCAAAGGATAATCAGTTTATCCAGATTTTTTTTTTCATAATCACTGAAAACAAAATCCTAATTAAAATTTAAAATTTGATTAATCTCCCAGCCCAAGATTGACCCTGGAAAACTATTGGAGCTTCCTCCTATAAAAATTGGTTCTTGATCCAAGGCAAACTGTAGTAGTCTGAACAAAGTATTTTTAAGGCAGACAGTTAATGTGCATTATGCTCTCGATAGTGTCCCAAAATTGATTCTAAAATCCGGAAATCTTAATGCAGTGTCATGAAAAAGCAATAAACGAAATTATGTACTGCTGTACAGTACTTGCATCCTACTTCATGTATTTTCTCATTTAATGGTGAATAGGAGATGACTGTTTTTCTATGTGTTCAATAATTTCAAATTACGCAGTTTTTTTGTTTGTCTTTAAAGTTCCTACTAAATCAATGTGACTTTAAGTTTAAAGCTCCTGGTTGAGTTGCAGTATTTGGTAACGTAGTAAATTAATCAAAGATCAACGACCCTGACCAGGTCTTTAATATTTGCACTTAGGGCTGTTGATGACGATATAAAAACGTCTATCGTTTCATTTTACGCTATTGTTTGTTTCGTGGTGTTGCAAAATAAACTGTTTACGGCAATATTTTTTCATCGTTTTGATGGTCACTGTAGTGGCTATATTAATTTCTTAAAGTTCTCTCTTTCTCTTATATTTAATATAACCACACTATCGACGGACGAGCGCCTGTTTTTATGCATTAGCAACAACGAGGGTAAAACCATCACGAAACACTGCTTGTTTATTTTCCACATAAACCTTTCACAATAAAGCTCAAGATCCTGTTGAGACTTTTCAAAATAAACTGAATCACGTGAAATAGTATGCAGAGTATTTACCGATGAGAAGCAAAAAAGAGCCGTCAGTTGCTAAAAAATAAACCTCAGACTCAAACATTAGAACAGGCTTTTCCCTGCAGCACGCCGCAAAGAAAACGGTGGCCGTTACAACTTATGTCTAAAAATGTGTAGTTTCATGCATCGGTAAAACACTCGACTCCAGATAAACGACGCCCAGCAGGAAATACTTCAGCTACCCGAGATTCAGAGAATTTACAGAAAATGTTAAATTTTTGTGATTTATGTTGTTATCAGACGATAGATGTTTTATATCGGGATATGAGATTTTGGTCATATCGCACAGTCCTATTTGCACTTCATAAATCAACATTATTGAACATTTCCTACACTGAGGAGTATCCTCATGTTTTAATGTGACTAAGAAGCCATCCTTCTGTATCACAGAACCTATTCCACACTAACTGCATGTGTCTGTGTAAAACACCTCTGCAAGCGCATCTTCCCAGACTAATGCACTTGACTATAAAATAACCAGATTGGACAAGCACGAAGCCCCTCTCTAGGCCAAATAATGTGATGGTGTATAGGAGCGGGGTAACACAAACTATAAGAATCAGACAAACACTCCCTCTAGCCAAAATGGCAGATAACACAGAGGGGGGGGGGGGGAAAACAGCCTTGGAGGATTAGAAACGTGTACGATCTCCTGGGAAAATGAGGAGGCTCTGGATAATAGAGTAATCCAATCTGCATCAGCACAGCTTTATAATCCTTCACCTTTTTGGCCCCTATCACACCATGAGAGGATGTTTTTCTTCATCTCTATGACAACATAACATCTTCCAAATACAATACGTGATTGAGAGGCCACAGTGTCTCGTTAACACTTAATGAAAAATGTGATGATATGCGGCGTTGTTTATCGCAGTTTTGCAAGATATTCTTATGGCTACAGTGCGCCAAGGATTGTTCGGTTTTCAGCACAACTGATTTTTAGTCAGGCAACTTCATCCTGAAACTTCATTACACCCAGATTCAGAAGCAGCTGTAATGTAGAAAATGTTCTGTTAGGGCTCTGCACAAGCCGCAGTGTGGCCATTCCCCCACATACCACCTCCAGCCAAGTGAAATTAGATGTATAAATCTACACTCAGCACTCCAACAGATATTCAGCAGAAGATAATTATTCTATTATGCATATTAAAAATCACAAAAATATATGGCTTGGAGCAGACGATCTCTCCTTGTGAGGCCTTACCCAGCATTGATAAGCAGAAGAGAACCATCAGTACATGGAAATGATCTTAAGGTGTGCGGCTGAGTGTAGCAGCAGCAAACGGTAGAAAGGCAGCTCAGCAGTGGAGATGTAATTATGATATGTCATATAACCATACTGCTGAAATATCTTTTAAAGCATGGCATGAATGAAAAATGAAACAGGGACAAGAATCAGTATTTGTCATGAAACACACACACACACAAAAAAACATCTGTAGGCCACTTCCAAGACAACGGTGAGGTTGTCATGCATGAAGGAAGCATACAATATCATAACCTGGGTCCAGTCTACATATCCTCACCTGTAACGACTGACTTTAATGCTGCATCCTGAAACAGTGGAAGGTGGAAACAATAATACAATGAAAAATATGCTTTCACTGTCAGTCCTTGAAATACTTTATTTTAGCAGCGATGACGTGGTTCTATCTCTGCTGTCAAAGTAGAGGTGGGGCGATGATCCTGGTGCGATTCCAACCCTACTTTGATCCATGCATGGTCTTTCCATATGGCAACAAGCATAAACTACCGCAAGTTAATGCCTTGTGGCCTAGACACCGGACCCCGGCCTTGAAACATCTGATTGCTATGGGAAAATGTTACTACTCCAGTAGTTGATGGGTGGTTGCTTGAGGTTACTGGTGGCCACCAGCACCAAAAACATCCATTCGATGGCTCTGGCACTTTAAATGTACATGTATAGAGCTTTTCTACTCTGAGCACTCAAATCACCTTCTTATTAGAAGCCTCATTCACCTATACACATCCATAAAAGTACTTTTTTTCAATACCTTAGTGCTTTAAACCTAACCTAACATTGTCTAGGAAGGCTTGTGTAGTTGCATGCTAAATCAAAAAAGAAAATGCAAAAGATTGATAGCAGCAAAACTCTATCTACAGTTACATCAAAATCTCCAGATCAGAATTCCCTGCTTGAACTTGTTGATCTGCATGCACTGGAGTTACTGTCTGTATCATCCTGCTACAAGACCTTGATATGCAGGTCATCTGTGAAGAAATGTTTAGCTCGCGGCGTGTTGGCTTTGGAACCTGTGACACACAACTGTTATGATGAGCCGATACTGTGGAGCAGCCACACTCCTTCATGAAAAGAAACTGTCATGAATAAGTGAGAACCAAATAGCCAGGTGATCATATAAAACATTTGCCTACCTTTCTGTCTGGAGGTTTGCAGATGTGGAAACCAGAGTGAACGTCAGGTTACTTCCTGTTTTATTTTGTTACCCCTTTGTCTTGTGTGTTTATTGGTTTAGTTAGTTTAGTGTTACTTTCCCCAATTGCTTGCACCTCTGTTGTTTTCTGCAGCTGTTATAACTTCCTTGAGTTTAAGTAGCTTTAGTTTCCCCTCTTTCTTTGTCAGCGCATTAGTTAACCCTTCCTGAGATGTGTCTAGTTGGTTTATGTTCCTCATCTTCTGTGTACTTCCTACTGGATTTTTTTCACTGCTAGACTGTGTTATGTTTGGACTGTACCCCAAATGATCATTAAAAGTACATTTTGAGTTTTCACCCCTGCAGCCTTCCTTGGCCTGCATTTGGGGTCTGCTGCCACAACCATGACCATGACAGGTGTTTTGTCAAACAGGATATAATTCTGGCATGTTAAAAATATTATGTTTAAATGCACCTCGTGTGTCTGAAAGAGAAAACATGAGTTTGAGAGAAACGCTCAGTTGTAATTGAACTAAAAAGATGAAAATATTCTTGCAAATGCCATGTTTATGTTGAAGACTATTTTTTCAGTTGAAAGTCATAATGATCCTATAAACACTGCACTTACTGTAGTATTAAATAATAAATAACCTAATATGGGTCCAGCTTATAAGACGAATGTGATTCCTGAAGTCTTTTTAAGAAAATAACATTCAAAAACGTTTTCCCCTCTCACAAAACACACTTTGATTATAACTCGATGCTTCAAACTTGGTTTCTTCTGAGACAAAAGGAAACCCCTCAAAATAATGGCAACAACGAGAAGCACAAACGCACATATGTCACAAGCCAGGCAGCCAGCAGAAGAAAAATGAGCCGAATAGCTTCAAGAGACTCATTCAATATCAATAATAATAATAATAATACACACAATGCACTTAGATTGGCAGCAGTATAATTTAGTGGAATATCACACAGCCATATTAGCCATAAAACACATTTGAGAGAGCAGCAACAACCAGCCAGCTATATCACCTGACACATAAATGATGAACACAGCCGATATCCATTCACAAAGTGCATTTAGAGGAAGCTGCAAACATTTAGCTCCATACTCTGTATCCCAGTCGAGAATGAATGCAATGGCAACCTCCGACATCTACCAAAAACAGCAGGCTTATCACAAAACCAGCCGCCAGCTCACTTCTCTATATAAAAACATGACTTTGTAAAGGAAACACTCGTCACACTCTACTTCGCTCAGTAATAAATATTCACTAAAACACACACTTCAAGACCAAACACAAATGTAGAAACAAACTGCCTTACCTGTATGCTATACGGTGCTTTCCTGGTTCACTTTCTCGTTTAGGTAACTGGGTCTTCAAACTCCCCACGTTTCCATATTTACAGGCTTTACATGTCCCAAAAGAAAAGTAAATGAAAATGTAAACGCTAATTTTAAAATTAATAAATAATAATTATAATTCCACGTAGGTGAGTTGGCTGCAGAGCGCAGGCACTGTACAAGTTAAAGTGGAAAAGCTTGTGAAGCTTCTGTTTCAAATGAGCATTTCCTGTCATGACAAATCACCTGCAAGGAGGCCCGGAAGGCAGCCTAGCAAAGCAGACTTAGCATATCAGGTGTGTATGTGGTTTGGTAACATAACTCAAACTTTCAAAATACTCAGTAAGTTGAAGATGTAGCATCATTTTTCCCAGTGGGAGAAACATTTTTATAGTTCTTCGATATTAAAGTATAAAAAAATGTTCAAAAGAGATAAACAGTAAAGCTATAATGTTGAAGTCTTTAGTTCAGGGGAAAAAATGTCCACGAGCAATTTTAGGTTACCATAAATAATCTTAGATTAACGTGATAAATATGAGGAAAATATAAAAATGAGGATAAACTCCCTTTTTTGCCTTTACTAGATGGTGGATCTGTGAAAAGTGGATAAAAAAGGGGCAGAATGCAGGAGAAGAGGCAAAGGATGGCAGGTTTACCTGAAATTGACTCGAAAGGTAGGTTCTTGGTGAAAATCTATTTTTATGAAATGTGTATTTAAAGCAGGCATTTTTAATGTCCTCCACAAGCTAAGAGGTTGTCATATCGTGTAAAATTGACCAGACTAAAGTGCAACACTTTATAGAGTTACTCTGATTCTTGAAAGCGATTTAATGTAGACGGTGTTCAAAAATAGGACCTTTATTTATTTATGTTCAGCTGAGACAAAGCAGGAAAACAATTAAGATTTTACATTTTTTTCTTTTTGTTCCAGAGTTCAATTTATAATCTTTAAAGCATAAGAATCAGTTTCCCCCGTTCACTGTTTCTTTAGTTACTGCTTCCTGCCCTTATGTGGCAGGGAATTTTGTAACTCACAGGCCCAACCCTGCTGCCCTCTGCCTGCAGCCTGTCACCCGTGGAAAGTGCCCAGAGGTGGAAATTTAAGTACTGCACACTTATTTAGTCAACTATAAATACACACACACATTCATACACAGGCTTGTGCATGCCCTGTATAAATGCTTTAAGCAGTCATTATTCTGGGTCCTGGCACTGGACTAGCAGGGACTCAGGTCACCTCGTGCATCATCCTCACAGACTTTCAGTTATGATGACAAGCACTTCAGGCATATCACGCCTCCCTTAATACGCTGTATCTAAAGATCATGTTTAGCAGTACGTGAATCTGATTGAGAGTGCAAAACAGGAAAGTTGTACTTTTTGTTTTTTTGTTTTTTATAATGTTGCATTTTCATTACATCATTTAAAGCTGAAATGAAGCAGCAGTGTTTGCTTTCACACCATAAATAACATCTCGAGCTACAAAATCCACAACAGGACCAGATAATTCTTGCTTTGCATAAGCCCCTCTTTAAGCAATAACACACTTGTTTATCTGCTCTCACAGAAATTGTGCTTTTCACAACTCCAAAATTATGTTGTTTGTTTTTACAACGAGAGCCGGGATGAGGCTGAAGATGAACAGTTTGTCTCACTGAATTTTCCTTGTCTGGTCCATGAATTTGCTTCAATGACCATTTTTTTGTTGAAATATTGATTTAAAATTGAAATGAAAATTTGATGTAATTCTAAGGTAATACATCAAATAGATTTCATGATTCCATTATCTCGGATCACCTGTACAACCTGCAGCCTCAGCCGACTGACTTTAATGATTCCATCACAACTGTCTGAAAAGTTGACTTTTACTTCTTGGTCCAAACCATCTCAGACATGCCTCTCTAATTTTGTCTCCAAAGCGCTCAACCTGAGCTGTCCCTCACTCTCAATGGAAATCTCAGAATTTTCAGATCAGAAACCTACAGATGGCCTCCTAACAGGTCTCACTACCATCTTGTAAACCTTTGCTTTCACCCTTGCTTCTGTCGTTGTGTCACAAATCACCCTTGAGCCTTGTCTCCATCCACTCCACCTTGCCTGCACTCTCTTCTTCACCCCTCTTGTGCACTTTCTGGAGTTTTTTGGATGGTCGAACCCAGATGTTTAAAGACCTTCACTAAATCGGTTCCCTGGAACGTCACTGTTAAGTGGTCAAGGTATGTTGTGTTGTGTACTATCTGGATTCTGGGCTAAAATCAAATAATGACTGTTTTCATTTAATTGTTACATCTTCTTATGTCCTGTCTTTGCCTCCCTAACCTGTCTGTATATTCATGTGTCCTTTTTTTTTTTGGTGATTTGGTGATTTTTGGTGATTGTTTTTCCTTGTTGTGCTTTTATTTTGTGTCTTTAATCTTCTCTTGATTGCCACACATGAATTGTTTCCACCCTGTTCATACCTGTGTCAACTTGTGTAATTTGTCCCCTACCCTACATACACACTTGTGTTTCTCTTTGGTTTTGTCCCTTTATTTTTTGTTTCCTACATTTTTGCAGTTGACCAATAAGAGCTCATTTTCTCATTACATTGCCTGAGTGCTGTCCTCAACATCAGGGGATCTTGCCCCCTGATGTTGGGGCAAGACTATCTTTCTGTCACTATCCAAAAAAGGGAAAATGCCAAAAATGAAACCCATCCATCCTGTTATTTTTCACCATAAGTTGATAAACGGGATAAAGAGAGAATGAAGACTTTATTGCACAGCTTTATAAAGTTTCGCTCTCAGTGTAAAAGTAAGCACAACAGCCACACAATACTTCTGATAATGTTCTTCAGCTACGTATTGTTATCTTTATTTGTGCCAGCAGCAGTAGATTAATGTAATTTCTCAATACAAAGCTCCGTGTTCATCCAAGCTTCCTCTAAAAAAGACCAGCTTAATAAAAATTGAGATACATCATACTGTAATCAGCAGCCGTACACCCAGGGGGTGCTTTACTACAAATGGTCATTAAAACACTGACAGCTACAGGAACGTATTACGTCCTATAACTGCTGAATGGAACATTTTGGCAACATGCTCTTTTTGTTTAACAGTTTCTAGGTGTGGGTGAATTTACTGCAAAAAAAGTATTTCAGATATTATGACAGAGAGTTATGCTGCAGGAGTTTTCAAGAAGATGCTTAATGCATCAGAGATGAGAGATGGTAGTAGCTGTGTCATAGGTACAGATCTTGTGTTTGGGAAATGGAAAGGGAACACACAGGGTCAAAGTGAATTTGCTTTCATGGTCCAATCTGAAAGCAGGCGCTGGCTTGATCAAGTCGACATTTAGCTTGAGCACAGAGGTCACTCCACTGCTTTTGTGGATTGGAATTAAATGAGTTTTAAGATGGGGTGCACTCAATTTAGGATAAGAGAAAGGAGCTTAAACGGTTCTTTAAGGTGAGCTGAATCTGTATGTTTGCAACAAAACTGAAAATCAGGTTATTTCAGAAGCTTATTGATGAAATCACGTTTTGAATCCATTTAGTCTCTCATGGTCTCAAAAGGAAAATTTAGCTCTGAGTTATTTTGAGTTCTCTTTTTTTAAATTTCCTCAAAATTGATGTGTTTCATGCAAAGAGGGGGGGAAAAAAGTCCGTTTACACAGGAATGTGTGCTTTGCATGCATGCAGTCCAAAGACATGCATGTAACATTATTTGTGTGATTAGACGAAGCGTTTAAAGTGCACAGGATATAATGATTCATGAATATGTGTGCAAATAGGTTGATCTAAACAGCATGAGAATGATCTAAACAGCTTTGAATGGTAAAAAATTTCGACTATTTACATAGATGTTTTATGTAAATCAGTTATTCTCTGTTTTCTTTGGTTGATATTCATGTTTTTTCACTTAGTATATTAGTTCTGTTTAAACTGAGCAGCCTGTCACCTTTAGTGAAGTTAAGAATTGTATGATAGATAACATGTCAAATATCATATCTCAGATTATATTAGGCATAATTGAAATTATAGAAGCAAAAGCCACAGTTTACTTCTTCTACTCATTTAAATGGTTACCAATTGATGTTGGCACTAACCTTAGGACCCCATTATGCTTTATACTGGACCCCATTATGCTTTATACTGGAATGCTTCTTTTAGCAGCTCTAGCTAAACTGTTTTCTTTATCTATGATCAATATTCTGCAATGTTCTAACTAGTTATGATTTTATTGTATGTACGGTCGGCAAGGTCTGTCATCTCAGTTGTTGTCAAGTGCAACCGACAAATAAAAGAATTTCTCAACTCAACTCAATCATTTTTATACAAAAAATTAGCTTTTAGCTTGACAGTTTCACCAGAACTTCACGCCAAACTTGGGTGTTTTCAAAGGGATGTGTAGCTTGAAAGTTTCATCTACACGTACAATACAAAGGATATTGTGTTTGTGGCCTACAAATCTTGTCAAAACATCCCAGAAACTGCAGGTTTGTCCATGATCTGCTGTCTGCCCTGGTTGTTCATTTTGTCAAAAGGTTTTTCAGATACTGAATTTGCTATCAGTCTGTTAGCCATACGTTGCTCCGAAAGATTACACGAAAAGCAACAAAGTTGTATTGAGTTAACTTTAAAAAGACATGTTGTCAAGCAGCTCCACACAACTGGGTTACATAAGGCATAAGAAATAGTTTAAGTTTGCTTGACTGGTTTCTGTTATTATGGTTTTTTCATTGAGTACATTTGAAGCACTTACTTAACACAGGGGGTGGAAACACTTGCTGTTACATTTTTAAGAAAATTAAAAAAAAAAAAAAAAAAAACATTCTAAGCCCATCATATTTTGGTGAAATAACACAAATGACTAAAAACAAAAATAAAATAAATTTGTTCAACAAATCGTTCCTCCTGTTTAAACTGATAGTAGATTGAAAAAAAATCATAGTTGGAACCATTGTTACCAATAAAAATGTCACCATTCATTGCAAATTATTTCAAGGATCCCTCAGCTTTAAAGTGCATTCTGAGCATTTTAATTGGTCTTTAGAGGAAACTTTAGGTGGAGAAACTGATATCTTTGTATTTTCTGTGGTGGATTTAGTTCAGTGGAAATGTTGAACATCAGTGTTTGATGGTTAACCAAGAGAAGAGGCTGACAACAAACTCCAAAATTCAGCTTCAAGCCTTTGATCACCGACACTTATATCCTCTTTTCGTACTCCAAAGTAGCTGCGCTGGAAACATCTCAGGTTAGAGTTGTCTGCAATGGGCCTGGGAGCAAAGACAATATAGAAATCTTCTGACAACAAATCAACAGAACCGGCTCACGAGATTGAAGGTGAACACGTTGACCCTTGAAACTGCAGTTTGACAAAGACAAAACTTTGACTCATGGTCCCCCGAGCTTCTCTTCTGAAATGGTGGGATTATAGCAGACATAACAAAGAGCTTGTTTTATTTCTCAGTAAGTGAATACGGAGAAAGAAAACCTCAGTTCCCTTTAGAAATTTCAATTTTTCTCAGTAGTTAGTCAAAAGATTTTGTTCCGCACTTCTGATACCAGAGGCTGTTTACACAATAAGCAGAACAAACTGCTATTTGATTTGAATTACCATGAATGTTAAAATCTTCACTGACCTTTTTAAGAGAACAGTCCCACAGAAAAAAGCAAAAATGCAGAAGATTATGCTTTGAATAATCCAAACAATAAGGCATTTTTGCAATAAGTTTACTTCATTTGTGATGTCAAAGTAAAAAAAAAAAGACATGGAGCTACAATCTCTCTTAAAAACATAAAGTCAGCTAACCCATCTTTCAATTTGCAGAAATGGAAAAGTTAATTACATTTGCATTATATCCCAGTGAAACCAAAATTTGAGCTATGAATCATTGCTGTGTCACTATGAGTGTGTGGACATTTGTTTATCCTTTTATTTTATCTACACTCTAAAGCAACTCTTCACATTTTGAATTAAATCATGTTAGCCCTTTAGAACTGGGATGGATGAAGTCTCACAGCATTACATAAATGCGGATAATCGAGCGTGACAGTCTGCCTGTGGACAGATGGTCACTGGTGCTTGTTGCCCTGCAGAGCTATAAAACTAGCATCACTTCCTTGTACTTGGGAGGAATATGCAGCATGGCTTCAAATGCATCAATGTCACATCTAAATACAGAAGTTATTTTTCTGCATTGTACAATGAATTATCTGTCAGATATATGAATATTGTTTACATTTAGGCCCTGAAATCGGCTCCTGATTTGCTCCTTTCACAACAAATACCAGTACAGATCAGGTCTTTATTTTTGTAAAGGTACAGTCAATTTATTAGAGAAAAAGCATATACATAAATATACATTTATTAGTGTTTACACATGACTTACAACACCCTGATATTTTTTCATGGACAAAGAATAAATCCATTAAAAATACAGAGGACTGGACACTGGTCTGTGAATACGATGGCCGAGATGGATGTTGTACGTATGTAGTACACCAAAGATGGAGGAGAAGAGACGCCATAGGCATCAGCAAGCCATGGGGGCAAATTCTATTTCACATCTGCACTCTCAGACTCAAGATTTAAGGAATCATAGAAGAAGAAGATAAGAAGTTGCAGAAGTTGGAACAGTTTGAAGGACCCGTCCCATCCTGGCAACAAACTGTTCCAACTTCTGCAATCTGGTAGAAGGTTCCGCATCTTCCGGGCAAGGACAGAGAGACTCAAGAGGAGCTTCTATCCCCAAGAAAGAAGATGAAAACAGAATTCAGATGTCTAGCGGTGAGATTTTATACTCTGTAACTTTAAGACTTGATTCTCCTGTGTTTTTAACTAGCTGCCAAATACTTCAACAAATAGCATACTTGTTTCACTCCTGTGTTCTCTTCATGTGATATACAAGTTAGCGTTTCAATTTAGACGTTACTTAATCAAAACACTCTTTTTTTCTTTTCTGCAGGTGGATCAAGTTATGCTGAAAAATGACCTTTAAATAATTACTGTTGTGAAAATGTTTATTCATGTGAAAGGACATTTATTAGATTTATGCAGGGGCATTTATTGCAATAAGCTCCGTATCAGAGAAGCAAAGATGACCACGTACCATCAAATTTGGAAGGGTGACCTTTCAGGGCATATTTTCACTCAGTCTCCATGTCTACAATTTGTTCATATCAACTTATCTAGCCAGGAAGGTCCATGTAATTCTTTTCTCATTTCTAAAAATTGGATTACAGTTCCTAAAATAAGATAAAGGAGGCTCTTGCGAGGCTTGGGATGTGTGCAGACCCAGTTTCTGTGATGCCCATGCCGAAGTCCTGAGTCATTTGCAGACACTTGCGGATCCTGTTCTAGCTAGAGGCCCGGCTGTGTATCACTTTATGAGATTTTACCAGAGAGATTGTGACCTGCTCTAAACAGAAACCATGCTTTAGAACAACATAATCATTAATCTGAATGAAATTTGTCCCTGTTGAAGGTGTGATTGATGATTGTGTATCGTTATGTGTATCAGTGTGTGTGTGTGTGTGTGTGTGTGTGTGTGTGTGTGTGTGTACTGGTAATTTTCTGTAGTTATAATTTACCAGTGTCCCCCAAACACCTTGCATGCAGGTAATTGGTTGCTATGAAAGCTAGCAGACACACAAATAATGTTATAAGGATACAACCATTAAACATTTGAGAATGTTGCAAAGCACATGAACCGAGCACACAGAGCAGGGCTAATGCTAATAGATCCAGGTGGGTGATAAATGATAAGGGGAAGTCACCATGAATGTATAATGTCAGTAAGTGGCTTTACAAACACAAGAATGCAAACATGTTGCACTGAAGTAGTTGCCGGCAAAGCCAGAGTTGCAGTCTGACTGTTACAAACTGGTCCAATCCCATTAACTAGTGGTATATACAATGTCCACAAAAGAACACATAAAGCATGAAACAATTTATCAACTTTACCTGTATATTGACAGCAAAAAAAATATGTAAAGTCTTTCCACTCAAGCTCAAAAAGGCTCTCAGTGGAATGGGACTAAAGAGTCAAGTTTGGAGTACTGTGGTCCTTTGACTTGACTCAGGAGTGATCGCTTCCGGGAGGGACTCTTTGTATAGCATAAATGGTGAAAGCTTCTCAGGGATGTGTGTTTGGTTCGATAGATGATGGGTTTCTGGGTTTAGTGAGGTGTTGTGAGGATTACCAGGACACCAGACTGAGCATGAATCTAACAAATGGTAGGTTTTTTCCATTGTCTGTCGGGCTGCTGACAGACAGCCAGACACATGTGTCCTTGCTCCCAGGCAGAGTGGAGCAGACAGCTGTCAAAAAAAATGGAAACTTTGCTAAAGGAGAACCATTTTTAGCCAAAATAGAAGAGCTGCTCTGCTGAACGACCTCAATGTTGGCACTGCACTTAGTCCCCAGCAACACAGCCACCAAATATGAAGTGGATTGGATGAATGATTGTAGACAAAAGCAAAGACCAGATAGGCAGATTCACACTTGCATACAGATTCCTGGATGGATTAGTGAGATTTTGATGTAGGTCTACACACAAATGCAGTTTAGGGGTCCACATATGATTCAGTGGTTTGTTAGCTATGCAGCAGTGAGGCAGTCAAATGTATCAGACAGCTGTAGCCATTTTAAAACCATCATGCTCTTGTGTTGGGATTGCTGGCAGTATTATCACAGCAAGTCATGTCACTCCAGCTTAGACGCCTTGCAGGGAGCCCAGGTCGTTGTGTAGCTGGATGGCATCATGCCTCTGCTGAGTGCACAGCAAGGTTATGTCATTCCAGCAGGCATATACAACACAGAGGAGTGGCTTCTGCCAGGCTGCATCACAGCATCCCAGCTCCTGTCTGAATGAACACGGCTTATCCTCTCCACAGTCTCACTTTCTGCCTCACAATAGAGCTGCTTTCACATCACCCGGAGGCTGTCAGCCAGGCCACAGTCGCCTCACTCTCAGCTTACCGTAAATGAAAGCAGCGACAGATAATTAGGTTTTCCGAATTATCTAGTATTTGCACACATCAAAAGATTTAGCAGGTGCAAAATAGGCGGGGAACAAAAAAAATGAAATTTGATCCTCGTAAAATCAGAGCTTTCTTGTTAACATGTAAGCAGTTTAGAGCTGTAGACTTATGTTGTCTGTCTTGTTGACTTGTACTGGTTAATTTGCTATTCTCCCTCTGCTTCTCTTAGTAGTTTTATTACAGCTGCCACTTGAAATTCTTCCACTTTTCAGAAGATGTAAGTTTTGAAAACACAGAATTTTCCCATTTTTCTTATATATATATATTTATTTATTTTTAAAATCTTGACATTGTTGAAGATTTTTCACAATGCATCACTGGCTCTTTATCTTGTGAGATTGTTTATGATACATCCATTTGCGATGTGTCCCAAGGCGAAAACTTGAAAGCCCTAAAAACTCAGCATATTGTGTCCCTGTTTTTATGTTTTCTGTTGCATAAAATAATATTTAAATGCCAAAGAAATCATCTCTGCCGAAAGGACTAACACACATCGTTGTTCCTAATGGTGGATAGTTAAGCTGTTTAGTCACGATTAAAAGAGAAGGTCATAAAATGGGGAGGGAAAGATTTTAGTTTTTAAATAATGAGATTCACAAGAAAATCCATATGTAGATGGATTAGCATGACACGCGCTTCTAAAAAGTCAAATCATCACAAGATACTGACATTCTAAAGTTTTAAAACTTTCACTGAAATTACTTTTGTCGCTCAGTTTGATTGAGGAAAGCCTGGCACCATGGAACTCATTAACAGCCAGCCTATTATTCAACCAATTGTTCTCTTGTTTTGGCATTGGTAATTTGTCTACACAGGAAAGGAAATTACTTTGTCTTTGGTAGTTACTCATTAGAAGTGTGGTTCATTAAATTCTCTGACCTGACGTCACAGTAGATTTTTCTTGCTGGTGCAAAATAAAGGCATTCATTTATTACAGTTAATGGCTTTTCCAATTTATATTTGACTAGTCCTTCTTGGACGACACAGTTTCCTAAAGAGAAGACACAAACCACAAATTTACCTCTGCATTGTGACAGGTATTCCTGTTTTTCAAAGCAAAAGTGAAACACATGATGTGACACTGGATTTAAAGGAACCTATGAGAGTTACTGCAAATGTGACTGTCCTACCCTTCTCTCATAGAGTCACTCCACAGTCAAACAGGGAAACGTGAGCAAAACAGACCTGCAAAGCAAAACAGATTGAGCTGTGAAGTGGCAGGCAGATTTACCCCTCCACTGTAAGTAAGTGACTTATTCTCTTCCTTGGCTTACCGCATCCATGCACATGAATTAGCATGCATTTATTCCATGCCACGATCAACTGCCTCAGACAGACTAAAATAAAAATAGCACTGCTACCTCCTTACAAGTAGGAAAAACTACTGGTGATTAGATCAAATTTTAATTATTCTTTTATTTACTTATGATTGCCCACAGGTTTAGCACACAGTACTTTTAACCGCTGATCGACCAATTTAACTTGTGTGACAGGTGCAGAGGCAACCTGTCTCCAAACAATCGTCATCTGATTGGCAAGTAACTGCTCTTTAATTTACAGGTGCAGACAGATTGCTGTCATTTTGCAATCTTTCTGATTTAGTTTTCCCCAAAAAGTGCAACTCATCTTGCAACTCACCAAGTACGTCAATTCCTGTGAAGGAATTTCTGAATTTCTCATTTAAATCTTTGATATTCTGGCTGGACTCTGAATGTAAGTAGTGTGAATTTCAGTGCATGTAGACAGCAGATTTTAAATTCACCTGTTAATTTCTGTATTGTCACAATCAGATTGCATATAACTGCTAACTTAACCCAATTCAATTGCAAACTGATGGCAGACTCATTCAGTTTTATTACCATTTTATTGCAGTTGTAAAGCACCAAACATGCGTTGAAACTGTTAAATGACAAGAAAGTTGCAAGTAGTCACAGATGGGGTCCCAGTTTTCAAAGCAACCGTTTCAAAGGTAATAAGATCACAGTTTTATTGAACATGGCCACAATACGCAAAATATGTGCTTCAGTCTCCGACCACTTAGTGTGACTGTAGCATGACTGTGTTGGCATTCTGGATTAAAATAAAGCTGTATTTGTAGAAATATAAGGTGTAGGGGGAAAGCGCATTATTTTGAGACTACGTTACCAGACAACCTATAATTCTATACATAGATATATACTTTTTATCTCCTGTTGACAATAAAAATGAAATAAAAATAAAAATACTTAAAAGCAGTTAGATTGCAATATGCTAAATCATGCTTTGTTATGCTTTCAGAAAGGTGTTAACTTTGAAATCAAATCTCTTACATGCATCCTGCCCTTACATTTAAAAGAATTCCTTTTGATTATCTCAAATAGAAAAACGCGGAAGCATGAATTTTAACACACCCTCACTTCTAACCCTAAACAAGTTATCAACAGTCTGGTGGCTGTTAATAGGTTGAAGTAATCCTCCTTAGCTCAAACCAGACCAAATAGCAAATAGAGAAATGACAACTGAGTGGGAAGAGGCTTGTTTTACAAGGTAGGTATTAATATGGGGCCTGTTCTCCTCCAGTGAATGCCATTGTATCAAAATTGGCTGCTTTTTACCTCGAGGAGCTCGGAAATTTGTCCTTGATGAATGGGAGTGAAGTCGGTTAAAAGGCAAATCTAATTATTTACACCTGCTCTTCCCCCAGTGGTGTCCATTTCCAAACAATAGCTACAATAAATGTGGCGATTGCTATCAGGTGGCTGCAGAAATTCTATGCAGCTCCTCGTACCATGCCCCAGTAAAGTGGCTTGGGGCATGGTACCAGGTGATGATGACATCTTGCTTGTGGTGCAAGATGTCATCAATACTTACAGAAAGATAATTTATTAATAATGGATTGGATTTATATAGCGCTTTTCAAGGCACCCAAAGCGCTTTACAATTCCATTATTCATTCACACACTGGTGGAGGCAGCTACAGTTGTAGCCACAGCTGCCCTGGGGCAGACTGACAGAAGTGAGGCTGCCATATCGCGCCATCGTCCCCTCTGGCCATCACCAGTAGGCGGTAGGTGTCTTGCCCAAGGACATAATGACCAGGACAGAGAACCTTCCGACCTTCCGGTTACAGATGCGCTTCAAAACCTCCTGCGCCACGGCCGCCCCTGCAAACTGTTAAAAACAGTTAAATGTCTAAATATGGCTGTACTGGTTGTCCCGACGTCTTATATATAAAATATAATGAAAAACTCTTTTTATTTCAGTGCATTATTGATTTTTTTACTGTGGCTCTGTAGGACTAAATTCCTCTTACCCTGCACCCTTGGCTGTTCTCCCTATGTTGAAAATTCCTGGTGAATTCTTTTTATCAAAAATAGATTAAAAAAATAGATTCACAAGCATTTTTTCCTCTTGCAAAAACAAAATAAAAAGTCATTTAATGAATTGATAAAATGGGACACATTTACAGGACTTGTTATTTTAAGATTTGGCAAACACAATTAGAATTGTTGTTATTCCCACACATTACCCTTGGAAACTGAAAGGCACTGAAAAACCTGACACATGGTGAAGTTAAAGAAGTGAGCCAGTCACTCAAAAAAAAATGGAAAAAGGTACGTGGAGTGCTGGCAGCTGTGGCAAGCAGCGCTGGGCTGAAAGCATGATGAAAACAGGGCTGCACTTGACTACCAATCTACCACCCTTGGGAAAAGGGTGTAGATTTTGAATGAGCTTGATATCCACTGAATGAGAAATAAATGCCTCTCTTAAGTACCTGTCAGCAATGTGAGCAGAGCAGCAGCTGTGTTACGCTTCACTCAGAGCTTTTTAAAGACTCTTTGGCTGAATACTTAGGATGTAGAGGTTCGATGAGCTCATAAAAAAAAGGAAAATGCTCACATAAATGCATGACAGATTACGTTTTCATTTGACCTTTCACACGTGGAGCTGACACTCTAAGCCAGGAGAGTTTTAAGCGAGGGGAGAAAAAAATCCATTCCACAAATAAAACCAAAAACCAGGATGTGATCATGATTTATTTGAAAATACAGATGAGTATGATACACGTGGCAATCTTTGAGTGACTAAAATAAAATTAATGGTAAAAACAGGCATTAGAAAGGAAGAAATGTAAATTCAGATGAAGGTTTTTTAATTATATTGGTTGGTTTCCATGCATTCCAGTAGAGGATGTCAATTTGGTGGAGGACTACAAGAATGTGGGTGTCTACACTGACAGCATACTGAAGTGGAAGATCAACACCAAGGCTATATATAAGGAGGGGATGAGCCGACTCTATTTCCCGAGGAAGATGAGATCCTTCAACATGTGCAGCAGACGGTGGAAATATTTCACCAGTGCAATGTACGTAGTCTGCTAAGAGAGCGGCACCGGAGCCGATGCAACCAACAGACTGAATAAACTGATCAAGAAGGACCAATCTGCAGCCGACTGCAGACTGCAGGTGGAGAGAAACTGTTAGCCATCAACCTGATTACGTACCGTGCTGCCACTGTCCCACTGCTATGTGCAAGATATCTGCTGAGACACCCAGTGAAATTTAAGAGACTTACGAGGTCCATGTTAGAAGGTTACAGGTTTACCACCCCGGAGAAAAAATGGTTTGGATCTTTGTGTTTTACCTTTTTTAAAACTCATTGATTTGTCTTTGTTTTGGGTGTGTGATTGTGTAATTAGGCTTGGAATAAGATGAAAACATATCCCTTCACAACAGTAACCCTTCAAGTTGGCAGATTACTTGTCCTTCACAAAGCTTTAAATCACACCTAGAGCACAGAAGGTCTTTTTATTTTTGAAAAGTGACTCAATTCTCTATGGTCTCCCTGCCCTCCTCATCTGCTTTGTCCATTTGACATGGCTTCTTGGGGAAAAAAAATAGTGCTGGCAGTATTTTAACTGAAGTGCAGCAGAGAGACACTTCTGGGACTTTTCTGAAATGCAGGTGTTCCCAAGGGGGCAGACCCAGGGCATCACACACTGCTGCAAAAGGACACCTTGTGAGCAAATGTGACCCACCACCCAGTTTGACAAATCGGCATTATTTGATGCCTTGGGAATGAGAACAGGGATTTTGGAGAGAAATGATGGATCTATTTTTTTTTCCTAACAGACTGATTCAACTGTCATCTTATTTTTAGGAAAACAGGAATGATAAGGTAAGTTCATACCAGTTCTTTAATATAAATAGAGGCTGCAGCCACGCTAGTAGCTCTATGAGGCTTTACAGAGGCACACTGAACAAAGACGTTTTTAAACATCTAATGTATCTAACATAACCAATCTGCAAACATTTTTCTGCCGCTGTTTGAATTCTCTGCAGATCCACCTCAGAGTTTTTCCTTTCTCTTTACCTTAGTTGCCAATGTTGAGTGAGAGGCATCCACCTTTATTTGTTCTGTAGGAGGCTGTAAAACTTTCCCAAAGGACCCGATACGGCTCAGTGAGTCAGTGAAGCTCACGTCTGACCAATGACAGGAATACTGAGGTGAGTTGTTGAGGATATGCTGAGGTTTCCTGTCAGTAAGTGTTGCTGGTTTTGCTTCTGTTAACCTCTTTAAAGTGGATCTAATGCTGGACTCTGACTCTTGTTGTCAGCTGTTATGGCCCGTCTAGGCGCAGCCAGACCACAACATAAAGGGTGATCCATCCCCGTCCAACCCCAAGCAGCACGTCACACAATTAATACTTTGTGACAGTGATTTATTTACAATGAGTGAATTTAAACAAAGGAAGGGAGCGAATTATAAGTTCGGGGTGAACCAGAGGCCAAAACAACAAACAAAAGGTAGCCTCTCTCAGGCGTAAATACAACTTACCTAGTCAAAAGAACTAAACCAAACGACAATTACTTTCCTCCCTACCTAACCAAAACAGGAGAAAACTAATTAAACAAAAACTCGGGCCACCCCTACATGCTCCTACATTAAACCAACATAGTGAAACAGTGAACACACGGTCTGCCGGTTGGGTTGGGCCGAGGATGAATGACCTGGCAGTCCCTGGCGGCGTCTTCTTATGCGCTGCCTCCAGGTCGTTAGCCAATGGGTACGATCCATCCACCCTGGATGCACCAATCATGGAGGAGCACCTGCACACTCAAATTTACATATTATAATTACGACAACAGTCGTAACACAGCTGTCTGAAAATCCTGCATGTCTAATCTGCTGGTTGTAAATAATTGTGACAATATCAGATATAAATAAGCATGTTTATGCATGTTTTCATTTTTTCTGACTTCAGTGTAGAAGATGATGTTTGAGGTGAGGAGGAAGAGGAAGATATTTTATTAATATGCCGGTTCAATTTTCTCTTTCTTTTGCATTTTTGCTTTTTTGGTGAAGGGGACCCCTCCCACAATCTGTAGGTACAGGCGTGAATTCAAAATCCAACTAATGGCATTTTACACATGTGGCTAAAATCCAACTAATGGCATTTTACACATGTGGCTAAAATCCAACTAATGGCATTTTACACATGTGGCTAAAATCCAACTAATGGCATTTTACACATGTGGCTAAAATCCAACTAATGGCATTTTACACATGTGGCTAAAGATATATGTAAAACCCCATTAGTCAAAACAGACATGTCCGTGCTGGGGAGTGTATTCAAATAAGGCGGAGAGAAACCGCAAACCTGCTCCTGTGTATTAACATTTATGAGTACAATATCCTTTTTTTCATTAAATAACTTACTGACTGCTTACTGACTGTACCTGCAAGCTCATGGACATCTGAAGAAACCTGCCAGTACTGAAACTTGTGGGAAGTGAATATTTGGATTTTACTGCAGTTTGATTTTTAAAGCCTGAACCTGCTGCAAACATTGACCTGTTGTATTAACCTGTGCTGCTCATTTAAACCGCTGAACCTTTTCCAGCCACCGAGTCTTTTGGATTTGCCAGATATTGGCACAAAGATACGATGTTTGGTGGCAAAAGCTAACAGTCCATTCAGTGGCAGCATAAACTAAAAGTCTGTCAACCAGGAAACCATCTTGGTGCCCTGTTTTTGTACTTTGTTTTGCTTTAATTCTTCTTGTTCTTTGGTTAGGTTTGCAATAAGAAGGTATTTTGGATTCAGATGTGTTCAGTCACATCAACTCTTCATATTGGATGAAGGATTGTTTTGAAAAGTAATACCAAGGGCTCCTGACTGAGTGTGCTGTAACCGTTGCGGCACAGATTCAACAACAACAAAAAAAGCACATTCAGCATATCTTGAAGACTCCTGCAGGTTTGACAAAATAGCAGAATTTGACACCCTGGAAGCAAGGACATACTCCAAAAACCAAAGCACTGCATGACATGAAAGGGTCCAAAACCCAAAATACCTTGGAAAAAGAAGTTTGATGAAATAGCCCTGAAACAAGGTGTGCTGTCTTTTGCAAGGTGTGCTGTAGTTTTTAACCATATTCCAATCATTAGTAGAGTTTGCTCTGAAACTTCTCTGGATGTCATCAGATGTAAGCAATGAAATGAATGAGAAATTTATATATCCGGCTCTGAAGTATGGGCCTTTTTTGCTCCATCACAAGAATTGTTAATGATCCCCTTCAAACAGAGAATCTGCCTCCAAAGCTCACAGACTGCATTAAGATACAGTGAACGCAACCAAGACACAACCATTTCAAAGCAAGTCTGTAAAAAAGCTACAAAATCTGTTAATAAAATTCCACGTTCCTCACCTACTACATGAGCTACATCACCTACTAGAATCAATTAATGCAGTTCTAATTTTAGCCTGACAGGGAGAGGGGAGAAGAGAGGGAGGCTGGTGTCTGTAAGGTATGTTCAGAGTGTGGACGCTTTCTTTGTCAGGATTTGGAGAGTGCTGACACAGTGCTCACTGTAAGAACAGTGTAACTTCTGTGTCCATGCTTGTCAGTCATCTTTTGGCCAAGTTCCTGTTTCTCTTGCTGTTAGGAACTTTAATGATGCTGTGCCTGTCTTCCCCTCATTTTTCAATCTTCTTTTCACTACAGTTCGATTCATCTATCTTCTACTCTTTTCTGCTCCTCTCCCTTTATTCTCTCTATTTTGCTTACATCTGGTCCCCCTGCTTTCTCCTCGTCTTCTTCCTCCCTTTTATCAGTATTCATGATGATGTGGCCTAGCTATCCTAATGAAATGCTGTTGCATTTAGAAATGTTGAAGTGCTTCAGCTCAGCCACCAGACTGCCAGCTAACTTTGGATCATTATAATGAAAAATAACTGGGACTTCTGGGAGTGTGTGTGTGTGTGTGTGTGTGTGTGTGTGTGTGTGTGTGTGTGTGTGTGTGTGTGTGTGTGTGTGTGTGTGTGTGTGTGTGTGTGTGTGTGTGTGTGTAAGATAGAAGCAAGTGAAGGTGTGTGGGTGTTGCAAGATTTGCTATATTAAAAAGAATGACAGATATTAAATGCACACTTTTATCATCTCAATGCATCGTCACATGATCATATTTAAATAATAATAATTTACACATTTTCAAATATGGTGTGTGTGAGTGAGTGTGTGCATCTCTACCTGTTTGCATGTGGGTTTGAAAGTCCCATGCTTCTGGTTGACCCATAAAAACAAGCCATGTCCACACCATTTGCAGATTAAATACAGATTAATAAGCCCCATTCAGTTAGTGCTCAAAGCTGTTCGCGTTAAATGTAAATTACTTCTATAGAATTGTCGCAACAAACTATGACTGCAATGAATGGTATGAAAGTAAAAACAATAGATACCAGGAAAGATGAGTCAGTGACATCAGCAACAACCATGACCCTGGTAAGATGAAAGAAAAATAAACAAAAAATGATGAGAATTTAAATGTTACAAGGAAAAAATGTCAATAATAATATCTTTGACTGTTGTACGCCAAAATCTCCATCCAATGGCTGTAGCACTCCCCCTCAGCAGTGGTCTCCCACGGCAGGGTGATGCTACAAAGCCCACTGAGGAATGGTTCATATATAGAAAAATGCAGAAGAGCAAAACACCCCAAGGCTTCCAAACTTCCCATATCATAACCTTATAGAGCAACTGTGCGCTGCACCTAAACAAGCCTGATCTATGAAGGACCCCTTCCCAGAGCCAGCTTCCCTCTGCCAGTCACAACAGGACACCTCCAGAGGTGTTGTGTCCATGCCCTGATAGGTCAGAGGTGTGTTTGTGGTAGGACAGGAAAATGTCATCATATGATAAAGAATGTATAGACCCAAAATACAAACTTGGAGGCTGGAGCTGAATAAAAAGCAAACTAACCCATATTTAAAAGAAGGAATTTTCCAGCAAGTGTCAGAAAGCAAAGTCGACAAGTGGAAGAAAATAATACCCAGGAGGGAAAACCTCACAGGCAGACACAGAGAGTGAACACTGGATAAACCCTATGATGCATCAAGGTACTAAGGTGGGGAAAACACGCAACTGAAAGAAAGGGAAGCAAAACTAAACACGGTGTACGCAAGATGAGAGACTATCAAAAGGAAACCGGAAGTAGCCAAAGGCAGGAATATTTAACACAGAAACATAGACTTAACAAACACGGGAAACACAGGAGGGTGGTAAAACTGAAACTAAGAGAATTAACTGGACAATAACTATGATAGAAATTACAAATGAAACAGAGCCTGAAGGGAGAATAATGTCATGGAAAACAAACGTAGCCAGCATACGTCACTCTGTGACAAAAATAAAAAGCAAACTAAGCAGGAAACATGACAAATAAAACTAAAATGTTGAATTTGAAGCACAGGGTTGAGCAGCATTGACTCATGGGGCTGTTTGAGTGGCTACATACATTCAGATCTCATTTCTCTCACAACAACAGACCAATATATTTTGCTCCACTCACCAAGTGAGATATCACAGCTGCCCAGATATCTATTTTGTGCTGTCTTTAGTAAGCTTGGTTGCAGTCAATCTTCACAGGTCAGTAGCAGTCAATGGGAAAAAACATAAACACACACACAGATGCACACACCTGCTGTTTGTAGCAGCACCGCTGACTTTGCATTTACAGTCTTTTTTTACAGCTCGCTTATTGGCTTAGCCAATGCTGACTTTGCATTTTGCAGGCAAAATGAAATAACTGTTACGCAATATGTACAAGCTATAACAATAGATTTCAGCGTCCACATACTGTATTCGAGTTATAAACCATATCAACAACCACTCCATAAGCCCTGTCAGTCATTGAAAGAATAAAAATACTTTATGGATGGTTTGTAATAGCTGTGCACAGATAAAAATCAAACTGAATTAATCACCTTAATTTATGCCAATAATCTTCAAATATGTTTCAGGGATACTCACTTTATAACTATGTTCACTATTTGTTATCAGTGACACACAGGTTATGTGTGGATTATTCAGAACAGGCTGATTACAACAGCCAATCGTTTAAATCATCATCCAATGTGACCTTGAACACCATGTCAGGCGATTTCATCAGCCTTTCTACAAAGCCTCCCAAAGGGTCCTTTACACTTGATTTAACCTGGATTTCACATGAATTTCATATCTGAGAACAGACTGTGTGATGATGCATGTCTTTTGTTTCCATCTTTGACTGTCCATATTCAATATGCATTTCTGTTGCTTCCAAACTCACATCTGTATTTAAATTCAGGGAAGGGACTAGAAGCAATTTGCTGAATTGCCTGTGAAAATATGCATTATGAAATGAAAAGAAACAAAATGAGAGAGAAACAGTGGGAGATCTTTATGGTGCTTTGTGATACATTATTCTGACAGACCAGTTTTTATTATTCAATTGAGCATGAAAATGTCCTAATTTTGTAACGCATGTGTCACCTATAGATAATCTTCATTTATATGTATTGACATAATCTCTTTTAAGCCTTTGGTGATTGCAAAAATGACCAAAGGAGGCCTCAGATTTGCAGGGCAAACGTTAGTGATTGTAGTTGCATAGCCATTGATCGTAGGCAACCTGAGAGTGGAACAATCTCTAGTGATCTGAAGCATAAACTTAGGTTTGAGTCTTCCATTCGTTTTCTCGACTGAATCATAACATTCTTCTTTGGAAATGTGGTGGTTTCTCCAAGCATCACAGGAACATTTTTCCACATGCTGGCAGGGTATTGTCATCATTCCTCGGATGAGGCAGCGTGGAAACCCTGCTTTGTCAATGCAATCTCAATATCAGTGACCTTGAACTCAAGGTAAGCTCAGAGATAAAATTTTCTAAAAATCTTGAATGTGATAAAACAAGAAGAAAGTCACCTAGGATTTTCACATTTGTGCAATAGGTTTATCTACTAAAAATCTCACATGAGTTCACATCTCGAGATCACAGGTCAAGTTTTCAGAAAATCTTTTCAACGTGATACCTCAAGAAAGATGTCACCTAGGATTTCCAAATTCATACCCTAGGCACATCTACCAGGAGGCTTAGGGGTAGCAATAGCAGCTGCCAGTGTTTTTTGTTCAGTTTTTAGACAAACCAGCGAACCATATCTTAACAGTGGTTTACCATAAAATGTGGTCCAGAAAGTCTCCTAAAGATGAATTATACTGATTTTGTTGATGCCCTGTCTGTCTCCAGATAACCTCAGTCACAGCTGAGCTGGTGCAGGACAAGCTTTACCTTCACGCTATTTAAGAACCAGATATTACATAAATTTATGTAGCAGACGTTGGGGTACTATCCATGAAACAGAATCCAGGCTGCATATGTCATCATTGAATTTTTGATCCTCAATTTATGGATCAGCAGCGTGGTGGCGTGCTGGTGTCAGCTTTTTGATACCATCCAGTTTTGTTTTGTTTCGATTCAACCAGGAAGTAACATCCTTGATTAAGATTCTGTCCTTTGAGGTATCAGTGCTAACCATGCTGTATTTTCCTTCTGGTAGAAATGCATAAAACCTGTTATAGAATGGAGAGGAGAATAAAAGGTACCTGCAGGTCATCAACATGTTCATCAGCTCATCAGGTATTTAAATTCTATGTCACAATGGCCCGAAAGCTGGTACCAGAACTGGACTCAAACGCAGAAACCCAAGGCAGAGATGGCAAAATGTTTTAAACTACCACAGGTTAGACTTAACAGTACTGGGCACCAGGAGAAATGACATGCATCTATGGCGTGTGGCGTGGTGCCGAGGTCCTGGACCTAGATGGGAATGGGACTTGGAGGAGCGACTGGAGCGTGACAAGTACGGCTAGAGGTCGTACTGAGGAAAGAGGAGAACGGCGTTAGAATGGTGGAGTAGAGGAGCACTTGAAGGATATGAGTATATCTGGATGTTTACCTTACTTGTAGCTGGAGTGAAACAGGCTTTGAGGGAAAGGCAATGTGTTCGATGGTGCAGACTGGCTGACCTGAGTTCTGCAGGATCCGATATTGTGTGATGGCTGGAGGGCAGGCAGGTGAGGCTCAGAGAGATTTCCAGAGTGAGATAATTATCCAAGACGAGAAGCTGAAGCCAAAGGCAAGTGTCGTAGAGAGTCCAGAGGATCTAAGACACAGGAAAATTTGATTTTAAAAAAAGCCAGACACTTAATAACAACAGCATGGAGGCAATTACCAACTTGGAGTAGATGACGAACTGTCAATGAAGGAGAGTCAACTAGAGCTTAAATCTCTCAGCCTGATTGCCTTGAATCAGCACCAGGTGCGTGGAGCTGCTGGAGAGGTGGAAGCCCTGCCCAGGGGCGGAGACTAGAGAAACAAAGGAACCAGGGGGAAATTTCCAGCCACTCACCCAATTCATGACACCCCAGAAACTATGCTAGAGAATTTAGTCATCCAAAGTGGTGCACTAATGCTTAAGCTTAGTTTAACTTTTTTGTATTGTTTTTTGTGGTTCTACTAACCTTTGTCATATGCTTAGGTCTGGTTCTTTCACTCATGTTTGTGCTCGTTGCCTACCCCATATTTCCACCTCTTACTAAGCCTGGACAAAGCCAACATAATTTCTTTGCTTTGGCATAATCTCAGCTCTCATTAGCACCAGCAGTACCTCACTGAGTTTCAGCCAGTTCTTCCCAACACTCTCCAGCCACTTGTCTACAGGGTACCACCAGCTGTACTTTGTACTCATGCATGTGAACAGACAACATATTATAAACGTCACTGTGTGTTAGCATGCTATAAGAAAGCTACCTTTGAGGCCTAAGTAGCCCCACTGAGTTGCTAACATAGTGGTAGACTCTTAGCATACCATTGTCCCATAAATTAGAATACTGCATCGTCATTTTAACCAGGAATTTGCATTAGAATTAAAGAGTTCCTCACAGCTAGAAAAAATGTAAATAAACTGCACAGGCTTGTGAAATGGACTCAGAAATGCAGTGGAAAACTTAAAGCAATAAATCTTAAGTATTTTGGGTTTTAGTTTAGCCACGAGTGTTATGAAATTGTCATTGATGGATGTCTGATGTTGAATATATTGCACATGTCCATACAAATCCATACATATAATCAGTATGTAGGAATTTTGGACTGAGGATAATCTTGTTTGCTGTCATGTACCTGTCATCATCATCACAATATATCACAAAGATGCCGTCGCTGAAGTCAGCACAGTTAACTAAATGCTGCTTGACCAGACAAGTGTGAAAAGGTTTGCCTCACATCAGTGTAAGTGCTGTCAAAAAGATGATGGATGAGCTAGTCCATGAGGCAGAGTGGATGGGCTACAACGCATTTAAAAAGGCACTAACAGACTATGTTCTTCTGGCATGACTGGACCCTCAGATAAAAACATAAATAGTTTTGCTAAACCTGCTAATTACAGTAAAAGATGTCCAAATGCAGGCGGTTTGAATATGAATGTGAGACATATCAGTTGCAATAAAAACTGGAAACAGTTACGTTCTTAATCATATAAATGTAATTTAGCTCATATATATTTATTTGCACTTCATGACATAGAAATGAACATAACTTTTCAGGAGATGCTCATTTTTAGGGTCTTCATTAGTGCATTTGATCTAATTTAAGCTACATGGCTGTGGCTCAGAATGTAAAGCAGGGCATCTACTGGAAGGTTGGTGGTTTGCTCCCTGGTGCCTCCAGTCTGCATGTCAACGTGTCCTTGGGCGAGACACTGAACCCTGAGTTGTGCCCGATGCATTCACTGAAGTGTGAATGTTACACAGGGTGCTTAGGCATAAAAAAACGCTGTATGATTGGGTGGATGAGGCATATAGTAAAAAGCACTTTGAGTGGTTAATTAGAATAGAAAAGCACTTTATAAGCACCAGCCCATTTACTTCCTATTAAATGTTTTACTCCACCTGAAGGACTGATACATAGTTGGTGCATTATATTACTATTACTGTTAATGAAATTATTGTCACTGGGATACGGATACCGGATGACCACAATAGCACAGTTGTCTTTTAGTTCATTTCAGTTAATATACTAGAAAATTGGTTTAAGAGGGTTTAAGCACTGAAAATAAAGCATATTTAACGTCAACTTAAGACAAACAATACATGAAAAACTAATGAAACAACTTCATTTATCCTCCTTTCAGCACAAATAAGACTTGTATGTTTAATATAGTATAAAGAATTCAGATATAGGCATGGAGGGAATGCGTAATGAATTCATGCTTTATTTTAAATACATTATGCTGTGAGCTCCTGCCTCTGTGCCGATGGGAACCTTTTCAATTTGAATGTGCCCAGATAAACATAATTGCAGAATCATGTGTAGGCTCGCTCAGAGACATGGTAAATGTATCTGTGCTAGCCTGCAGCAAAAACAAACCATTTAAATGGAGTATTTCGTGGGCCTGTGACATGAACAGAGTTGGCTGATGCAGCAGAAGTCCTTGAGCATGAAGCAGGAGATGAGTGTGCTCGGGGCTGCAGATGAGTTGGTCTTTCCAGTTTATTTAATGTGAGTTTAGTTAGAACAGTCGCAGAGCACAAAGGAAAAAATCTGCACTGCTGGGCTGTCTTAAATTTGTCTTGTCCACACTTTACTGATTATAGATTAAAGTGGAGGAAAAATCAGCAAGCAATGACCCTGAAACATCATATAGCGCCACATATTTGATTGCTACATTCACTGTGTGATACCTCAACAATAATTCACAAAAATATAGCATCTACATAATGTGCTGATGTAGAAGATCCAGTAGCTTCTTCTTCACGTCCTTTTTTTCACTGAATAAGATAAGATAAGATAGAACTTTATTAATCCCTCGGGTGTTTATGAGTTTATACACAACTCTGTATTTAAATCATTAGTTATTATTAATTTCTGGTAAATGGTAAATGGCCTGCATTTGTATAGTGCTTTTCTAGTCCCTAAGGACCCCAAAGCGCTTCACACTACATTCAGTCATTCACCCATTCACACACACATTCACACACTGGCGATGGCAAGCTACATTGTAGCCACAGCTGCCCTGGGGCGCACTGACAGAGGCGAGGCTGCCGGACACTGGCGCCACCAGGCCCTCTGACCACCACCAGTAGGCAAACATGGGGTTAGTATCTTGCCCAAGGATATTTGGCATGCAGCCAGGAGGCAGCCTGGGATCGAACCACCGACCTTCTGATTAGTGGCTGACCTGCTCTGCCACCTGAGCTACAGTCACCCATAATTTCTGGCTTTTCCTGTTAAAATGATGTTTTTCCTTCCCACAAAGCACTTGCTCATAGAGGGTCATCAGATTGTCGGGATTTTTCTCTGATTTCTCTGTATAATTGTTGGGTCTTTACCTTATAATATAAATCACCATGAGGGAATTGTTGTTGCAATTTGGCATTATATAAATAAAACTGAATTGACAAAACACAAAACAAAGTAGTTAGGTGATCTTTAACGTGGTGGTAACTTTTTATATGATCAACAATAAATCATCTATAACACCAGATTACTTTTTATATCGTTTTATTTCATCTTGCCACGCTCTGTCTGTGGTTTATTTACACAACAGAGTTAATTCTTTTCCTAGCTGGATAACTTTTGTCTCTGCTGCCGGTCTTTTTGATATGGGCAAAGGCAACATTTCATTATTTTATCTAACAGATAAAATAAGTAAATTGTCAGTGACTTCTGAGATAACATTTAAGACCTTTTCTATATTTGCATGCAGTTTAAAAAAAGATTAACTCAAACTGCATTCAAAGGTGAAGGCCAATGGTGGTTCGGTGAAATAACAAGACCTGAGTTCAGTACTGTTTTAACCAGGGGTCCCCAATCCCAGTCCGCGAGAGCCGGTGTCCCTGCAGGTTTTAGATCTCACCCTGTGTCAACACACCTGAATCACATGATTAGTTCATTACCAGGCCTCTGGAGAACTTCAAGACATGTTGAGAAGGTAATTTATCCATTTAAATCAGCTGTGATGGATCAAGGACACATCTAAAACCTACAGGGACACCGGCCCTCGTGGACTGGGATTGGGGACCCTTGGTTTTAACCCTCAGCTTCAGGTAACATGACTATCTGTTTACAAAGGATTTGAGTTAAAGTAGACGCTCTGTTTGGCTTTTTTTCCTGGGGTCAATACAATCTCCAGATAAGACACAAACAAGAACTACTCCCTTCTTTAACTTTACAAATATTCAAGTTCAAATAACTTTAAAGATTAAAACTTGGATAAAATTGTTAGATGTAAGAAAAGAACATGAGAAGTTTGAGATGTACCAAGGGCTCAGAGTCCAGTGGGAACTTCCAAGCTAGGTGAGTGGCTCCAGCAGATCCCAGGAATAACATCCGAGATCTCTGTCCAGAAGAGCGTAGTCCTAGGAACAGCTAGGATGCTGCACAAGACCCTCAAGCTCCCGGGCCTCTGGTAGAGGACCCGAGCTTGAAGGATAGACTGCCTGCGAGGGCAAGTGGGGAATTTTTATTTTTTTATAAACTTTATTGTAAGCATGCATTTCTCAGCTTTCTTTTTAAAGAGGTTTTGCATGCATGTTACTCCCACAACTAGACTTTAACCCCCTTCAAATATCAACCACTTCTGCCTGACAGCTGTTATTTTTCCAGTGAGGCGGACCAGTGATGTACCAGTAAAACAGCAGCCCACAACACAAAAGTTACTCTTAACTCATAAACATAAACGCACGAATGCCCTTGCTGCATACAACTTTAGCTTAATGAGCCAACAAATAATCATGTACTGGGGAGACGTCGACCACTACAGGTAGCATTTGCTGCAGAAGTTCAGACGCAAGTGAAACCTGTCCAAAATAAACGTTTTCATTATCTGATTATTTTCTTGTTTCTGCAGTTTCCTAGAAAAGGGTAAAGGGGACACGAACCAATGTTTTGGTTTGAAGAATAAATTTAGAAGAATAATTTGAATTGCTTTCTTCTTTTACTCAATTCGTGGAAGCTGCTGAAAAGTGAGAAATTTGAACATTAATCCTTTTTCTGATATTTCTTTGTGGGATCAGCAGAAGCTTGGATAAAAAAGTGTTCCTCCCTTGAACTACCTCGCTGTCATTTACAATCTCTGTCTCACAGTCATGGTGCGTGGGGCGGTAATGGGAAGTGAGGCCGCATTGTTAGCTGTGAATGTGTGTGTCTGCTAATCGCCTAATAATTGGATATGATGGCAGAAAGTAGGCCCGTGATGATGAATTACCGGCAGCCGAGCACTGAGCATAGCAGGTAGGTGGCAGATGCTGCAGGTGCTGAGTTGGAGAGTCTTGTGGCTTCCTGCTGGTTTTACCCACCCACAGACACACACACACACACACGCAGATACTGGCACATGCAAAGCACACAACTGTGTCAAAGGCACACGCTACAGGTGAAGAATCTGCATATAGGCTTCACCATGACAGTCACACACCTATAGGAAGACTTCAAACGTAATGTCAGAAGGATACAGATCAGTCATAGCTTTGACACACACTCACACATTCAGACTTGCAAGTCAGTCATATGGGAAATCCACTGAAAGAGAGCTTATATAGAAGCTGCTCCCCATGCTGAGATCTATCTCATGTGGCTAGCTGCACAGACTGCTGAAGAAAACTTGTTTAATCTACTCTGTCTGTGAAGCAGTGGCAGTCACGCTGGTTCAATCACGGTTTCGGAGCTCTGAAGGAAAAATGTTTCCTACCATTTTCTTTTGTTCTTTCATTTCATTGTGAGGGCTGATTTCTGGCCTGCATAGAGTTGTCATCCCACAGAGTCAAGCTTGATTAAACTGGTGAGATTGGCACTTGATTTCCCACAGAACTGGAAGGATTTATTCCACTTAAATCTTTCAGTGACTTCCTAATCAAGGCTCAAGAAAATAACTAGAGAAGCAACAAGTATCACTCCAGGAAATTATGATTCATGAAATAGACTGTGCCTTAAAGTATGTGATCTAATTGTGTCAGGTAGTAAGTAGGGTTTGGTCAGATTTTTATGTTTCCTGATATATTTTTTTCATCGTCTCTCTGGAGTTTTTTCCTTCCTGTCTTTGTCTCATTTTCTTGCCATTATAATTATGTATATTCTTAGCACCATCTCTCTTTTTTTGCCTACTATCCCATTTTATTCCTCCTTTATCTGAATATTTTTTCCATGTCTTCCTTGTACTTTCAAAGTTTTGAGATTGTTTCCCTTTTCTTTAAATCTATCCCGGCAATATTAAATGGTGTCTTTTTAAACACTAAGGGTCATGAAAGATTCATTTTTTCCTACCTGACTCCATTTGAATCCTCATTTTGATGTTGTGTAACAGTTTAACTATATTTTCATTCAAGGGGAGAAATAGTGCTCCTCGGAGATGGTGTTTTCCTGTTGTGCTGTGTCATATGCTTACTTTGCAATAATGCTGAATGACAGGCAGCATATGAATGAAAAGAGTAAATTCAGTAATGGCTGAAGCTCACTGAACTGTAAGATTATTGGACTTCTTGCTGCACTTCTCTCACAGCACCTACGATGTCCCCTCCCCTCATCGAGTGATACAGAGGACTTGAGTCCTAGTCCCAACAGCAAGCTGAGATTGTGTGGCTTCTCCAGCAGCATTAAGCACTTTGGTTGATGGATGATATCCATGCCAGTGATAGTAGATTTCAAAACTGGCTGTTCTAGTGTCTGTGTCCTGTAGAATTTAAGGAAGAAGAAATAAAAGCAAAAGCAGCAGGACTTAGGATCCAGAGCAGTGGTGAAACAACTGAAACAACAGAAATAACTTCTACAGTAAGACATGTTACACTTTTAAAAGAGTAAATACATTCCCTGTCAGGCCATTGGCTTCATTACCATCTTAATCTAACCTTAATCAGTCTGAGTTTAACTTTTTGTTAATAAGTATTGACTTAAAACATGCTGCTTATGAGCATTTTGCATCTAGAAGGTGTGATCAAAAATCCCCAAGACTGAGCACAAAACAGAAGCAGCCATCCAGCCATCGATCGTCTTCCATTTTTCCAATTCAGGGTTGTGGTGGTGGTTTCTCCATGCAGACAGGCCCTGGCCAGATGGTGGATTCAAACCTATGATCTTCTTACTGTGAGGTGACAGTGCTAACCACCACACCCCCATGCTGCCCACAGAAGCATCCATTTTTTTCTCCTTATCAAATTCACAGTCATGGACAGGCTGCCAGTCTGTTGCAGAGCTAACACATAGAGATGGAAAGCCATTCACACTTACATTCACACTAATGGCTGATTTAGAATCATGAGTTAACATACCATGCTTGTCTTTAGACTGTGGTAGGAAGCTGGGAGTACCTGAGAGAGCCAGCGCGGGCACAGGACAACATGCAAACTGCACACAGAAAAGGCCCAGATGATCAGTGGATTCAGGATATTCTTGTTATGAGGTGACAGTGCTAAGCCCCACACCAGTGAGCAACAAGAAAAAGTTCTCTCTTTGTGGATGAACTAGGAAGTTGTAAATGCCGCATTATGGGAGAGAGATGAGTGAAGATTGTGCTGGCGTGGGCAAAAAAAGCTCTTTCGATGAGCTGATGCCTCAGATTCTTCACACAAACTCACAATAAGGAACATATTCACAGTTCACTACTTTGTGAGTGTGGAAAACAAGTACAAATATATTCCTGGTCACACTCATTCAAATGAAAACTGGTGGATCGAAGCTCATAACCCATCAGTTTCAAACAGAAGTTGATGCTTCCTCTCTGCAGGTGTTTGAAGACCGTGAAGGGGAGACGTCCAAATTTAAATAAAGTGTGTTTTTTCATTTATATGAGCTGAATCCTGGAGCTTGTTGGTCACATCATTTATACTCAAAGTTTAAAACATTCTTCATTATCTCGATTAAAAACAGAAAGCATAAAAATTCCATGTAGGATTAGGGATAGAACATCCAAACAATCAGTAGGCAGTGGTAATGAGTAAGGACACAAAGCTTGTTTTTGATCTAATGTGCTTCTCTTTGCTTTTATACTATAGAAAATGTTCACTTTTTCTGGTAGTTTTGAATATTTGTCTTTGTTGTGGTCTTTTATTCCTTTTGTCTTCTGCTAAACAAGACCCAAATCAACAGCTTATCAAAAAGAAAAAAATCTGTTTCAGTTGACAGCATTCTCATATTATTTTTCACAAAATTCCAGCAGACTAGGCTTAAATGAAGTGTTTTTTGACTTGCACCACTGCAAAAATTGATTATCCTCCCTGTTAAATAAAATTGAATTCACATCTCAGGTTTTTGCTTTGCAGGTTTTTGCCATTGCTGCAGATGTGCTTGCTTGCATGCTTGCTGTCATAGCGTACAAATGCTAAATGATTCAGAACTAGCCCCAGGACAAGATTTGGGAAAGAGTACATTTCAGCAATGACAGAAAAATAGAGAGAAGGATCCCTAAAGCCCAGGCAGAACTCCGTGTTCCACAACAATTTTGTTGGATTGTCAAGGACCTCTCGACTTCATCCTGCTGTTCACAGTCAACAGTTTTGGAGAGCTGCAGTTTTCTCACCTCTTCCCTGGAGAGTCACCTGTTCAAAGGGTGCACTCTTAACAGCACACCTGACTTTTTCAAACTGTTATCTATCACCTAGAGCTCCCCCATCATGCCAATTCATACATTTATTTGAGCGTTTATAAGGCTCATATCATGGATTAAAGCTGCTTTTACCTGTGCTCTCAGAAAGATTTCATAGGTCAAGTTTACAAGGTGTTGGCATCTCTTTTACTTTCACAAGTGTCAAGTATGATTTAGGGAAACACTGTGCGAGCTGTATACTAGAAAATGTCCATCAGACATGAAATGAGCATCTGCTCAAAAGCCAAAGAAGATCCTACATAAACTGAGGACGATCTGTTTTTCCTGAGATATGAGGGCAGATTCTTGTTGAGGTTTTCGTCAGCTCCACGAGGATTAATGGGGTAGTTCCCACAGTTTGTCTAAAGAGATGTACACAGACAACTGACAAAAGAATAAATAAATAAAAGTGTATAGTGTCTGTGTCCCTGAAGTTTCTAAAAATTCTGGAGCAATGCAAGAACATTTGTCCAAAAGATCAGACCTCATTTGGTATTCGATGGCACTAGAAAACACTTTTTAATGGACCCGTCCAAAATCTGCTTAGCTGCACAAATGGGTTCATTGCAAAGGCCTTTGGCTCATAAGGTGCGTCATTTTCATACTCATCAAATCATTTAGTGACCCCTGAATGACATTGTCATGCTGGAAGAGACCACCCCCATCAGGACATGAGTTTTTCATCACAGAGTAAACGCGATCACTTAAACTTTGTATTGATTTGTAGTTACCCTTTCCTTTAAGCGGGCAAATGAGCGCAAAACATGCCAGCAAAGTGCTCTGCACAGCATACAGATGCCTCCACTGGAGAGATTGCGCGTCAAGGTTTTCCTTTTAATTTGTATATATGACAGACTTTAGGAAGAGTCGGTTTAAGAAGCTTAATGCAGTTATTTTTTTGGGCTTGTTGATCTTGACTGATAATATTTAGTCTCTCCTTGAAGGTGCACGAATTCAAAGAGCTTCTTTTTTTTCGGCTCTATTGAAAGGGCCCATTTTTCAGCTCATTATTTTGGTTTTATGGACTTCAGCTTTTCTGCAGTTTTGCTATAGTCCCCCACTTCACCCACCCCCAGATGATGACCCGATGAGCTTTCATGAGATGTTATACCATATACAAAAGCAGTTTTTGGAGGGGAGGGGGTGTTTGATCTTTTTTTGTTTTGCTTTTTTACACCAGACATAGGCCAAGGTTGACTTGGCTCATGATGTCTTAGATAATTAAGAACTAAAGGGATGCGTTGGACTTATACTTTGCTGACATATTAATTACAATGTAGGTCCATCCTACAGCTTATCCTGCTTTATTGCTTGTTGTTGTTTTTTTTGTTTGTTTGTTTTGCAAAATATGACCAGCATGTACAAAATGAACATCAGCTTGTATCGAAGAAGACTTAAATCTAGCATCTGAGAGTATTAAAAAGGCCAAGGTTGGGGGTTATATCAAATTCCCATAGACTTCTACACAATCTATTTGCACCTATAAGATTTGCCCCCCCTGCTGGCCATTAAATGAGTGCAGGTTTAAGGTGCTTCACATTAGCTTCATTTTTTAGTCTTGGAAGTTATGTCCATCCTCTGGATGCAGTCTTCAGATTCAATACAATAAATTGCTACCACTGTTAGGCTTTGTATTGTTGATTGTCATTTATGCTTAGAAATATCTACTTATATATGCTTAGAGTTTTATAATTAGTTGTAGATTGGTAGAGGTTTGATCCTTAATAGTCTGAAAACTTTGTGTGCATTCCAGAGCACTCTGGGAGCATGGGAGAGGTCGTACCTTCTCTTATTGTTTTATGGTAGGATAAACGTATCTATATCTGTTTTAGTCTAAGTGCCTTTTGTTTAGATCAGGGGTGCCCAATCCCGGTCCTCGAGAGCTACCGTCCTGCAGCTTTTAGATGCATCCCTACTCCAACACAGCTGAATCAAATGGTTTGATCTCTACAGCATGCCATCATGTTTGGCAAAGGCCTGATAACAAGCCATTCATTTGATTCAGGTGTGTGGGAACAAGGATGCATCTAAAAGCTGCAGGACGGTAGCTCTCGAGGACCGGGATTGGGCACCCCTGGTTTAGATGAACTGCTGGACTTCCAGACCAGCAGGTTTAGGGAAGTCATTTATGGGGTCACACTCTGACCCCACACACACACACACACACTTACACAATGCACAGGCAAGGTACTCTTTGTTTGTATGTAGACGTCATATGTTAATGAACCTATGCATATTCATGTCACCTCAATAAAAGAGCAGTGTTACGGGGGAGCGGATGAGAGCAACTGGGGTCAAGCGAAGGAACGGCGTTTGTCCGGTTCTCTCCCGTGCACGAGAAACACGAAGAACTTTGCCTACTTCGTGTCTTGCTTGCTGTGTAATTATATTGTCTTCAACGTTCTAGCGAATAGGTTCAAGCTACAAACCTATCAACCACCAAATGAAATATGAAGACAGCTGGGAACATGTTTGAACAACAAGAAGTTAAAGAAACCTCATCTCAGCAGTAACCAACAATGGACACTTAATCCACTTAGAAAGAGAAAATGTGATTCCTTTGACATTAGTTTGACATTTTCATTATCAGATGTGGAACTACTAATAAAAAGTGTACAACACACAATGAAATTGTCTGACTGCATAACTACTCTTTGCCCACTTTGTTAGGTGCATCTGTTCAACTGCTTGTTAATGCGATCTAGGCATGTACACATGATGAACATTTTGATGTTTGCTTTGAACCGCTAAGTTCAAAGCAAACATCAGAATCCATAAAGGGTGATTTAGCTGGATGTGGTTGTTGATTCTAGACAGGCTGGTCTGTGTAAATCAGAAACTGCTGATCTACTGGGATTTTCCCAAATTACCAAAATTTTCCCATCTCTAGGGTTTACGGGGAATGGTCTGAAAGGGAAAAAATATCCAGTGAGCAGCAGTCAGGGAAGAAAATGCCTTGTTGATATCAGAATTCAGAGGAGAATGCGAGACTGCAATGAGCTTGTTTCAATTCTGCATGTCTTCCCCCACTCTCTCTCCCCACTTTCTTGTGCAGCTGAAAGAAAGCAGCATCAACTATGTATGAATGAATGTATGAATGTTTACAGCACCTTGCTTAATCGATGCCATGAAAAATAAAGGTATTACTCTTCCACCCGTCCTCATCAGGGTTAAGAAGGGGGCTGGAGCCTATTCCAGTTACCATAGGGTGAGATGTGCAGTACCTTTTTAAAAAACATACGTACAAAGTTCAAGTATTTCGTGGTGATTATTCAGCTGGAATCAGCATTCTAGTTTGCACTAAGAAAAAAGAAAATCTAAATCAGTGTTACTGCACATGCTGTTTTTTAATAAAAAGAAGTATCTGATCACAGTTGAGAGCAGGGTTGGCAGCATCACTCTGTACTTAACTTTGTCACAGTTGAAATATCTAATGAAAGATTACCAGAAACACACGTCAGAGACTGTATATGCTGGCCTGAGCTTTCTTAAGTGTCTTAATTCGGGACACTTGTTATTTCGTTCCAGTAATGTTCCCCTGTCATTCAGTCGCTTGTATTTGTCACCGTGTGAATTAACATAATTCTTCTTGCTCTTATAAAAGAATTTTCAAAATAATTTGACTTCTGTCAGGAACGAGGGGAAGGGACTGCCGGGGAGCTACAAGTCTCAACCCAATTAGTGACCTCGTTCACTGAGCACATCGTGTCTTTTTTCCCCCCTCCTCTCTTCATCACGCTTTCTATTCACTACCACCCTACATAACCCTCCATCCTCTAAAGCCATCCTTTTCTTCTCCACAGGACCTTCTGTACTCCCTTTTCTCTGCTTTCTCCTGTTTCTCCCTTCCTGTCTCTTCACGCAAATGAGTCCATTTTGCCCCGGGGATGAGACCACAGTGGTTAAATCAGATTGGGGCGAGGTTATATTTGGACTGTGGAGAGAGAGAAAGGGAGAGAGAAGGAGGCATCAAACAGCTGGGTGATGACTGCATGGCCTATTTTACATCAGCAAATTGGCTGACAGTGAATTCTCAGGGCACTTTGAGCTAACAATATTAGTAATATTAGTTTATTTAAAAAAAATCTCCAACTCATTTGAAGCTTCCTTGCCAATTATAATGAACACACATCGAGGAGATACAGCCCTGAGCCACAGTGCTGTTATGCAGGAAAATAAAACTGGAGATCAAACTGTGACCTTCAGCCAGAGTTAAACAAATATTTGACAATGACTAAGATTCAATTATAACGCTTTATGCTGTGATCCAGATGATCCAGATCCAGATTAAATGAGTAACTGAAACAGACAGATAAACGTTTCGACTTGTTTTCGCAGGTTTTGCATGCAGCAGAAATAAAGACTTTAAAGGCTTTAGGTTCCCTTTAGTTTCCTCTGATATCACAGAGACTTTCAGTGCCACACGGAAAACACCAGCATCTCTGTGCCAACTGCTATGAGTCATACTTATATAATGGCATGAGGTGTGTGGAGGCACTAAGAAAACAAGTGAAGGAACATAGTTTGGACAGTAGCTTTCATCCTCCACCAATTGTACCAAACTTTGCCTCAGAGCCACAGTTAGAGTATATTTTCATATTTTACATAAGTTTGTTTTGTTTTTTAATGGCATTAGTTTTAAGTTAGTTTCTAGCTTTTTTTTTATCTTTATTTTTTTCATTCAAAGAAATTAGGGGCAAGATTTCAGAAGTTCAGAACAGGCATTGCAGTAAAAAAAAACAGCTGGCAGGGTCGCTAGGTCTTGAACCCAGGGTGTTTAAGTTTGACTCTATTTTGTAATATTAGTAAGGTTGCTATTTTCCTTTATGCTATTTGTTTTATCCTCTGTTTGTAATCTGTTCATATTCATTTCATGAAATGCTCCAGCTAAGTCCATGTGTCTTGGTTATCTCCTTTTGTGATCCCTTTCTGTTTCCCCAGTTGTGTCCTCATGTCTGACCGGTCTCTCTTTGTCCTGTCTTGTTATACCATTCAGTAGTGTCAGGTTTGGATGTTTGAGTCTGTATTTCGGTGTTTAGTTTCCGTTTTATTTTGATAGTTTCGTGTCTTGTGTGCTTCGTATGGAGTTTCGCCTTCCGTGTCTAGTTTTCCGGATTCGTTGCAGCTGTGCCCTATGCTCCAATGTTTCCCATCTCCCTAATTACCTGGTGTTTATTTATTGTCTGAGTTTCCCTCTGCCCTTTGTCATGCCCTCCCACATGCTAGTGTGTTTTCTTGCCCTCTGTTATAATCAGGGTTGGTTAATGTTGTGAAATCTGTTTATGTTGTCCTAGTAAGGCTACCATGAGGGCAGGCACTAGAGGTCGCTAGGAGACCGGTGTGTATATGTGTTTTCCAGAAATTGATGTAGCAACGTACACTGCTGCTACAATTCAATAAAAAGCGGTTCGTGCTTGAGAACCCTGTGTCTTATTGCCTCCGAACATGACATGGTGTCAGAAGTGGGGACTTCATGCCGAGTTACACGAAGAAATGGCTAAATTTGGACCTCCAGAGCCGTTCGACTTTACACAGCCGGCAGAGTGGCCGATATGGCGGCAGAGATTCTCCCGTTTTCGAGTGGCGTCCAAGCTAGGGATGGAGAATGTGGAAATATGTTGGAAAATTCCTGCCAGGCCTGTCCACGGTGCTGCACCCCCTCTCCAATCTACTCAAAAAAGAGACTGTATGGGTGTGGGGCGAGCCTCAGGAGCAAGCATTCAACAAAGCAAAAGCAATGCTCGTGGCTGCACCGGCACTTTGTTATTATGATGCAGGCCGACCAACAGTTGTCAGTGCGGACGCCAGCAGCTGTGGCCTGGGTGCTGCACTGTTACAGGACAATGACGGGGAGTTACGGCCTGTTGCCTTTTGTTCTCGCATGCTCACAGACGCAGAGAAGAGATATTCGCAGATCGAAAAAGAATGTTTAGCATCTGTCTGGGCCTGCAAACGTTTTACCCGCTACATCCAAGGCATGGGTCATGTACGTCTACAAACTGACCATAAGCCCTTGGTGCCTTTGATCAACTCATACGACCTTGATAAAACGCCACTGAGATGTCAGAGATTGCTGATGCGACTGATGCGATTCAATGTTACTGCTGAGCATGTTCCTGGTAAACAGTCAGTGGTGGCGGACGCACTCTCCAGACATCCACTGCACGGATGCTACCCGTCCGAGACAGACAGCCAGGTCAAGGCATATGTGAGCAACGTAGTGACAAGCAAACCTATCAAGTCACATAAGTTGGAGGAAATTCGTAGAGCTACACAGAGGGACCCAGAGCTTCAAAAAGCAATCATCTTCACCAGACAAGGGTGGCCTCGGAGAATGGCAAAGAGCTCACCACTGCAAGGCTTTTATGCAGCCAGAAGCCACCTTTCACAATCAGATGGTCTAGTGCTCTACCACGATCGCATCGTAATTCCCACAGCACTCAGACCCAGTGTCCTTGACCAATTACATGAAGGCCACCAAGGACTAACTAAATGTAGAGAGCGCGCAAGATCAACAGTGTGGTGGCCCAACATTGGACTTCAAATAACACATAAGGTGAGGTCATGCAACTTTTGCAGAGAGCACAAGCCTACACAGCGACGGGAACCTCTCATGACTACTCCTCTGCCCAATGGCCCCTGGCAAAAGATTGCAGCTGATCTTTGCGAGCTTGAGAGTAAGAACTTTCTTGTCGTTGTTGACTATTTTTCAAGAGACGTTGAGATTGCTTCCCTCTCTACAACAACCAGCAGACAGGTCATTAACAAGCTTAAACACATGTTCGTTAGATGGGGCATCCAGTTAGAACTGGTCAGTGATAATGGGATGCAGTTCACATCATCGGAGTTCCAAGACTTCAAACTGAGTTATGGCTTCACCCACACTACGTCGAGCCGTCATTACCCCCAGTCAAATGGAGCTGCTGAAAGAGCTGTCCAAACGGCCAAGTACATTCTCAAACAGCCTGACCCCTGCTTAGCCTTGAGTTACCGCTCTACACCAATTGCAGCAACCGGTGCAAGCCCAGCTCAACTTATGACAGGACGTCAAATCCGCACCACCGTCCCAGTACTCGAAAAGACATTGCTGCCCAGTCCAGTCAATAGGGACACGGTGTGCCAAAGAGATGCTGCAGCTAAGGACTCTTACAGATTCTTCTACAACCGCAGACATTCAGCTCGTCCACTTCCTGAGCTTCTCCCAGGCCAGGATGTTGTAGTGAAGCTTGACGGGGAAAAGGGGTGGACGACTCCAGCTAAGGTCATCAGTAAGTCTAAGGAGCCGAGATCCTACTTGGTGGAGATGGCGAATGGGAACGTGACTCGCGGCAACAGACGACACCTTCAGCCTGTCCCAGGCACCGTTGATCCTGAGGAGCAGCAGCAGAGCACTGTTCCAGCTACACCGACTACTCCAACTAAAGGGGCGGCTGCTTCCCAAGAACCACCAGTAAGGCAGACATTGCCAATCCCTGTCTCGGGGTCTCCTCTCCACCCTACCACACCTGTGAGAGTGACTTCCAGGGGGCGGGAGATTAAAGTACCTCTCAGATTCAGAGACTGAGGACTATCTCCTTTCTATGTTCTAAGGGCAGAATAATCCCTTATCAGGACTGAGGGTAGTCTACCCCCGTGATGTCCTGCGTTCTGACAACACTGTTTTATGTTTAAAGTACTTTTGTTAAAGGGGGAGATGTTGTGAAATCTGTTTATGTTGTCCTAGTAAGGCTACCATGAGGGCAGGCACTAGAGGTCGCTAGGAGACCGGCGTGTATATGTGTTTTCCAGAAATTGATGTAGCGACGTACACTGCTGCTACAATTCAATAAAAAGCGTTTGGTGCTTGAGAACCCTGCGTCTTATTGCCTCCGAGCATGACAGTTAAATTCCCCATTCAACATATGTTTTGCTTTAAGTGAGTTCAGCATTAAAAGCATTTTTTGAGTTCAAGTCCTGTCTCCTGATTCCTGCACTGGGATCCACTTCCTGACTTCCACGCTGTGAAACCAGTTGACTCGCAACCATTTAGACACTCCAATACACTACTGTAATAATCAATGTTTATGAATGAATATTTCCTGAGTTTTATTATGGCACGTTTTGCAAACACAAAATATTATTTCAGTTTTTTTTTTTTAAATGTCTAGTTGTTGCTTTTAGTTCTGTGAACTAAAAGTGGGCACTGTGGGTTTTAAGCAACTGGATAAGAGAAGCGATTAAGGAAATTCATGGATAGACAAACTAAAATGTATTTCAGTGTATTTTAATGTGGTTTTAGTTACCCTTGTTTGGGTGTGAAGAAACTTCACAGTGTAACCAAGTATGTAATCAGCAGATTATGTTTTAAAAAGCATACATAGCAGATCGTTACATGGAGAAACCTTTTGAATACAAGCGTGCTGATCCACACAGGTGTTCACAGACACAAACTACTACTGTCGATCTTGCGTGCTGCACAATAACATGTAATATTTAGTATCTACTGTTATCTACTGTTAGCTAGTTTATTGTGATGGTGTTGTAGTTATTATGTTGCTCTTTTTTGTTTGTTTTCTCTTCTGTGTTTTTTTTTTTATCTCCATACAGGTGATCCTGGTGTTTTGTTTGTTTTTCTTTTTTTTCTTCCCCCCTTTCTCACCATCTCTTCTCCCCTCTATTTTTCTTTCTCTCCCTCTATTTCTTTCATTCTTTCTCCCTGTCCTATCCCCCAGTCATGTCTGTCCCGTCTGTAACAACCAAAAATCAAATCAAATAAATACATAATTATAATAAAGATCAATCAAATGGACCAATATGGCAAGGCCATGATAATTCAGTTGGTAAAGTAGATCCGCTTGGCATCTTTCTTGCCCTTCAGACAACAATTCTGATGGCTAAAGATCCAAACGGGACAGGCAACAAAAAAAAAAAAGTGTACATTTGAGAAATCCATAGTAGGGAGATGAACTGGAGTGCACACCGAGTGAGAAAGTGATTAAAGTTATTGTCTAAAAATGAGAAACAGAAGACAATTATGCAGCCCTATTTATCTTTTTATTGTTACCACTTTGTCCTCTTGCACTGGCCCTGCCTTTGTTTTCTGCATCTCCTCTGCAATTGCAGGAGTGTGTTCCTCGTGTTTCAGTGGGTAGGGGCAAACCCAGTGCATTCAGTCATCCATCCTTCCCTGGATCATGTGCTGCTCACCTCTCTAGAAAAGTTACAAAATAATGGGTTGTAATCTGATTTCGATTGATGTTTGTAGATACCTGGCCTGTCTTCCCCCTTCAAAGAAAAGAAGTTTGGGTGTGTGAACACCACCCTCTTTGTCGGTCCAGCTGATGGACAGATAACAATTCAGATGTGTCTGTTGCTCTTTGAACCAAGAAGGATGTGCTGGTTACAGGATGTTGCAGTGTGTGCTGGGATACTAGCAGACACTGCAACACTACTGGAACGATAGTGATGTTGATTATAATGGTTGCTTTGATCCTATACTGCATCTGTGAAAATTTCACAGCATTAATATGTCTGAATTTAGTCACAATTTCAGCAATTTTTACTCCACTCTTTTACTTGCACGTATTTGTAGGGATCCACCCACGTATATAACCATGAAGTGGCTGCTTTTTATACCCTAACAACAAAAACAAGTTCTGGCTTATATAAATTCAGGAAAACGCTGACTAAAGAAACCCAACCTTGTTATTTAAGTTAGGAAAAAAAAGTGGCCTGAAAACATCAGACCAGATCCAACTCGAGGAATCTGAATTTCTTTGCCTGATGTGAAATTAAAAGAAAGAAACATGATTGCTACAACAATCCTAAGATGAGCTATTGGTGATATACTGTACCATAGATTTCTCTGTTAATTTTGTTGAGTATATTATCTTCTATGATAGCAGTCCACTAAAGCAGGTGATCCAACATAACATTCACAGGGTTCAGTTCCACCCCTGCAGACTTAGATAAATAAATTTCATTCTCCCATCAATCACGATAAAGGAGCGAAGGCCTCATTCCTGCATAAAAATTCAAAACCGATGTCTACCAAACACGATAATTCATTGCGGCGCAGTAAGAATGACACGCAGTTATTGTTGGTTTGAAGGCTTCATGTGTTTATCTCCTTTGAGACGCATCTAACATATCATATGAACTTAAAATATGTATACAAAAGATTTCTCACTTTCTCCGAGTGGGGTTGCAGCTGATTATTTTTGATTTTTACTATGCGGGACTGCTGACATCAGCAGATTTGGTAGAGTGCTTGCCTCCAGTGTTGACATGCTGTCACAATAGTTTATGATGTGAAATGAAAAATATTGCAGACTACAAAAAAATGCCCCTCGTCCTATTTGTAATTGCCATGTAAAGGTCGACGTGAACAGCTTTCCCCATGGGGTTAAAGGAAAATGAGTACAAAAAAACTAAGTACAACTCTTCATTTCTAAAATAACTCTTAGGGACCTTTAAGATCTAATTGCGTAGGATTGTACAGAGAGGACTTTTTTTTCGAGTGAGCCTTAAAAGTGGGTTTATCCTTCTCTACAAGTTAAACCAGCCTCACAACAAAGGATTACTTGTTCCTCCTCACCTAGAAAACCACAGCAGCACTGGGAAGCTGTTGTTTCTTTGATACATACATTATCAAAAAATACAAATGCAAATGCGACTGAAAAAGCTAAAGACAACCTTCGCGCAGTGACGGAGTAAAGACTGTCAGTTGTCAAAACCGTTTCCACAAGAGAGTCTTAGTTCAATATTGAGATGTCACGCATTTCATCTAAGATTTAATTTTCTGCTTGAATCTCGGAGAGAGAAAGTAATCATACGGACGTGTGTCATCATTTAGACAAGTTGTCATCCCAGCATTGGAATTTCAAAATGGCAGCAGACATCTGTCATCCCCAGATTAGACTCTCCATCTCTCCACAGGTGAAGTATGGTATATACTAACAAAGATTTCGATCCAGACAGTTTCCACTTCTCAAGCTCTGCGATTCCTATTGGCGTGACAGTAATTTGTCAGATATGTACAGAAATGTAAGCTTTTATCAACCAGCAAGTAAGATGAACTTTTCAGTTTGAAATCAGGTGCACACACATCAGTAACAGAGAAGAAATCCAAAATAGATTATTTCAGTTCTCTCTTTCATAAAATATGCTCTTAGCTGTAGCTAATTCCAGTCCCATTTAAGGTTAAATTGCATGTTTTATAACCGTCTGGTTCCTCAAGCCATTACGAGTATGCAGTGGAGACAATTGAAATGATTGCCATTTATCTCTCACATTCAAAAACGGACTAACAAAGATCATGGATCTCATCAGTAAAAATCTATGTGTGCAATCATGCATGTGTGCATGTTCTTGAGCATCGCGGGACTGAGGTTTTATCCAATTTGTTAAGCCTATGAATAATAATCAGTACCCTGCACAAATGTATTATATGAGGTTTTCAATGGCTGTCAGCTGTGTATTATGAGGCGCGTCACTTGCTGCACTTCTGCATAAACAAGTCTGGCATTTTTCTCTGTATAGCTGCAACTCTCTAAAGATCAGACCACGTTTTATGAGTGATCAGTTCAGAAGACTTGGTAATTACAAAAGATTCACACAGGTCACAATAACAGAGAAAACAATCTGACTGATTAACACGTAAAAGGTTGTACTTTTCATGTCTTTGTTACAACGCTGAATAATCTATCGCAGCGCGTTGGAAAAAACAAGTCAGCTCAATAGACTGATATAAAAGATGGATGTAGTGACTGTGATATTTCCCTCTTGTTAGTAAACTCTGTGTTCTGAAGCCTCTGTTTTAGCTTTTATAATGACAACCATCTTCATTTCCTGGAACGAAATGTGGCCATGTCTTAACAAACAGCTCATTAGCCTTGACAATCTAAGAAAGTGATTTGTAAAATAAATAAATAAATAAATCTAATAAAAAAATTCTTTCACCAGATTTTAAACATTTTGACATTACGGGAAAAAATCGGAATCTATGAGGACTGACCCTTTTGGAACAGCCTCAAATGGCCATAAAGAGCAGCTGGCGTTTATAGCACTTCTACAGTGGCTTCATTGTTCTTATATTGTGTTTCCTGTTAGCAGCCTTCTTTAATAGTGTCTGTCACCATCTGATGTTTCCTGTAGCTGCTTATAAGCCTTGCACAACAATCAAAAGGAAATGTAGACCACCACTTCCTCCAAAAGCCTTAGTGCATCAACATTGGAGGAAAGTCTTGGTTGAATAGCCCTATTCAGGTCATGGCAGAGCATCTCAAGGTCAGTGCTCTGACTTCATTTTCCACTACTTTCCACTGCTCTGATTTACCTCTGTGCTCTGAGTCTTTCCATTAAGTTTTAAGTCATGGACCGAAGCTATGTATTGTCCTGAAAGATTACTTGATGTATTCTTGAATTCATTGTTTCCTCAATAATAGAAGGGATACAAACTATCTCCAAACCATGATGCTCCCTCTGTGAAGCTTTGTGTTTGTGTGTAGTGCCTTTTCCCTGCAAGCACTGTGGATTTTTACTAAGAATTATGTTTTCTAGATGAGCATCAAGGTCATTTAAGACACGGGGGCATGTTCTATTTTTTTAGTGACCAGTTGTTTTCTTTGAGGTACCTTTCCATTAACACCCATGGTGTTCACGTGTCCTAAAGTTGACACATGAACAAAGATTTTAGCAGGTTGCAGACATATCCGCAGGTGTTTCCTGTTTCTCCTGGCCTCCTTTTCAGCTCTTTCACCTTCGTCACATATTGCACCCCTGGTGTGATCTTTGCAGGACATTCACTCTTGGGCAGTTCCTTCATTTGTTGTCTTATCATACACCAGAAACACCAAGGCCCTGTGACGGTTGTTATCATGGTTCACACCAGCCAGTCTTTCTTGAGAAGATGAATGTTTGTCTTTGATTATATATTCCTTTGGCATGCAGAACATGAGATTCTAGGGTTTTTAAACATAAAAGTCAATAAGGTTTTTCCACATCATCTGTCTTAATGGGCCTAAAGCCGCTATTGTTTTGCCCACCCTCAATCCCCCCAAACCTGTGAAAATTAACAGATCACATGACTGAAGTTCAGACAGAAAGTCACATGATATGCTTTTCTCATTTGTTAGAGAGGACTAGACTTACAAATGAGCCAGTGAGGAATTTAGCTTGTGGCAAAAGTAGTATTTAACTTTACTTTGTAATGCAAAACTGCTAATACAACAATAATAAACTATTACTACAAGTAATGTGCTCCGTTAACATGTTTGAAGAAATAAAAGTACAAATGTATTGGTGTTTTATTGTTGTTGTTGTTTTGTATGTGATGTTATTAGCTAATCATTGTTGTGTTGCATTTATGCATTGCTGTTGGTAGTGAGGTGGGTGCAGAGAGGCGCTTAGGCATTTTATGATGCTTTCAGGTAATTCTTAAAATTCCTCATTCAATACCATACCTACTTGTCTGTATCTTGGAGAGATGGTGGAGAATTTCGTCTAATAAATCCTACTTTTGTGTATATTGCTTAGGAAAGTAACAAGCTCAAAATCCCGTGTTTTACATTCCACTCAAACTCTCTCCCCGCTTAGTGAGAAATGACGGTTTCCGAGGCTGTCAGCGGCTTTATACCACGCAGTTATTGGGACACGCCCACATCAGAGCTCCCACCACTCACAGGGACGAACGTGATTAGGTCATCGCGCCTTTCAGTCACGCCCATCTACCGTGGCTTCCTGTGTGAGCCGTTGGACTCGCTCTATCTGCAGCGAGTCTCCGGTATGGACACAAGCTTCACGGCAGAACTTTTCACAGGAGATTTTATCGCTGTTGTTTTCCATCTGACACGGCTCGTATCACTCGGAGATGGATTTCTGAACGGAATAAGCCGAAGCTGAGCCCGACTCTAGTTAAATCTCCCATTTGAAATCGTTTTTTGTGTGTTGTTTGAGTTGTTAAAGGAAGAGGGGAAAATGCCAGTTGCAACTCTTCTGCCTTTTACCGCGACCCCGAATAGGAAGTCTGCCAGCCCGACTTCTTTCAGGTTGACAGAGAAATTTATTTTGTTATTAGTGTTCAGCGCTTTTATAACCCTGTGTTTCGGGGCAATTTTCTTCCTTCCGGACTCCTCCAAGCTGCTCAGCGGAGTTTTCTTTCATTCCTCCGCGGTCGAAACGAACACCCACACCGGTCCGGACAGCAGCGACGCGGGTTCGGCTGGAAACGACGACAGGCTCCTGGCAAAAATCAAGAAAGACCACGAAAAGGCTCTGTTAGAGGCTAAGGATACTCTACAAAAACTTCCCGACGTGATACAAAATGACATTCTAGCTGATAAAGCGAAAGTTACAAAGGAGAGCATGGGTAAAGGTGCGAAGGATGGCAATAATTTACCTTTCATAGAGTACCACCGCCCGCCAGGGGCGACGGGACTAGAACCCCAGGACCCAGAAACCAGGGAGAGACGGGCTAAAATCAAGGAGGTAAGGATCTGGAGAGGATTCTTGTCAAGCTGAGCTCCTTCTAAAATCCAATATTTTAAATGTGCCTTGGCGTGTGGCTGTTTGGAGTCATGGGAGAACGTGACTCAACACGTTATAGGGATTGTTCACAACCTGTCTGCTATTCGGCACACACATAAAATGCAAAAAAAGAACTAATGTAAATGTAAATTTAACTTTAGCCACGACAGTCTTGTTATCCCGAACCGCTGATTTACTTCACGCAGAGCGGTGGGAGTTGGCGAACACCAGGTACACAATTAATCATTTTAGTTAGTCGAAACAAACTGTGAGGTGGTTCTTATATCCGAAATTCACAGGATATATGTTAATGTTTATCTAATCATATTTCCGCGTGAAGAGATCTCTTTATGCTCTTCGGTGTACTTGGCAGTTTAATTAGGGAGCTTTTTGAACGCAGTTAGTAATACCGTTTTGCCTTTCCACTACACCGGGGGAAAATCAGGAATGCTTGCGAGATCCACTGCCCCCCTCCGGGCTGACCTACCTGTCTTTCAAGTTTCCCAGTCTCAGGGGCTGGTGCAGAATCAACTGGTATTAGTTGGTATATTCTCGGATGGTGGCTGGGAGAGGGGGGTAAAACACACCTTTTGCATCCTTTCATAGATCTTTATGTGACCTAGATTTTCAGTGAGCTCCATCATTCCTAACCTAAAAGGATTTGTTTTAAATAAAGAACGAACGTGTGCGTCTCTCTAATTAATAGTATTAATTATTGCAACAGAAGCTTAATTCGCTCTTGTGTTTATTTACAGTGGTAGTGTCACAGCATCTGTGTTTTTCGTTATTGAATGTTTTTTTTTGTCACAGCAGATGGAAACAACGTTAGCCTTGTTGCCTGCAGCAGGGTGAAAATACCAACAGGTAGCATGTCTGCTATTATTGTGTTATGCCAGTGCACAGTGTGCGTGTGTAGAAATAAGGGGAAATCCCAGCCTTGAAGTCACAGAGGTGGTTTCAGGCAGCATCTTATGAAAGCAGCCAACCTGCTGTTTCATCTGTGATATTATGATCCTCGCAGCGCTCGACTGATACTAAAACATCCTCACTAAAACGTTAAATCAGATCTAAACCACTGTGATAGTGGTATGTGTTTGTGTCATTTTGAAAATGTGCATTGCAGGTGATGATCTCAACACTAAACGCATGTTTTGAAAAGTCCAAAGAGGGACTTTATCTTGATATAATGCAAATGGATTTTGGTGCCAAGACTTGGGAGAATCTATAAAAACAAAAGCATTGGAGAGCAAAGAGGTAGGAAGAGGGTCACCACAGCTCTTAGGGGGTTAAAGGTACCAAACTAATATAGTGCCTGTCCCCTTGTGCTTCCAAAATTCCTTTGACACATTGGGGCATGGACAAAGGGGGCCTTTAGGGTTGTCATGCGGTGTCTGGGGACTCCAGTTTATTAAGCCAATCCTATGGGTGCTGAATTATATCTGCGCATGTAGTTTTTTCTTTGTTTTATTCCTTGAGGTGGTCGTTGAGGAGGCTGCTGCAGTCTGCAGGCAGCACTGCAGTCAGTCTCTGCCTGTAGACCCGTGGTCAATATTAGCAGATACAAATATCACAGCAGTGGATTCGCCTGACTCCTTAAATGATCCCTGACATTAAACCATGATATTTTTACTCTCAGGAGAGAATTATAATAGGGTTTTTACCTCGATACCAAAAACACCAACCAAATGATCAGGGTTGTTGTATGAAAATATATTTTAGGGATATACTTTACTCAAGAGAGAAATGCATTTTTGGCGGTGGCCAAAAAAATAAATAAACAAACAGACTCACTAAAGTAACTGTATGGAGACCAGTTGTTTATGAAATCTTGTCATTTAACATTGATGTAGCTTACTGAAGCTTCATAACAATTTAACATGGCATAGTTTCATATTACAACAGGAGATTTTATTGATACATCACTCTGTATCTGTACTAAAGCCTTTTTTCTATTGTCTGTTATTAAAGACACAATGTACTGCAGATGGTTGACAAGCCGAGCTTAAGATGTGTCAAGTACCATTGAATAAGTCAGAAACCCTGCGGTCGTGCCATCAGCCACATGAATGTGGCATTAAATAAACCATGTCAACAAGAAGCCACTCTCTTTACAAACTAAGCCATGCCAAATGTGCATTTACACGTACTCACGGTCTTCCTGCACTTAGTATCATGATGTTAGGCAAAATAATACCGTGTTAATGTTTGTGTTTTGTTAGTGAGGTCCTAAATCCCATTTCCAACATCTCAGATGGATGTTTATGCTTTAGAGTTCAGCTGTGATTTTCAAAGCGACTTTAATAACCTGGGGGGAAAGTCAGCACACGACTGTCCCATTGAAAACACAATGGTTCTGAACCCTGTGGGGTTTTGAGGTCAGATTTTCGTGTTTATAAAGTACAGTTGTAACACATTGTATTGCTGTTTTGTTTTCAATAACAAAAAAATAATAAGTCCTGTACACAATACTTTGTTTATTTTCTTCCATTTTTGAAAATATCAGACGCTGTGTCGACTTGCATGCATGGTTATAAGTTTGATTCAGGTCAGGTGCTCTATTCAGAGCATATTTTTGAGATGAACTGTAACAACCTGCAGTAGTAAATCATAAAAAGATCCAGTAGTGCTTCAAGCAGTAAAATGCAACTTTTTCTTCATGAGTTCAGCTCCTGTTTGCTTGGCAGTAAGAGACTTTGAGCTGTGATCTTCTTTCAAAACAAAATCAGCTGCGTGTTTTATTGTTAAATGAGTAGACTGAGGCTAAGCGGAGGTCACTTTAGATCTCACCCAGACATGCATGTTAATCTCAGTTTCTGTAACTCATAGTGTTGCAAAAATAAAAAAAAAAGGCAGAAAAGCAAACGTGTGAGGCTTCACCAACCCCAACTTTAACGAAGCGGCTAATAAACATATTGTAATCTTCTGGGAGAAGCCTTCCTTTGAACTAGAAAACAACACTACATAATAGTTGCTTTATGGCTTCTCATCATGGAAAAAAGCATGTGGCATATATAATAAAGGCTTATAAGAACTCAAAAGAAGTGTACTGACTAGATGTGTACTTGTACCGATGAGATGGTTTGAGCATGTGAAATTGGGAATATATTGGAGAAAAAAATGTTGAACATGGAAGAAGACAACAGAGGAGGTTTGTGGATGTAGTGAAGGACGACATGCAGAACCGGCTGTCGGTGTAACAGAGATTGCAAGGGATGGGAGATGGAAGAGATGGTCGTTGTGGCGACCCCTAAAGGGAGCAGCTGAAAGAAGCCTCTTTGATCACCACTGTTGAGTTGAAACCTCCAGCAGTAGCTGACAGTTAACAAGTTCAGTAAAAAAAAAAGTTTTTTTTTCTCCTATCACACCTTTATTACACTGTAGTAGTGGCTTCAGAGATATTAATATCCTTAAAGATTACATAACAAATATGAAGCTGATTTGTATGAAATTTAAGCACAGATGAAGGAAGCAGTCATCAGTTTGGTTTTGAGAATCACCGACTTGATAAGGATAAGCCCAAGATGATGGATGGATGCGTTGTTCACGGTGGAGCATGTGCTGTATCAGCGCCCTTCTAGATATTTCTGAGTTGATTTTAGCCATTCACGTAGTACAGTTGGACCACACAGGTCTCCAGGTTTGTGCTGAACTCCTCTACAGATCACACTTTTATCTTTCTGCCATTTCTGTAAAGCCAGTAAATTTGCTGACCAAACACACTCTTACATGCACCCCATGATCTTTTGTGACCTCCTGTGCTTTTTTCTTTTTTATGTGGAGGATTTTTAAATTATCTGAGATCTGCTATCTCCCAGCTAAACTTCACCATCTGATCGAGTTATCAAGGGATCAGCCCTGCACTGAGCTGTCGTGTCAGCGGGCGCATGTTGAGTTTGAGATGGGCAGAGCGCATACAGCATGGGTCGCTCTGTAAAGGATAAATAGTTTGTTGGGAGTGACCGCCACAATCCTACAATCAGCTCAATCTGTTTGTCTGACTCAAATCAGGCTCTCTGGAGAACCCCGCCTCCCCACTGTCAGGACCCCGGGCTTTCACATAGCAAGCTACTTTTCTGTTAATAACAATTTCTTCACCAAGATTAATTGGATAACATTTCAGTAACATTTGCAGGAAAGTCCCCTCCTGGAACGCCTTGCGATTTTATGAAGAATGAGAAATGTATTTTCTACATTTGTATTTTAACACAACCTGGCAATGCATTGAATAAACTCTTGTTAGCGGTTGAGTTAATGGGCTTATTGCTGACCCGTGTGCTCTGCACTTCCTTTGACGTAGGCTAACCACAGGTAAGATGCAGCTTGAAGCCTTCATTATGCGTTGCTGTGGACATGGACAGCTGGAGACCTGATGGCCAAGTAGCCATTCCTGTTATACTTCTTTGAAGTCCACCACCTGGGGTGCATGCTTAGTTTGTGGATTGCAATGCAAATTCTCCACACGTAACTCCGCGCGTACACAAAAAACAAGCAGGCACCCGGCACCCACCTTCTGATGAAATTTGTCACTCATACCTGAGTGGGCCGTAGTGGACGTGGAAAGTATAATGAAAGATTGAGGGTATTTTTCTTATTCTGTTCGATTTGATTTGATGTCAACATATATTAGACATTATAATGCTGTCGAGGTGAATGTGTAAACCAGTGTTTTTAACATTATTGCCAGCACTGTCTTCTGTAGCTCACAGCGTCTGAAGTTGTTTTTACACGACGCTGTTTAAGCATAGTTTAGCTTTTAAACTTGTCAGCTCTCTAACTGCTTTGGTTGAAAGAAGTAGTTGGATGTATTGTTTCTCAAAAACCAAAAAATTATCGGTGATGGTGGACAAGCTAAAGCTGGTCCTCCCGCAGTGCAGTCGCCTGTATAACATGATAGTTAACGTGTCATAACATTAATTATAAAAAGACTGTTTAGAGTCACTTTCTTTTTTTGTTTTGTTATGACTGTGTCAGATTAAAGAGGCCATTTCCCAGTCTGCAGTGAGCTGCATATTGTCCACAGCTCTTGTTGGTAGGCAGCATTCTGTGCACCATACTGTGCCCTCCCCCGTACAATGTTATGCAAACACAAACATTAGGGAAAACGCCATCTCCGTCTCTTTAAGTTTCAAAAGACAGAGGATGAGGCAACAGTTTGCATTTATTTGCATCTTGTACTGTGGAAATTTTATCTTTCAAAAGACATTTTTAGCTGCTTTTTTAGCCCAAACAGTCCAAGCATTTTTTTTTCTACCAGTGAAAAATGGTTTGTGCAAAGGTGAGCACAGCCTTAGTTTAGGCAAAGCTGCACATAAGAATGCAAATTTCTGTATCAGTTTGATAAGGCACACAAACACAGTGTTTCACCTACAAACTGTCACGGTCTGGCTGGGGCAGACCGTATGTGTTGCAGAGGAGGACTCAAACGCAGACCAAAACGTAGTGTGGATAAACAAAACAAGCCGTTTATTGAGGCTAGCAATGAGGGTAAAAATAATCGGGCATCGGTGAAAACTAAACAATAACCTAAACTGGGTGAACTAATAACAAAACATGAAAAAGCTTAACCATAGTGAACTGACATGGGTACCTGGGGATGAGACATGGATGAGCAGACGACCTGACAACAAATGACTGAAAGCACACGGACTAAATACACACAGGATGATGAGGGAAGTGGGAACACATGGGGAAACAGCTGGCACACATGAACATAATGACGTCACAGTGGGAGAGTAAAACTGAACATGATGAACACAGAACACCAGACCTCTTCACAATAAAACAGGAAACACAGTGAGATATAAACATGACAACCTGGACTGACAACATACGCCACAGACATAAAATACATGAAAGCAGGGGAGACTTAACATAGTGGAAACACGAGGGGAAAATAACTAGTAACACCTAGGCATGATAATGATAAACTTAGGAAACCTGAAGGCTACATAAACTAAACACAAAACGCTGGGTCAGCAGACCCAGGATCATGACACAAACTCTCCTGTAATAGGCCTACATGATGCCTGATTATATCCATAGGAGCAGGTAATTGTCCAAAAATAGGAAGTGGCAGTCACGTGCCTTCTGCCCTCCTGTGTTTAAACTCATGGTTCCAAATTGTGTGACCATTGTCTTTGAGCATTCTCATATGGCTTCAGGTGATGTGTGTCAAGTCAAACCAGTCAAACGAGTATGTCACCTAACAGGAGAGGTTAGCTGCTGCTAATAAGGTGACTCATCAACACCAAAGAAACGTGGCTTATTTCAACAAAGAGCTCAGGCTGAACCAGAGGCAGCCAGACTATTTATTGGACTGTGTGAAAATGTTTAATAATGTATTGGAGACGAGTAAAGTACTGTATATGCTAATGGAGAGGTGACACGCTTGCAAAAAACAAATTGCAGTTGTCATGCTATGTGCAAATTCTACAAGGGGGCTGTCTGAAATATAATCAAAAGAAGAATTGAACATGTGTCAGATCACATAAAGGCTGTGAGTACATTTTGGCATGCTATTTGCTTTGCCTTGGGCACAGAAAGTTTGGAAACCACAGGCTTAATAAAACTGACTCTTTCTAGTAACGCCTGTGAGAAAAAGTGACTGCAAGTTTTGTTCCAACTAGATTCTCCCAGCACTGTTTAGAGTTTGTGTGAGAATGTCAAAAAAGCAGGGACTGGAAAAGCATGTGGATACAGCTTAAACACTGCAGGTCAAAGTACATTTGAACAGTAACAGGCAGAAATTTAGCCACAGATCAAATACATCACATGACAGTTTGAAGGACATGTCGTCCTATTCATAAAACCATGTGCAAGGTATCAGTGCTGGAACTCAGACTGTTCTCTAAAAAGACTTCTCCAACTGAAAAGCAAAATCTTTGACAGCTGCTGGTTATATGCATGCCCTGTATATACAGCAAACCTCGTCTAATGGCAAACACATTGTCTTGCCCATTCCCCACGTTATAATGCCTCATAATCCATATCTGAAGGTTCACACATTTTCACTTTGGAAAAATGAGCCACTGTTATCAGCAGACACCTTAAGCTGAAGTATTTAAATTTGTATAGGAAGATGAGGAGTTAGGGCTCTGCTAGAAAACTTATTTAGAAAGGTTAAAACTATTACTTGAAGTTTTAACTCTACTTGAAGGCAGAGTAGGGGGGGTCATAGGATATTATTAAAATATAGGCAGAATTCATACAGTTTCTCCTGGAGAATTCAAGTGAGGTTGTGAAGTGAAGTCGGTATCGCCTCGGTGCGGTGACCAGATACATTTCTGATCTACTGTGCCCCTTCGTAAAGACATACCAGCAGTATAAAGTGCAGACATAATTGTGCTTATGGTTTGATTTTGAAGCCAGACTTGAATTACAACCTAAAACACACCTTGAAACTTTTCCTTTCACGCTGGGGATGTCCCCGTCCTTAAAGACTCAACACTGAAGCTCTATATTTTGAGGAAGATTTTCGGTGCAGTGAAAGAGTTGTTGCAATGTATTATGCATACACTCACCTTTTCTGCTCTGAGCAACTGCTGCTGTCCTAAGTGACTCATCATCTTGTTCCTTGGTGAGTGTTTGTGTGTGATGAGGTGGAGCTTGTTGTTGTTTAGTATGCAGATGAAATGTAAATGAGTGTTTGGCTAGCTATAAGGACAGTGTGCCTGCAGTATGTATCTTAAAGGACACATCATCCTGTCAGTCCTGTTACCTCTGTCAGCACAGACTCGTCTTTAAACTTTACACAGTGGAAACTCTAAGGAGGGGCTTGTGCGACCACATCCTGCTGTTCAGAAAACGACGGATAAATGCTGGTTTGTAAAGGTCTTTGGCTATCACGCATCAACTGCTGAGCAGTGATGAAGCATTAGTCTTCACTTTCTCTTCTGACATCTGTACAAGCCAGTCATTTCCTTCCCCCTTATTTTCTTTACTTTCCTCTGTTCTCTTCATCCACTCTTCTGCTACCTTCTCCGCTTTTAACAATTCCTGTGTTAAGGATTCAGTTAAGTGGTTTTTGCCCACTCCCAACACAGTTATGTGCTTTACACTGTGTCTGGTGCTGTGTGTGTGCATGTGAGTGTGGGTGCGTCTTTGCAAGCAAGCATGTGTTTCACAAAAAAGTAAAAGCTGCTTTGCCAGGCTTTGGAGCCTGAAATAAAATTCCAAGTCTTTTTTTCGGGCTAACTTGGCAGCCTCTTAGTCCCATTTCTGTATTGACCCTGTATGTGTGTGTGTCTGTGTGTGTCAGATAGAGTTACTGCCAGCCCCTCCAGGTGCTCTGTTTAATTGTCTAATGGCTATAATAGCTGAGGCCCACAAACAGCCCAGCAGCCTCCTGCATAAGTGTGTGTGTTTATATAGAGTAAAGGACTTGTGTGTTTGCCAATCCTGACAGTGGCGCCTCTCTTCAATAGCAGTGCCATTATTTTGAAAAGACATTAGTCATCAATAGCTGTGTTTACTTGGAATCTTTCATGTCAATAATCTGAATAAAACCCGATCGAAATGGAATTGCCTGACGCAACGCTTTAATCTGAACAAATTGGCTCACTTGGAAAGTAATTTAATGCTTTAAACATTTGTTTAATTTGATCTCCAAAGGGAGATTTGTCATATAAAAGGCCCTTTGATTGTGCTGTTGTTTTATTTAAAGGCTGTCTAAATCGTCTTTACATGCACTCGTATTTAAATGAAATCGATAGATGTCACATCTGTTTTCCAGTTTCACAAAACTGTCTCTATGTCCGGTAGAAAGGAAACTAACATCTGGTTTACTTTTTCTTCAAAAAGCTGTGTAATTAATAGAATTTTTATTTGAATTTCTGTTTTAGCTTCTACTGATTATTAAGATAGGATAATGATTGTTGTCCTGCATCTACTTTGTTCTCTGGAAATGTAGATATTAAGGAAAAAGAAGTCTGAATTCACTTCCCACCAGGCCGCGGTATGTTTAGTTCAGTTTACATTTATTTATTTTATTTATTCAGTTCGTAGTTGTACTTCATGGAAATGCACTTTTTTTTTTTAAAAGCCTGTTTTTTTTCTTCTTCTGTTTTTAAAACGTAAAAATATCACAATTTTTCCAAAGTATATCAGTAGTGGAAGTAAATTCTGTATGAAACTTTGTTTTAAATTGTGTATTTTGTATTTACTTTGAAGATTGTTCTCCACCCTGAATGACCCTCGAATGACAACACATAGTTTCGGCAGACTTGTGACATATTAGCTTCAGCTTGTGGTGTTTACATTAGACCTAATTTAATGTTAATTGTTGCACACTGCACTTTTTGACACCTAGTAATTGTCTCTGACTTTGAGTGTTTATTCTGTTTCTACAGAAGAAGGCAGCTCGGAATTGGAATAGAAAAACCACACATTTGATCCAAGCATAAAATATGTATCTGTATAGAACAGAACTTTCACAGTGAAGATTTGATTGTAAATTCTAATTGTTAATGACTAAAAATGTTGTATGTATCAGGATGTGTACTTTCTACCTTGTGAAGACAGATTATACTGCACCTCTACCCTGAGGCCAAGACACTGGGTGGCACGAAGGGCCGAGGAATGAATACTGTATTAGTGTAATAAAGTCACTGTGGATATACGGTCCTAGTGGATAGCCCACAAGCCTTTGGATATTTTAAATCCATATATTAATATAGATCGTTACTACAAGGCTCTTAAAGAGTCAGTAAGGATTGATTGGTGCAGTGTTTGGGTTTCTGGAAGGTATATAGTAGTTTGTACTGGGAGAGGATGAGGATGAATGTACATGTTCCAGGTCTCCTGGCTGTGAGGTCTCTCTAATGACTCAAGGTGAATGATAGGGGTAATTCTGCATATGCGCACATACACATGCACGCACACACATACTCATCCTATTGCTGTATGGGTGTCATATTTATGTCTATGTGTGTCTCGTAGCCTTTGTATAGTCAGATCATATCACAGGGTGATGCCCTGCATCCCACACACAACAGACCTAAATGCACTGAGGGTGTGGTGTATATTAAGCCTATAGCCTGCATCCGTCTCAGTGTACATCAAGGCCTTTACTGCTGTTGTAGCATCTATCCTCCCAGCTCCTTTTTAGCTCATGCATAGTTATTGGTCTGATAAGCATACGGAAACTGTTTTTCTGCCATGTGTAATTGAAAGGCTAAAATATATATATATTTATATATATTTATTTGTTGGGTACACTGGTCAGACAAAACAAGTAATTTCAGTGTTTTATTTTCAGCTTTAGAGAGTCATGACATTTCACTAGCGAGTGTCATCGGTTCACTGTGAAAATTGGGGGACAGATTTACCAATGCTGAAAATAGTTTGCATGTTAATATTTTGCAGCTTTCTCACACATACACTTTACTTTGTCTGTATATTTTAACAACTCATTCTATTAGTTTTCTGGGTTTTCTTTTTTCTATAATCATCTGAAGAGCAAATGAAATAACTCTCTCTGCCCTTGATTGACCTGTGAATCTTCCCGTTCCCCAACGTGCTCATTGTTTTGATAGAAATCAGTGTTTTTCCCCAAAAGTGGATTTCATTCCACTGTGGGATAGATGCTGAGCAGACGAATGCCAGCTGCAGTCCACGATGGTGGATTAGTTCATCCACAGGGTGAGAGACTAACTGGAATTGCAGCTGATAATTTCTCAGTTATTTATTAGCTTCATAGCATCGACTCTAAATCAGTTTGGACTGTGGATCTAGAGATTATGGCGTATAGACTGGCATAAAGTCGAGGTTATTGCTTATTGCAGAACTAATTTTGATATACAAATCTTGGTAAGGTATTAATAAGTTAAAAGCATTTTACACTGAGCTTCATTTCAGAGGTTTTGATGAATTAAGATGTCAGGCAATGCCACTTCAAACTGTTAATACTGCATGTTTTTAAGCATTAAGTGATGTTAAATGAACACAGTTTGCTGCACAGGATAATGATGTTTTGTTATGAGTCATATTGTGAATCTGGAGGTTTGAAATGTGCCTTCACTCATCCAACAAAAGTAAAATTGTCAGTCAGCTAATGCGGCAGTGCCTTTAGCGTAGACACCACTAAGAAGCTAGCTAAATGAATTGTCAATAACGATTCATCAGTAACCCTTCGTGGGCCCTCCACGGATCATCCAGATCACCTCTGTCTCCTTCAGCCCTCTCTCCTCCCTCTCTCCTCCACTTACATCATATTGTTTAAGCTTCCAGAGTGCTTGCAGTCCAACCATCAGCAACAGGCAGAAACAAACTGAGGGCTTTTAAAACTGTCTAAACAACACATGTATTTGTAGTCCCACATAAAAAGATCTGAAATGGATTTGCAGGTTGGTCTAAAGGAAGTCTTGTGGTGTTTCAATTGGTACTCTCGCACTCAGACTTCCAGTGTACACCGGCTGACATTTTTACCTAAAGGTGTGCTTTGCCTCTCTTTACCAAGTCCTGTCGATACACCACAGGCTTTGGCCGGCAGTAGGCAATGAAACTGGGTTTTGGCATTGGTGTGTATGTGTGTGTGTATATTGTTTTCTTCATCTTCATGCTGTGGGGAATTGCCTATTGACAGATTTCACTGACTCTACCACTGTGACTGTGATTTATCTGAGAGCATTGCACGTGGATTCTGTTCTTTTTTCCCTACAGTCATTGTCTTTGTTTCCACTCATGTTCCCGTTCTCTTTTTACAAACAGAAATCATAGTAATATATGACAGGGCTGTATTTTTTTATTTTTGTGTATCTGACTGTACTTTGATAAGAAGGCTTCTTGTTCTCCGATCTACAAGGTTTTTAATGTGAAACATTTATAGGGAGTGTGTTAACTGCAAGGTAAACCTGGAACAAAGAAAGGAATCAAAACTTATCAATTAATTAGCGAGCTACAACAACAGTGATGTTGAAAGGAGAAATTAGGCTGCTCAGAGTGCACTGGGGCATTCAGTATGTCATGAAAATGCATTTCATTTCATTCGACAACTATTATATGGATAATTAGTCCGTCTCTTCAAACCTGACTGTTGTTTGAAAGCAGGCTTTTGTCGTGTAAATTGGACTATTTGTAGATAGAAGCTGAAAAAAAAAAGAAAATGGGGAAAGAATGGGAAAGATGCAGGTCCCAGGCTGGTTTCAGATCTGGAGTGCATGCTGTGGATTTTATTTTAGATCATTAGCTATCTGCCGTGGGAGTGCAATATTATTAGCCTCCTTTTTCCTTTATACAATAATATATGCTTTGTGGTGCTGCTGCATGGGACTTTGGGTGAACACATGCATGTAAAACATGTTAATCACCATCCACACTTTTAGTGAGATTAGTGAGGCCAGGAGGTGAGATAAACAGTCAAAAATAAACAATCTAACAGTCCGAGCTCATTATAAGTTACAGATTACATTTTAAGTCCCTTAAGTAACTAAATTGGAAAATCACATTTTGTTGAAACCAAACCAAAAGAGAGAATTGAAACAGAATTATCTTAAACGATTTAAGGTAGTTTAAGATAAGAAGATATTTAAATTTATGCCAAGATGCATAAATTCAACACTGTGAGTCTGCTGATCTCAACTAAACCAATATTGTTCTTTGTTGTAATGACTTTCATCTTTAGTCTAATCACTTTGTTTTAATAGCATTAGCCATGTGAGAGGAGCTCGTGATTAGAGTATTTGTGAAAACAATTGGATACTAATGACAGAAAGTCAAGAGAATAGGTTTGTTGAAACAGGTTTTTTTCTTGTTAATCATCACTATATGACAATAAAACATTTTTATCAACCACCTACATTAGAAGAATAATTTAAGATTGTTAGAGGATGGGCTTCGTCGCTCCTATCTGACTTTAAAACTGAAAATTATATTAAATTCACATCGATTTCTTTAAAACAAATTGATTTAACTGTTTTCGTAGATTACAGCGGTGCGATCTGTACCCTTTTGTTAAGTACTGCAGTCAAAATGGGTCATCTTTGTCATTCATGTAGATCTGAGGGGGAAAGTTAATGACAGTCATGGGGAAGTATTTCTCTGTCATGGCTTTCATTGTCTGCACGCCTGCTGCAAAGGATTTTTGAAAGCAAACAGTGGGATAATCCCCTGACTGTTAATTAGCATGATAAAAATGTTTGTTTTGTTTTTAAGTGTGAGGAAATGGAGCATGGGCTGCGTGGCAGGTAACTTTAACTATCCTTACAGTAAAATCAACCAATAAATCAACATTTTAAAGCTGGCATTTAAAACCCTTTTCTTCTCAGGGTGGTTTACATCTTTGTCACATTAGTTTTACCCTTAAAGAGCTCGCACCCCTGAGCCCTTTCGCGTTCTGACACACAATGATAGACGAGAACTGAGCTAATCTAGTTAAAAGTTCCGTCCCTTTATACAACTTTCATATTTTACATTTCATGGCAGCTGCAACAAACAACATTGATTTAAAAAGATTGAAAAGACCAATATTCCCATGAGGCAGTTTAGAAGGGCTGATTTCGTCTCAGAGGAATACTGTTTTGTTTGAAGTTCAGCATACAGTAACTTTGTATTAGGATTCTGATAATGCATCTATGATATATTTTCTTGTGTTATTAAGGCAAGTTGTAGGTGGATTTCTGTTTACTGCAGATAAGTGATTTTAATTCTGGTAAGCATTATGGTTGTTTAAAAAGTGCATAAAAATAAACACAGAACAACAGTCGTCTGATATATATTTCTTTATTTGTAAAAAATAAACCCTGAACACAACATGTCAAAACTAGTCTGCGGTGGTTTTTTGGTGGATTGAAGTTGCTCTTTATTGTAACATTGCCTGGAAAATGAGACAAAGTTCAGGCCATAATGATCACATGTCATTTGATAAGAGGCCACAGTCAGCTGATCGTGTTTCCTATAAGGTTAGGTTGCAGCTCACTCAAGTTTCCTCTTCATTCACTGGTTAGCTTTGATGTCAGCACATCTTTATATGCTACTCAATCACGTAGACAAAGTCCAAGAACACTAATGTGCAAATTCATCTCCTGTCAACAACTTGTCTGCGTATTCTTGGCAACCATCAGCTTTTAGAGGCTGGCACAAACAGGCTGGCAGCTTTCAAATGCTTGAGTTGGTTTGGATTTGAAGCCCTTCAGGCTGTGTTCTCCGTAGGAGATACGGTATTTTGTGACCAAGCTTTGTAGCCCACTGATGGTGAATGCTCTTGGATATTCAATATTAATGTGTCTCAAGCACTCCAGGGGTTATGGCCGGCTGATTCTCTTCTCGTAATCCAATTCAGACTAATACCCAGAATCACAAGCTGTCAATCACATACTCCATTTATTTTTCAATCTCCCCTTCCTTCCTGCTTGCCCTTTTTTCCCAGTGTGAAGGCTAGCATTTTAAAACTGCAGCCCCTGACTTCTTGCATATTATATCAGCTAAAGACCTGCTGATCTCCTTTCACAGGAAAAGATTGGAAGGATTTTTTTTTTGGGCTCTTGCAGGGAAAAGGTTGTGTAGTATATTGTGATTCAACAAGTGTGTGGCTGTGTTGACCACAGAAAAGACCTTGTCCTGCTTTGTACTAACTCTTATTACAAAGTAAGAAACTTTTACTGCTACTGCTGTTATTGTTGCTGCTGCTGTGCTGTGGTTTTGGTTTGAATCTGGATGCTTTGTCCTTTCATTCAATCCAAACAGAGCAGCTGAAATAAGTTTTAAGAGCTCAAGCAGCATAATAATGTACACGTCTAACTGATTAAATAGTTTTGGAAGTTGGACCATGTTATCCACCAGTATCAGTCAAGTAATAAAACACAGATTAAAAACAGAGTTGATATATATTTTTCTGTAATTTCTAAACTGGTGCATCCATGTACCATAGGTTGATACTGATTGCTGTCCAGGATCATCAAGTCATCATCAGGCATTTGATCAGGATGCCTCCTGGATACCTTCTTTTCAAGGTTTTCTGGGTTGACCTAAATAGGAAGGAATGCTAGGTTGGACTCCACTTGGTGGAGAGACTATATCTCTCCCTGTGAATGCCCAAGGATCACCCCATAGGAACTGGAAAATGTTGTTGGAGCAAATCCATCCATCCATCCATCCATCCATCCATCCATCCATCCATCCATCCATCCATCCATCCATCCATCCATCCAGAATTAAACAACAGGGCAGTGAAAGACTGATGTTTTGGTGAAATTATGTAACTATATATACCATCTATTTATTTATGTTGCTGATGATAACAAAGTCAACTAAAAGGATTTCCTTGTTGACTTGGAAGTTCATGATCAATACTGGAATACTGAGATCAGCATCTTCAGATGTAAAGCCAAGATGCAGTTATTCTGAAATACTAACAAACTAATGACATCTAAAAATATTTCAGAAGACTTCTCAATGCCTGCTGTGAAGGAAGCAAAATACTGCTTATCAAAATCCACGCCTCCTGTATAGAAATGTCTCACAAAGAGGGTGCGCAGTGCCAGAGTGTCTGTACATCACAGTGAATGTCAAGTTTAATGACTGTGTGGCTGTTACTTTGGTCATTAAATTTGTTTTCTCTTTGTTTTTGTAGAAATGTTTATCAGGTAGTAACAATGCTTTTCTCTTTCTAGAAACTTTCCCAGTACCGCTTTCCTGCACTTAAAAAAACAATTACATGCCCAACCACTTCTGTCACATTTATGCCATCACCCTAAACTTTTAGGCCACCCACCACATTCTCCCTGAACATAAGATGCAGATAGTTGTCTATGCAAAAAATTTTAATTGCTGTGAATCTTAATAACTCAGGTCAGACAACTCACACCATTGTATATGTTTTCATGTTTTTATATAAAATTGCTTCAAATTGCTTCAGATGGCACTGAAGTAAAAAAGAAAAAGAAAATCACATCACATGGCTTGCAGTTTTGTATTCAACAGTAGAATAAACTTAGAGGTTAAACCCCAATTTGTTCTCTAATGTGAAGGTGGGTACTGTAAGACTAAGTCGTTTGCCTTCTACCTACCTGTCTTCTCTTTATTTATGCCCTCTCTGCTTTTCCCCCAGTGGTTTGAACTTCAGCGTGGATTCTTTTTTTCCCCTCCTGTCAGACACTTGCACTGGCTCTGTGCTGTAATGTGCTCAGTTCAAATTACTATGGAGCGAGGCAAGCCAAATACACAAGCTAAATTATTCAGCCCAGCATCCTGCAGCCACTCTAACACATAGGAGAAAGACGAGTGTCTTTGTGTTATAATGGTAATAGCTGAGAAGTTGCATTCAGTGTGTTTTGAAAACAGTTTAAATAAATGGAGTTAATGAGGCTTGAACACGGAGATGTTTGTGGGCATTTTGCAATTTTACTAGAGGTATTTAAATAGAAGAGTCAGCAAAGGCATGAAGCAACCATCCATCCAGCCATCCGTCCATCTGTCCATCCGTTCATCTGTCCATCTTTTGCAGCAATTCTAGATATGGGTTGTAGGGGCCATAGACCCAGACCCCCTTCCCAGCTACCTCCTTCAGCTCACCTGGGAGGATACTGAGGCATTCCTTTGCCAAAAGGCATACTCTCTACTGGCTTTAGGGTGGGACCCTAGTGACCTTGTCCTGGTTTTACCTTGGGGTCTCCTTCTAGTTGGCCAAAAGTTTCACTTATAAGGCATTCAGGAGACATCACATCAGAGATTTATTGAGTGCAAAAGGTCATTATCACCAAATAACTACATCCGTGTAGCCATAATGATCTCAGTAGCTGTTTTCATAGCCATGAGCTAAAACTCCTGTCACCTGATGTCGACAGTTATGACTGTGAATCTCGGTGTTTAAACACATCTACCAAACAGCAATAAATGTATCCCCGTGGCACTAGACATTACCAAACTCCACACCTTTCTCTCCAACTCATTATCTTTTTTTCCTTCTTTATGGATTTACCTGTTTTATAGATTTTTCTCATAGCAGACAGTGTTATGGGCGAAAAAATACAAGCATATCTAATAACATCTATAAAGGCTTTGTTTTGCCTTTTAAGTGAGCCAGTAAGTCAAGCCGGTGAGTCAATATGCACAATACCGAGGCCGTGGTATTATGTCCTCCCACAGGTTAAATTCTCCAGCAGCAGGAGCCGGTGCCCTCACATTACCCTCACTGAATGGTATCTTTACTTTAATGGTCACATAAATAAAGTCGGGGCATTTATGACCCATCGAGAACTACTGAAGACGACTTGCGCTTGTGTGTTTGTACCACAGCGAATGTAGTTTATATTACTTACTCTCCGAATCTTTAGGTATCTTTGTAGAAGTGGTCTTGGAGAGTTCTTGAATTAATTTATGGGATTTTCTTTTCCCCCACTAAGGAAAAAGACTGATTATCACTCGGAAACATTGAGTAATATAACAGAAAACTCTGGAAAAACAACTGTTATTTCCTGTTTTGGTTTCTTCTCTAACCTCTAAACTCTGTGTATGTCAGTGAACATATGTCTATACTAGAGCTGGGCGATATAAGATTTTTTTCATATCACGATATGTTTTTTTCATTTCAGGCGATAACGATATATATCACGATATAAGCCAAATAACTATATTTGTAAGATTTAAATGTGCCGTTGCTCACAAGTAAAATGTGAAATAATCAGCAGCTTGTTTTGATTTAAATATTTATTTCCCATAATAAGTTCAACAGGGTAGATGTACTTAAGGAACATGAGACTTTTTCAGATAAATAAAGGCAAATAGTGCAAACTACACAAAAGGCAGCCGCTAAAGCGTTTAAGTTTCAAAATAGAACAAACGAAACAGACTAAATTGTCAATTCCACTTAGAAACAAAATATTAATTCTAAAAATAAATCTTAGTTTGTTTTACAGAAGAACAGACAAAATTGACTAACTTTTGTTAATATCAAATAAACTGAGAACTAAAAGGAAATTCTTAATCTCTCCTTGTTGTATAGCTTAGCTTTTCAAACAGTTTTAACAGTTACTTTAGTCTGACAAAAGCCGAATGACGAATTAGCGCTTTCAGTCAGAGATTGAGCATGCACTGGCTTATTGTATTTCCAGACTTGCTTTCGGCACAATTTACAGTGCGCGCTACTCTGTTTTTTGTCAGACAGAAATAGCCGAAATACCTTCACACTACGAAACTTCTATGGCTCTTCCGTTCGACAATCTCTCCGGCATTGGAACCATCATCTGTTTTCTCTTCGGTAACCTTCGGTCACGCTTTCGGTTGATTTTTCTCTAGTTGGCACACTCATTTCCTCCATTATACGGGCGGCACGGCGGCTGGCTGCTTCCCAAACAAATACACATGTGCAGCTTGGCACTTATGCTGTACGTAACAAGTCACGTGACGTGACGCTGCGGCTGTGATTGGTTCGGCTCTGCGCTACTTAATTTGGATTGGCTGTTCTTCTTTACAAGAGCGGTGAGGTCTATCGCAATAGTTTAATTTTTCTATCGAGAAAAAGTTATTTCGCAAAACATATCGTTATCATTCTATCACCCAGCTCTAGTCTATACCTTAACACCGTAGACTGATGAAGACTGACCCCACCCCCACCAGAAACTGCTCTAAAATTACCGTGCACAGTTTGACTTGTGGCAGCTTTACCAGGAGCAGTTTGCACATAGTTGTGTTTTGTTTATGTAAAGGAGTTCCGAGCAAGATATTTTGACAGCTCAAGTCAGTTTTTGCTTTACATATTTATAGCTGCTGTGGTTTCTAAACGCTTTCAGCTTGGAATAACGCCACTGAGTTGATTGTGTAATAGCAGGAAGGGAAGAAACATCGCAAACTAGTCATAACGGTTGCATCTTATTACAGTGCCGCACTCAAACTCTTTAGAACGACTTGTTCTTTCATGCACGTTTGAAAAGGCAGACTACACGGCTAGTTGCTTCATTTAATACACCTGTGGGAATGTGTCTAAAAAAAACACCTGACTTCAGTGATTAAGAGGTTTGTTCATATAGTGTATGTTTTACTTTTCCTGAGCACTCAGTGGTTTTACACTACAAGTCACATATACCCACTCAACCACACGTTCATACAGTTTTATTAGATGCTTTTACTTTTTTTTTGTTTTTACCTTTCACACTGATGATGTATCAGGGGCAATTTGTGGGTCATTATCTTACTGTACCCGAGTTACAGCCTGTGTTTGGCTGGCTTTTCTGGGACCTCAGTTACCATTTTCCTGCTGAGTTTCCTGCTGGGCTCATTCTGTAGATTCAGGTCTTAATAATACCAGCAGCAATGTTGATTTTGTGAATTACAGTCCCTGTGCAGTGGTTGTACCCTCATTTTATATGCAGTCTATGGAAACAACCAGAATTTGGATTTAATTTGACTCATAATCCAACAAAAACTACATTCACATCAAATCCTCCAGCAGAAATCCACTTGTAGAAAGCATGCCAGTCTCACACAGCCACTTCTGCTTTTCTGGGAGAGGAAAGATTAGGACCGATCTGTTTCACAGAAAAGGAAGAAAGGATTTGGGCTGGCCATGTCCCGCCACTGCTCTAATAGTTACAAATGGAAGACTTTTAAACTGTTTTAGCTGGCTAAAGAAGATAGTGCGGTAGAGGGATTTGTGGGTTTCCCATTGGGACCTTTCCTGGACAATTTCTCCTGGAGTTTATCTGCGTGTCTGCGATGAAAATATATTCAGAGAAAAGCTTTGTTTTTGTGGGAATTAATCAATTGTTTCTGTCTTGAGTGCAGCAACTTTATAAGCAAATTTTAACCAACAAACTGAAAAAGCCCATTCTTGTTTGGTCTGAACTTGTTAATGTATCAGGTAGGGCACCAGAGCTTTTACTTTAGTGCTTAAACAGCTGACAACTTTATCCTTTACAAGGTTGCAATAATAATAATAAAAAAAAGATAAAAACCTGTTTTCCTCTACCTTTTTTAGGATGCTATGTACCACATTCATCCTTTAATGTGATATTCAGTAGTCCTAAACTGCACTTCAATGGGCAGGTTTTTAATCACTGCATCTTCCATAGCTGTAACTGTGCAGTAATTATGGCTGTGACTTTCCAGGTAATTTCAGGTAATACATTTGCCTAAAAGATTACAACATGCCATGGCAACCTCTTTTTAATGGGAAGCGTAATTACACCGGAGTAGTGTGAAATGTTATTTGGTCTTTTTAGTGGAAACACGGTCTAATTGTTGCATTATCACAAGTTAACTGTCAATAGCCGGGAAAATAATGAATCTAAAAAGAAGAACAGCATCTGAAAAATAATACGTAATGAGAGAACCGTACATGTTTTTCTGTTCCTGTTTTTGCTTTGACAGCAAATTTCCCTAATTTATGTGGATGGTTGAAGACAATGAGCCTCACCTATTCTATGGAAGTCTATGGAAAATCTGCCTATGACCTCAGTGAAAAGTTTACTGAGGACTTTTTGGTTTCAATTGTTAGTTTCCAGTCTGGCTAAATACAACATGATGTTCATTTATATGTTATTGTTGCTGTAGAAGTCGAGAAGCAGGCTAAAGCAAGGGTTCTTTGGATTGATAGCTCAGATCTGTACAAGTGTACAGAGTCCCTTGATTTTTCAGTCAGATCCAACAAGCTGGTGGTTAGGAAAACACTTAGGTTGAGGCCTCATCTTGGGAATACAATGGGACTGGCTGCATCATCCTGCACAGTGTGGCAGGAAGTCGTCGGACACAGGAGTGGTATAGAGAACCGGCCAACTTTTTATATAAAACGGTCCAATGCAGACTGAACCCAATTCTGAAATGCTCCTAAGATGATTTTAAACTCTCCAGACGATAGTGGGTACATAATGATGGTCATGCCAATAGTTTGCAACCCTGTACTGGATGAGTAAATGTGGTCTACATGAATTTTAGTGGGACGCATCAATTAAAGAGTTGCAGTAAACCGGGCCCATTTGTTTCCACTTGAACACTAGTTACCAGTCCAACTGATTAATTGTCCAGTGTCATTGTTGATGTTATAGAAGTGTTTGAAAGCATGTTTAGTAAAAAGGTTAAAGCCATAATAATGTGGCAGCGGAGACAGAAAGCTTTTTAATTTGTTTCTGTCAAATGGCCAAAATGGTCAGTTTCCAGATTTTCCCCTCAAATCAGCCAATTCAGTTTCCAAATGTTATTCTCTGTTCTGCTGGCCCAACTCATTTGAACAAGTGCATTTCATTTTCTGGCGTCCTCTGCCGTTGACTTCTCATCTCTGCCAACCTGTTAAGCAGATGAGTGATGAGCTCAAACTCGGCCGCCTCCCGCCTTCTCTCCCGCCTGCTTGTACTGAAGTAGGCAGTGGACGTAATAGAGGGCAGCAGAGAAAAATCAATTTGCTTTTCGCAAAGTCTTCATTAGTTTGCCTTTCGTCACGTTCTGGGTCAAACCCAGTTGGACTGCTTCCTACAACCAAGAAAAAGGTCAAGTCAATAATTGTGTGCATGTCTTCCAATACAGCTGTACAGAGCGTACTGCGCCACTGAGAGTTTTGAAAGAGAACGTTTACTTCTCAGATGTATGGTGCCAAAGTCACAGTGAAATAACTTTTGTTTGATAATGCTCAAATAAGTAAAATAATCAGAAGATGTCCTTTTTATTGTTTATGAAAAAGTTGCCAGGAAGTAAAGCAAAATTTGGCTCGTAGTTCAAATTCCTTTCCAGCATTTTGAGCCAACGTGTTGTCAGTGACCTTTCTCTTGACCTAATACATCAGGGTTCCTCCTGCATGTGAAGGATTTTGGCCTTCTACCAAAGGATTGTAATAAATATTTTTAAACCAGTTTCCCTAGTTGTAGTGCAGCCAATAGCTGTCACAATAATTTCAAAAGTGGATGCCATCACTAGATTTGTTTGTTTGTCCCCCGCAAAATCCAACTAGCCACTTTATTTTTACAAGATATCCAAGTTATTTTACAACAGTTTCAATCAGCGATTAATTTAATTTTAGTGTTCTTGACTATAAAGTAGCCAAATGCACAAAATAAAATAAAAAAACTTCAGCCATTCTTTGGTCTATGTGCAACAAAGAAAGGCAAATGTTGAATTTGAAATACCGGTAATCAAACAATACAAATCATTGTGTTTTGACAGTGTATAGAAGGAAGTACTTTCTTGGAGCTGTAGATGTGATTTGGAAAAGCTGTAAGAAGAGCAATGAGTCCACCATTGCGATTAGGCTTAATCAAAAGTATTACCTCTACTTCACCTCCACAGATCTGGCAGAGCAGTTTCAAAATAAAAAAGTTTATGCATTGTTTAAAGAAGGTTCTGAATGATTTCACACTTTTGAAGATGGTTGTTACATTGCAAAGCTTTGACAGAAAATTTGACACTAAATTCACTCAAAAAGACAAATCCATGCATCTAAACAAAAACATTTTTTGCTCGTGGCTATTTTTCAATCTCAATTTTCAAACAGATGTTGAGCTCAATCAAAATATAGTCATGACATAGTTTATGTGCCAATTTTGATACTTGATATGTATCCATTTATCCAAATAAATCATCCAGTGCACAAATTGGGCATGATTTACTTGATCATAAAATATTTTTTTTTATTAATCACATTACCAGAAACAGCAGGAACATGCTTGAACTTATTTTAAGTAAAGATAAAGGCCCTTATGTATACATACATATACTCAGTTTGTCATGTTTTTCTGCAGATAAAATGGAAACAATCACATCACCACTATTTTAATGTTCATCTTTTATTGTAACATCTTTGTTGGTGATAATTGAGCTTCCACTTCCACAGTTATTTAATGTCAGGTCTTTAACCAGTCAGTCACAGATATAGATTTCCTCCCTCTCTTCAATTTCATCCTCTCCCTTCCTCTGCGGACTGCCGTCGGCTAGTATTGATTAGTGTGTATTGTTGCTTTGTAGGTAGGCTCAGTCTGCTGACCATATTATCAACACTGTTAGGCACCAATCAGGCTCTTGGAAGCAACACATTTATGACCCCGATAAGGCCAACGAGTTGTGGTACAAGCTTGGAGATTTTTCCTGTACAGAAGAATTCCTGGGATACCCCAAAGAAAAATCCACCCACAATATAATAAAAACTTTTTTTTGTGAAAATCTAAATGATTTATTAGTATTTAAATACATTTTCAACTGGATTGGCTGAAATACAAGATTTCAGTATATAATGGCCAGAAATAACAACATCCATGGTCACCCTCCAAGGGCTCATTCTGAACCAAGAAGAAAACACAGGAAACAGCAAATATTAGATGTGCTGTCTGCAAATGACTTTACTGGATTGCAACTGAAGTACTCCTTGAAAGAAGTCCAGCTTTATTTAGCCAGGGAAGGTTTGACAGGATAATTTGTTCGTCTGTAGCTCAGAAGTTCTTTTTTTAAAATGCAGAGAAAAACCTCTGAACCCTATCCATTCAACAGAGATTACTAGATACTGTGTCAGATTGTGTGTGTGATAAAGCAGACTGTGTTATTCATTAGTTTTACTTTGTTTTGATATAATAATATCACAAAGATGTCTTGCAAAAACATGAGTTTGACATGAAACTCAGCGATGTTGTGGCTGCTTCTCTTTCATTTAACCTCAACTGGTGCTGCTGAATTTGTTGGGAATAAAGTATTAAACTCAGGATTTGCCAGCAGACTGTGAGAAAGTAGTACAAAACTGACCCATACAGTATATAATTGTTCGAAACACTTAACTGCTTAGGAAATCCCCCCATGATCCCTTAAGACCCTGGGCCCAAGAGAGGGATTTCTTCCTGGGTTTCTGAGCGATGAGGACATGTGAGGAAATGGGGTGGAAAAATGGTGAGGTGGGGAAGTTGTGTCTCAAAGCGGCAGCAATGTCAGGGATTTGTGGGCTGTATTTTCTGATAACTTCCACTGGCACAAAAGCAATTGTGGCTTCCAAGGCATTGTTTTCTGCTTAACTAAGTCAGCACACAGGGGAATTGTCCTGGGAATAGTGCACTGATCTGAGTGACACAGCTCTCTTGTCCTTGGGGCTAATTGCATATGCATTCATGCTGAGTTAGTTCATGCTGTGCCTGGATGGCGTCCTTTGAATGGTAGTCAGTGTGAACCACCTAACACGGGTGTTGCTATTAGCTCAGATAATGGCTGCATTGTATTGTATTTAGGTGTGCTGCTTGCATGGTCTTAGTGTTGTGATCAGAGCTTTAACAGCTCCATCTTTTGTCTTCACCCAGTGGACCCATTTTATTTGCCTCTTGAAACTTTTGTATCTCATTTTTCATGTTTTGAACATAATGATTTCCTTCACCAGGCTTTCTGTGTAACGGCACAATAGTTCATACAGTCTTCCGACATCCTCTCTAATATACAACATCTGATTTTAAAACACAAAAATGTTTCATAAAACTTGAAAGCTTTTTGTCGGATCTCCCATGTAAGATAAGGTCATCTCCTTGTGCATGTCCAGTCAGCTTCAAGCAGAGCAGAGTTGTGAGATTGCTCCCTGGAAGTCTTTTTCTTACTTCCATCAACTTTATTTCAAATTGGTGCAAACACAATGGTAAATGGGGTTGGTTGAGGTTGTCCCGACTCAGTGTTGGAGATGCAGTGCCCATTGTGGGGGTTCAAGTTGAAGGCACTACTAGCAGATGATGGCTAGATAGCAGATGATCCAGAACATGAGATCAGCTGAATCTATAAAATGTTAAAGACTTTTAAAATGTAATTTCTAAAGGTCCACTCTGATTTGTGACATAGTATGCATCTGCTTAATGCCAAGTAGCTGCAGTGGCTGTCTGGGCTCAGAGATGGAAATGAGAAGCAATTTTCTATATCCCCAAAATAAATCAGGGGATGGATAACAGACAGATTCCCAGTAAACACTCACAGCCCGATGTGAAAAAAGCGAAAAAGCAAATGCTAGTATTTAACCAAACGTTGACGTGCTTCTCTGCTTTTGCCTTATTGTTTAATATACTGTTTAAAATTTATGATGAATTACTGCCGTTTTTTCTTTTGCTTTCTCATCTCTTACAACTCTACATGCCTTTTTCAGTCAGAAATGTTCCACAAAGGCTTCACCTGCGAAGATATTTTTTTTATTTTAAGACATTTAATGAAAGCCTAAGGTTTGTTCTTATAAGCACCACCCTGCACACCGAGGAGGACCAAGCAGAAAAAGCCTTGCTTATCTGTTTTTACCAGAGGTAAACAGGAAGTTACATATTTAACATAACCGCTGTCACAGAAATAAAAAGAAAAGCAAATTGTATCTGATTTCTGGGTAAGCTCACGACCCCGGCTGTTTGTGTATTCTGCAGCTATGATCGACTGCTACCAGTGTCTGGCTCCTGTTCATGTTTCCTGCAATTTGTTGGCTTGTAAATAACATAATTGGGCAGGAAATGTTGATCTGAAAATGCTTATAGTAGCAGTTTCACACACACACACCCAAAGTATAGAGGATTTATTCTAGTGAATTCGTGTGATTTGAAAATGATTTGACTCACAAATATCTTATAGTTTAACATTACCTGAAGCTAAAGTCACACCAAAATTAATTCTTGAAGCATAAATGACTTTTTGTGAGAGCCCAACAACTTCAGATATTTGGAGCAGGTACCAATAGAGTTCAGGAATACCAATTTTGTCAGCTGTGGTGCTACCCTGCTGCATGCACTATGCACTGAAGGCAGTTATTATGTTTTCTCTGTGTATTTCTCATGCTGTCGTATTTGAGGGTCTTCAGCTTACAATATAAAGCACCAGAGGTGTGGACTCGAGTCACATGACTTGGACTCGAGTCAGACTCGAGTCATTAATTTTATGACTTTAGACTTGACTTGAAAAAATGTTCTAAGACTTGTGACTTGACTTGGACTTTTACACCAATGACTTGGGACTTGAATTGGACTTGAACCGGTTTACTTGAAAAGACTTGATATTTTACCCCAAATATAAAATTTAACATGCATATTATATGGAGATTGAAAATGTGACGTCATTCACGGGTAGAACCGCAAAGGATTCTGGGAACTCGTGGCAAGCGGTACTAGCGCACGCAGGCTTTCAATTGAAATCAGTCACACAGCGATAAAAAGAAACACAAAAATGTCAAGAAGCTGTTGTATTATTAACTGCAATAGCCGGTCGCATGACAGCCACGGGAAGCCGACGGGTAAAGAGATCGGTTGTTATCGGATTACGTCGTTGAAGAGAAATTGTTCGAGCCATGTTTCCAAAGTAACAAAGAGGCGACTGGATTGCAGCCATTCAAAGACCAAATATAACGTCCCAGAACACTCCAGCTCACAGGTTAGTCTGCTCCAAGCATTTACACAAAGGTCAGTCTGCTGTTGTAGTTAATGCGTCATTTTTCTTAACATAATTGGTGATATAGGTTACAAGCAAGTCTGGCGCTGAACAGAAATTGTCGCGCTATGCTCCTTTGTTTATTGTGCATAAATAGTAAATTGTCCTGACACAATATTGCGTTTCGCCTCTGTTATTATGGTACACTGACAAAAACATATACTTTTATTCACAGGATAAAACAGGTTTTTTGTATCACTAATTGCCCAGTGCGATTACAGCATACAGTATTATTGTCACTGCTACATTTCTGTAACGCGTACCAGAAATTATTTCCACTACTAATTAATTACCGTTGAGCTCAAAGGTCCTATTAATAAACGGTTAACGAATGTGTATTTATGAAGACGATTTGTGAGACTGGTAAACTTATGATACGTACGATGGTCTTTCGTTCTACACGGTGCATTTCAAGGTCCTGCACCCATCCGTCGGTAAACTGTACCTGGGCTTGTTGCAGTGACCGGAAGTTACTAAACTTCATGAGTGTGTGCACTCACTCCAAGAACCGTATGATTATAAATATGCATATAAATATGCTAAGATGAGATAGCTGACTTCATCTAACTAGCAAATGTTGTCCAGGCTACGTTGGTGATACAGTTTTTTTAATGTGTATGATATTTTTGTAATGCGATTTTAAAGCCGGTCCTACAACCGCATCCAAGAATAACATGCAGCTTACCTCAGAACTGTCGGTGAAAATTATTCTTGGAGCTAGGTTTAATTGAGCTGCATTTTAAAGAGGTGCAATTTCACAATTTGTGTATATTTCTAAGTTCACTATTTTGTATGTGTTGAGAAAAACACAGATTTTAAAATTACATGGTCTAATATTTACATTTAGCATAACTGCAACATTATTTTTTCGTTTGTTTTTTTTAAAGACTCGAAAGGACTTGAAATTCAAAGTTTCAGACTTGTGACTTGACTCGGACTTTTACACCAGTGATTTGAGACTCGACTCTGACTTGCCTGACATTACTTGAGACTTGACTTGAGACTTGAGGATAAAGACTTGAGACTTACTTGAGACTTGCAAAACAATGACTTGGTCCCACCTCTGTAAAGCACCCTGGGTGTAATTTGGCCATATAAATAAAACTGGACTGAATCTATGCCAGTTATATCAGTTACGGTCTTTAATAATTTCTGTGTAAAGAAAGGCTTACCTCTATCTCACAGTGCTGGATATATTCGAGGGGAGAATTTGTTTGTGTTCATGTTTGTGGTGTCCACATACGGTTGGGTTTTCTCATGTCTTTATCTACCCGACAACCATCAGGTCACCTAGCTTTCTCTGATCTCACATTCACAGTCGCTCTCATTTGCACAAGCCACCTGTTACAGGGCGTTGGCACAAGCATCTCCGCAGAGAGATGCCGTCGGAGGATTCGGTTTCAGCTTCGCTTTCACCACAGCAGCCCCGGTGGGAGCGCGCACACACAGACGCACACCCACACGCACACCCACACCCCCATCTCTTTCACAAAACCTGTTTTACACACATTCCCTCAGTTACAGAATACTAAAGAGACCCTAGAGCAAAGAGGGTCATTAACCCCATATCTTTGCACAGCAGTTAATGATTTCCCACAAAGTGTGTGTACAAATAGGAGTAAAATACACACACCGGGGACTTTTAAATAAGGCCTCCATGGACTTCTGCACCCCATCGCTCACCTGTAGCAACACTTGCTTGTGCTTTATGTCATTGAAATGCTCTTTGGCATGCTGCTCAGTAAGCAGCTGTCAGACTTGGAAAAAGCTTCTCTTTTGAGTTGCTGTGGGAAATCCAATTTTTCCATTATAGATGTATTTTTGAGAACTTCATGCCCACTTTGATGTGCTGTCCTTATTGTTCTGAAGGTGAAATTCTTCTTAGTGGAAGAAATTTGGAAAAATGTTATCTTTTTAAGCACAATTTCTAAACATACTGATTTTAAAAAGAAATAATTCAAATCTTCTGGAGTCAGTGAAGTAAAGCATAAAATCTCACAGTGTTAGTGTGAAGAAATATATGTTGAATTCTCCAGAGTTGGAAGTCTGACCATATTTAAAGTGATTTGCTTACCATGCGTAGCGAGCTGTAGTTGAAGCTAGGTCCCATTGGTAGTCACTTCATTTGCTTTCCTCAAGGTTGAGATTTGTTTAACCCACCCGAAGGTTACGTTACCTGACACTGCTAAACACTGCTCTGGTTGCCACATTGCTTCCTGTGTGGACACTGATTTTGTATCAGGTGGGTTAAACTCGTTAACATGTGGGCCACAGACATCTTAGTTTGATGTTGAGTGAGCCGGGCCAGTGAAACTCCACTTTCTGGCGTTGTACAAAAGTTACACATTTAATCCCGAGGTATAAGAAAAAGAAGTTGAGTTAAAGAAATGCTGCTGCTAGTGAATGAAAGACGTCTGTCAGCATTGACTCTATGGGCTTCAATTGTGAGGAAAAAAAGTGTAAAATAACAGGAAGTTCTGGTACGCACACTATCCTGTAATTATAAAACAACATTTTTGCTTTTTTTGTTTTTAAAACTGTGGAACCACTGTAACAAAAAACTATGGGCATGGGAAAGATGTATATTAGAAACAAGCTGTAAAACTAATGAAAACAGAGTTAAAAGTCCAAAATTTGTGCACTTCTTCAGACTTTCCAAAGGTGGAGGCTTTGGAGTGCTTAGAGGATTTTTTAAATTATCATTGTGAACTGTAATATTTAGGAGCATGGGTATAGATCAATATTAATGCAACTTTTAGTCTTTTGTCAAATGTTTAAAACAAATAAACAGAAAAAAAAATCTCCAGAAATCTACGTATGCAGCCAGATCTGGACACCTGGCACCTCCTTCCTTGCAAGGCTGATGAGGTTGTTCTTGTCCGTTTACCCAAACAGTATCCCCACTTCTTAAAATTTTTTTAGTTTTCTCTCATTGTCACAGTCTTTCTTATGACCTTTTGCATTATGGTGTAACCTTACTTTCTGGTTTTGCCTTCATGTTCCTCAGTATTTTCCTTTTCTGGGTTCTTCCTGTCCCGTTTACCTTCGTGGTTTGCTCTTTTCTTTATTTTGAAGGTTACGTGCTCGTGTGGCTTTGTGCTTTCGCTTTCCACCTTTGTTCCCTTTCCAGCCATTATTATGTTATATTATCTCTTTCCCTAATTATTGACGCACCTTTGTCACATCTTCCTCTGGTTCTCGTGTCTCTGTTTTTTTGTGCACTTCTGTGTCTTATTCTTTGATTATGTTATTTAGTGTTTTCCTGCCAACACGCTGCGCTCCTTTGTTATTATTACCAAGAGTTTGTGACTCTCTGTTTGTGTTTCAATTTACTTTGTGAACCTTAGATTTGGATTTGGGGTTATCAAATCAAACATATTAATGAATGTAAGATGCTTGATAGTTGCCTTTTCTCTTTTTCTAGGTAGTAGAAAACTTTCAGAGTGTTTTTGTGTGTAATCCTTAGAAGTTGATGAATAGGCCTTTATGACTTAGAAGGCTAAACGCTCTGGAGTTATTTTGTATTCATACTCCTTAAAACCCAGAGGTCACCTCTTGTTACTTATGCTTACGCATCTCTGTTTGTTTGCATTGCACTCTCTGTCATTTATCCCAGTTATATTTCTCTCCTTGTCTGAAGGAGAGAAGTGACGTCAGAGTGTACAAATCAGATCCCCACCTCTTTTAAAGCCAAATGACCAAAGACAGAATTTATCGGAAAGGAAAATGGACACTCAACCTGTTAATCCCCTGCGAACTTAAATACTCACGAGTTAGTTTTTAGAAATAAAATCTTCTGAAATTTCATCAGAATTTCAGAGTCGGTCATTAAAATTAAGTTCGAAGTTTGAATTGAGCTTCGAGAAGAACATACCGTGACCGAATTGCGCTCCGTTTTTGTCACTCGGTGAATGGTTGCTGTGAGTGTTTTGTGTTTGTACTACATTCTGATGCGTGTTGGCATGCTGTAACACTAATTTTCCTCCATTAGTTGTCCTGCTGACAGGAAACTGTTTTACGCAGGCAAGGTTCTGGCTCTGTGTGCGGATCTGCGGGTTTGTGCTTGTATTATATCAGTGAACACAGCTCGGATATTGAAGCAAATCAATAAACGGAGAGGGGAGGTGGAGCAGGGGGGACAGTGGTGATTGTCAACACTTTTCACACAACCTTTTTTTCTTTTTGTAGAAAATAAGCTAATTTTTGGTCTCTGTGTGTCCGCGTGTGCATGTGTCTGATGTTTTGTGTTTGTGTATCTGCATGCTCTCAACAAGAACAGGTGTGTGTATACTTCAGATCTTCCAGCTAGACTGCACTTGATGATAGTGCCCTAGAAAACCATTGCACCTTAAACACAGAGCCAATTAGCATGGAGCTGTTGTGTGTCTGAAATAGCTTCAGCCACCATATCCACCGGTCAACCTCGAAAATCCCAGGCAGTTAATCCAATTAAAGTCAACACATAGGGATCCTGGACATTTAATCCAATAAGAGTCAACACACAGGAATGTTTTAGTAGTGAGAGCTACGATATGAGCCAACCGATGATTTAGAACACTGGTTGCATGTTATTGGCTCAAATTTATAATTGTGACCGTTTACTGTGGTGATATCATGGTTCCAAATCTCTCACTTACTGGCAGATTCTTATGTTTTCAAGGGTTGAGTAACAGTCCCACTTCAATTCACCCCTTATGTTATTACAGCAAATCTTTGGTTAAAGGGCTCTTCCTTTTGTCAACACTGTTAACAAAACAAAACTGGTGAGAGCACACAGTCTTAATAAAACTTTTACACACATCTTAGCTTAAAGCACATTGTAAACACAAATAGCACGTATTTTCTGTAATAACATGTTTACAGTACAGACAAAACTGGTCAAGTACCAGAAGTCAACAAGTTTCCATTATTGTGGTGAGGGCTCCATACTCCATACACTTTTGCATGCAAGCAGACAATAATCCTAATTTGACTTTTAATGTAGTTTTGATAGTTATTTATAGGAAATTAGGCAGAACCAGTGCTGATTTCAGCTGCTTCAACAGAAGCAGCATTGGACTCAAGCTATATGCAAAGTAGACAAGCATTTACTTCATAAAGAGTGCCCTACCTGAGACCAAACGCTTTGCGTAGATTTCCTGGACATGCAGAGGACCAAGATGGCTCTATCAATTAACATACTTTGATCTCAATAACAAGATCAAGGAAGGTTTCTGTTACGAGTTGGCAGTATCCGAGTGACTGGAAAGTGCATATATAAGATGGCTGTAGTCACCATGAAGATTTTTGCATTTTGAAGTATCAAAGTTAGCATTTTGTCTACTGCCATCCTAGTTTTATGAAGCTAAAAGTTACAGTATTTGGATTAGAGAATTAGGTGCCAAGTTAGCAGCTAACATTAGCATGCTTGGTTTTCTCGCTGCACGGGTGCTTCAAATAGACATGCAAAGTAATAAACTGGTCTGTCTCTACTAAACAAACAGCCAAGGTATTTGTTAGGTAATTTCATTCAAACACTGCTTTTACTTTTACACAATGAATTCAGAGGGAATCCATTAGAATTTCAGGGCTATGCTATGTACATGCTATCTAGTGACTAAAACTGAAACAATAGCAAAAGGAGCCTTTGGTAATAATGTTAGTTAGAACTGATCCCAGGGTTTTAAGTGAGCCAATACTGATCATGTGGAGTAAAACGTGTGTTTGAGTGGATCTTTTAATGTGACATGCATATAGGGGCAGTAATTAGCAGCTTCAGTAGCTTTAATTTAGGGGGGTTAAATGGAGCACGGCTATCACCTCACGTCCTTTAGATGTGCGTGGGGGAGGATATCAGAATGAAGTGCCATTTGTCATGTGTTTGTGTGTCTACTTAAAAAAACAACACATTTGACTATTCTTGAACCAGCTTAAAGTCCATGGATGAATAAGAGACTATGTGAATGTGGCATACTTGAGTGAGAGATGCACATGGAGCACATGAGACAGGAGATGAGTGTAACACTAATTAGGCCGCCTCTATTCCAGCAATGCTATGGCATATTTTCCCATGCAGGGCTCTCTAATAACCAGTTGTTCTGTGGAAAAAGCTTTAAATCAGAGGCTATTCATGCACAAGCCTCTTCTGCCTGCATGATGTAACCTGCCTAAGACCCAAACTGAAACGTTGTCAGTCATCTGAACAATGCGAATAAAAGAATGAAAGCAGAGTTTTATTCCTCTTCTGCCGTGCACAGCTCTTGTTGCCGTCGGTATCATCATGCTTTTAAATCACCACAGATACACCGCTTCCTTCAGCAGAAACATTCATACCTTTCTCCTACAGTTGTAGTCCTAGCATGTTACTTCCTATATTTCCAGGCTTTTGCCTGACAAACAGTAACAGTAAGGGTCTCTAACCTTGTAATAAACTCTTAGTCTTTTATTTTTATTAAAAAATATATATATTTCTTAGCTTTTGTTTTTTGTTTTTTAAAAAGGAGGAATAAATAACTTTAGGAAATTCCACTGTTAAGAGATATTTAAAAAAAAAAAAAAAAAAAAAAAATATATATATATATATATATATATATATATATATATATATATATATATATATATATATATATATATATATATATATAAGATAGCTAGGAGTTGTTTGAATTTGAATTGCTGCTAGTTGTTTTAGTTTTTTACTGAACAAAATATATTTTAGTCAAAAAGTGTGTCACCTTGGAGCAAAACATTGATTAATAACTGAGAAAGCTGATTGGTTCTTAACATAAATCTCTTGGAGCCTTGTTGCCAGCCAGTTTCATTCTGAAACCTGTTGGCCTAAAACCAGCAAACTGAAGGCAGGTTTTTTCAGAAATGTTTCCAGATCTTGTTTTAATTGTTTGTTTGTTTTTTAAATATAAGATGTAATATAGTGAAACTTCTTGTTTCACTATATATATATATATATATATATATATATATATATATATATATATATATATATATATATATATTTTTTTTCCATCTGTGGATAATCTCACATATATATTAGGCTTCTTTCATGTGCGTGGTTGTGTTGTAGCAGTGGGGAAACCGCTTTTCCTGGATTCTTGCTTAAAGTCCTGCCTGACCGACTTCCTAATTGGCTGTCTCGTTGTTTGACTGCTTTACCAGCTGACTTTGCTAACTTTCCCTGGCAGCCAGTCACACTGACCGAGTGCCTCGTTGACCTGTTGGTTTGCTGCCTGCTGCCGTTAAAAGTGATCACAGTTAATTGTTGATACTCTGAGTGAGTGTGTGTCCTTGAGTGAGCTAGCTGTCAGTGAGTCAGCAGCAGCTACAGAAGTAGCTTTCTCACTCAGATCTGTTCACCACAAGCATGCATGCAAATGAGTGCACTCATACATGCATGTACGCTTGAATGTGAGCAGTGAAAGAAGGGTGTGTTGTACAGAAATTCACTTCAGCTTGACTGAATGCAAAGTTTGTACTGCACTTATATTTAGGTGTATAAAGATGGCAGTGTGGTGCATGTGGAAGGGGGGCATGATGTTTGCTGTTGGTTACGATGCAATAGCAACCTCTCTGTGATGAGAAAACAGTCATTTAGAGTGTGTGTTTGTGTGTGGGCAGACTTACTGTTTCAAGGTGGAGGATAACGGGGCTTTAGTGTGTCTAATCTGCAGCTAGGTTCTAAAAAGATCCGGGACAGCGCTACATAACCTGGATTAGTTGAACGGACGCAGGCAGAGCTGGAGGAGGAGCCACATCCGAGACTGAAATAAGTGTTAGGGTGTTAAATTGGAAAGCAGCGTTCACATTGCAATCAAGCCCCGGCCAGCGCCAGATTAAAATGAGATGGAACCTCAATGACTCCCACTGGGGAATCAGGTGGTTTCAGCAGCAGATAATGGGACTGAGCGGAGGAAGATGTCCCTTCACACAGGGAATTGAGCGATGTGTGGATTTAGCACAGATGAGGCAATCAATCAGCCACAGTCATAACTGGAAGAGAGAATAACATTAAGTAAAAAGCTGCTTTTCCACATGATTGATGTTTGTCTTGATGTGTTCAAATAAACAAAATATTATTAAAAATTTACAAATGGAAAGAAAAAAATATAATCACCCTGAATGTCGACAGCATTCCTGCAGATCTTCAAAAGCTCTTGAAATTCAAGGTGCATCAAAAAGAATAATACAATTTAAGTAAAGTAATGGACAAGTTTTAAAATACATGAAAGAGTATGAAGCTAAATGTAAAGTTTTACATATGATACAACTCTTCCCATACTCGAGCAAAGTCTGAAGTAACTGCACTTTTTTCCTTAACTTGGGAGGAAACAAATAGATGCTTTTAGTTAAGGTTACATTTTGTTTGTTACTGTTATAATTGCAACTAGAACTACAGCAATTAGAATTTTAAATGACACAACTACATCAATAACAACTACAACAACTGAAGTTGCCTAAGGCTATAATCTGGCATATTTACATTTCTTAAAATGTTCATTAATAGTTATTGTCCCTCTTTTTTATTTAAAAAATGAAATAAATAAAGTAGCTACAACAATACCTAGAACAAGTACAGCAATATCTGGAAAATCAACAGCAATATTCTATTTCTAGAACAACTGCAACCAATAACTATAACAACAACACTACAAAGACTAAAAATAACTTGAACACGTACAGTATTACCTAGAAACATTATTTATAGATTACTTTTCTTAACAAAGATACAGAGAGCTTCACAGACAGAAAATTCAAATAGTAAGACATACCAGAAATAATTAAAAGCAGAAAAGAACAAAAAAGTCAATTCACATACTGAGAAATCACTTCTTGTTTAACACGTTTTAAAAGAAAATAAAGAAATTGTCACTCAAAGCGGTCGGCTCCATTTCTCAGATCAGGTCAGGTGTAAATTCTTTGTGCTCATGATAAACAGATGCCATTCCTATAAACCAAACAACAGCATTTAGACAGTTTTATGATGTTGTTTCTGGACTAAAGCAGACAGGGAAGACACTGGGATTAAAACACTTAGCATGGCTAGAATTAGGATTGTTCTACCATGGAGTTTTCTGTTTTTCTGTATTTTGGTCTTAAAAAGGTACTGAAAAAATCTTTTGTTTGTTTATACTCTGTACCCCAGATACCCTGCTTTTTTCATGACTTTTATAGGACCTTTTCTTGTTTTTCTGAATAAATTTCGACTTTAAATTCAGGTCTGTCTAAACAGACTTTTAAGCTCGATTCAGAGCTTAAAATTTCACAGTGCTCCTTTTTATTTTTGGGAAACATGATCAGTGAGCATCTTCAATAAGAGATAATTAAATCTGATATCAACTCAGTCCATTACACTTGTAATTAGGGCTGCCACAATTAGTCGAGTAGTCATGATTACGTCGACTATCAAAATCGACTGATTTAATAGTCGACGCGTCGTTTGAAGCTTTGTAAGATCACAAAAGACGCAGGAATAAGTAGTAGAATTTAAGAGTGTAATAACGGACTGAAACAGAAGATGGCAGCACTGCATGTACAAGGATGCCAGCTGCCATTAAACCACAAAGAAGTAGCTCTGTCCCAGAATTCATAGCGCAGCCCAGCTCAGTTTCCAACAATGGCGGCATCTAGTTAGTTTTAATATTACTCTTATTATTCTTTCTGGGTCACAAAATAAAGTTTTAACATATTTTTAGGTGTAAACCTCAAATATCAGCTCAGTTTATCAAAACACCACATATTTTCAAAATCGCTCCGACGTTTGTTACCCACTAGTTCGATAGCTAGCCGGGGGCAAGGCTTACTAGAGCCCGAGAGAACACCGGACTCCCGGCAAATCGTTTTCAAACCCACCGTGGTCTTTCGCTACTCAGGTTAAACATATACAAGTCACTTAGATAACTTAAAAATGTTATTGTTTGGCTTTTTGTTTGTATTTTATTTGTTCCTGAGTAAATCTGTTTGGCTGAGATTAAAGTTATAGTTTTTACACAGCTGAACAAATGTCAAGCAGACAGCTGATTATCAGAAGTGTGAGATGCTCGAGAATTTACTCCGGTGTCCTGTTATATTTTAGATAGCAAGGAGTTTGTTAAACTTCACCGAAACAATCTGCAAATTTCATTAAAATTTAATAAACTATCATCTTGTCTTTATTTTTAGTTAGCACATACCTTAAACACTTCAAGCTGTAAGCTAATGATAGTTACATAAGAGCAGATGCATGCTGGTGCAATAAGCTGTACGCTGTGCGTCCAATGGATGCATGATCTGATTAGTCGACTAATTGCAAAAATAATCGGTGACCAGTCGACTATCAAAATAATTGTTTGTGGCAGCCCTACTTGTAATTAACCAAAGAAAATCTTCATTGACTGGTTGGAGAGTGGGAATAATTTCAGTCTGTTGGTTGCAGAGAAAATCATTAAATCATTAGCCCATTTTGATGAGAGACACAGCTTGACAGCTGGAGCCCGTGAAGCTTTGGCTCGAGGTTTTGTAAAAGAACTTGACCAAACATACTTAGAGATGTTTGGATGTTCGTGTGCTCAAAGTTAAAGCCTCAAGTGTTCAACACAAGCTTTGACAGAATACCCAAACACTGACAAGTTAGCTTAATGTTTTCTGCCTGCAATATGAAAATAGCTGCTCACTGCTGAAAATTCAATATATTAACATAAAAAAAAAACAGGTTTGTCATAGATCAAGTTAAAGACAATTCTACTTCATTTTATTTGAATGAAATGTTCCTCCCTCCCTCACTGAGTACACATAACACGAAGTAAAAAAAAAAAAAAAAAAAAAATAGAAGTCAAGTTTGTTTTACAGTCTTGCCTATCAGTCTTTGTTCTCTCTTCTTATTTCAGCTGTTGCTCTGTCTGATCTCTTTTGTGTTCACGTGTTTATCGATAGCTTGCATGAGTTGACTTTTGTAATCCAAACACATTATATCAAAAGGCTGGACAGAGAACAAGGGATGAAAATGCTAAAAATCTGTTAGAAAGTTGGATACCTTGTCAACTCCCAAGTAAATGTTGAGTAAGCATTAAAAAAGCTACAGGGAGCAGTCTTGGTGTACGATGGCCAAAGTTGTCAAAAGCCCAGGGTCTATTCAGTACACCCTGTTTTCTTTTTTTTTTTTAAAGCAGTCTGTACCAACCTGCTGCAATAAGTAATGAGTCAGTTTCGGAAAGACTTCTGAAAGGAGCTGCATGATAAAACCTGTGGATGATACAGCACTGACGAGAGCCCTGATTTAAATATCCCTGGTTGTAGTCAATACATGGTTCAGATATCCAGAGACTTCTGAAGCAAAACCTTTTCCATCTGTGGATAATCTCACAGATGCAGAATTTATTTCCCTTAACAGTGACGGGGAGATTAAACAGGCACGATGGTTATGCTATGTTACTCACTGGTCCTGATTATTTTCCCAGAAGGAAAGTTGTTCTTTTATTATAATGGTGTTTCTTGAAATCTTGCGCTGCAGTCTCAGACTTCCTGAACAGAAACTTTTATTGTATGTTTGAAGGGCAAGAATGACAACATGTGCTAACGAGACACATTGTCACCCTCCTATGAAGTTTTTTCCCTGCTGTATTTGTCATGTATTTGTCAGTCATGTGTCCAGATAAGACCGACAAAAACAAATCTCTGAATATCTTTTAAAATTTTGATTGAGGGAACGCCACAACAGATAATGTGATTCATTATATTCATTCATGAAGCTCTAGACCTTTGAGACCGTACCAAATAGAAGGACTTGCCCTAAATATAAAAATCGTTTTACAAGAGAGCTTTTGGTCAACAAGATGTGACTGAGAGGAAGTAAACCTCTCAGGGTTTCCTAGATGAACCTGTGGAAGGATCATTAAGGTTTGCCTGCAGCTGCCTTTATCCCCAGATAGCTCAGGGCCCCTCGTGCTATTTGCATTATGCAATAATTTACTGCTGGCTTTAGCTCTGTGTAGCTACAGTTGACCAGAGGCTCCAAAAACCTCCAAACCGCCTGATCAGGGAGTAAATCCTTACACGTGTCCCCACTACCATAACCCTTAACTTTTAAAGTTTAAGGAAATCCTCTATAAATAAAAGACACCTTACTTTAAGTTGAATAAATACACAATGAATAATACTAGCAGGCAGTCCACATTACAGCATTGCCCAAAACAACTCTGACTATGATTTTTTTTTTTTTTTTGAGTATCCATTATTTTTCTCAACCTTCAGTGACGTTAATCTGAAGAACTTTGGGTCTTGGAAAGTTGGCTGATTAAATCAAGACATTGTGCTATGTCAGCTTGAGCAGTGGGAATATCTTTCCGACAACCATTGATTGAATTTGGGGTAGTTGATGTCAGTTGCAGCTCTGTATTTATTCATGCATGTGCTGGATATTTTTTAGGGTAGTTTAGAAACGCATAGTTAAACGTACAGGCTGATTCACCGAGTGAAAAACGAGCCTCATCGCTCGGTTAAAACGATTTGATTCTGTTGTTACGGCTCACAGTTTATTGTCCCGTTTAACTCTCTTCATTTCTCATCTTCTCCTCCTCCCTCTCCCCCCCTCCTACCCCTCCTCTTCCTCTCCCCTGTCAGATGATGAAGCATGCGTGGGACAGCTACAAGCAGTACGCCTGGGGTTCCAACGAGCTCAGGCCTGTCTCCAAGCATGGCCACTCCAGCAATCTATTTGGTGAGTGAAAGACCACGTATGTGTGCACGCCCAAACACGCGCACACCCAAACACACGCACGCACGCGCGATTGATCTCTTGTCCCTGCCACCAGCAGCCTTGGCCTTTAGATTAGCAGCCAAATTGGCCGTCAGTTAGAGTCATCCATCTACACATGCCTCTAAATGTCAACTTTATCATATATTTATATTCTGTTTGTGCTTCTTCCCAGTTGTCAGTGTCTGTGCTCGTAATGAGTACAGTGATGCGGGGTGTTTTATTCTCTCTGTCTTCTTTTTTTTTTGTTTTGTTTTTCCCTCTCCTCGGTTTCACACTTTTGTAACTCTTCTCTGAAAGTCTTAATTGTCTGTCAGCCTTTCAGTTTTGAGGCTAGAATTACCACCTCTTGGTTGAATGTCTCCTCTCAGATCTGTCAAGTTTCAGTTTACATCCATGTCTCTCCACACTTACAATACATGCAGTGAAGACTTTGAAGCAATTAAATAGGTGGGCACCAGAGATTAGTGTCACCAATTCAATAGCAGACTGAATGTGAAATATGATCCTTTCTGTTCCTTAGTGATAGTGGTAAATAAAGGCCAAAATAATGCTTTATGGCAGTCTCTGACCCTTCTCTTATGAGTCTGCTCAGTTCAGTTTTATTTATATAGTGCTGGTTCACAATAAATATGTCAGACCTACAGTATTAGAGATAAAGCACAAAGAGACAATCACCTCAGACCAGAACTCTGTAATGCCTCTTATTTTTTTCATTTGTATTTAGAAAAAAGACCCAGAGCCAATTTTATCCTATTAGTTTTTGTGCAAAATTTCTACCATAAGTACCATATACATTTTTGAGTTACTGCCAGAAATATTGTCAAAATTCTCACATGTAATCCTGACCTTTGACTATCAAAATCTAATCCAAATGAACACAAAGTAGTACAGTGATAGTAAATGTATTTATATTGCCCCCTTTAAGATTCAGATCACAAGGTCCTTTACATCAAATGCAACCCCAGAAAAAACCCCCAAAACCCCCCCAATGAAACTGAATGTCCCAGCGCCAGTTTAAAAAGATGAGTCTTCAGCTGCTTTCTGCTCGAGTCCGTCGTAGACTGGACGGCAGAGAATTCCTAAAATTGCAAATTCCCTCTAATCTTTAGTTTCTTAGTGTACATTAGTGTACCCTGATCAGACCTAAGAGCTGCTAACATATCGCTGCACAGATCTTGGCTGCGTTTAACTGGACTCAGAAAGACAGTATACTGACAGTATACTGCTACTGATGATAACACATTTAAAAATAGGTATATGATAATATTGCAAACAATCCAGTGGCAACACAGTTATAGTTACATCCTCACTACTAAGTTCATCACAGCTCTCTTCTCTTGATTGATAGCACTTTAAAAACAATTCTTCATTGCAATCTTTCAATAAAAATGGTCATTATCTATACTGTATATTCTTTTAGCCATGCTAGTCATACAATGAAAATCTGAACTGTGACAGCTTTATTAATGTTAAATGGAAGTGAAGCATACATCATTTCTGCAGGTGTTTGTGTGAGCTCTGTCTGTATGCGCCACGATAACTTTAATTAATTGCGACCGATTGAATAAACGGGAGCAGAGACTGTGTTTTTAATTTAAGATCTTTCTCTCTTTTGTCCTAATAACCCCAGGGTGTTTGTTTGGAGTCCTTTAGCTGTGCATATGTAGGTGGTGTATGACGGTTTAGTGTGGGTTTGTATTGTGAGCTTTTGATAAGATGACAGCCCCATGTGACAGAGGTAGCTGAGCCTCTTCTGCTGATAAGGTTTATGCCACGATACTCTCTAGCTTGATCTGGTTTGAAGTTTTCCTGCACTCTTGCATTTTTTTTCTTTAAAAGTTGCCCTCTAATGTCACGGTGCAGTGAAGGCTTTTCATTTTTAATTCCCTCGATAATTTCAAGTAAACTCCCTGTAATTAAGAAAAGAATGAATGTTAAATGGGTGTGTCAGCTGAGTGGAAGGAAACTGAATAATTGAAGTGTTGTTTAAACTGATATAAATTAATTATTTTTTCACTCAGAAGCAGCTGTAAAAGCTGTAAACACAACAGTGACGCGTAGATTTAACATCTAGTGGGTGTTTGTCAGTTTGCCCTCTTCGTTCCTAGGGTGGTGTAAAGCTTTAACAATCAACCTGTATCCCCTCCCGTCAGATCTATCTGTTTTGGGGCAATATTTCCAGTTGTTGGTATATAAAGCGGACTATGTTATGTGGATCCGGTGCATAAGTAGGACACGGCAAAGCTATTGCATGCATTTAGTACTCCTTTTCCTCTGTTTTTATATTTTGAGGTTATTTTCCCTTAATATTGGCTTTAAAAATCAAAGCTAGGAGCAAAAGATGCTAATATACTCTGCTGAGCTGAGACTAACCAGATAGATTACATAAGGAGAAGACATGGCGCTCAAAGATTCCTGACCTGGAATCTATGGGAGGATTCTGCAGCGCAGATGGAGGGAGAAGTCTAACTTCATGTGAAGGTGGATTAAAAAAACAAAACTTTTTAAAACCTTATTTTGGGGGACACTCTGCAAACTTTTGAAGAAGTTTTCATCCGATTCGACTGATTCTAGACATGCAGTTTTCAAACCCTGACGACAATTGAAATAAATTTAACTTAACCTAGAAGAAGTGCCTGAGGTAGTTTAATGGCTGCTGGGTTGCCTCTGGAAGGTCTTGTGGGGTAAACTGCAGATTTGGTTTCTCAACTACAGCTGGTTTCATAATATATTGAGAAATTATTCCACTGTTAAAAATGTGAGACAGTGAGAGGGGTTTTAAATTGTAATTGTAATTTCCTATTTGTTTTAAATAAAATAAGTTGTACTTCCTCAGGAATGATATTTTGGCCAACGAGTGCTATTTCTGAATGAAATAAAAACCTGGTACAGTTGTGAATATTACTGCACCACTTGTCCACAACTGTTTTGTTCTGTTGCATTACATTTACAGGAGCTGTGGTTATTTCGTTTTTTTCTGCACACAGTTTTATGCAGAGTATAAAAAATAAAGAAAGTGAGGTTTTCTTGCTCCTTCTAAGCAGAACTTCTGAAATTTTTCTGTTCTATTCTGTTCTATTAGCAAAAAAAGACAACCAGAGATTGGCTCTTATTTAAATATTTGGCCGGAAATATAAATCGTAGCATATCAAATGTAGACTTGGCCCTGTAAGACAGTGTTTTTCATTTTAGATTATGCCACTTTGAGTTTTTGCCTCACAAACCCCCCTCAAAGTCTTTTTCAGTACACAGTCAGGAAGATTCGGAGCTAATTTTTAATGATTGCCTTCTTATGTTTAATGAGGAAATTCAATCAGCTTTGTGTAAATTTCATCTACAGTTTCATTACTGAAATTTATCAAACGTAAACGTAGGACTAGGGAGGAAGCTGCTGTGTGAATATTAATTGTCAGATCACCTCTTAGAGTTGGTCTTTCTACGTGTTTCTCTCTTTCTCTATCCGTCCCTGTGTCTGTGTGATAGAAAAGTAAATAGGTTTTAGTTGGTTGCTCCAGTATACCCACTTCCATCAGTAAATAAGACAGCTTGGCCCCAGGGCCTTGTCACTGCCTTTTCCAGCTCCTATAGAACATGATGTAGGATGATGATATTAGCCTGACCTGAAATATTATGCAATGAAGCCACACACCTAAGGCTGCTTCCATGATATATATACTCTTACTTGGATTGCTGAGTCAAACTAGCCAGGAGAGGTGTCAATTAGAATGATGACAATGTCCTCTCAAAATCAACAATAAGAGCACAAGAAGTATTACGAGACCTACTCTGTGTTTTCCTCGAGACAGGATTTAAAGGATTATAAATTACTCATGGTTATTCTTTGCCTAATACCACTTAATGTTAATACACTTTAGCGTGTTGCGTAAGCGTGACAACTGTCAGAGGGATAAAAATGAAACTTCCAGCTGCCCGTTTTATTTTGGTGGTGTTCGACTTTCTGGCTCAGAAATTGTCACAGCGGGTTTGAAACCAACGGTGGTTTAAACCTTTCCGATTGTCCCATTTATAATAAATGTTAGGACTGCAACTTTAAATGATTGTAATATTGTTCTGCCTCCAAAATCTTTATTAGCCATCCATAATGTTGTGCATGGTACTGTCAAAGCACAATATAGATCATTGTTCAGGAGTTTAAAAAAAATATACAATAAATTGACATTCTGATCCTTTTTTGTGAGTTGGGCTCATGTGGGTCTAAATATGTGTTTTTGAACAGTGCGATGTCTTGGATAACGCACATTTTATTTCTGTCAAGCTGTTCAGTGGAAGAAGCCTCCAGATGGGGTGGTTCTACTTTGGGGAAAGTTGGATGCGTCTCCTCTGTGGTCACTCCCTGAAGCAACAAAACTCCTTGGTCTCAGACGCCAGCTGTGCTGTCAGCTGTTTCCACTGTATCGAATGTGTTTGGCTGGATGTTGCGGCACTTTTGGGATGTATTGCAGTGCTTTTGTTTGTCCGCGTAAAAATCTTAGTGTACAAAATTTGAAGAGCTTGAAAAAAGAGGGCAACTGGACTTCTTTGAGTTTTGTGAAGACGTGTCAACTCTCATCCAACCCAAAAGACCAGGCCTCTCGGTCTTCTGGGGACCTTTGATAACACTGTGATGGCTTCTGCAGTCTTTTATGCAGTGGTCTGCTGGGAGGTGGCAGCACAGAGAGGGGCAGGAAAGAACTTGTAGACTGAAGAGGGCCAGCTCTGTCCTGGCCTGTCCCCTAGACTAGACCGCAGAGGAGGAGGGGGGAATGAAGTTTAGCCAACCTAATGTCCATTATGGACAACACCTCTCATCCCTGCATGAGACTGTGGGGAGGCCCTGAGCACCTCCTTCAGCAGCAGATTGTTAGAGCCATGGTGTAGGACAGAGCAATCAGACATAGGATAAACACCTGCTAAAATATGTGTATATATTATAATTCCCACTGCACCTTATGCACTATAAAGAATGTCAGTAACAAGGTTTTAGTCCATTTTTGTGTAAATAGTACAATTTAGATATTGTAAAAATTACTTTTGTATTGTATTTTATTGATTTGGACTTTTAGGAGTTTTTATTTATTGATTTTGTATTGTTTTTTTTTTATATTATCTCATTCACTGGGTCTTTCTGACCCTTCCACTGCTGTAAAAAGTCTAATTCCTCAGTGTGGGATTAATTAAGTCTATATCTATACCTATCTATCTATAGCAGAAGGTGAAAAGCCTTAAGAGTGTTAACCAAGATAAAATCATAGCCAAAGAGCACTGTAGAGTTGTCTGCACAGATCTCGAACTAACTTATTCAAACACCTGAAAAAGACTGGAGCACAAACTGGAGTGTAATTAATGAGCGAAGGCCAGGAAAAACAATGCAACAATTGCTAACGTGAATCGGCCAACATCGGCTCGGACGTCCATGAGAACGAGCCTGTACAGCACATTAGCACATCCATTCAGCTCACAAAGATGCACTGGAATCACCGGTGCAGTCGCATTCCATTTAGCCAGCTGTGTTATCTCTTCATGCAGTTACTTTTCCAAAGTGGTAATACCTGCACTGTGTGCAAAGTACAACAGAGGAAATGTAGAGGAATCTCACTGCTGTCAGCCACTTTGCTGCAAGTTTTATTCACATTGATTTCTAAAGATTAATTAGCATAATGTATGAATGTAGCATATTACGGCAGCCTTTTTGGTACAGTTTGCTTATAAATGTACTTTATTTTTCATCTAGGACTTGAATATTGCTGAATTTGAGTGAATACGGAAGGCCGGTTTTGTTTTCATGCAGACATTTGGACAGATTTGAATATGTGAAAGGTTTCTTCTTACATGGCGGTGCATTAAAAACATCAATGAACATTCATGATCTCAATATTTAACTAAGTAACCATGATTATCATTTTTGACGTAACCAAGTATTATTATTATACTTGCACCGCATAATATTTGCAATATGCAGCAAATTTTCCTCCGTTCTTTCAGCAGCTGTATACAAAATGTTTGTAAGAGTTACATGATGCATGGAGGTGCTCGGGATAAACTGGGAATAAGCTGAATTCTATCCCAGGCTGGGAAATTTACCAGTTGCCACATATCCTCCTAAAATATTGGCAGACTACTGTGTTTATATTCTAAGCCCTCTACTTTGGCAGACTACCAACGGTGATTTGGATATTATTTATCAACCAACATTACTAAATCTTTCTTAACCCAAACACTTTAACAAGAGAGAGCCAGAAATAATGAGGCGGATCAGGTCCACTTCTGAGCTTGTATTAGCATATAATTAAATAGCCCTGCCCATGTCTTTCCATTTGTGTAATACAGTTGCTCTCTCCACACAAAGCGTCTTTTAATTTAGGTAGTGTTAAAGGGAAACCATTATTTAAGACATTTTTGAAAAGGTCAAGATGTTGATGAAGTGACTTGAAATGTGTTGTAGAAAATGGCCTCTTGAACAGAGGACAGCGTAGAGGAGCATCGCAGATTGATTTCATATACTGTTGCAAATGAACTGCTTCAGTTTTGGTTTGAAATTAAAAATGACTTTCAGTAAAAGTCTATTATTATCACATTTAAATGCAGGTTTCCATTAGAATGATTACTGAATTTCACAACATTGACTCTCTAATGTTTTCATCCAGCGTCTAGACTGCAGCAGCGGCTTTTCATCATGGTGCAGCAATTTCAGTCAGAAGCAATATGTCAGCTGCCCACTTTTCAGCACTGATCAATAAATACAAATTGTGCAGCTCTCATATGATCTGCTTAGCTGCGTAGAGGCTGTCTCACAGTGGCATTTTGGATGCCATTTCAATACAACTGTTCAGAGCTGAGTGATTAATTTCATAAATGTGCGCCGTCTCATCTGTCTCAATGTAGGTAACAGTAGTGCTGCTCCGTGGCAGGAATTTCAAGTCACCCTCTTCGCCTTCATCCGTCTTCTCCAGATGTTTTTTTAAATGGTTTTGAAAAAGAACAAAACTGGTGCTTTTGAGCAAATATCTTAAAACATAACCGAGACCGTTTCAGCTCCTGTCCCATGAGATGCTGTAGATTCAGCGTGTTTGCTAAAATTAAATACAGCCTGAGGCATTGATGGCATCCATCTCTCATCCTGTCATTTCCACTCCAACTCTTCCGCTCGTAGCACTCACCTCAGCTGTCTATAACCAGCTTATTGCGGTAGAGAGTCACCGACAAAGAACAGGTACAGGCAGGCACGTCCAGAGGGAGTTCGCTAGAAGGCATAGCAAGCGCACTTCTTTTATTCATCAACTTTCACAATAATTCCCACGATGTTTCGCTTTGGAAAAAAAAAGTAGATGTTTCTGATTAGCATCACCTATTTTCATGAGTTTACCTCGTGTGTGTGTGTGTTTCTTTTATTAATTATATCTGGCTGAAAAAAGGGCGATCGTGGCTCAAAGAGTTAGTTCGTCCTGTAACCGGAAGGTTGCCGGTTCGAGCCCCGGCTCGGACAGTCTCGGTCGTTGTGTCCTTGGGCAAGACACTTCACCCACCGCCTACTGGTGATGCCCAGAGGGGCCGATGGCACGATATGGCAGCTTCTGTCAGTCTGCCCCAGGGCAGCTGTGGGGAGTGTGAATGTGTGTGAATGTGAGAGTGAATGAATAGTGGAATTGTAAAGCGCTTTGAGGGCCCCGAAAAGCGCTATATAAATGCAATCCATTATTAAAAAGAACCCCATTGGTGGTGAAAATGCCCAACTAGCTTTCCAAAAACTCTCAGTTCCAATTATAGGATTATACATTCCAGGATATTTTTGAGTATTACACAGACACAGATATCTTGTAGCTGTCCTTTAAACTTCCATCATTAAGAGCTTTTTCCCCCCCATCCTAATTGTGATGACTAGAATATGGAAAATGTCCCCTGGAAACTGAATTATCGCCTTATTAAGTTTCTCCAGATCATCTAGAGCTCATTTGGATCTGGATTTATCGACCCCAGCCTTCAGCTGTACCCTGACGCCTGTTAGACATCATTGAATTTAATTTAATCTCAGCCCCATTATAAGCCAATTATCCTGAGGTGAGTCTTATACCGGGACATGACCTCAGTGTCTTCAGTGGTAGCAGAGAGCTGGAGTCTGATAGTCATATACGGTATGTTATTATTCTGTATAGTAAAGATCATTTAATGTGATACTGAGCACAGATATGGTGGGTGGATAACAACTTTTTAGGCCACATCTACTCAAAAAAGGGGAAAAAAAACCCGAGTCCCACACAGACTCCTCTGGTTTCTTTTAGAGCGTACAGCAGTGGCTCCAGTAATGATGTTTGTGTTGCTCTGAGTGTCTGTGTGGTTTCCTCTCTTTAATTGACAGCGCTGACAGGCCACTGGTTGTGCTTCACATCCGCCAAACAAGCTAAAGCGAATTGTTTCCCTGTGGCTTGCCTCTCATTTCAACCGAGGCCCAGGACGGGAATGCTCTCATGTGTTCAACCGACAGAAAACTCAAACGGGGAGTGTGTGTTGTTGTTTTTGTTGTTGTTGTTGTTGTTTTCTCCCCGCCCATCTTTTGACTATGCCACATTAAAGGTCATCTCTTCTTGGAGAGCGAGAGTAAAAAAAGCGAAAATTTTTACGTTAAGTGATTGAGTGCGTTATCTGGTCACGTGTATGTGCGTGTGTGTCTAAGAGCTACACTGCCATCTGTCTTGCTGGTATAAGCTTTCGGCTGTTTCTGAAAACATCTGAAGATCTGACTTTTTGCAGATGCTGTTAGACAAGGAGATCTAAATCAACACTGGGCTATATGTCTCACAGTACAGTTTAGATTTTTTTTTCTCTATCCTCAGCCTGCTCCCCTTTTCTACTCGGGGCTAGCTAATTCACATTGTCCTCTGACAGCCTCTTCAGGTTCGTTATTTGCTGGACAGTTGGATGGATCCATTGCCACAGGCAGTGTGAGGAAGTAAAAGGCTTGTGTGTCTTCTTGTGAGACACACGGGCTTTGCATTGGGGGTTATCTGCTTGGCCCTGCCTGCAGTGCTTTGAAAGCCCATTGGATGAATGGCAGGGTTTGCCACAGATGCTGCCAGGGTTTTGTGATGGTTGTTTTTCTTTGTGTTGTTTTTCCTTCTTGTCTCCCGTGGCCCTCTACTTCTCGCCAGACCTCTCAATGGCTCAAATGCTTCTTGTAGAGTGATGCTTCAGCTCCTCGTATCAGTTATGTGATAGTAGAAATACCCATTTGGTGTAAGCCTCTTCCTCGACTCATTTGATCCCAAATGCCAGGTTTATGTTGCATTATAAACAGCCGTTATTAGCACTCAGTAGCACAGTGATCACAGAAAGAACAATGGTACTTGTAGTCTCAATTTCCCCTATTTAATGGGCATACGCTTTTAATGAGCTGCTCCCTTTACGGCTCGCCACAGCAAATCATCTGTCTCAATCTCACCCTGTTCCCAGCATTCTCTTCTGTAACACTGCCCTCTTCATGTCCTCTTTCACTATGAATCTTAAGTGATTGTCCTCTTTTCCTCCTGCCTGGCAGCTCCATCTTCTTTCCTCAGTATATCCACATCTCTGCACTTGTCCAAACAAACTCAGCTTTGCCTCTCTGACTCTTATCTCTAAAACTGTTCAACCTAAACTGTTCCTCTAATGGACTCACTTGCAATCCTGTCCATCCTGGTCACTTGCAGTAAAAAATCTTAGCATCTTGAATTCTGCACAATTCTCCATACATCATAGCAGGTCTCCCTAACATCTTGTAAACTTCCTATTTGAGTCTCGCTGCTATCCTTCTGTCACAAATGACCCCCTACACTCGTCTCCACCCACTCTACCCTGCCTCTACTCTCTTCTTCGCATCTCTTGTGTAGTTGTTTTGGATGATTAACCTCAGGTATGTAATACCACAGAAAAACAGTCCACAGAAAAGCACAATAGCTCTCCTTTAGTGGTTAACACATCCACCTGACATGCAAAAGATCCCTGGTTTGCGATCTGTGCCAAATCAAATATGCTGATTAGAGCTGGGCGATATGAGATTTTTTCATATCACGATATGTTTTTTTCATTTCAGGCGATAACGATATCTATCACGATATAAGCCAAATAACTATATTTGTAAGATTTAAATGTGCCGTTGCTCACAAGTAAAATGTGAAATAATCAGCAGCTTGTTTTTATTTAAATATTTATTTCCCATAATAAGTTCAACAGGGTAGATGTACTTAAGGAACATGAGACTTTTTCAGATAAATAAAGGCAAATATTGCAAACTACACAAAAGGCAGCCGCTAAAGCGTTTAAGTTTCAAAATAGAACAAACGAAACAGACTAAATTGTCAATTCCACTTAGAAACAAAATATTAATTCTAAAAATAAATCTTAGTTTGTTTTACAGAAGAACAGACAAAACTGACTAACTTTTGTCAATATCAAATAAACTGAGAACTAAAAGGAAATTCTCAATCTCTCCTTGTTGTATAGCTGAGCTTTTCAAACAGTTTTAACAGTTACTTTAGTCTGACAAAAGCCGAATGACGAATTAGCGCTTCCAGTCAGAGAATGAGGCTACGTCCACACGTACACGGGTATTTTTGAAAACGGAGATTTTCAGTTTTCGTTTTAAAAAATAATCCCGTCCACACATAAAGGCAGAAATGAAGGAAAACGCTGCTATGAACATGCCAAAGCAGCAGGTGGCGCTAGATTCCTAACCGTGCAGAAATGTTGGCCAATCAGAAGTCTAGAAGCCTCGGTGGGAAAAAGTAAACAAAGCTGGGGCATAGAAGCAGAACCGAGTCGTATGTGTGGAGGGACAGTAACTGTGTGTATATGTAAGCATTTAAACACTGCAGAGAGTAGAATTAACAGTAACAGTATTGTAGAAATTCATTTCACCGAAACAATAACGTGGCGCACAGTGTGACGCATGCACCAGTTTATTGTATTTCCAGACTTGCTTTCGGCACAATTTACAGTGCACGCTACTCTGTTTTTTTGTCAGACTTGAAATAGCCGAAATACCTTCACACTACGGAACTTCTATGGCTCTTCCGTTTGACAATCTCTCCGGCATTGGAACCATCATCTGTTTTCTCTTCGGTCACGCTCGGTTGATTTTTCTAGTCGGCACACTCATTTCCTCCATTACGCGCTGGCTCCATTACCCGCTGGCTGCTTCCCAAACAAACACACGTGCGGCTTGGCACTTGTGCTGTACGTAACAAGTCACGCGACGTGACGCTGCGGCTGTGATTGGTTCGGCTCTGCGCTACTTAATTTGGATTGGCTGACCTTTTTTTTTTTTTTGAGGACAAGAGCGGCGAGGTCTATCGCGATAGCTTAATTTCTCTATCGAGTAAAAGTTATATCGCGATACATATCGTTATCGTTCTATCGCCCAGCTCTAATGCTGATTCATCTGCTGTGGCGACCCCTTGCAAATAAGGAAGAAGCTTTTATAATAGATCTTTAAGGTTTTACTATAGTCTCTACAATTCTATATACCAGCACATTTTGCTCACCTGGGTTTGATTATTATAGCTTGAAAGCAATTTTTTGTGCCTCTGCTGGTTTTCTGCTCCAGCTGATTTGCTGAGCAGTATTTCCTGTTTCTTTTCTGTGAATGTTATATGAGATTGAGCAAGTCTTTGGCTGCAGTAAACTTTCTGCCAGAAAAACTGATTTTGGTTGTTGGTTTAAGTCCAGCACAGATGCCTGTTTAGCCCCGGTCTGTTGTACCATTAAATGTCTTCCAGCTGGCTTTTCCACTGGCTTTTAAAAAAACAACAAATATACTTTGCCTTTGACTTCAATGTGCCTTTTGTTTATGACACAAATGAGTCCGAGCAATACAGTTAATTAAACATTAAACTATCTAAATATCTGTTTGGCTGCTCTGTACATCTCATGATGCTTATTAGTATTTTCCCACATTTTATAGATGAACAAGGACATGCTCTGTGGTTAAAATTTGATGGGGTTCACAGAGGAGAAGGTGAAAAAAGAAAGAAATACACCTGCAGTTCAGCATTGTGGGATCATTTCTCTTCATCTCTAACCATAAATAAAAAGGAGAGGAACTTCTTCTGTTTTCAGATCACACCCTGCAATATACAAACTGTCTGATGCAAGGTCGGATGCGAAGAAATATTTTTTAGGATGGACTAAATAATTCCACCTATGCTGTATTAAGCAGAAGGCTACACCACAATAAGGATGATTATATCAGTGCTGAAATGACTTTCAGCCTTGAATGCAGCAGCCTTGTGTAAGAATAGACCTCGGAGATATTTCGGGGATTAAAATGTAATAAGAGGCCAGACTTTCAAGAGCTGGGAGTTTAAACCAAATGTTTACAGGGGACATCAGTTAAGTGAGGCGAGCTGAAAGACGCGGCGTTGAACTGTGCTGATAGTCTGCAGTTACTTAATGTAGCACTGTGTCAGTGATTGTGGGGTCCAGATGGGGCAATAGAGCTGTGTTGGCAATGAGAGAGAGACTTTGTACTTTACTTTTTCATACTTAAAACATTATAGTCTATTCAGTGCGAGAACTGGTTAATAAAGGGCAAAGAACTTACCTTGCTACACTAGCATATAGTGGACATAGATCAAGTAAAACAGCATAAGGCTTGAACATTTGTCTGGTTCATCATTACTTTTTGTAGCTTTATAGGTTGTTTCGTATGTGTAAAATCGATAATAGAAACAGTATTTGTATTGAAAACTAAATAAAATCCCTTGTGTTTAGGCCTGGTGGGTCACTGGGCTCATAATACCCTGACAGAAACCCTCACAGGTCCACAGAGCTGGCTGCCCACAGTGCCAGAGTGATGCCGCACAGCAGCATTTCAAGTCAGAGCTTTTAACAAACCTTTTAAAAGGTTATCTTGCCAGCACTGTTTTATTTTCTGGGGTTTCACAATCAAATCAGGAATGGCTTCAGGAATCACTGCATTAGTTTGCATGACAGACTTTAATCTTTAATCATACTTTATATATATCATATATTTTTTTTATATATTAGCTGCAGGGCAGTAGAACTCAAACTCACACATCAGATGTTCCAACATAACATCCATGATCGCATGTGATGCTGTGTGTATGCACTGCAGCCAGGAACCTCTGGTTTCTCTTTCCTCCCACCCTATACCCTCTTACAGCCCTGCTGTGTTGCTAGCAAGGCTAAAAATAATGTCAAGTCATGAAGGCTTATGTTTTTGGTGTCTTTCCTTTTCCAGACAAGTCATTTAGTTGGTTATATAGTTTGACATTGAGTCCTGGGCTGCAGCTTCGGCTTCCACGCAGCACTGTGTGTGTGTCTAAATCAGATATTCAATCTCGATAATTGAAATGGATGGAGTAATTCTGCTGTGGCCTTCCCTCAGGTTTTTGGGGTGGGTGGGTTGGTGTGTGTGTGTGGGAGGAGGAGGGGGATAGAGTTGTATTTGGTGTTGTCTGAAATGATGTAGATCACGCTCTGCACAGAGGTGGGTGGGGCGCAGATAAGGGAACACCGCTGCAGCTGAAATCGGGGTATCCATCACGCCGATGGACACCCCTTGCAGCCCCGTGTTGTAAGAACTCATCTCCTGAGCCTTTGTTATAGAACCTGGAGCCTGCCTCCACATTAATTAATCACACACACAAAGACACACACTCATGCAGCTCAACAGCAAGCCGTCTCACCTGGGCTTTGCACGCCCGCAAGGCCTAGAACAACGAACACAACGTGAGCGAACACACACAAACACACACACACACACGTTTCCTCAAGTCTGTCTGATACCTGGAAGTTCTCAGGCCTGAATTAAAGAAGTGGCCAAACAAAATTTACTGTGCTTGGTGTTAACAAATTTCCCACGTGTGGGACTAATAAAGATTATCTTATCTTATCTTATCACAGCTTTCCTTTAAATCCCTCCTTTCTGTATCAGCATCGCAGTTTTCAACACACACACACGCACACAAATGAAGGGTGGAAATGCCTTTCACTGTAACCTTGACAAAATGTGTTGATGCTCGAGTATCTGGCAGCTGAAGTCAAGAGGTTAATGTACTTTGGGATGTGTGTGTGTGTGTGTGTGTGTGTGTGTGTGTGTGTGTGTGTGTGTGTGTGTGTGTGTGTGTGTGTGCGTGCACACACGCACATGCTTTTTGCCTACGATAACATGATTAGCCAAAGGCTTAGCCATCACTTTTCCTCCCCTCCCCTCTGCGATCACCCAGAAAACTCTGTGTAGACTCAACGTTGACATGCTAGTTGGGGCTAAATGGGATCACCAGCAGGGCTGCGGGTGTTCAGATCAGGATCAAATTGCAGGATTAGGGATCAGCCCTGGAGTTTGCATTACATTAACATTAGGATATGGGACACGTTGTATCTTGGAAACATTGTTTTGCTGAAAAAAGGCAGTGAGCTGAGGAGAAAAATTCAGAAAAGGATTTTTTTTAAAGACTGAATTTTCATAATATGAAAGCAGTCTTCAGGTCTGTGACACTTTGGCTGCTGTCAGTCTGTAGAAGGCCGAGGCTGCTATTTTTGAGGCGAAGCTGCTGAGTCAGGGTGTTTTTTCCGATATTCATTTATCTCTACTGGTAAATCTGGATGTGTTTCTGCTGGGTGCTCGTTTATATGTATGAAAGTTTTAAAAAGTAGGTAATCTGGTTTGGATGATGATATAGAACCGATGCTTCTCATGTGAAGCAATTGGCACCTAAGGCTGCTCGATCACAGCAGCACACTATCACAGGTAATTGCTGTATTATCAGAGACAGATTGTATGTAACTCCCAACTTGACCCAAGTCAGTCACAGGGCGGTCTCCACCCGGAAAACCACCAAACTTTGCTTAAAAAAAAAAAACCAAAACAATTTCTTTTTTATTTAAGTGGATTTCTCAGAATTTTAGTAAGCGAAGTGAACTAAAAACTAACTAAATGAAAAATATAATAATAATATGAGCTGAATTAAACATGCCTCGGTGGGGTGGTGGTGGGACTTAAATGAAGGTGTAAAACTAAAGAAAAGGAATGAAGATAATTATTGCAAAACATAATGAGGCACAATTATTTCATCGGGATTATCTCGTTTTAATAATCAGTAACTGTGCAGCATGCTGTTCCCTGGCAGTTCTCATTTACTTTTGAACATATAAGTTAATTGTTTTTGAGTCGTTGATTTATTTCTAAACGCAAAGGAGGTAACATGCAGCGAAGGTTTGTGTTCCAGATTTGACCTGGGTTGTTAGGGTTATATTTTGTTAGTTATATTTCTGGCTGCTGGCATTGCGTCATTGCATAAATCACTTACTTTCTAACTGCTCCGGGGTGTTCATTAACACTCCACATGCACCGTGAACTTAATTTTACCTGAAGGGAAAAGTAATTATTTCAGGCTGTGCTGTGGAGGTGTGGGCTCAAGCTGGGCTTTTGTCCTCCTCGAAATGATCAAAAATGCAGCAAATTGTGACTTTAAAACAAATTTACATAACATATAAAGATTTATTCAAGAGAACTGTACTTCCCCTCTGCTGCTGTTTTCATTCAGCCTTGTGAGTCTGCATGCATACTGTATAACGACAGTTTAGTTTCTTTGCTGAAACCTGTGGTGATGATCAATTAATCAGATGGCAATTGCAATTATGATTCTGGGCTCCTAACAATCATAAAAACAAGATAACTGGGATACAATAATTACTTTTTTTGGAGTCATTCTACTCAGTTGACTAATCAATCAATTTTACATGCAACCATTTCCTTTACAGTACCTTTTGCCACTTCTTAAAAGCCCCTGACTTTTTCCCTCCTATTTACTTGTGTTTTTTGTTTTTTTTACATTTGAATGATATTTAAAGCTCAAAAAACACACAAGGTTTGCCTTAACAGTGCATCAGATTTTGAGGTCCTCGGTGGAAGGACAAAGCCGTTGTTTTTCCAGTGCAATTCAAGGGGAAAGTTGACACCGTGGAGTAAAAATCTTCAGGCCAAAAGGCACCACAGATTGAGTCAAATTTTATGTGACCTGTAGTTCTAGAGCTGACTTTATTTTGTGAGGGCACATTTGCTTCACAGGGCTGCTGTGATATAATCTGCTGCTCCACGCTGGGGTTGGATTGTGCACAACAATGAGCTCTGAATAAGTGTGAAAGGCAGACGCGAAAGCTTCATCGAGGAGTTCAGTGTGACCCAGAGCTGGAGGGCACAGCTGGCTGTTGAGGTCACGCTTTGTGTTCAGTGTGTTGATGATGTAATCCACATGACACATACTCCAGCAAGAGGCCGAACATGTATGTAGATGTTGCATTATCTTTTTCACTTAAAATATAATATAATATTTTAGTTCAAGTGATGAGTTTGAAAATGGAACGCTTTTCATAGCCTAATAAATTACTACTCTAGTCATACTATCTAGTCCACAAACTCTGGCATTACTGCTCTACTTTTCAGGCCCAGATGTTGCAAAGCTAAATGTGACATTTTGGCCCTTTTTTCTCAGCTAGGATTACGCTCCCTCATAGTTGTCTGCTCAACAGAGCGATGTTTCTTTTGTTTTCATCAAAAGTTGAAGTTGTTGCAAAGTTGTTCATCTTTCCATACTTTTCTGTTTGAATGAACAGATTTTTTTGCACATCTATACAGGGAGTGCAGAATTATTAGGCAAATGAGTATTTTGTCCACATCATCCTCTTCATGCATGTTGTCTTACTCCAAGCTGTATAGGCTCGAAAGCCTACTACCAATTAAGCATATTAGGTGATGTGCATCTCTGTAATGAGAAGGGGTGTGGTCTAATGACATCAACACCCTATATCAGGTGTGCATTATTATTAGGCAACGTCCTTTCCTTTGGCAAAATGGGTCAAAAGGAGGACTTGACAGGCTCAGAAAAGTCAAAAATAGTGAGATATCTTGCAGAGGGATGCAGCAGTCTCAAAATTGCAAAGCTTCTGAAGCGTGATCATCGAACAATCAAGCGTTTCATTCAAGATAGCCAACAGGGTCGCAAGAAGTGTGTGGAAAAACCAAGGCGCAAAATAACTGCCCATGAACTGAGAAAAGTCAAGCGTGCAGCTGCCAAGATGCCACTTGCCACCAGTTTGGCCATATTTCAGAGCTGCAACATCACTGGAGTGCCCAAAAGCACAAGGTGTGCAATACTCAGAGACATGGCCAAGGTAAGAAAGGCTGAAAGACGACCACCACTGAACAAGACACACAAGCTGAAACGTCAAGACTGGGCCAAGAAGTATCTCAAGACTGGTTTTTCTAAGGTTTTATGGACTGATGAAATGAGAGTGAGTCTTGATGGGCCAGATGGATGGGCCCGTGGCTGGATTGGTAAAGGGCAGAGAGCTCCAGTCCGACTCAGACGGCAGCAAGGTGGAGGTGGAGTACTGGTTTGGGCTGGTATCATCAAAGATGAGCTTGTGGGGCGTTTTCGGGTTGAGGATGGAGTCAAGCTCAACTCCCAGTCCTACTGCCAGTTTCTGGAAGACACCTTCTTCAAGCAGTGGTACAGGAAGAAGTCTGCATCCTTCAAGAAAAACATGATTTTCATGCAGGACAATGCTCCATCACACGCGTCCAAGTACTCCACAGCGTGGCTGGCAAGAAAGGGTATAAAAGAAGAAAAACTAATGACATGGCCTCCTTGTTCACCTGATCTGAACCCCATTGAGAACCTGTGGTCCATCATCAAATGTGAGATTTACAAGGAGGGAAAACAGTACACCTCTCTGAACAGTGTCTGGGAGGATGTGGTTGCTGCTGCACGCAATGTTGATGGTGAACAGATCAAAACACTGACAGAATCCATGGATGGCAGGCTTTTGAGTGTCCTTGCAAAGAAAGGTGGCTATATTGGTCGCTGATTTGTTTTTGTTTTGCTTTTGAATGTCAGAAATGTATATTTGTGAATGTGGAGATGTTATATTGGTTTCACTGGTAAAAAATAAATAATCGAAATGGGTATATATTTGTTTTTTGTTAAGTTGCCTAATAATTATGCACAGTAATAGTCACCTGCACACACAGATATCCCCCTAAAATAGCTAAAACTAAAAACAAACTAAAAACTACTTCCAAAAACATTCAGCTTTGATATTAATGAGTTTTTTGGGTTCATTGAGAACATGGTTGTTGTTCAATAATAAAATTATTCCTCAAAAATACAACTTGCCTAATAATTCTGCACTCCCTGTACTTGTTGCCATTGTCACGTGGACGACCCATCGCTAGAAATGAAAGCCTATACTTTCCTACACTATTAGCACATCTTAAGGTTTTCACCTTGTTTTTTTTTTATCATTCGGACTTTCATGTTATCCCACACAGATATAGAAAAAATACAAATTAGGAATATACTGTATACAGAAATAGGAATAGCTGCATGGCAACATGTGTGCAACATGTGTATGCAGTATAAATGCAAATGTACTAACATGTGAAGTAATGGGTTATAAATATGTGAAGATATTAGAATATTTTTATAATGCTTGGAAATGGATGTAAATGGATTCATGTTGACCGCAAACTGAATAAGCAAGATTTGTGTGTGTGTGTGTGTGTGTGTGTGTGTGTGTGTGTGTGTGTGTGTGTGTGTGTGTGCGTCAGTGAGAGAGCAACCACACATTTGTCAATCTCCCTAACTAGCTCAGTCACTCATGCACACACCCACATCACAGATTACAGCTCTGACTTTGCTGCCTGATTGCGTGAAGTGAAGGTTATTTTGTTCTGAATAAGCAAACAATGCATCACTCTCCTGTCCAGCACTCACATCCGCTCACACGGTGCGACAGTGTAGGAAGGGAAGGATTCAGTTGGTGTTACTGAGTGGTAGAGCACATTCAAAGTTTTCAACTTGGTTAATTATTATGCTGTTAACACTGAATTTCTCCTCCATGTGCGGGTCTGTGTGAGTGGAGGATTAGTGCGGCCTTTACAGGTGACGGATAACGATGCCTTCAAAGTGTGCTGCTTTCTTTTTTACTTCATCCATCATTCTATTTTTTGCTTTTTTTCTGTTAGATTAAGGAGGAGGGGGGTAAGAGGTGAATGAGGACACAAAGGAAAAAAGAAAACAAGGTGGTGAAACTCTTTAAAACGTGAAGTTAAACACATTGAAGAAGGAGAACGGATTGATGGATGCCTCAATAAAAGACAAGTGGGTGTTCGAAGAGGAGCAACTGGATGGATGATTCACAGGGACAGAAGGATACTGTTGGTTAATGACTTTTGGACCTTCACACTCCCATTTTTCTGTCATCCCTCTCCCATTTATTCTTATTCTCTGTCTTAGTACAGAAGGGTAATCATTCTTGTCTTTGCAGGACACTGGCTCTTTCATTTTTCATTTTTCCGTCCATTTCTCTCTCAATCTTGCTGGGCTCTATAGGTTATCTCAGTCTTCTAGTAGCATTTGGTAACATCAGCAAAAGTGAACAGGAACTTTAAATTCTGATTTTCACATGACAACAACTTATTGGAGCCAACCTTCATGGGTAGATAAATCTCAGGACTGTTGGTTGGTGAAGTTTGAAAATTACAGTGAAGGTATTGGGGGAAAAAAGGACCTACCAGCTTTGAAGCCTCACTTTTGGTGCTTTAACTTTTCTCGCCATTGCAGAAATGTTGTTAATTTGCACTGTTTTAAATAGCCAGCAAGGCTCAACTTTCATGTTGCAAAGACTTGTAGTTGTAGTGAAATGTATGGGAAAAGAATGGCTTTGGTTCCTTTATTCTCTGTAAATAATTTTCTGTCAGCCGTCAACAGAGGTGTGGTCACTGATGAGCAACCAGTCAATCCCAGCCAGACTTTAATGAGCGGATGTGACGGCTAGCAAACGGTTGGACAACATCCTTCTGTCACTCAAAGGAGGCACAACTTTAATAATACAAATTTTATGTTTCAGTACAGTTTTATTATTTACCCCTGACACTGCTACGAAGGGATAAATTAGCCATAGAGACCAAAATCATATCTGTACCGAGCTGTTAACACGTTTATGTTTATGGCATTTTAACGTCAGAATTTTTGGACGTTGACTTACTTTTAGAGCCTGCCTCAAGTGGTCATTAGAAAAACTGCAGCTTTTGGCCTTTAGAAACAAGCAGCAACCTTCTGGAAGTGGAAATATAAAGCCAGTGTTGCAGTTATTCTAAATCCCATTATGGCTTTTTCCAAAACAGAATCAATCCCCATGAACTCCTGTGGTAAAACTCTAGACTAAACACCTTTAAAACGCAGGTTTTGGAAATGTTGGTTTAATTTTTCAGTCCCAGAGATTACCGCTCGCCTAACTTGAATCTCTCAACAAAGCGTGGACAGTCCATTTGCAAATGCAAATAAATCCATGTAGAATAATGTGTGGAGTTGTGCTGCATACATTTAGTCTTTGTTCCCCTTCCTGTCCCTTTTATCCCAAAGGGGATAAAAAGTTCAACATATAACTTTCGTCAAATAAATCCATCTTTATCCTTTTCACCTTGACATGCAGATATCAGTTTCAAGCTAAAGCCAGAAGGCAGACGTGATAACCACAAAAATCAGAAGCAATAGAGTAAATAAAAAATATAAGTTAAGGAGACAAAGACACTGAGAGACGGTGCTGAAAAGAGCCTTCACCAATAAAATACTTGACATGTTTGTATGCAGCATTTTTCTGTGTATCTGCCAACTTGCATGCAGACTTAGCTTGTTGCTGTGGGCAATAACAGCAACGAGCCCAGAACTATTTGTGGATACGTGGAGAGAAATTTTGACTAATGTAAGAATTCCCCCATGGCGACAAGCCCACTGCCTACAGCAAATATCAGAAGGCCTGCCCTCCCCCTATACTGCTCCATCTTCATAGCAGCATCGCTGTGGTTCTCCTCCTCCTCCACTACCACTCGTGTTTTACAGAGGCATCAAAGACTCTGCCCTCTGCTGAGCCATCTGCTTCCTTACTATGTGCACAGTCGCTAACAGAAACAAAATCCTCAGCAGCGCACACATCACCTCCAAGATCATCAGACTTTGCTTTCTCAACCTCACAGACCTCCGCCGGATCTCATCACGGCTTTTTTTCTGTGTGTGTGTGTGTGTGTGTGTGTGTGTGTGTGTGTGTGTGTGTGTGTGTGTGTGTGTGTGTGTGTGTGTGTGTGTGTGTGTGTGTGTGTGTGTGTGTGAGAAATCCCATCTGGACATTGACACAAATCCTGGATCTAATAAAGGGAAGGGAGAGAAGGGGGAGCTGATTTTAGCAGATTCTTGGCATTGTGACCCTGCACAAGCTGTCAAACTAACATCACAGATCTTAAGGCCCCAATACATCTGTGCACTCTCTGGAAAGAACAAAAAGACAAGTGTTCTTCATTTTATGAGGCATCAATCAATGAGCAGGAACGTAAGGTCGTAGCTAGCTGCTATTTTTTTATTACTGATCAACCTGCCAGCTATGTATGTTGGTATTTGCAGGGTTTATCTGCACTCAGAAAGCAGTCTGTTATTTTATATAAGGTTGATCATGCTCACACTTGAAATCTTTGGAGGGGACTTCAAGTGTGAGCATGATCGACCTTATATACAATAAAGGACTTTTTGGGAGTGATGGGGTGGAGTACACCCAGGACAGGGTAACCACTGGCAGTCACTAGAAAGTCTAGAAACCATTACGTTCCTCACAAATACTTTCCGTTTCAGTGTTTTCGTATGTGGCATTAGTATTCTGGGCACTGTTTTGCCATCTGTATCTCTCACATCTCACACACACACACACACACACACACACACACAGAGGCAGATATAAGATCAGTGAGGGGAGAGGAAGCACAGCGACAGGACAATGGACGGCAGGAAAGTGTCTCGTCCTCTCTTTGTTGCTCTGAAGGCTTCAGTAAACAGAAAATGTGAGATGGATGAAAAACAGGAAGGGACTGCACAGCATCATCCCACATTTTTATTAGATCTGGTTTCCAACTGCAGGAAGTCTGGCTTTAATGCAATGGATGTGAGGGAAGAAGGGAAAACTGTTATCATGGATCAAGCAGAGGTTAACATGTCGCCGTCTTTTGCTGCTCGTGCAACGCCCAAATGGAAAAAAATTGTGAGCCTATGCATTTTACTAGACAACGACAATAAAACATGATAGAGAAAAGGAAATACAGCAACATTAAAGCTGACGAAACAGCTTATAACTTGGTGAATACAGTTTTTTTTCTTTTCTTTCCATTTCCCACTGCGGAGAATTGTGACTTGAGTCCATATATTATATGAGAATTTCTCTCTCTCTCACTCAAAAAAAATAAAAAGGTGGCAAATCTAAAAAACGAGATGTACCAACCTATCTGTGCACCCTTACTGAAATCTAGAGACGATTACCTCAGTTATTAAGATGAAAAAAGGAATACATGAGTGTGAGAAGACATTCTTAATGCCTACTGTAATTTGCCTGTATGGGGTACCAGAGATCTGTGCTTGTGAACAAATTCTCAGACTAGTTTTCCGCAGTAGTAACGTGTCCTACATTTAGTTTGTGGATATCTGATCACCCTACTCTCGTCTGTCTGCAGTGTAACTGCAGCCTGAGATCCTGTGATTGATACTCAAGCCTGGGGGTATTGCTTTTGTGTTTGATATCTCATTATTTGAATCGGTCCACAAACATCTAGCAGATGCAGCCATTTAGGACAAACTGGTCACAAAACCAGTACCCTCACTTTATAGTTAAACTTCTTGAACGCGCCTTTCAGTCAATTTAAAGGCTATTCATCTCAGATTAGTTAGTTTAATATTGGTTAATTTAAATCATCAAACTTTGGCAAATTGTGGCCCCAGGGGAGGCTGTAGCTCAGTAGGCAGAGCAGGTCATCTACTAATTGGATGGTTGATGGTTTGATCCCTGTATGCACCTGTCTGTATGCCAGAGTATCTTTGGGTAACATACTGAACCCCAAGTTGCTCTCTGATGCATTCATCATAGTGTGATTGAATGGAAAGCACTTACCCGAAGAAAAAGTGCCTGTATGAGTGGGTGTGAATGTGTGAATGAGGCGTGATGTATAAAGTGCTTCGAGCGCTCGAGTAGAGAAACACTCTGTGAAAACCAGTGCATTTAACATTTATAGAACACCTTTATTTCATTTTTTCCCATTTTTTTAAAACATGTTTTAAACTTTATTCTATTTAGATTTCTAACTCATTCTTTTAAAAAGTTCATTTACTGTGTAGTTTCTACTTTACTGAGCTGTCTTGTCTCATCATACCGCCTTTATATTTTATTGAGCTATTCTACGTTTTTGTTGCGTGTGTTGTGTCTCAGATTTTGATTAAATTTTCCAACTCAGGATCTGTAGATGACTCATGTAACTAATGCACATTTGCTAATGTCATCAATTGTCCAACTTTGTACAGTTATAGACTGTATAGGAAAAAAAACAAAACAAAAATACTGGTAAATTCTACCCTTAACATTCATATATTGAAAATTGAATCAAGTCTTTTAATGGCTGGTTTCTGCAGAGGCCATGAAGCTCCCAGTGCACAGTTTTTGTGCTGATGTTAATTCCAGAGGAGGTTTAGAGCTCTGCACTCGCTGAGTCTGTGGACTATTACTCGACAACCCTAAATCACTCGAATTCAAAGATTCAGAGGAGAGGCCCAATACTTTTTGTCCTTTTTTCCCCTCATTGATTATTTGGTATTATATAGACAAACATTTTGAAATATTATTCTGGTCACATCCCAGTGAATCTCCAAAACCTCTTTAGTTGACACCAAAATGTGGGTATTAACGGCAAAGAGCTTTGGTATTATCTGGTAATGAATGTGCTTACTGTTATTCACATATGTATCTGAGATGTGTAATTATAAACCTTTTTACAACTGGAAACAGTGCAAAATAGTTTCTCACTGTGATGACTCTAAAGAAATAATAGATATTTCTAGGGAGTGAGCACAGTAGTTGTGATGGACAACAGTGTCTCTGTGCCTCGGGCTGATGATTCAGCGATGTGTCTAATGGAAAGCTTTTAGCTGCTTTTGAATCTTCCCACCACTCACAGAGGAACATAAACCAACAGATCCACACAAAAAACAAACCAGCCGCCCTCTCTGGTTTTCATCTTAACTCGAGCCACTCTGCAGCCGCATCTTTTTCAAACTTGCTTTAATGACTTGGTATGTCCTTATTATTATTTCAGTATGTTCTCCGCCCTCGCTGCTTTTCCTTCTACCTTCACTCCCTGCCCTTCTCTCTAGGTCAGCCTCCTGATGCTGATTCGCTGGTGTTTTTGTTTCCCGTTTCTCTCCCATCCTTTGCCTTTTCTTTCTCACCTTTAAGTGGTCAGATACTGTAACTCCTATCTGGTGTTTATAGCAAGTATGCAGGAACTAAAAGCTTTACTCAAGGCTCTACTCTGCATGCATAATGATTTATTGAGGTGTTGGGATTGTTGGGTGGGGGAGCTTGGATAATGACGGTGCTGAAATGATGGTTTGTGTCTCTCTGTGTGTCTTCCCTCCTGCTATGAGGCTAATCACTGGAGATAAGCAATACTCCTGCCGTTTCATCAGTGCCGATAATCGCTACCTCTCACCATCTGTCGAGCAAAAATAATTTATTCAACCTCCAAACATAACTTCTAGCTTCTGCTGTTTATTCACCGCTTTTCTAGTGAGTGTGGCGCCAACACCTGTTGTCATCCCTGCTATAAAAGGAATGGTTTGCTGACTAACAAGCTTTTAACATTTTGAAAGAACTTCACGGGAGTTTTTGCTCATTTCAAAAGTTCAGCTTGAGAACTTTTGTTACCAGCTTGCTGTCTGATATTCCTCTGTTTTTTATACCGGGTGCTATATGTAACAGACAAAAGCCTGCGTGAGTGTGTAATCTGTTTTTAACCTTTTGTTCTGTGTTCCTTCTAGGAAGTATAAAAGGAGCGACAATAGTGGATGCTTTGGATACCCTCTACATCATGGAGATGTTTGAAGAGTTTGATGCTGCTACTGACTGGGTGGAAAAGAGCCTTGACTTCAACGTGGTAAGTTGCGTGTGTGCTCTTGTTATGGTCAGGTATATAGCAACAATAAAATATTGAATATTATATTTTTTTGTGCAGGTAAATATTATTTAGATTTTCTTGATATATACGATATAATTTGGAGGCTACGTCGCTCACCCCTACTACCCACTGTCCCACTGTGTAGCCCACAAAAGCATCCAGTATTAGTAGTGCATGAGTCTCTTCTATTCTGCTGAAGTGAAACTGTCACGGTCTGGCTGGGGGAAGACCGTATGTGTTGCAGGGAAGGACTCAAGCGCAGACCAAAACGTGGTGTGGATTAACAAAACAAGCCGTTTATTGAGGTTAGCAACGAGGGTACAAAATAATAGGGCATCGGTGAAAACTAAACAATAACCTAAACTGGGTGAACTAATAACAAAACATGAAAAACCTTAACCATAATGAACTGACATGGGTACCTGGAGATGAGACATGGATGAGCAGACGACCTGACAAAGAATGGCTGAGATCACACAGACTAAATGGACACAGGAGGATAATGAGGGAAGTGGCAACACATGGGGAACCAGCTGACACACATGAACATAACGACGTGACAATGGGAGAGTAAAACTGAACACGATGAACACAGACACACCAGACCTCTTCACAATAAGACAGGAAACAGTGAGATATAAACATGACAACCTGGACTGACAACATACGCCACAGACATAAAATACATGAAAGCAGGGGAGACTTAACATAGTGGAAACACGAGGGGAAAATAACTAGTAACACCTAGGCATGATAATGATAAACTTAGGAAACCTGAAGGCTACATAAACTAAACACAAAACGCTGGGTCAGCAGACCCAGGATCATGACAGAAACAATATTTAACTACATCACAGAATTACTGTGCGGGTAATCAAAGGTCCTCGACAGGTGTTATGTTGAACCAGCATCCTTCTACCTTCTAACATATATAACTCTCTGATAAATTATTAGCAGAGTAAGGTGAGTTTCAGTTGTGTCAACTAGACCACAGCTTGTGGTTAAGTAAAAGTTATGTAAACATGAAATGAAAAAGCTTTTGGCGTAGCCGGTCTGAAACGCCTCCGAGGTGGTGTTGCTTTACAGTTAGTTTCCTCTTTGCTGTGTTAGCTCTCCTGCATGGTATGCTGAACAAAAACTAACATAGAACTGAGCTGACTAGATCGGCTTGCTGGCAACAATATCTGTTTCGGGATCAGAGCAATATCTGATCCAAATATCGGATTGATGCATTCGTAGCGAAAATGCCTCAAACATTTTGCACAGAAGACCAGTTTTCCTATAGGTCAATAAAAGTGTCATTGAAGAATAAGGTTCTAAAATGTCTTTTAATTTCCTGATAATTTGCTTGTAGGTATTTAATTTGAAAATGATTTCCTAAAGACTGGTAGAAAAGAGTCATAGCTCATGAATTTGACCTTTTTATACCACCATAGTGGATTATAATGAAGACTTCAGCTTTAATTCAAGAGGTTTAATAAAGTATTGCATTATTAAATTTTAAGAATTTAAATGCATGTAAATTTATTGTTCTTAGGCCATGCATTTCTAAATAAACTAATAAGATGGGAAAAAAGTGTGTGTGTGTGTGGGGGGGGGGGGGGGGAAGAGAGTCAAATTTCATTCAAATAATCATCAGTACAAGCATTTTTTATACTTTCCTCTATAAAAAGGACATACATTTAACTGGGTTTCACTAAATATTACCCCCCCCGATCATCCATGCTCCACCTTCCCTATTTGAGAATCACCGGCTTGGCTACTAAACAGTGGACGAATGTCACTTGAATATCTGAAGATAAAATAGAGAAAAATCTCAACAACTTTTTTTTTTTAAAATAACTAACTCCTAACTCCCTCAGAAACTTTTCATATATAAATTCCTTACTTTAATTTAAAAACAAATCCAAACGTGTATTAGTTCACATTCACTTATACAAAATAAACGTGGTGTACACATCTCTCTGTTTATATCTGGTGGCATGATCGTGTGGTGGTTAGCACTGCAAGAAGGTCTAGTTTGAGTACTTTGTGTGTGTAATTTGCAAAATCCACAATAACTGTGGTGGTTCATGTATTTGGATCTTGAAAAAAGATTGATTTGGATTATTCATGCCATGTCATAAATTATCTTCTAAGTGTTCCAAGTGTCTGGCATCTAAATAACTGCAGAGATGAAACTAAACTCAAAAAGCAGTTAGCAGCTTTGGTCAAGTGGTGCTTACACTCAGCATTGTTTAGTTTGTCATGTGACGCTGAGTTTCTTGCAACAGCAAATGAAATCACAACTGTTTGCTCACAGATTTCCTGAATACAACAGTCCCACTTAAGAAAAAAAAAGAGTCTACTACTGGCGGAAATCCCAAATTTAGATCACCACCTGTGTGCTGAGCTTCGAGCCAAATCAGTTCTCATTTTGAGATTTGTTCCTGACCAACACAGAGGAGTGAAAATAAATTCTTGAGAAGGTGTGATGTTTACTGTCAGTCTTAAATGGTCTTACAGGAGGAGGTGTTGTATATACAGACATTTAATTGAAAGTAAGAAAGATCACATTTGGAGGCCTGGTTTGTTTTCTGCCCATGTGTCTCCACTGAGTCATCACTTGGAATTTAAAAGCTTTTTTAATCCACAACACGCTGAATTACAGAAGTATGGATGTCTACTCAGTATAGCACACTTAAAGAAATGCTTCAAGTTGAAAGGTCCTTACCAAGGACACATGCTTTCACGCAGCACTCCTGAGGCTGTAAAGTTTTACTGTGAGCTTGTGAAAAATAGCAAAACATGTCATTACTTCCTGTAGGTCACACGGTGCTACTTTCCAGTTTGAAAGGCATGTTTTTATTGGAAGTTTGAATGAATGTGATCCAGCCTATGACCTAATGTATGAAATCTAACCTTTATATAGATACATGAAAAGGTGAGCAGGTGTATAAATACATATCACAGTGAGGGCTCTTTGTTGCTCTCTTAACTTGGATGTTAGATGAACCCTGCTTGTGAATGTATCTTAGACTGCATATAAAAATGAATGGTACAAACACCACGTTTGGAAGAGAGCGTGTAGTGTTGAGTTATTGGCCTAAATACACTCCTGTAATAAGTTGTACTAAAAATGATTCACATAATACCAACAGCACAAACGAGATCCCAAAACCAAATTCAATAGCGGATATAATGCAGCAGAGAAGTGACTACAGCTATAGTAACTAGCTCAGCACTTAAGTGTTACACAAAGGTAAGGCCCATAGTGTTGTGAACTTAAGCCTTAATACTATTTAAATGTGTAAATAAAAATTCACTGATGCTAAGCCTAGAAACCAGTGGGTGATGGGGAACTGGCTATATCCGTCTTTTATATACAGTCAATGCATAAGCATTAGTTTCCCTTTAGTTTAAACCAAAGATCTCTAAAAGTTGATTTTGGACGTAGCGTCATCCAAATGACTTCTTCAGTCTTCCTGAAGATGAGTGACGAAACGTTTCTCCCACAAAACGCTGCGTCCACATGAACAGAATCAACTTTTGGAGATTTACTTTCCTGAATGATTGAGAATGCATCAAGACGTTAAACCAAAGATTTTACCACGTTTTTGTACAGGAAGCAGCCTGTGAGCATGCACTTTTTTTTTTTAACAGCAATAACAGTTTAGTTTTATTTAAAGTGCATTTCCATTGCTAAGACATAGGCTTGTGCTCATTTTAAGGATAAGACACAATTTAATAAAGATACTAAGCTCTAAACTGCCTGACATTCCAGTATTTAATGCAGGAAATGTGTCCTTAGTGATATTATATATAGACTAATGTAATTTTCTGCTGTCTATAAGGTTAGAAACAATTACCTGGTGTTCCAAAGAGCTCTGCTGATAATGGATCCCAATACAATAAATGCGTTACCAACAATAAATGTGTTACCAAAATTGTTAAAAATTATGCCACTTTGACTCTCCTGAACATCTGGAAGCATCCAGGAAATTGGTGTATTGACGCTGAATTCTGTTCCATAATGGTATCAATAAAAACCCAGAGAGAGAGCCCACGTACAGGTATAATGTTTGATATGTTGCTCTTGAGTTTTCCAGGTTTATTATTCATCAACTTGTAATTGTATGCTCATGGTGCAGGAGTTTACTTCTAATGAGCGTATGTGAATATGTAAAGCAAACAGTGAATAATATTAAAGTGCTTTTAGAGCACTTTCTGCACGAGTTGCTCAGTATTTACATACATTTACACAAAGGAACATGTTAAACTTTAGTTTGTAGAAAGTTGCGAGCAAGCACACGGGATCGTAATTGCCACCTGGGGAATATTGATTCATCAGATATAAATCCTGTCAACTAGAACTTCTCAGCTGTTATGTCCACTCGTGGAAGGGCTTATAATTCTAATAAAAGATTACACTTAAAAGTTACAGATCTAGTGCAGATTTCTTACACAAAGTCTGACGTGGATATCTCATCTACTGTATGTCATTTCTGCTTTTGCTGATTAATTGTGTGGGCACATGTTAAAGAGTTAAACACAAACATTTTCCCTCCTTCCTTTGATGTTTGCCGTCCTCATTATAACATCCCCGTTAAGAGCTCCTCATTCGGGGGAAACAGCAAAGCAGTTTCTTTGTCTTTCTTTTAGCATGGTTCTGATATCAGATTTATGAAGTCTAATTCTGAAAACCAAAACATACATCCACCAAACATGATATATAAAAGCTCAAGTAGTGTTGTCAGTTATTCCTTCAGATCAGCTTTAATCCTCATTACTGTCTCCGAAACTGTGCATGTTTTGGATGTTTTACTCGTTGAGGTTTCCACGTCTGAATTTTTGGTACCACTGCTTTGTGCATAATCCTTACTGATTTCCAGTATTTGCCAGCAGTCGCCCTGTCAGTCAAACGGCATTGTAACAGCAGGAAGCCCATTGTTTTGTGATCATTTCCTGCAGTAGCATAATGTCGAGATGTAAAGCTGCTTTTGATATTCCACTAAAATGCTTTTTAATGGGAAGGTTTCTGTAGGCGGCTTTGAAACCACCCTCACTGGGGTTAAAATATCAACTGAGTTAGCCGATGTAAGTCTGACAAAAAACCAACCCAGATTTCACTGAAGAAAAACACTAACCGGCATCATGTATTATTAGCAACAATTAAGCATTTGGGGTGAAACGAAGCAGGAAAATGAGTATCAACAGTCAGAAGAAAAGGTTCAACTTTACGTTTGGGTTGCTTATTTTTAAAGCAAAGGAACAAGGCAAGTGAAAGAGATTAAAACAAAGAAAATAATAGCAGTTGTTTGAGACGTATTAATATTAAAGTGATGCCATTACTAATGCGTTTGCCATTGAAATGTGTACAAAGAGGACATGAAGTACATAGAGCATAAATATTTCTCTAATATTAAAGTCAGTATTCTCCAGTACTTTCTGTATGTGCTTGCCAGGATTATCGTTCATCCTATAGGCCATCATCAGGCTACCACAGAGGCTTACAGTCCTTAAGGTTGGATGGAGTCATCCAATTTTTCTATGACTATATTTGCACCACATGCAATAATATCTGGCAAGATTGTAATACTCTTTTTTTCTTAAAAATAGGATAAGCTGTTAAGAAGATGGATTGATTAATGAAATTCTTCCTGAAGAGCCATATGTCAGATCATCGTTTAGAGATCCTCCCTCCTCCTTTGTAAACCAATAGATTTTACTCTTGCCTGTGGGATCACACAATCTGTGTATGTAGCGACTGGAATGGTGTCCAAAGTTTGCTTGTACCACAACACCTGAGAAAGTGTGACACCTCACTTAGTCTTTGAGACTTTAAGAGCCCCACTGGTAATTTATTACTGTTTATTTTCACTTAAATAGCGAAGTCCTGAATCTTTTGAAAGGCAAAGAGGAATAGAGTTGGAATTGTTACACTCTTGGGACGGTTTGTTCATTACAAAACACTGAAACAACATTTCTTGTGATGAGATAGCGGGACTTATAGGCCGGTACAGTTAGATTTTTACAACTGGCCATGCAAGATCTGTGGATACACTTTGATCTGATGAGTTGTTGCTGGGAACATTATCTCCTGGGCTCATCTTGTTTCAGTCCTTAATTAGTTCTCTGCTTGGAAAAGCCCATGCTTACTCAGTTTCCTGTGCGGAGTGTAATGGACCGAATGTTGCAACATCAGGAGACTTGACTGCTTGCCTGCCAGCTCTGTCAGGAGTGAGATAATGTCACACTGCTGCTGACTCAGAGGGTCATTGTCCAGCAGTTTAAAGCAGTGTTGGCTTCTTCACACAGTCACAAAACACTGCAGGATGACTGCTGGCTGAAGATGTTTCCGTCTTTAAAATTAAATTAAAGTATTTTTAAAATTTTGACTTTGATGTAAAGCATCATCTTTTAGCTTATTAAACCTCCGCTGCCAATAGACATTAAAACGTAGGAAGAAGTATTCATTGTACTTTTGGATTACAGCTGCCTAAGTGTTAAAACAAATAATTAAATTGTAATTAGAACGAATTAGTGCTGCAATCTCCCCACTCAATCAGTCACTAAGACTTGGGGATGAAAAAAAGACAGGACACATTTTGTGTGGCACATAATTTGTTTTTTTCCCCTCCCCCTTGCAGAGTCTGTTATCCTATCTCTAGTCGACAGCAGTCACTTATGAGAGCTGTCAGTCAAGCACAAAAACTTCATCCGCCTCGGGAATCTGTTCATAAAGGACGGACGTGAGAGAGAAATTACGCTTCATTGTTCGACTACTGAGACAAATGGCTATACAACTTTAAATTTTTTGTTATTTTTCCCTCCATTAATTCTGCCCAGAAATAAATGTATTGTGTTTTTAAAGATGGCACACTTTATCTCCGGCTTTTAAGGCGGTTTTTGGTACCTAAAGATTTCTTTGGAAGTCACTTCTCTTTTTCAGGCTGCCGTACGTGTGCCCTTCAAGGTATGCAGTGCTTTATCAGCATTCTTTGTTTTTTCCTGTCAAACTTAAAAATATGCTGATGAACCAATGGTCAGAATAACTCAAATTTTGACACATACATTAAGGGATGTCCTTTGCATAAACTATAACAAAGGATTACATATTATTAACCAGGTAGTTCTTTAAAAAGTCACACAACTGTGTGTCATACATTTGAAAAAGTAATGCTTGCATACTAGACTAGTATTTATCTTGTGTTTTATAGCTAATTTGTTTGAATTTAACAATACTAAGACTCATCACTCAGAGCAATGACATTCAAATAATACTTTTTAATAATACTAATAATACTATAATACTAATTTTTGTCTAACATTGTTTATTTTATATAAAAAACTCTTTATGATCCATCTCTATGGATACATTTCTAATGCTTATTCAATTCCAGCATTTTGCTGAAAAAGCATAATATTCATAAAAATAGACAAATATCGTCATTACTATTAGACTTTACCATTAGATGTGATTTCTGTTTTCCCCGGTATCTTCTGAATAGGGTCGTTTTTAGTGTCAGAGAGATTAGTTATTCTGTCTTGGACCTCCTGAACAATTTTTGTCCATTCCAGTTAGAGCTGGGCGATATGAGATTTTTTCATATCACGATATGTTTTTTTCATTTCAGGCGATAACGATATCTATCACGATATAAGCCAAATAACTATATTTGTAAGATTTAAATGTGCCGTTGCTCACAAGTAAAATGTGAAATAATCAGCAGCTTGTTTTTAAATATTTATTTCCCATAATAAGTTCAACAGGGTAGATGTACTTAAGGAACATGAGACTTTTTCAGATAAATAAAGGCAAATATTGCAAACTACACAAAAGGCAGCCGCTAAAGCGTTTAAGTTTCAAAATAGAACAAATGAAACAGACTAAATTGTCAATTCCACTTAGAAACAAAGTATTAATTCTAAAAATAAATCTTAGTTTGTTTTACAGAAGAACAGACAAAACTGACTAACTTTTGTCAATATCAAATAAACTGAGAACTAAAAGGAAATTCTCAATCTCTCCTTGTTGTATAGCTGAGCTTTTCAAACAGTTTTAACAGTTACTTTAGTCTGACAAAAGCCGAATGACGAATTAGCGCTTCCAGTCAGAGACTGAGGCTACGTCCACACGTACACGGGTATTTTTGAAAACGGAGATTTTCCGTTTTCGTTTTAAAAAATAATCCCGTCCACACATAAAGGCAGAAATGAAGGAAAACGCTGCTATGAACATGCCAAAGCAGCAGGTGGCGCTAGATTCCTAACCGTGCAGAAATAAGATAAGATAAGATAAGATAAGATAACCTTTATTAGTCCCACACGTGGGAAATTTGTTTTGTCACAGCAGGAAGTGGACAGTGCAAAAGTTATAACGCAAAAATTAGAATACAATAAGAATAAATACAGTACACAGCTGTACAGAATAGAATAAAATAATATACTATATACAGTAGAATAAAATAGAATAAAAATATACAATAAGATAAAAATAGAATACGAATGCTATATACAACTGAGTAAAAATACAATGTTGGCCAATCAGAAGTCTAGAAGCCTCGGTGGGAAAAAGTAAACAAAGCTGGGGCATAGAAGCAGAACAGAGTCGTATGTGTGGAGGGACAGTAACTGTGTGTATATGTAAGCATTTAAACACTGCAGAGAGTAGAATTAACAGTATTGTAGAAATTCATTTCACCGAAACAATAACGTGGCGCACAGTGTGACGCATGCACCAGTTTATTGTATTTCCAGACTTGCTTTCGGCACAATTTACAGTGCACGCTACTCTGTTTTTTGTCAGACTTGAAATAGCCGAAATACCTTCACACTACGGAACTTCTATGGCTCTTCCGTTCGACAATCTCTCCGGCATTGGAACCATCATCTGTTTTCTCTTCGGTCACGCTCGGTTGATTTTTCTAGTCGGCACACTCATTTCCTCCATTATGCGCTGGCTCCATTACCCGCTGGCTGCTTCCCAAACAAACACACGTGCGGCTTGGCACTTGTGCTGTACGTAACAAGCCACGCGACATGACGCTGCAGCTGTGATTGGTTCGGCTCTGCGCTACTTAATTTGGATTGGCTGACCTTTTTTTTTTTCTTTCTTTTTTTTCTTTGAGGACAAGAGCGGCGAGGTCTATCGCGATAGCTTAATTTCTCTATCGAGTAAAAGTTATATCGCGATACATATCGTTATCGTTCTATCGCCCAGCTCTAATTCCAGTGATTGTTGGAAAGTTTTCAGTTAACCATTCCTTAGTCATTGCTTTCTCAGCTGCAGTTTTCAAATATCTGTCTGGTTTTTTGAGTACAGTTGGCAGATTCCCCAAACACATAACATTAAAATCAAAGTTGAAGGTTGATGGAATAGAAAGGGACACTGGTGAAAATATTGAAAGGAATAGTAGCTCAATGTTTTTAAGAGCAGTGGAAGAGAAAGAGATTTATGACATGGTTAGAGGACTTAAGAACAAAACCAGTACAGACTGGAATGATATTGATATGGTAACGGTAAAGACAGTTATTGATGGTATCGTAAAACCATTAAAATATATATTCAACTTGTCGTTTCAAAAAGGAGTTTTTCCACAAAAAATGAAAGTTGCTAAAGTTATTCCCATTTACAAAACCGGTGAAAGACATCATTTTACAAACTATAGACCAGTGTCAATACTCTCCCAGTTCTCTAAGATACTGGAAAAACTCTTCATAAAAAGATTTGACAGTTTTGTGGAAAAATATGAATTAATGACAGATAGTCAGTATGGGTTCAGAAGCAACAGATCAACAGCTTTGGCACTGATAGATTTAATGGAAAAGATAACGGAATGTATGGATAATAAGAGGTATGCGCTCGGAGTTTTCTTAGATCTAAAGAAGGCGTTTGATACTGTTAATCATGAAATTCTATTAAAAAAACTGGAAAAGTACGGGTTTAGGGGAGTGGTTTTGGAATGGTTAAAAAGCTATGTAGGGAATAGGCAACAATATGTACAAATAAATGAATATAAATCTAATTTGATGGATATAGCTTGTGGAGTACCTCAAGGTTCAGTACTGGGTCCAAAAATGTTTATTATGTACTTAAATGATATCTGCAGAGTATCGGAGATTTTAAAGTTTGTAATATTTGCAGATGACACAAATATACTGTGTGCAGGTGGGGAATTGCCACAGGTTTTGGAAATGATCACACAGGAATTAACGATATTAAAGAAGTGGTTTGATATAAATAAATTATCATTGAATCTCGATAAAACCAAATTTATGTTGTTTGGAAACCAAAAGAAAAACATCGAAGTAGAAATATGTGTTGACAATGTATATTTAGAAAGAGTAAATGAAATAAAATTTCTTGGGGTGATCATTGACCACAAGCTCTGTTGGAAGCCACACATTACTTATGTTCGGGGGAAATTGGCACGGGGCATTGCCGTCCTGGGAAAAGCAAAGCATATGTTGGATCAGAAAGCACTGCACATTTTATACTGTGCTTTACTACTGCCATATATGAGCTACTGTGTAGAGGTCTGGGGAAACACATACAAAAGTAACACACAAACAATAACTATAATACAGAAAAGGGCCATTAGATTAATAAATAATGTAGGGTACAGGGACCATACAAATGCACTCTTTGTCAAAATGCAAGCTATCAAATTCCAAGACTTGGTGAAGCTTAAAACAGCGCAAATAATGTATAAAGTCAGAAATAAATTGCTTCCCAAAGAAATCTGTAAATTGTTCATAGAAAGAGAAGGTGGGTATAACTTAAGAGGGAAATGGAATTTAAAAATACAAAGTGCTAGAACAACTTTAAGAACTATGTCTATCTCAATTGCAGGAGTTAAATTATGGAACAGTCTAACAGAAGAAATAAAAGACAGTCAAAACATAAAACAGTTTAAAGTAAAATATAAAAACCTAATTTTAAATAAGTATAAGAATGAAGAAAACGGGGTTAACCCAGGATGGTAATGTTGCTGGTAATGGTGTTGCGGTTCTTTTTTGGTTGTTTTTTTGTTTTTTTGTTTTGTTTTGGTTTGTTGTTTTTCCATAACTTGTGTATCTGCAAATATACACATTCTGTATTTTTCATATGAAAGAAACTATACTGTGGTGGGGCTTGCTAATTTCTTGTTTTTGATTTATGTATGTTATGTTTTGTTTTACTTCATATGTTTATATGTTTCATATGTTGTTTGTTTAATTTAAGACAAAAAAAAAATTAAATGAATGAGAGGTAAAACTTGAGGGGGTAGGGACAAATAAGTAAATACTTCAGCCTACTCCTTTTCAAACAAATAATGGAATGATATTTTGTAATGATTGTGAAGGCACATGTTTGAAATGTTTGAAATAAAAATGAACTGAACTGAACTGAACTGAAAGTTGATCTATGGGCAGATTGATGATCTTTCTGTTCCCACATCCAGCCAGTCAGAGCAAACTAAAGAATGGTCCTGAAAGACTTCAGGAAGTGTCTTTTTTTTAATATCAGTTTTGCTCACTAAACACTAAAGCAACATCTTGGATGGCCTGCCCACAGGGGACCGTAATGTTGGACCGATAATCCTGTTAAAATGCTCCAAAATAGAAAGGAGAGGTGTGACTCCAGGCTGTTGACTACATTTGAGCACACCTGTCAGACAGAGTGTCCACTACCCAACTGGATGACATTTAACAGTCATGGGGAAATTACCTGCAGAGATCAAAGACATTTTTGTACCAAGCTGTAAACATACTGTGAGGGTTTCTGGATTGCTGCCCGGGAACAATATGTTTCAGATGGTTTGGAAAATTTGGTGCTGGTTCTCAACTAAAAACATTCGGTAGATCCCTTCTTTAATGTACCATCCTTAGCCATACACAAAGCATGGCTAACCCTAGTTATTCAAAACTTCTGAAACTTTTAGTGAGGGAATTTCCTTCTTCTTGGTCTATCAGAGATCACTTACCAGAGTCACCCCACCCCACCCCCAATCTGGGGAAACCGAGTTCTTCCCTTTTCTGAGCTTGCCTCGAATAGTTAACATGCCTTAACTCCTTTATAAAAACCTGCCACATACCTAATGTTGTGCATTCAAGGAGTGATGCATGGAAAGGAGCATGCAGCACACATGATTTGCTTCAGTATAAATGCTCCTTGTTATCGCATCATTACATATGTCAACCGGTGTAACAGTCCTCTTTTGTCCTTGGCCAATCGTGCTTGGCAAGTGGTCCTGCGCAAGTTTCCTGAATGTCCTCCCTGCACGAGTGAACCTGATCTCACAAGATTTCCACAACCCTACTCATGCGGCGTACTCGCACGCCTCCTGAGCAGATGCTTTCATGCAAACACTTTGTGGGATAAGCCACTTTCTCTTTCATTCATCCTGGCTCAGTTCTAACACACTCATTTGGCTACTCGGTCATTCGTAGCAGCGCGGAGAAACCTGGTATTCAAATTTATTCAGCTGTTTACAGCATCAGCCTGAAAATATCTGTCTAGACTATGAAAAGCTCACCTCTGTCTACTCCTCCCTGAGGCCAAGAAGAAGCCCAGGAACGTTTCAGTTTTGAGTTGTCTGCTTTCTTAACTCACTGTTTGTGGGAAAAGAAATGTGTATTCATGAGTAGTTAGCAGTTATATTTCGTCTCATATTTCTTTTCTTTTGTCTTTGCCGCAGAATGCAGAAGTGTCGGTGTTTGAGGTGAACATCAGATTTGTTGGAGGTCTGCTGTCCGCCTACTACTTGTCTGGAAAAGAGGTAAGTAGAGAAATAAACCTTCCTCTGTTTTGCTTTTATTTATTTATTTATTTATTTATTTATTTTTCCGCCACCTCTGCACTGAATGAAACTTCGGGGAGTCTTTGGGGAATCTCAGCCTGTAGTCTGATTGATGAAACAGATGGTAGAGTGGAGACTGAATGAATTAATGTTTTCATGTGCTCAAAATCTTTGGCATTGTCCCCTTTAATAGCTGGTACAGTTAGATGTCTCCCATATTGCAGGGTGAATTTAAGTTCTTTGTGAGTACCATTGCGCCGTCATCTAGTTTGATTGATTTGCTTCCAGCCTTTCTATGGGTGGAAGATTAACTTCTGTGTTGTTGTTCTTGGATCTTGTCTTCTGTAGCGCCTTTTGGCTATTAACAGTTCTGAAAGCTGTTGTATTATTAAAGAATTGAGCAGGGAATTTGCTTATAGACAAAAAACCTTTAGAGGAACTACTGCAGGGACCAGGGCCTGAATTAAGTTCTGGAGTCACCCCCTAATGTCCTTACTTTGGTGCTGGTACTTTAGGTTTGTGGCTTACACCACCAAAATTTGTGACCAGTCAGTCTTCTGCATTACCACAGCCTTCTGGACTTTACTGGAGACCAGTGGCATTCAGCAAATCATGATTAGAAATCTATGGGAGAATTCTGAAGTGCTAATGATGGTTGGCTATCTGCTTCCAGCGAGCCATCAACAGACAAAATGGGAAAACATATCAACCAATCTGGTTGTTATGCGGACACATGCGAACATTACAGCCTCACACTACTTTCAGCTGTGTGGTGGCAGCCATGACTATCTCCCCTTTATAGTTTAATAAACATACTTTGTTTTACTTTTTCTTTGCATATTAAATCCACAGTGCAAATTAGCGCAGCATTTGTTCAGTGTTCTGGTTGGATAAGCACAGATCCTGTCTGCAATGTTGTGAAACTATGTGCAAGTGTAGTAGAAGTGCAATTTTAATAAAAACCAACCAGATTTTACTGCTGTTTTTATGTCAGTGTGACCGAACGGCTTCAAAATAGCTGCCTGGAAGTAGAGCAGAGCGATATGACTAAAAATATTTATCACGATATACATTTGAAAATTTGCGATAACGATATAACTGACGATATAATTGACACTAGACAAAATACTTTACAACTCTACAACTTTATTAGTGCAAAAAAACAAAACAGAACATCAATGTATTTTCACTTAAACAAGAAGCTGTTTTTTATGTGCATTGAAGTTATATAAAAATGTAACAGTGCAAATGCAAATTCCTTGCTGACAGTTCAAGCGGTGCGGGTTTGTAGCTTAGCAAAGTCGTACTAAAACATCTGACAGATTTTCGAGCGCCGTGTACCACATAAAAAATTTTCGAGGTCAGTAAACACAACCAGAATTCATACATAAGGCACACGGGATAACATGCTCTACCAAAAATAGTGCTTTGTTGTGTATCTGACGGACGAAAGCTAAATCAGTTCCACACCACTGAAGTTGCAGCATTTTTACAAACCAGTTCTGGTTCATCCGTTTCATTCAATGATCCACTTTCGCCCTCCTCATTCTCCGTCGCTGCCATGCTTTTTCTGCCATGTGTGTATGAAAACAAAGGCACTGCACAGGCGCGTTTTACCCATATTCTATCGCGATATTTCATTTTCTTATCGTTGCCCAACATTATACCGGTATTACCGTGAACGGTATGATATGGCCCAGCCCTACCTGGAAGTATTTCAGAGATGGCTTCTGAATGGAAAGGCTTGCTTCAGGAACAAGTGAGCAAAATATAAGCCGAAATTGGCCAGCAGAGTATCTCACTCATGTTTACAGTGGCCTGAAAGGTGTAAGAGGCAGCATTATGCAGTTATTCAGCCTGACACAATTCTGTGAATGACTTTAAAGAGCTGCTATTTAACTCTGTTCCTATGCAGTGAGATTTATTAGCGACCTTTGCAGGAGTGGATATCAGCCAGATGGCAGAAAATGTAGGCTGATTTAAATCTCAGTTCAGTTGGGTTTCTTTATGTTCTAAAGTAATATTTCACAGACACCTGAACCATGTTTTCATTTAGTCGTTAACTTGTCTTTCACTTACTTTATTTAAGTTTGTCTCACAGTCTTTTTGGGGGGGGAAAGTTGCTGTGGCCTCTTTTAGATGAAGTTTTGGCTGTGCACAAAATTGGTTCAAGTTTGCCTTTGATGCTTTCTCCCAGATGGGCTCTGTAAGATGTTAAAGATCCTGCCAGTGAGGTTACTTTTCTTGAAAATGCGTGTTTTAACCCAAACCCTGAGATCTTCTTCCAAATCTAACCAAGTTGTTTTTGTTGCCAGACTGGAAACTTTTCTCACTTGTACAAAAACAAGGTTTAAAACAGCCATCCCTTTGTCATATGTCAGCAGACTCATTTCCCTCCTCTGTGCTGGTGTTTACATTGAAATGCACCCAGTCATGTGGTCTGAAGCAACTTTTACTTTCTTCTGTAGTAAAAGAGTGAAAGTCCAGGACACTTGGGGTCAGCGTTCTGCTTGAAAGGGAACTGAGCGGTGGTGTTCCCTCCACCCTCAGAGACTGAATATGTCCTGAAGTGTCTTAGTGCTGAAAAACTGTTTCTGCAACCTTGTTTTATGCAGGAAAAACAAGCGAGAAGGGAGATTCCTCAGGGCTTCTCACTTTACTCATAGTGCCAGACCTGTTGTGCTTGTGTGCATGTGTATAAATCTGCTCAGTGACAAGAGGCTGTGAAAATGACACCTGCTGGGTATTGCGCTACTCTGCCGATGCAGAAGTGGTGTCTTAAACTCAGTTTTTTCTTGATGCCATATCTCCTTTGTATCTTCAGCTTATGACGTTCAGTCTCTAAATGAATGATGAAGCCCCACTAAAGAACAGATAATTCTGCACATCATTACAGCCCCAAAAACCTGATACCAGCATAAGTATAGCCCATACCCCAAAGATCTTCACAGTTGATTTCTGTTTTTTAGACTGATCTCACCAAGTGGGATTTTCCTTTAAGTGGCTTTTTCATTACCGCTGACACTTCAGGAGTAATCAGTTCTTTACATGCAGGTATACACCTTAATCTACATCTTCATCTCGGCAGTGAATGAACGAGGCTTGTGAGGCTAAGCGCTTCTTTATTAGCAGAGGGAGGCGGTGTGGGCAGAAGTCAGACTGGAGAGCAAAACCCATTTCCAAGTTCAGTGAGCATTTCCATGCTTCACCACACACAGCAAATCTGGAGGAATATTTTTTTCTTACTTGTCAAGCGTTAGATGTATGGATCATGTCATAAAACTAAACAGTAAAACTAATAAGAACAGCGAGCGCTACTTAAAGAGTGCAAAGTGGTTACGTTGTAAGAAGACAATAGTTTAATCTTTCCTACTTTGAGTCCTAAAGCTGATAACAAAGTGGGCAGTATAATACTAATGACGGTATGAGCCTATGTGTGTGTCACCATAGTAAAGCTTTTGAATAACCATATGTGAGTCATTTTTTCTTTTTTTGTTGTTGTTTTTCTTTTTTTTTATTATCCCTTAGTCATAAAAAGGTGATTGGGTATTGTCGTCACCACACCGGGTGGGTGGGTGGACAGAGTGGACACTAAAATTTGTGGACACAAAAACTTGATAAATATGTCTCCAAGGATTTTCAAATGGATACCATAAGTGTATCTATAAAAAAATCTCAAATGAGGTTGAACCTTGGTGAACTTGGCCTCAAGGTCAGAGGTCAAGTTTTATTAACTCAAGAAGGAAGTAAGCTTTGATTTTCAAATATATATTATAGGCGCAACTACTAGAAGGGTCAGGGGTAGCGCTGGCGGCCGTCAGTACATTTTTTGCCCACACGCTATTTGTCTGTGGTGGATTTGGCTACAGTGTGGCTGTGGTTCAAGAGGTAGAGCACAGGGTCAGAGGTTTGATCCCCAGCTGCTCTGGTCTGCATGTAAAATGTGCTTTGGCCAGTAACTGAACTCTAAAATTGCCCCGATTCAGCCATTAGAGTATCAATGTGTGAGGTAGAAAATGTTTGAAGGCATTAAAAAAAAAAACTACCCCCCCCCTCATTTTTTTTTTTTAATGTTTTGAAAGCTGATAGCAAGCTTCCTGCATTAATCTTTATTGGCAGCCATAATAATGAGAAAATTTGAAGCTTTTGGTATCATCTGAACTGATTATCCTCTCAACATGAGCGAGACAGTGAATTGAAAACTGACCCCCCTCTTTCTCACTCACCATCACTCTTAGATCCATTTCTTTTATGAGTGTCGCTCAGTTCACCATCCTCTTCTATTTCATTGCTGCTACACAAGGTCCCATTCATTCACCTGAAGGTCAGGGTTCTCTCATGGATAGATGGACAACAGGTAGCCTTGGAGGACTGAAAGCGTGTGATAGTGAAGATGACTGAATGTGGGTAGTGGTGATGCTTTAAATGACCGTCGGTGTATGGTTGCAAAATTGCTGGGTAAAGCTGCTTTGCAGGCTTATGCTTTAAATAAACATGTTCAATTGCTCATAAATGTAAATGTCTAATCAGGCATCTAGCAGCAACTTCATTTAGTCATGGCAACATGGTTAAGATGGTGAAGTTCAAATGGAAAGGAAGTTCACGTGAGTGATTTTGAATGTAGCATGGATGTCAGAAACTGCTGATCTGCTGGGATTTTCCTGCACAACTATCTCCGGGGTTCAGAAACAGTCAGAAACAAGACACTCTAGACTGTCGCGGACTTTAACTCAAACAATCACTCATGGCAACCAAAGTTGGAGCATATCTGGATGCTCAACACATCGGACCTTGAAGCAGAAGACCACGACTGTTAGCTAAGAACAAGAAACTCAGGCTACAGTTCACATAGACTCACTAAAACTGGACAATAGACGATTGGAAAAATCTGATGTGACTCGATTTCATCTTTTGATCATCGATTGATCATCTCAAACTGGTTTCTGGCATGACAATGAGTTCACTGTACTCAAATGACTGTCACAGTCAAATCGCATAGAGCACCCGCCCTGTCAACATGGACCTAAATCTCGGAGGAATGTTTATTGAGTCTAAAAAGCAGTTTTTAGGGCAAAGAGGGTCAAACACAATACTAGCAAGGGTGCAAATCTAATAGAAAAAAGATGTGCTCCCTGCTACAAACAAGTTAAATTCCATCCCAAAGTAAACAAACATCTATATTGTCTTACAGGTGAAGTTTAAAGCAGAAGACAGAAGAATTTGTGTTTTTCATTTTCACAGTTGGTAGGATTACAGACCTTTAATTCTTCATTTTCACCTAGCGAGGTTTTCTAGACGAGTCACTGACAGGCTTAAACTCCCACTACCCACATCCAGGTACATTATGTGGAGAGATATTTTTATAACAACTGAACACTTGATAGACATTATGTAACTTCCAATTTAGAGTAGCCAAAGAAGATACTTTTTAAAGCGAGAGGCAGCCAGGTGAATACAGAAAATAATACTGTAGATAAGATCATGACCTTACAAAGCATTCCGCCTCTTGACTTTGTCTGCATTTTCTAGTGTTGTCGTCTGAATTGAAAATGAATTCATTAGAGATAGGAGACCTTGTCAACAGCCCACTCAGCATATTCAGAAATGATCCTTTCAATTAAACAAAACCTCCCTTAAATGCATCAAAGTGTTCGCTCTGACCAGTGCAGTTGTGTGTGAGGCCTTTTATTGGTATTTTAATGTATTAGTATTAAAAAAATGCTATAGAGTGTAGTGAACAGAGATGGGCACTAACGCGTAATCTGATTACTTTTTTCGAGTAACGAGTAAAGTAAGGGATTACAATTGCAAAACAGGTCAATAGATTAATGTTAGATTACTTTAAGCACACTGCGTTACTAAAACCATGATTTTTTTGCGAGAGTGTCTCATGACAAAGCGAGTGCGACGTTCGTGGCATCAGCTGTGTGCAGATCAACAATGGATAATATAACGAGTGCGGGAGAGAGTATGAGCGTGCAGCGTTTAAAGCGTGGAAGTACTAACCTTATGTTGAGTTTGATTCCATAAAAAGTGACAAAAACATTAGCATCCGCTCTTCACTGCGTGGGAAGAAAACCTCTTTTTACAGCGAAAAACCCCCTAAACGTGCCTGCCCCACTCCTGCTTTACAGGTGAAAATAGAGCAACAGGACCACTGAGTCTTTGATTTTATTTAGTTTCCGCTGTGTTTTACGTGCATCTATTTGAAAGAGTGAGTGCAAACACAAAAAACTATTTTATTTTATGTGCTGGAATGTGCAGAAAATGGGTTTAATGTTAAAATGTTAAACAAATTTCTTCCAGTCAGAGAATGTTGCATATAATTTAATGTTTGCTTGATGCATAAAGTTAAAAGATTAAAACTAATAAAATAAGTTATACAAAGAGACCTTCATTTGATTACATTTTATATGATGGATTATGCAGAAAAAGTAGAATTGGGCTGAAAGATCTATTGTTTTATTACCTATTTAGGGGATAAATAACGTTTTAAAAAGTAACTAAGTAACTAATTACTTTTGAAAATAAGTAATCAGTAAAGTAACAGGATTACTTTTTTGGGAAGTAATCAGTAATTAGTTACTGATTACTTTTTTCAAGTAACTTGACCAACACTGGTACTGACAACCTAGTGGTTGCTTTAATACATGTACGAATAAAATACAATGGTCATGTTTGAAGACTAGAGTGTATATTCAGACTTTTTACATAATGTCACACCATTATGTGACAAAACCGTTTTTTCTTCTGCTGCCTTTCAAGTATTTTACCAGTTTTTAATTCAGATGCAGTTCAGATCAAGCCACTAAACTTCTTACAGTATAGGACTGCATGTGGACATGCTTCTTCAACCCTTTTCAAACAAGTCCTGTTGACCGGTTGCAGAAATCCCTTCTCCACAGCAACTCAGATTGTCAGTTGTTGGGTCATCTAAACTGACACTGGTGAGAATTTTAAATGGATCGAGCTTTTGAAGTTTTTCACTTCTCAGTCTTGATCTTATGACCTCTGGACTCTTGCAAATGAGATTTTTAATCTCAAGAGTATTGTTGTGCCATGAAGTGAAGTTTAAGTTAATAAAAAAGTTCTAATGACCCTGAAACTAATGAGTGATCTTAGATAGCTGGCTAACCTTTGCTAATTAGAACTTACCACTGCAATAAAGAATATCCTGTCCTCCACCTCCCAAGCAGCAGAATTATTGACCCGTCTCTATTGAAAATACATGGAACGGATTCTCCAAGGGATAATGTGTAAATCTTCTTCAAAGTGGAGCTCTGGCAGGAACTTTGCTCCTGTTAGTGACTGAAATACTGCAGCAGCTGCTGTACACCTGCACATGTACAGAAATCTGTATTTTCATGTTTTAGGAAAGATTTTGAGAGTGCCTTTATTAGATGGTTACAGCTAGATGACAGGAAAGTAAAGGAGAAAGCGCCGGGAGGTGACAAGCAGGACATGGCCTGCAAAATTGAACCCAGGCTGCACAGCCTCTGTGCATGTGGTGTAAATTCCACCAGGTGAGCTGTAGGGTGTCTGATAATTGGCAGGGTTTTGCTGCATTCGTGTGGAGTGCCCAGCACTGGCCAGCATCCTGTAAAACCTTTTTTCTTCTTTTTGCCTTTCAAGGCTCCGTGACAAAAGAACTTGAATAAAATGAACTCAATACTCAAAAAAAATTAAATAACATGAAATAAAAATTAAAACAACCTTGCAAAGGCCTTCACCTGGAGATCTTAAGATGTTTTCATGTTGAGATGTTCATTGGGTGTTAAGGCTGAAGAGCCAAGAACACTCGAAAGGTCACTTTAAATGTTGAAATATCTTTTATATCAAAAAGCCTTAAATGGGAATAATTAGCTTCCCATTGTAGCTGCCGAAAACAATTAAAAGTTTAAATCTAAGGCCTGTTGGTGATTGAGCTTGGATGTGAAAACCAGTTTTTGAAAGTTTAGAAGATGAAAATAAATGAAGTGTAAGTTAAAGTCAGGTGTCATGTTTTAGGAGCATTCAACAGCTTTTATCCATTTTGGAGTCTTCGCCAGTCTCGACACCATCCTTCTTGAAAACAATCTGAACTGAAATGCATTTTGCAATTCTGCTTACAGCCTAAATTTTGGGGCAGTGGTGAGATTGTTGTCTTGACGAGTGTGATAAACCAGGAGAGAGTGGTAAAAAGTGCTAAAGATGGCCAGAAGGAGCAGATAGTAGAGCAGAGGGACTCTGTGTCTTTGGCTCTGACTCAGAAAGACTGACTCTTTGATGAAAATCTGATCAGAAAAGTACACCCGGTACTGCACCCTACTGGCAAGCTTTTAACGTCTCTGCCTGCATACAGATGTTAGGATGTGACTTCATCTACTGACGAAAGGGGGGAAAAAACAAAGTATAGAAAGGTGTGCAAAGTGTGCGGCTTCCAGTCATCTTCATAATCAAAGCTAAGTGCTTAACGTGGGGGAAAGACAAAGAAAGGACAGACTGAGTAAGAAATGTGAGCAGGTAAGCTGAGAGAGTGAGAGAACAGGAAGAAGGAAGCAGTGCATGAAGGAAGATATTGTCTGTGGGAGACCTGAAGGAAGTGTGGAAAGAGGTGATGATGGATGGAGGAACGAAACTGAAAGCAGTGATGGAAAAAGTTTGAAATAATACAAAATAGAAAATCAGGCAGCAGGTGCTGTGTCCCAGCTTCATCCACACGATAAAAGCAAAGAGAGGAATTTTGAATTGTAATGTGTAAAATTTAAATTACAGCACTGGAAGAATTAACACGTCCTCACTGTGAAAATCTAATTACATTTTGCATTATTCATTGTAAGAAGAGATTTTCATCCTCTTCAAACATTTATTCCACAGTGATTAGAATGAATTGAAGTGATGAATCCTGATTATGATGAAAACTAATCCCAATCTCCTTTAGTTGTGTCTGACAGAGTAATCTGATGATTGCAGGGATGAGTGTCCCAGCTGCTTACCTCATCCCTTAAACCAACACAGATTAAACTGAAAAATCCTGTCACATGATAACAAGCCTAGACACTCGACTCTCGGGTGTGTCATGTACCTCTTTTAAAGACAGATGCCAAAAATAATCATATTTATCTAAAAGTAATGTAAAAAAAATGATCCTGTTGTCTTTGCAGCTTTGCTTGTAGAAGACAGAGCATCCACACACTCACGTGATATTCAAATGTAATGGTGCAGAATGGGACCAAACTATCCTGACATTGACAGTATAGGTGGTGTTAGGAAATAGGGCCTTAGTAATGGTTAAAAAAGGGGGTATGTGTAGTTGACGATTTAGTGTTGCTGTATTATCATTTCAAGGTATCAAAAATGGGAAGCATCATGGTCATAGTGTGCAGGTATTGGTGGTTGCTTCAGTTGCTTGCCTCTGAAGTTAAGAGAAGTCAAGAGGAGCCCCTTTGCTCTTCCACCAGCAGGCTTTTCATTCGATATTGCTAAAGGTCTCTGGTCTCCATGTTGCCGCTTGTCACTTCCTGTGTGGACATCCCTTAAAGTAGGGATTATACATGGTTGGACATCTACAGAAACAGGTGAATAGTCTCTCCTGTTTTAGTTGTTTCAGTCTGACAGAAAGGGGCATACATAGTTGGTGCTAGAGCAGGGCGATATGGCCAAAAATATTTATCACGATATATATTTGAAAATTTGCGATAACGATATAACTGACGATATAATTGATGCGAGACAAAATACAACTCCACAACATTACTAGCGCAAAAAGACAACCTTCCATTTATTTTCACTTCAACAAGAAGCTGGTTTTTATGTACATTAAAGCTTTATAAAAATGTAACCGTGCAAATGCAAATTCCTTGCTGAAAGTTTAACCAAAAGGCATTTCCAGTAGAAATGTGCTGACATATCCTGAGCATAACCATGTATAATATCCACTGAAGTTAAAAAGAGGTGCTTTGCAACATTAAACTGCAGTGTGCAGTACATATTTTTTGGACCATAAGGTGCACGGGATTATAAGGCACATTAAGAAAAACAAAGCAGTCAGATAAATCAAACTTTATTAAACTCATTCTTCTTGCTTCCTCCACTTCTGTACCATTGATTCATTAATGTTGAATTCTCTGGCAGCTGCTCTATTCCCATGTTGTTGCAGTATATTAATGACTAACCTCGTATTGTGGATGGATTATCTCAGTTGTTCTCCTGACTGAAGTTTGGTCCGTTTACAGCATCCTGCCATGCGATTGCATTTGTCTCTAACCATGAAGAACCTTCACGTTAACTTTTATAAGTGGAAAAGTGTTAGTGTTCGTCCTCCAGCTTCACTGTTTATGTTATGCTAACATAGCTGTGTCGCTAGCGATCACGTAGCACATCATTATATACCAGCTAGCCCAACTTCAGTAACCCTACAAACGTCACTGCTGTTTAGTTTCCTGTCTTCATTTATGTTGGAAGTGATAGCAGAGATGTACGTTTGAATTTTTTCAGAAATCTCTCAGTCAGAACATGCTATATCATGCTTAGGTAACTAGCGAAACTAGCAAGCTAACTTCCGCTAGCTTCCTGCTAACTTCTAACTCCGTTAAATGTAATAAATTTTGTTTTAATGGATGCCTGGAAGCTAAACTTCATAGTTACACCTGGTAAAGCAGCAATGCTGATCGTTTTACTAAAGATGAAAGAATTTAGACAGTTTTTAACTCTAAGTGATGCTGCAGTGTTGTTTGACCTGAAGCATACAGAGTTTAGGACCCAGATTACTCCCAGATTTAAGAGCATCTTAGTCCGACAAATACGACAATAACGACGGCCGCTTGCATGTTCTGCAAAAAAAATGTGCTTTGTTGTGTATCTGATGGACAAACACCAAACCAGTTCCACATCACTGAAGTTGCACCATTTTTACAAACCAATTCTGGTTCATCTGTTTCACTCAACAATCGGCCATGTGCGTATGAAAACAAAGGCACTGCGCATGCGCGTTTTTACTCCCATTCTATCGCGATATTTTATTTTCCTATCGTTGCCTAACATTATACCGATATTACCGTGAACGGTATAATATGGCCCAGCCCTAGTTGGTGCATTATAGGGTATTGTCTTTGCATATGTCCACATGGAGCCTCTCTCTTGGTCTAATAACAAAAGTTATGTCAATCGGCTACAATTGTTGGAATAGTGTGGAAGCTACACTGTTAATCGTACCCATGTGAGAATAATGCTTCTTTCAGCTGCTTCCTTATTCACACACCAGGCGGCACACTGTGGTACTGGATGGTCGACCCCAAAGGAATTTGTGTCTCCTTCCGGTCTCAAACCAGAGCTCTTCGGTGCGTTGGGCAAACTTGCAAAGCATTGAGTGCATTTTCATCCTGTGTCTGTACTCGGGCCTCGCTCTGCCCTAAACCTAACTGAGTAGTATTTCCAGCTGTGTAAAAGCATCTCAACTAGACACTGCTGTTGTGTTCTCATAGGAAAAGGAACAGTTTTAGATAACATCCTGTCAAAAATAAACACTTCTAACTGCTTAAAAGCTTCTCACCCAGATGATCTTAATCTCAATTATGAGATATATGAGTGGGTATTTGTGACAGGGTTCTACTTAGTGCTGCTTTCTTATAACTTAGCCATTTGTCTGGAGAAGCATTAGCTGTCTGGCCTCCCCCCCTGCATTATTGAAAGCACTTGATTGTTTCATGGATCTCAATGGCATCGAACAACAGAAATTAGCTGAACATTGGGTTCCTCTTGCCAGGCCTTGATTCATTTCCTGAAAGGTTTTATTGTCACTGATTGATCCGATGGCACAAGAAGCTGGGCGGCCTGGCTTGGGATAGCACAAAACGCCTTTGCCAATTCCTTCAACTAAATTATAGGTCTCCATTAAGATAAGTTTTCCCCAAGTATATTCACAAATTTTAGCAACACTCTAATCTCCAGTCTTTCACTCTGATACTCAGCCTTTGTGATCCAATCAAACAGTTAAAGCTGCTTGAAATAGCCTGTGAGTGAGCTGAAATCAGGCTCCTTGGCGCTTTTATTAATAATTTTCAGTAAGCCTTGCCCATATTTCAGAGTCATTAAATAATACTAGCATTACTCTCATGCAGACTGTGAAATCAGTTACAAAATCACTATTACCAGGTTATTGCTTAACATAATTTGTTTGGTTTGTCACTTTTCTATCTCTGTTATTTAGGTAGAAACCAGGTTTACACAAGTCAGGATTAATCTTTATCTTATAATTCTTGCAGGACTACATAGAAATACACACAATGTTTATCCTTAATAATATGTTAAGTCAATATGAAGAAATGTGGACTGCCTCAACAGAGAACAGGCATGTTCACTTCCTGCATTTAAACACTGCGCCTCATGATGACAAGTACAAGAGTCTATAAGTGCTGTTTTGCTTATAATAACATTTCTCCCAGCCAGTAGCTGACAGTCAGTCGTTCTAATATGACATGAATGCAGCATTACACAGAAAATAGAAACGAGGCAAGATCAAGGCAGAGAAACGAGGAGGCACTCTGAAAGAGGCTCAAAGAGGAGTTGGCAGTCCCTAAGCTAAAGTTGAGAAACAGCAGGAAGTCTAGATGTGCACTTTTTTTTATGTTATTCGGACATATGGCTGACAAGGCGGTAATTTGAATAGCTGCTTCCTTAAAAAAAAAAAAAAGGAAAAAAAAAGATTTTTGTGGCTTCTTTCATTTTTTTTTTCAAATTTTCTTAAAAAAAAACCCATCTTCCAAGCAGCTTCTTCACAGATGTTAGCCCAGCAAATAAAGAACAGAAGCAAATAAAAACAGCTGTAATTACTATGCTTACCTCTGTGCTAGCCCTTATTAGCCCTGGGCTTGGAACACTCATGTGACTTGTAATAGCAGATAGTTTATCCCAAAGTCCGACTCGTGGTGGGCAACAAAGCAATTGAATGTTTATTGCATAAGCAGAATTAAACTAGATGTCTGCCATCAGCAATCTTAAAATGTTCATTCAAGGCTGTATTGTTGAAGCATGACTCATAATCCAGCATTTAATGACATCCCTGGGTTAATAATAACAAATAAAATTAGGGATGTGTTTTTAATCTGGGGTTTAGGTTAGTGCATGGCTAAGCAGTACAAGTTTTTCATTGACATATTAAAATCAAAATATTATCAGAGTTTGCTCATACACTCCACCTTCTTGGGTTTTTAACTCCAGACTCCCTCTGGCATTTCTTTATATTGTAATGTTCCCTTATAATATATAATGTAATCAACTGATATGTGTCCAGTCATTTCCCTCATTTAGTACCAATGAGGATGTGCTCGGCTGCGGCAAATCTACTTTTCTGGTTGTTGGATGGAGAGAGAGTCATGTCCAAACAGAGGTCCTGTGTTAAAAACAACAAATGAGATGATGATGTGAAGGTGTGGAGATAAAAAGAATGTGCTCCTGCTGTTAGCCAGAGGCTCAGACAATGAGAAATACATCCGAAGAAGAAGAAGAGCAAATATAGTTACGATAGGTGGCTGGCGTGAGAAAATAGAGGAAGGATGATTGTTTGGGACCAGGAATGAGACGGGAAGCTGCAGATAACAGGCTGTTTTGTTTTTGTTTGTTGTTTTTTATTTTAATCTAGTTATTCAGGAAGTACAGTAGTCAAAAAACCTCTGTGTTCACTTGGATTTTCCTGACCTATAACATGTCTGCTGATTTCCAGCTCCATATTTTTATTGTTGGAACCCATTAGATTAGCTTTGTACAATCCACAGATCAAAATAATCCTTATTTGTCTTATACTGAGCCTTTGTGCTGCCTCAGTCTTTATCCTCTGTTTGAAACAAGCAGCTTATATGATAAGTTTATGGTGCTTTTGTCTATACTTAAGTCATTTTATCTAAAGTTCGGAGTCTAGTGTATCAGGGGCAGTCTTGCCCATGGATACTTTGCCACATGAACAGGAGGAGCTAAGGATTAATCCACGGGCCTTCTGATTGGTAGATGACCTGCTCTACCACCTGACCCATAACCAGCCCAATCATCACAATGCATCCATCACTATATGAGGCAAAGAATGATGCTGCATGAATGTGTGTGTGTGGGTTACAGTGACTTTAGATGTACAAAAAAACACCAGTCCTTGGTAATAGAATATACAGTACATATCAGTAAATATGGAAAATCACAGTAGGTCCCCTTTAAGGTCATATCGGATTGTTTAACCCACTTAAAGCCTTTGATTAAAAAAAATGAAAAAATGAATCAGACAGAAGATGAAGCCAAATGGAGTGATCGAACATAGACGGCGGAGAAAAACTCAATTTATGGATTGAACTGGAAGCAACGTGGATACCTACAGACAGGAGCGCACATGCGCGCACTCACACACACACACACACGTAACAAAGCCAAAGCAATCCACATTGATAGACCGCCTCCTGAGACTGTGACTTCCCATCAGACTCCCATCGAGCGTGACACACAAACACACACACCCACTACCACAGCTTTCCATTTACCTCATCTCACTTCATTGTGCTGCCACAAAACAGAAGGAAGAGAGAGATAGAAAGCTGGCTGGATATCATTTTATTTCACATTTCATTCAATCAGTGTTTTATTTTTGTTGTGTGTTCAGTAAGGCTCTTAAACAGTCAAGGTTCAGGTTTGATTTCCATTGGGACCTGCGATTCTAAAAATACTGGCAGGCATGGCACAGTAGGGCACTGTACCTAGACTTAAAAGCATCCAATAAATGGTGAAACCTTGTGTAATTGCTATGAATGTGAAAGTGTAGGGCTCTTGTCTAAATGGATCCATGAAACCCTGCAAAAAAGCACCCCGTTTTATATCTGCATTTGTCTGTTTTTTATGTATTTATTCATTTTTAAAAAATGTAAATATAAAGAGATTCGTAGGCACTGAGGAAGTTTGATTCAGTTTATTAAAAACTATTTTGTGTATGTGTTTTCATCCCCATGTTCAGACCGTGTTGGGTATTGAGGGTTCATTTTAAAGTTGTAAGACATCATATGACTGGATTATGTGAATCTGAATAGGTTTTGTTGTTAATACAGTAACACCTATTTGTAAAGCTCACCAGCTACACAAGCCATTAAAACCCTGACTGCTGGAGTATTTTTTAAGAACTGCAGCTTATGAGCCTGAGAGGTTTCAGTATATTCAAAGATTCCTAACAAACTGTATAGATTTTTAGAGAGTGCCAGGTTAAACCAGTTGAACTTAAATTCTTTTTTATTATTTTAGCCCATAAGCCATTTCCCCAGTTCTCTGCCAGTCTACTGCAATCTCTCCAGATATCATTACAACAACTATGATGGTTATTTTGTAAGCAACGTTTAGTTCAAACTCCTCATGTGAAGAAAAATGTAAAATGGAGCAGACTGGCTGATGGACGTAACCAAAATTCATCCTGCTGTTGGTCCTTTAGCTTACCTGTTGCTCTGCAGGTGACAGAGGTCACAACTAGGGCTGCTCAATTAATCGAATTTTAATCACGATTACGATCTGGGCTTTCAACGATCATTAAAAATGACTGAGCCGATTATTAGCCCCTCCCTAATTTATCCGCGACACCTTAAAGGCCGGTCCGTGAAAATATTGTCGGGCATAAACCGGTCCGTGGCGCAAAAAAGGTTGGAGACCGCTGATTAAGAGGACCCGAGGGAAGCTCGGAAAGCTAAGCAGAAGTTATTTGGAGAGTGACTGCCGTTGGTTGAAAAGAGAGTTTAAAAAAAAAAACTTCAGTGGTGTTGCACACTATTTTATATTATTTTTTAAAGTCATTGTTAACCCTTTAAAGCCGGTCAGAGCAGCACGCTCCGTTTTGCGTAACTATTTTTAAATCCCTGTAGAACCTGAACCGTGTAAGCTAGCGCAATAATTTGTTTTGCATATGAAACCGGAGGAGTTGTACTTACATCTTATGCCATCAGCTTGTCCTCGGTCACGGTTTCGTTCCACATATAGCTTTGCAAAAATTGCATAAAAAGCGCTTGCAGGAACAAAAACATAATATTCCAGAAACACGCTTTGCCGATCCGATCAGCTGTTCGTAACACTTCCCACAGTGAAATGATGCACATGCTGTTTTCTTTGCAAATTTGCATCATAGGATTGTTTTTTGTTTTTCCTGCAGTATATAAAAATTGGTGTATCTCCAAAATAAAACTATGAAGACACTCAAAATAAATTTCCTGTGGTGGGAAACTATTTTTTGCAACTTTATTGTATTTAAAGTTTTGAGGGATAAACCTCTTAAATTTCTCCAAGTAGAAATATATGTAAACAAAACAAAAGCGATTTTCAATTTTTTTTGTAGTTTATTGCACTTTTTTGCAATTTATGTAATTACTATGGACTTAATGCATACATATTATTAAAATATGGGCTATAACAGTTGTATTGATGTATAGCAACTTGAAATGCTCCCACAAATGGCACTACAGCATGTAAAAAAAATAATATAAGCTCTGGTGGACTTGGTTCTATAGTAGGTCTTAAAGGGTTAAATAAATATCGTCAAATAATCGTGATCTCAATTTCAGTGAAAATAATCGTGATTATCATTTTTGCCATAATCGAGCAGCCCTAGTCACAACAAACACAAAACTTCTTTTGTAGTATGCTGTAACTGTTAAAAACAATAAGAACCCCTATCATCATCCTGCTGAACTCAAGTGCATCCCCATAACATCAACACTGGTTGAATTCCCACAACTCCCCTTTTTGTGTAGCCAAAAACCAGCCGACTCCACACAAACAGTGGGGGACCACAGGTAGTGCATTAGTTTGACACACCGCACTGATCAGCCTTTGAATGTCAATAAGTAGAAGATAATTGTTGTTCAGTTTTGAAAATGATCTTGTGTGTGTCCAATCCCAGAGAGAATTAGCCTCGTGGTGCTGCTCTGCTCCATCAGAGGTACTTCTCAGGTGGTTGAATTGGTTTGGAAATCATCTCTCAAACCATCTGATATGACAAGAGAGAATATTTTGTCCAATAACTCCCTCCAAAAGATGGCAGTCTGTGACATTTACAGCCAATTCGTTATTTTGATGGGCACACGTGCAGTATATAAAGAAAGATGTAGACGTATGATCACTACCTGACTCTGGTACACACAGAAGCAGGCAGGGACAAGCTCATTGACACAAAGCCACCCAGGGTGTAATCCCATCTCTGACCTCTCGCTGTGCAGGTCAGCACACAGCGCTATTGACCACTGACAGGTGAGACATCCACAACACACACAAACACACACACACGCACACACAGGGTAATACATTGTGTTGGGCGGAGCTGGCAGACAGCTTCTATCTTCTGTCCTCAGGAAATCCATTTCACTCACTGAGAAAATTGGCTTTGCTGGAGGGGACGGAAAGAGAAAAACAGCTCCCCCCTCATCCCTTTCCCCTTTTGGCCATCTCTACTTTCCTCCCAAGTAAAGCCCCTTACATATCTACACACATTCACACACATACACAGCCGAGTAAAGGTTATTCACCAAGCGTAGAGAATGGATATTCTTCTGGATATCTATCTTAATCTCTTTTTAGACCGGTCTAATCTGCGCTGAGGAAAGACAGCAGGGCTACAGTTGGAGAGAGAAGGATTGAGGACAGAGGAAGGGAAGGAGAGGTGTCAAACTAGCGTGATACACTATTTTGTGTCCATTTCCATAGTAACCCTAGTTGACTTGTTCTTTTTCTCAATCAGATTAATCTCTTTAATTATTGTTGTTATTTGCAAACCTGTGAATCATGAGGCAAGAGTGTTAAAGGTTTACCTGTCAAACACCCACCTAACATTTACCGCTGCTGTTTTTTTTTTTTTTTTTTTTAGATGTTTTCAACTCTGTAGTTGTACCAACCAAACCATTTTTATCATGTAATGTTAGGTAGACAATTTAACCAGTAATCATAGGAAGTTTACAGGTAATTTGTTTTAGATTGAGTTTTTATGGTTGTATCATTGAACGTGCACATTACAACACTTGGAAATAACTGCTGTGGTAACCGGCAACAATGTTATTTTTAGATCAATTTGAACCACTTACCTTTGAATTTATGGCCAATTTATCTGGAGTGTGGTGTACTTATAAGGGAGCACGTCAACAGTAGTATACAGTGGGGCAAAAAAGTATTTAGTCAGCCACCGATTGTGCAAGTTCCCCCACCTAAAATGATGACAGAGGTCAGTAATTTGCACCAGAGGTACACTTCAACTGTGAGAGACAGAATGTGAAAAAGAAAATCCATGAATCCACATGGTAGGATTTGTAAAGAATTTATTCGTAAATCAGGGTGGAAAATAAGTATTTGGTCAATAACAAAAATACAACTCAATACTTTGTAACATAACCTTTGTTGGCAATAACAGAGGTCAAACGTTTACTATAGGTCTTTACCAGGTTTGCACACACAGTAGCTGGTATTTTGGCCCATTCCTCCATGCAGATCTTCTCGAGAGCAGTGATGTTTTGGGGCTGTCGCCGAGCAACATGGACTTTCAACTCCCGCCACAGATTTTCTATGGAGTTGAGGTCTGGAGACTGGCTAGGCCACTCCAGGACTTTCAAATGCTTCTTACGGAGCCACTCCTTTGTTGCCCGGGCGGTGTGTTTTGGATCATTGTCATGTTGGAAGACCCAGCCTCGTTTCATCTTCAAAGTTCTCACTGATGGAAGGAGGTTTTGGCTCAAAATCTCACGATACATGGCCCCATTCATTCTGTCCTTAACACGGATCAGTCGTCCTGTCCCCTTGGCAGAAAAACAGCCCCATAGCATGATGTTTCCACCCCCATGCTTCACAGTAGGTATGGTGTTCTTGGGATGCAACTCAGTATTCTTCTTCCTCCAAACACGACGAGTTGAGTTTATACCAAAAAGTTCTACTTTGGTTTCATCTGACCACATGACATTCTCCCAATCCTCTGCTGTATCATCCATGTGCTCTCTGGCAAACTTCAGACGGGCCTGGACATGCACTGGCTTCAGCAGCGGAACACGTCTGGCACTGCGGGATTTGATTCCCTGCCGTTGTAGTGTGTTACTGATGGTGACCTTTGTTACTTTGGTCCCAGCTCTCTGCAGGTCATTCACCAGGCCCCCCCGTGTGGTTCTGGGATCTTTGCTCACCGTTTTCATGATCATTTTGACCCCACGGGATGAGATCTTGCGTGGAGCCCCAGATGGAGGGAGATTATCAGTGGTCTTGTATGTCTTCCATTTTCTGATGATTGCTCCCACAGTTGATTTTTTCACACCAAGCTGCTTGCCTATTGTAGATTCACTCTTCCCAGTCTGGTGCAGGTCTACAATACTTTTCCTGGTGTCCTTCGAAAGCTCTTTGGTCTTGGCCATGGCGGAGTTTGGAGTCTGACTGTTTGAGGCTGTGGACAGGTGTCTTTTATACAGATGATGAGTTCAAACAGGTGCCATTCATACAGGTAACGAGTGGGGGACAGAAAAGCTTCTTACAGAAGAAGTTACAGGTCTGTGAGAGCCAGAGATTTTCCTTGTTTGAGGTGACCAAATACTTATTTTCCACCCTAATTTACGAATAAATTCTTTACAAATCCTACCATGTGGATTCATGGATTTGTTTTTCACATTCTGTCTCTCACAGTTGACGTGTACCTCTGGTGCAAATTATTGACCTCTGTCATCATTTTAAGTGGGGGAACTTGCACAATCGGTGGCTGACTAAATACTTTTTTGCCCCACTGTACACATTGTTTTCAGCAAGTCACTTTGCTCTCTGTTAGTGTCCATTTAATGGGCAAGTGGGAAAAAGGTGCAAACGTAGGATCATTGTTGGACATGAGTAAAACGTCTAACAATGCAGGTTAAATAAAACAGATGCTGAAGAATCTGTTATACCTGGTTTGGGGTGCTACAGCTCAGTCCACGTTTTATTTTGGACTCTACTGAGCCTTCACTTACAGGTCAAAATAACCTTATTTATCCTCCCTATTATCCTCACATAAAGCCTTCCTTCTTATTGGCTGCCTCTCTCAAACAGAAGGTGGGTGGGAGTAGAGCTGGGCGATAGAACGATAACGATATGTATCGCGATATAACTTTTACTCGATAGAGAAATTAAGCTATCGCGATAGACCTTGCCGCTCCTGTCCTCTTAAAAAAAAAAAAAAAAAAAAAAAAAAAAAGGTCAGCCAATCCAAATTAAGTAGCGCAGAGCCGAACCAATCACAGCCGCAGCGTCACGTCGCGTGACTTGTTACGTACAGCACAAGTGCCAAGCCGCACGTGTGTTTGTTTGGGAAGCAGCCAGCGGGTAATGGAGCCAGCGCGTAATGGAGGAAATGAGTGTGCCGACTAGAAAAATCAACCGAGCGTGACCGAAGAGAAAACAGATAATGGTTCCAACGCCGGAGAGATTGTCGAACGGAAGAGCCATAGAAGTTCCGTAGTGTGAAGGTATTTCGGCTATTTCAAGTCTGACAAAAAACAGAGTAGCGTGCACTGTAAATTGTGCCGAAAGCAAGTCTGGAAATACAATAAACTGGTGAATGCGTCACACTGTGCGCCACGTTATTGTTTCGGTGAAATGAATTTCTACAATACTGTTACTGTTAATTCTACTCTCTGCAGTGTTTAAATGCTTACATATACACACAGTTACTGTCCCTCCACACATACGACTCGGTTCTGCTTCTATGCCCCAGCTTTGTTTACTTTTTCCCACCGAGGCTTCTAGACTTCTGATTGGCCAACATTTCTGCACGGTTAGGAATCTAGCGCCACCTGCTGCTTTGGCATGTTCATAGCAGCGTTTTCCTTCATTTCTGCCTTTATGTGTGGACGGGATTATTTTTTAAAACGAAAACGGAAAATCTCAGTTTTCAAAAATACCCGTGTACGTGTGGACGTAGCCTCAGTCTCTGACTGGAAGCGCTAATTCGTCATTCGGCTTTTGTCAGACTAAAGTAACTGTTAAAACTGTTTGAAAAGCTCAGCTATACAACAAGGAGAGATTGAGAATTTCCTTTTAGTTCTCAGTTTATTTGATATTGACAAAAGTTAGTCAATTTTGTCTGTTCTTCTGTAAAACAAACTAAGATTTATTTTTAGAATTAATATTTTGTTTCTAAGTGGAATTGACAATTTAGTCTGTTTCGTTTGTTCTATTTTGAAACTTAAACGCTTTAGCGGCTGCCTTTTGTGTAGTTTGCAATATTTGCCTTTATTTATCTGAAAAAGTCTCATGTTCCTTAAGTACATCTACCCTGTTGAACTTATTATGGGAAATAAATATTTAAATAAAAACAAGCTGCTGATTATTTCACATTTTACTTGTGAGCAACGGCACATTTAAATCTTACAAATATAGTTATTTGGCTTATATCGTGATAGATATCGTTATCGCCTGAAATGAAAAAAACATATCGTGATATGAAAAAATCTCATATCGCCCAGCTCTAGGTGGGAGTGGTATGTGGTTAATATGTGAGATGATTAAATTACAGACCCCCTCTCAGGCTGTGTGTGTAATACAAAAATGCACACTGAGTCAAAAATAGTTTTACTATAAACAACTTAAAGATGCTCAGTTATACAAGGAAAGCAGAAAATGTTTACACCATTACATTGCCTGTTTGATGAGCAAATTTGTTGCGATTCAGCTTCCCGTTGACCCACCAGCTGATAAACTGAGTGATCCCAGCTCTACCTACCCAGTTATCAGTTTTAGTCATCATCCCTGTCTGGTGGCCCACACCAGTTTTCCACTTGTCAGGACACAGTAATCACACCATAGCCTAAAAGCCTTCAGTAGGTCAGTTAACACAGAAACAAAGGTAGTGTTGTGCGTTTCTGTCGTCTCTCTCATTGGCTGTACTTTCCATGAGCGAAACAGGAACACTATTAATACCACAAATTGATGGTTATCAAAAACACTCATTGGCTATGATTAAAGGAGTAAAGGGGTTTGCAGCTCATTCTGTTTGTAACACTACTGAAGTTTAATAATGTATGAGTTATAAAAATAGGCACCAAAGTCCTGCAAAACATAAATATTTAGGGTTTCACTGTAAAGCTGTATTCTTATGTGATCTTTAATGGGAAGGTTAAAAAATAGCCAAATTAAAAATGCAACCACACAAGTCAAATCACACGTGTTAAAGGTGAACCATGTTGTGACGCTTCCAACAACTTAAGTGAATCAGCAGTATACATGAAAGTGATGAAATTGATTATCATCCCACCATAAGACAATTGATCAGCAGAAGGCTGTAAAAAGGATTGGCAATTAAGTAGTGCAAGATTTTTCAGCACGTCACTCTGATCTGGTTTTTATATTGTATGTTGAGGCTAAAATTAATGTAGTTCATGGTGATGTTAGTGCTTCACAGTGAAGTGGTAACAAATTGGAGTGGATAAAAAGCTAACAGGGTAGTCGGATAAAATTATGCAACATAATAATGTTCACGAACAGCAAGAAAAAGTAACACAAGCAGATGCTTTAAAGGGGTGAAATAAGGCCGTGTAAAATGAAATACACTGACAATAAGGGAGCAATATTTAAATGAATTGAAGACAAAGCAGATAATATTTTTTGTCAGTAAATCTAAGCCCAACATAAATTTAATGTATGATTTTTCAGTCTCCAGCCTGATGTTGACATGTGCCGTTGAGATATTTCAAATCTAATCGCAACAATGTTTTTTAATTTAATGGGAATCGGTACTGGAAGTATAGAGGAAAGCTGTGTGGAGGCATTTATGTATAAATTTTACATTTTAGATTTTGATTTTTTAGTGAGTTTCCACTTCTAATCATTACATCATAATGCTATGAACAAGGTAGCAGAGTTGAGTGTCCATGTTTCCCATGGCTTACGGAGTAGAGCAGCGAGATTTCAGAGGCTGATGGTAAATGCCAGCTCAGTTGATGAAGATGAGTCAGGTTAACTCCTTAAATCCTCATGTCATTAAAAGACAACATTTTAGAATATCTGTCGTGGATAAATAAAATGGTATATTTGTATATTCCTTGGTTATTTTAGTGTGCACTGAATCCCCAATCCTGGTTTATTTGAAACTATTTTTTCCCTGTTTCCATTGCTCTCTTGCATGCTCAGGATATTTTACAGGCTGTTCACTGAAGGCTTGCTTTCTGTTGTATTAAAGTAGTAATTGGCAGATTTGTGTCTTTGGAACAGAAAGCGGTGAGGATAAGTGTGTGTGTACGTTGGCAGCATCTATTTATCTCCTATTACAGATTTGGAGTGATGGATGTAAGAAATGCACCCTATGCTTGTGATATTAATGAATCACAAATAAATCCAAATCTGGGACAAGGTTAACAGTATCATATTATCATCTTGTTACTGCTCATGAGATAAAGCTTATTCTCTCAGAAATAGGTTGGTATTAATAGCTTTTATTCTTTAATGGTCTCTGAAGTTGTTTTGATTCATTTGTGGAAACAATTCTAAACAATGGTATGTGGCTATATGTACAAAAGTACGTATGATTATTAATATGAAGGGATACATTTTGCAGGAATCATTTCCTCCTCTCCTGCAAAGTGTATTCCTCACGTGCATTAAACACTATTGTAGTTAAGCTCTTATTTAGATGTCTGAACTCGTATCCAATCTCAGTGCTAATGTCTGTCCGCATGTTAGGTAACGACGTCGTTTAAAAAATGTTTCCAGGACCAAGCATCTCTATGAGGCTTTTGTTTCTCTATTGTCTAACATGACTCAGAGTTTCTCTTGTTTTTGAATGGAAAAAAAAATCTTCCAAAGCTTCTCATTTTTACCCCCCAACTGTAAAAGGCTGATGAGGTATTGTCACCCTGCTGGGCAGGCAGGCAGCGTGGACAGTTTATGAATAATTTGAGAACGAGGCAATGTCGAACCTTCCAGTTGATACCGTCGCTGCATGTACTAAAAATCTCAGACAATCTCAGCGACATCAACCTCAAGGTCAAGTTTTTTGAAAGACTTGTAAATACGATAACTCAAGGAGGAAGTCGACGAGGATTTTCAAATTGATATCATAAGTGCAGCTACTAAAAATCTCGCATGACTTTGAATCTCACTGACCTTGATCTCAGGGTCAAAGGTCAAAGTTTTCTGAAAATCTTGTGAATGCCATAACTTGAGAACAAAGCAACATGGGATTTTGCTGGGAAATTGATAGCGTAGGTGTGTCGACTAGGAGGCGGAGAGGGTAGTGCTGGCAGTCGCTACTGTTTTATAGCACAATGCTTGTGTCGTGTACATCTGTAAGCTTTTTAAAGGTCACTGAGTACACCGCAGATCACACTTAAAAAAAAATCACTGTAGGGTCGACTAAGATTTAAATTTGGACAAAAAATGTTTTCACAGCAGATGGGATCTGCTTACATGTTTTCTTGGCTAACGTTTTGTCTATTTTGGTGTCCTTTTACTTATAGGATAGATAATTTAAAGATAACTAGGCCAACTTCACTAACCCTCCAAATGCTGTTGGTTTCCATCTTCATGTCCAAAGTTATATCAGTGCTAAATGCTTTATTAGTTAATTAGTTAGAAGACGGTATATCATCCTCACATGCTAACTGCTAGCTAATTCAACTAAACCTTGTAAATCCTCTTTTACTCTTATTTTAATTTTAAAACCAAGGTGAATGGCCACACCGATAGATTTGTTTATCTGGGCTGGTTTGAACTCTCAGTGACGCTTCAGGGGGTTTTTTTTAACGAAGCATTTGGACCCGGAAATGGGAAATGACGTCAGACTTTAAAATCAGGTACGGCTACGACTGCAGTTCATTTAACAGTCTGATGTAACAGGATTAGAAAGCTGAGCAGACAACAAACTACGACAGGATAATCCATGTTGTGTTACACATGCAAAGATGTGTGTGTGTTGGGGGGGACCTTATATCAGCCTTGAATCAGCCTGTGGCTTAGTTCCCTAAGTACTTTATTAGTACACACTCTTAACTCCATTCGGCTTCAGAAACACACACACACAGCCTGTCACAGCAGTAGACTACTTGACAAGGGGAAAATTGGTTTGGTCAACAGGGTCGCCATGGGCTGAGTCTTCGCTCTTTCCTGTAGCTTACCAAAGCCTTTATCAGCACTGTGTATGTCCGTGTGTCTGAGGGCACACATGTAATTCAGCCAGTTGTGAGGCGTGATTTTGTAGCTCCCTAACAACTACACACTCTTGAAGAGTGTGTCAGAAGAGGAACCAAGCCTTTCCTCCTGCAGTGCTTTGACAGACTGTGTAATTGCTACACCACACTATGCTTTATTTTCCCCTCGCTCCCCTTTTGTCCTGTGCCTTCACACACTGCGAGCAGGAGGACACATTGGTATTTGTATTTGAACCTCCACCATTTATAACAAAAAATAAAAATTACACACACACACACACACACACACACACACACACACACACACACACACACACACACACATATATATATATATATATATATATATATATATATATATATATATATATATATATGTGTATGTATACAGAGAGGAGAAAAGGAAGATGTGCAGCTGTGGTTAGCTCAACCAAATGAGGGGATTTGCTTACATGTGCAGTACAAACACGCTGCTCTACAGCCTCCTAACAGACTGCAAGGAAGAACAAACACACAGGTTGTGCTGGTACCTGTTATCATGCTGTCATTTTTTTAATTCACTGTCTGTCCTGTATTTTTTGTCTTTGTTATATTTTAATGCTTTTATTTTGATGCTTATATTTTTCAGTTTTATTATTTGGTTAATTATGTTTTTGCACCTCTGTTTTGTTCTTTTTTGTGCTAACTCTCAATTTCTAAGTCCATGCTTTTATTCTTGGACTCTGCTGGAGTAGATTTACATAATTCACAGTTGAACTTGATGCTTTCTTGTGTTATACTGGGTGCTAATTCTAGAGACTTATTCATCATGAAGAAAACAAGACAGTCGATCGATCCATTACTTGCGCAAGGGAGGCCTCGTCTGTGTCCCGCACGACACGTGTGTGTGTGTGTGTGTGTGTGTGTGTGTGTGTGTGTGTGTGTGTGTGTGTGTGTGTGTGTGTGTGTGTGTGTGAGTGAGACCTCCTGCTGACCAAAGGGTCATAAACCCAGGAAGCTTACATCAAAAGAAACAGATCTTCCAGATAGGATGTATCTGCAATAAAACATTACAGCCCCCACCAGAACCTCGAGAATCTGGGGGGAAGGACAGTGGAATTTCTTTCATCAGAGTTATCAGAGCCTGATCTCTGATAACAACGAGACGGCCTACCTGAAGGAGATTAGGAATCTGGAGAACTGGCGCCAGAGGAACAACCTCCTTCTAAACGTCAGTAAGACAAAGGAGCTGATAGTGGACTTCAGCACTAAGCAGGAGAGGAACTACCAGACCCCCGTCATCAACGAGTGCCCAGTGGAGAGAGTGGACAGCTTCAAATACCTCGGAGTTCACATCACGCAGGACCTGTCATGGTCCTGTCACATCAACACCGTGGTGAAAAAGGCCCGACAGCGTCTCTACCACCTCAGACGCTTGAGAGACTTCCAACTGCCCTCCAAGGTGCTCAGGAACTTTTACTCGTGCACCATAGAGAGCATCCTGGCGGGAAACATCTTAACCTGGTTCGGGAACAGCACCATGCAGGACAGACGAGCTCTACAGAGGGTTGTGCGGTCAGCTGAGCGCACCATCCGCTCCGAGCTCCCTGACCTGCACTCAATCTACAGCAGGCGGTGCTGGACCAAGGCCAGGAAGATCGTGAAGGACCTCAGCCATCCCAACAACAGACTGTTCTCTCTGTTGAGGTCAGGAAAGCGATTCCGCTCCCTGAAGACCAACACAGAGAGACTGAGGAGGAGCTTCTTCCCGCAGGCGATACGGTCTCTCAATCACACCACCACACAGTACTGACCCACACATATAGTTCTTACACACACACTGGACTTTCTGGACTTTGGTTTTGCACAACACTGGTCACTATATTCTTCATTTCCGGTTAATACTTGTACAGCTGCTGTTATTGTGTATATATTTATTTATATTTAGATTTCTTCATACATTCTTATATAGTTCTATATTGTGTATTGTGTATTTTGTTGTACAGTTATTTTATTTTCAACTTTAATTTATATATTTATCTTTATCTTATTCTTCCCAGTTAAATTTACCCTTCATTCTAATTTGTGTTGTACAGTTATTTCATTTTTAACCTTAATTTATATTTTATTCCTTCCTAGTTAAATTTACCCTTTTTAATTTTTCATATTTATTTCCTATCTTATTCATAGCCTTTTCCTTTTTTGTTCTCTTTAGGTCACGAGCAGTTGTCCAAGCATTTCACTACATATCGTACTGTGTATGACTGTGTACGTGACAAATAAAATTTGAATTTGAATTTGAATTTAAAACAATGTACAAATGGTGAACATAAAAATGACAAACATCTAACAATTCAACTCTAACAATAGGATAGAAAGCAAAGTAAGGAGATGGCAAGGGGGGGGTGGTAGCCTGGGGCAGCTTGAACAGGCAGCTCGGTAACGACTTCAGTCTTCAGTACATGGGTTGCTACAGGTGACCTGTCTGGAGGGTTTAGCATCACTATACCAAACGAATTCATCTGACTGTAGTGCACTTTATCTGTGGTGTAATATTGGGCTTTTGTCTTCTTGTGACTGAATTAACACCTTGGAAATCATAGAAGTAGCATCAATTTTTGGAGATTAGTTTTCTGAACAAAACTTGGAGTGTTATAAACTGTTTTCTTCAACACTCCAAAGCTTAATGGGAGACTGTCATTGGGGCTTTTTTGGTCGAGGGAGCCACAACAACCCTAATTTCAGGGGTTGCTTTCAAAAAATGTCATTGCTGGAGTATTTTGTTGTGAATATCCAATCCCACTGACATCACACAGACCCAATGTTAGAAAAAATGTCAAGCAGATCTTTTAGAGCAGTCTAAAGCCCGTGTTTGGCCCTGGTTAATATGAATATGCACTACTGTCGCAGAACATATACGACAAAGAATAAGGAAGTAAACTTTAATCTTACCTTGATGTTATTTCTTTGATCATAACTCTATTTTTGGATTTTACTCTTAGTAACTTTATTTATGTAGCACCTTGAAACAGTTATTATAATCTTTCTCGGTGAGCACTGGAAACATTTTTAAAAAATCAATATTTATTACAGGAATAAGAGAAACTTTCTGCTGGGTTGGAGAAGAGCAGCTGCATGGCTGCAGGCTGACACTGCAGAGGCAAATTGTGTTAGAAAATGGACACTAAGATATTTTGATGGGTTTTCTCCACGAGGTTTAAAGAGTAAGTTACTCTCCCTGCCTGCCCTAAATAAACATTTGTCACACAGCCTCATTTCTGAGATTAAACTTTCCACCTGCATTAAATAGCAAGACATTCCTGCCAAAAATGAGTTTTAGGAGCATATTTGCACATGGATTAACGCACAAGTTTGTAAATTCACCTGAACTTGTCTCACTATTTTTTTCTCCTTTTAAGTTTCCTCAGATGTATCTCTTGGGTTAGCCTATTTAGACATCAAAACAGTAATAAATAAAGGCACTGCTGCTGTACAGGTGAGAGCTCTAAAATCAAACATATGATGAAAGAAACAAAACCATAGAGCAAGCACGGGAGGGCAAAAATGTGTCTATACTTTAAGTATTACTAGGGAGTCCCAGGCTTAAAAGCAAGGAGAAACTATTTTCCAGCTCAAAAATAAAATCTGTGCTCTAAAGGATTAAAATGGAGTGAACAAAATACTGTTCAACATTAATGCTGCTGCAGTCTGGGGTGAAGATGATAAACATTGCATAAGCTTAGCATTAAGATTCTTGCTTACAGGGTGAGATGCATATAAACGATGATGCAAGATTCAAACCTAATGGAGTAAAGACTCCTGTTTCCTGTCTCATGGTAGCAGGAAGTTTAAATTTTTATTATCCACTCAGGACCTTAACATTTCACTTTCCTCTAAAGGGAAGATCATATGCAGGAGATTTCGTTTGCTTGGGGATTGAGTAGATTACTTTGATATTTCTGAAACTACAACGGTTGGTGTGCAAATGACCCATGAAGAAAAACACCAGTATATACTTGACTATTCCTTGGCTTTTATTTAAGGCAGACTGAACCCAGTTCTTTAAGGAGATAAAAACTATTCATTATTAAATTCAGAGAAGTTCCTGGCAACTTATGTAAAAGAAGTAAAACTGTGAAAATTGACCTGAATCTGACAAACGGATTAAAAATGGTCCATGCAAACATATCTTGTGTAGTTATGAGCTATTTGAAATCGCTAATCACATTCTTTAATAATCCAACACTGGTTTAAATGCCAATGCTGCAGTTCCACAACAGAAAACGGTGGTTTTGGACCACTGCACAGTCAAAACTATTGTGACTGTGTTGCTTCAAAGATTGGGAAAAGATCTGCAACCACTCACCTTCAAAAGTGACTTTGATACGTCAAGACTGCGATTAAAAAGGGAATAAGAGTCAGTTTACTATAAATTTGAGATCAAAGGGCATCAAGTTAGCATTTAAATCTACGTGCAATTTGTTTGTGATAATACGGCGTTAGCTGTGATAAATTAGTGAAAATCACAAATCTGTCGCAGAAAATTACCTGAACCTTGAGAAAATCAGAACGTCTTCCACAAATGGACACATAGTTGCTTGAGCGTGGTGATTTCAAAGCAAAATAAGACTGAAGTTGCTGCTTGCTTTTGCATTCCTCTACTGCAAAATGACACGCCTTAAATCAGTTGCACTCATTGGTGCAGACCCGCTCGATGTTGCCAATTTGTCTGCTTTTATAAATTAGACGGCAGTTATTTGCAAACCTTCAACAATCTGTCTGAAAGTGATTGCAGTCGGTCCGAGTCAGCTATACCAGCTATGCTTAATCGTCTTCTGCCATCTTTGAATTTGAGTAATTTGATCAAATCCAACAACAAACAACTAGACCAGTTTTTACTGAGTATATACGTTTATCACAACGTTCATACAGGAGGTGCCACTGATTAGATATCTAGTTTTTGATGAAAGACTCCCACATAATCATGCTTGCTTTTAGCATTTGTAGAACATTTTGGAATGTGCTGATTGTGAAGTTCTTGGCCAATACTTTTTGTTTGCTTTTGTTGTTGTTATTTAATCCCCGTTTCTTTCTGTCAGACAAACTAACTTTGAAAATTTAGACAGTGCGAGGCTGATGTGACACAACAGATGAACGTCTGCCATTGCCATCGGTAAATATTAAATGTTATCATTTTTGCTGATAGCTCAAAAGCAGTCAACAAGCAGGATTTTCAATTAACATATCACTGCATCCTTAGTGTAATAATATTAAAATTATACATGTTTGCATTTAAAAGTATGTTGATATGTCCCTGAGGTCACTGATGGCAGATCTGCAGGAGGTTATTGTTAGAAACCCTGAAATATCCCCAGAGTTTCTGTCTGCTGCCTGGTTTCTTATTCCTGTCAGTTGGCCTGGAGGGAGCTTCCCAGACCTGCTCTCATTGGACCTTATCTCTTACCCTGCAAGGAAGATAAAGCGTGGAAGCTATTTGGCTTGTTAATATACTCAGACACACACACACACACACACACACATCTTTGAGTGACAGAGGACGCAGAAAAAGAGTCTCTCCCTTTGCTCTCACATTTGAGTATTATCAAACCGAGGCGCTATCTAATCACAGATTAGCAGTTGACTCTGGCATGCCTATTGTTCAGCTTTCTCTCGCCACTCTTATCGCTGCCTTGTTCGCCTGTCATTCATTCTTTTTGCTGTCTTTTTTTAACACTGCTTTGTCTCTAATTTTTCTCCCTCTTTTATCTTTCCTTTGAATATACATGAATATATCGGGAAATGTTGAGTTTAGAGCCAGCTGGCTTAATTTAGCCTTCAAAATCTGTGTAATCTCTGTTTTGTCCACCACACCTCTGGGTAATTAATTACATATAGCATTTTCGTTAGAAGCACTTTATGAAAACCCGTGAACTTTACAGGTCTGTATTAAAGAAGGTGGCCCCTGTAGTGCTCTGAAGCTGAATGGCCACCTTTCTGTTGCCACAACAGCATTTTAAACCAATGTAATTAACTAACACGAATTGCCAGAGCGCGCACCAGCTCACTGTAGCACAATATTTCAGGTCCAGCCTCAAGGCTTTTGCACTCATTTCGAAACAGTTCCAGCAAATGCTCTGATTAAAAAGCTATTGACCCAAGCAGTTTCACTTTTCCCCAGCACACACTGTGAAATACCAAGCATTTTGGCTTAGTGTACTCATTTTTATTTAATTACAGCTCTAGTGAGCATGCTGTACCTAAATGTGGCATTAGAATGCAGCCGGCCTTTGCTCTGCTCAGCAGCGTGAAAAGACCAAGAGTTTCCTCTGGCGAGGCCGCGGGCCTGCGGGCTCATCCGTCAAGATGCATCTCTGGGTCAAGCCCAAGATACATGTAAAGGACGAGCATGGTGATATTCTGTGTTTTTCTTAGCCGAAACCAGCTAATAAACCTGGCTAATAAAATATTGATTGTCTGCCGTCTTATTCCTCTGTGTCAAAGAGTTTCATTGTTGTTTAAAAACTATATAAAAGATGGACGTCACCATAGGGCTTTCAGCCAGCTGTTTCTGATCGCCTATTTTTAAAGCCTCTACTTTGGTTCATTGGCTCTTCCAATTTTAGTTTTCTGTAACCAGACATGATCATATCTATAAAGGACAGCAGACTTATCAGCTAATATGAGCAAGTTTGGTTTAAAAATGAGTCACATACATACGTAAGTAATGTAAGTAACACACAAAATTGCCACATGGCTTTGAGATGGCCTCAGTTGGCCATTAGAGGAACTACAGCTTTTGTATTTCCCCAGTCAGCTTCACTTTCAGCTCAGTTGACACATGATCAGTGATGGGAATAACGCCGTTACAAGTAACGGCGTTACTTTTTCAGTAACGAGTAATCTAACTACCGGTAATTACTATTTCTATCGTTACAACGCCGTTACCGTTACTAACAAGAAAATGCGGTCGCATTACTGTTTTTCAACAAACAGACGGTTGAAGCTGTGTTCAGCTTACCGCACCTTATATCAGTTGCACGGAAGTAGCTGTAAGTAATCTGTTCGCTACAGCTTTAAGCAGCTGCGCGCGCTCCTGCGGACGGCAATCACTTTCTGCCCGACGATCACTTTTTGGCGCAACACCTGGAGCTAAGGGGCAAAACAATAGCATGAGTGCTGCTGTTTGACTAAGGAAGAATAAAGTATTCGTGGTAAGCCAATCACATGACCACTTCAAGATGACAAAGCAACAAGGTGACATATACCAGTTTTTAAATTGTGTTGATAGGCCACGTAAAACCAGAGTCATGATAAACAATATACGCAGCGTTTTTTCCTCAATAGTTTCATCACGTTTACTGTCTAACGACAGCGCTAGCATGCACTCTCTGCTTATGACCAAAAATACCCCAAACAAACAAAAAAATCTGCCCTTTCGTGTTGGTGGAAAAATGCACCATGTCGACCAATCAAAAATGATATGGCAACAGGACATTTGGTTGTTTAGGAAGAGGGGGAAACTTTAGGAGTGATGGTGAAAGAGAGAGCAGAAAAAAGAGAGAGCAAGTTTTGAGATGTGAGAGATTTGTGACGTTTAGCGTGTTTGGAGTGTGTAGTTAATGTGTCGACTTGTGTAATTAGTGTGTAGTGTTGTGGCGACTGAGGCGACTGATGTCTCCAGGTAGAAAAAGGAGTGATACACCTGCTGCTGTCAGACCTGCAGGTATCAGGCTGTGATGTTCTCCTTTATAGTGGACAGAAATTATTTTTTTGGAGTGGCACAAATAATTTGTGTGGCATCTTATTGAATGCAATTACTTTTACTAATTACTTTTTCAAAGTAACTTGCCCAACACTGCACATGATAATAATTTGCTACTGGAAATGAGGCTGAAACCAATTAACAGAAAAACATAAACTAACCAGAGATAAGATTCAATATATTCAAAGAAGGATATTGGGTAATATTAGGTATGTAGTGTAAGCCATTGTCACACAGTCAAGAAATAGCTTGTTGAAATTGTTGAGCAGAATTAATAAAGATGGTTTAAAGCTATATGTAGAAAGTTGGACTACTTTCATGAAATCTACAGTTCACGTTGCTCCAGGCACAAAGCTCTTGAGGTCAGCTTTGAGTCAAACACGACTGTGTCCATATTGTCTCATCTTTGCAGCGGGAAAAAAAAAAAAAAAAGCTCAAATTTCAGTGGGCGAAAGTGGGCCTTGCCCCGCGGCTCTGTGCTCAATATTAATGCCCAGTGCCAGCTGCGTGGCTCTTAACTCTTCACCAGGCAACTTGCTGCTTTTTGGGACTTACAGTCCAATTACATCAGCTATCTCCCAGGCTTTGTTAGCAGGCCTCTGTGTGTGTATGTGTAAATCTGTACATCTATGCATGTGCAGCAGCTGAAGTCCCCTCTGATGCCTTTTTGATGTTATACTGGTGCTTTTAAGGGCTAATACAGCATGCCAGTCTTTCTATCGTGTCTAACCTGGCTTTGAAAAAAAGTTAGTGCGCGTATGTGTCTCGGTATGTGTGTGCCGTCTCACTGTGGAGATCTGAAGACTTTTTTTCCTCTTGCAGACAGCACTTTGACAGGTAGCTTTGTCTAACACTTGTGCTACACAATGCCTAAAAGATCTTTGTTCTCTGCTCAGCCTGTCTGTCTGCCTTCCTCTCCTCCTAACAGCTTCTCTATTTTTTTTATTTTTCACAACAGCAACAACGCTTCTTTGTTATTTTAACCAAACGTACCTGATTGATTGCCCCTCTGTCAGCTTGTTTCACTGTTAAGGATGCGTTTATTAATATAAAAATTGCCTCCCACTTACTTTGGATGCTAACAAGCTGTGCCGACTTGACGTTAAAGCCACCCTAATCAATATTTCTAAATTCGTGGTGTTTCCGAGGACTGTTTGTATTGGATAACAAACATGCATCCCTCTTAGCTCCAGAGAGAATTTAAACATCTTTCCACTAATTGTTTTGTTTTTGTATAACGGCAGCTTTGCCTTCATTCTCAGCACTCTTATCAATAAAACTCTAATAAAGCCGCAGTAAACTCGCTGTATGGGGTGCGCCAATAACAACTCAAAACATCCAAAAAGACCACAAGCTGAGATTAGTGTTCACAAATTCAGAGTGATTGTACTGCCTGTCTTTAACATTCCGATCTTTCTTTGTAGTCTTTCACTGTCCTCTGAATCGCTGAGCTCGTTATTTATTTATTTTTTAAATGACAGATAATAATGTTTTTGGCTGCTTATTCTTCCAGTGGGAAGTCCATCCCTGGTGAATGGACGATCAGAAGATTTTTGCCAGCAGAGAAGTTGTCCCCCCTGCTGGCTATTAGAAACAATACAGGTTTAAGGCTTTGCGTTTCAGGTGTTTTCACGCTGTCTGTGGGTTCCTGCTGACATTACATCACTCATAACTTACTGGATTAATCCTCTTTCCAACACAACAAAAGTTGCACACTGTCAAAGAGCTATAGCTCAAGTTAGAGTCATATAATAATCTAAAACTAACATTTGGATATTTGACTTTTGGTGCTCACTGCATACTGAATGTCCAGATCACAACATGCCTCTGGTTTTATTGTCATTATCCATTAGCCTCATTAAATGCTTTGTTTTTCAAGTTAGCACCTTTTTAAAAAATGTGTTCTGTTTTTTTTTGTTGGTTGTTTTTTTTTTTTTACCTCATTGTTAATGCATTTAACCACAGTGTGCGCCCTCCCTTTTTTTGTGTTAGCCAACAAAACTGACAAGGACGCACCTTGTTTCGTACCTTGTTTCCCACTCACTGTGCACTCCCTTAGTTCATTTAGCTGCACTCCATTAAACATTATTTCCACTGATGGTCTTCATTGAAGATGTTATGTTTAGGCTGTTGCTGTTACATTTGACTAAGATGTTGGTGTATCAAAGTTAAAAAAAAAACGAAGTTTTGTGGTTGTGTCAAAATGACAGTTATCAAAGGCGGAGACAGAATCCTGTTGGCCGGATTTAAAGTAAATTCCTCGGAGCTGTTGTGTCTTTACAAAAAGCCTGGAGTAAGGCATTGATTTTGATGTTTGTTGTCTGTGTCTAAATTTACCAGTCGTCTAAACACAAACTGTTCTCTGTAGACTTTCAGTCTGTCACTTGCAAGAAACCCCTATAAGCTTGCTATGTTTTGTTTTGGTTTAGGGTGTTTTTTTGGTAGGCAAAAAGACACCAAGAACTGAGTGGTTTCACAAGAGAATTAAACTTTTTAAACTTTTTTGGGGGTGTTGTTTCAAAATATGGAAATATCTTTTCTGTTTTTTTAATCAATCAAACCATCCACTAGGGCAGGTCTTTTTGCTTGAAAGCCTAATTTTTCTTATCGCAGACCTTTAACAAGAAGGTCTCGCCACAGACGTTTGCATTGACTGACATTTGCCAGAGACTCTGTGACATTTAGTCCCGCGTGTGATCCATTTTAATACTTTTGATTTATTATACCTTTTGAAAATCAGGTCTGTAGCTTATTTGTCACCACACTGAACAAACCAGGTCATCGGTTCTCTTGTGGTTCGCAGCACTTTACAAGCTCCCTTTTCTCATATTAGAGGCGCCCAGATGCCCACGAGGTTGGGTTACCATGTGGGTGTAAATCCCATCAGTGGTCAGGCCTTTTGTGCATGACGTTGCTCCTGCTCTGCCCCTGCATTTTATTCCCTATTTAGCCAAATATCACCCCCAGAAATGATCTTAAATAAATATGTGTGACAAATATCACACAACAGAATGTGGAAGACCAATTTCAGGTGTTTGAGCTGTGAAATGAGTTAGCTTTGCTTTTCCTGGGGTGAGTCAGCCTGTTTATGATTTTTGGCCTTGGGGAAGTGTGCGTATGAATATTTGACATTTTCTATCACATGTAGAGCTGAGCGATATGAGATTTTTTCATATCACGATATGTTTTTTTCATTTCAGTCGATAACGATATCTATCACGATATAAGCCAAATAACTATATTTGTAAGATTTAAATGTGCCGTTGCTCACAAGTAAAATGTGAAATAATCAGCAGCTTGTTTTTATTTAAATATTTATTTCCCATAATAAGTTCAACAGGGTAGATGTACTTAAGGAACATGAGACTTTTTCAGATAAATAAAGGCAAATATTGCAAACTACACAAAAGGCAGCCGCTAAAGCGTTTAAGTTTCAAAATAGAACAAATGAAACAGACTAAATTGTCAATTCCACTTAGAAACAAAATATTAATTCTAAAAATAAATCTTAGTTTGTGTTACAGAAGAACAGACAAAACTGACTAACTTTTGTCAATATCAAATAAACTGAGAACTAAAAGGAAATTCTCAATCTCTCCTTGTATAGCTGAGCTTTTCAAACAGTTTTAACAGTTACTTTAGTCTGACAAAAGCCGAATGAAGAATTAGCGCTTCCAGTCAGAGACTGAGGCTACGTCCACGGGTACACGGGTATTTTTGAAAACGGAGATTTTCCGTTTTCGTTTTAAAAAATAATCCCGTTCACACATAAAGGCAGAAATGAAGGAAAACGCTGCTATGAACATGCCAAAGCAGCAGGTGGCGCTAGATTCCTAACCGTGCAGAAATGTTGGCCAATCAGAAGTCTAGAAGCCTCGGTGGGAAAAAGTAAACAAAGCTGGGGCATAGAAGCAGAACCGAGTCGTAAGTGTGGAGGGACAGTAACTGTGTGTATATGTAAGCATTTAAACACTGCAGAGAGTAGAATTAACAGTAACAGTATTGTAGAAATTCATTTCACCGAAACAATAACGTGGCGCACAGTGTGACGCATGCACCAGTTTATTGTATTTCCAGACTTGCTTTCGGCACAATTTACAGTGCACGCTACTCTGTTTTTTGTCAGACTTGAAATAGCCGAAATACCTTCACACTACGGAACTTCTATGGCTCTTCCGTTCGACAATCTCTCCGGCATTGGAACCATCATCTGTTTTCTCTTCGGTCACGCTCGGTTGATTTTTCTAGTCGGCACACTCATTTCCTCCATTACGCGCTGGCTCCATTACGCGCTGGCTCCATTACCCGCTGGCTGCTTCCCAAACAAACACACGTGCAGCTTGGCACTTGTGCTGTACGTAACAAGTCACGCGACGTGACGCTGCGGCTGTGATTGGTTTGGCTCTGGGCTACTTAATTTGGATTGGCTGACCTTTTTTTTTTTTTTTTTTTTTTTTAAGAGGACAAGAGCGGCGAGGTCTATCGCGATAGCTTAATTTCTCTATCGAGTAAAAGTTATATCGCGATACATATCGTTATCGTTCTATCGCCCAGCTCTAATCACATGCAAGCCTTCCAGTCTTTTAGCTCAGTCCTGTTCTCTGACAATACAGACTTTCCACATCGACATTTAAATGATACCTCACTACATTGAACGCTTATTCACTCTGACTCTGTCTCTTTTTCATCTCTACTTTTTGTTTTATGTTTGAGAATATTTCCATTTGAATTATTGAGCATTGTTTGAATTAACTCGTTTGAGTTCGTATGCTTCCTGGTTATTCGGAAAGTGGCTGCTGAGGCTGGTGAATGGACCTTAATCACAGGTTACAGGCAAAAAGATTAGATGGGAGATGTTTCGTGAAGCTGGGAGTGTTGGGTTATTTAAAAAATTCTGTTTAAGATGATAATCAGCATTTTTCCTGACTCAAACTAGGCCCTCGAGAGGGTGGGTGACTACAACTTTGATAATTAAAAATTCTATTTATGAAAATCCTGGTCAATGTTACTATCGTAGACTACAAAAACATCTTTCACAGGTCATGCAAACCACACCAGGATGAAGCCGCCATGTTTTAATATGCATATTTCCAACACAGCCCTCTTCCCCTGCTGCTGGGCTCAGAACTGTTTTCTGTTTGTCAGCAGTTGAATGTTGTTGTTTTTTTTCCCCCTTCGACAGGTAAAATCAAATGTGAGCAGGGAAGCAAAAATCCAATCACAAGTAGCCACTTGTGCATTTAAAATCAGAATATCATGTGTGAACCGCAGTGTGTCTCAGCTGGATCCAGAAGCGAGCTGGATATGAGATCTCCCGTCTGAACTGATTCCCATCCTCCCACCAGACTAGACACTTCATTACTCTCCCTGAGTGATATAAAACTCTTCTGCTGACAAAAAACACGCAGTGTCCTCTGACTTTTTTCTTACATTTCAAAATGAATTGATTAGTTTTAGACATCGATCCTTAAAAAAAGTACTATAGTGATACAGGAAATCGATACAAAAGGCTTTTTGCATGACAAAAGTAAACGCTCATTGCAGCAGAGCATTAACCTAAAATTACTGCTTGATGCTCACATTGCAGTTTTTATCCCTCCAGCCCATCCAGTTGTGCACTCCTCCCCTGTAACTTTCCTACAGAGACGGCAATTTTCTATGTAAATTCGCTTTCTCCCGATCGTCTTCATTTCCATACCAGCGCCGTCAAAAGAGCTGACTGTCAAAAGTGTGCCGAGTCAGCACCGACTGTGCCACGAGAGAGCAGAGGAAATAATAACGTCAGTCGATCCTCTTTGCACCTGTGCACGCACATGTGTGTATGTGCGTGTGTGTTTTATTTTTTAATACACAAGGCGAGGATTGCTACTTTTGAGATGGAAGATAAAGCCAAAGGTTTTACCCGTCTTAGAAAGAGATTCTGCTTCTCCTATCAAGTGTCAGACTCGAGAAAGGTTTCCAGCTGTGAAGCCAGAGGTGATCCAGAAATTTTCTGTCATCTTTGTTTGACTGACATGAGCTCAGCATTTCCTTGTTTTTTCTTTTTTTTTTTTTATTGCCTTAATACCTGTTAACAGAGTGTATTTGAAACTTTTCTTTTTCTTCTATGAATTACACTAGATTCACTAATAGATGAGTAATGTTTGAAATAACAGCAGAAGAAAAAAAATAGGTTTGCATAAACAAAAACTGCGCGCCCTTTAAAAGTTCTCATGAATGGCATCGCTGTTACGGCTGCCAACAGGAGACGTGACATTATGATCCCGATTTGTTTAATGTAGTGAAAATTAAAAGCAGTGGTGGAGAACATGACAGTGGAGGCCCTTCTTTCAGGGTGGATAGAATGAGTGGAGCATTGTGCTAACTTTGTGCATGCTTATATGTACCGCATTCATACACCGTGGAAAACGGACGCATGAGAAACACAAAAAGGCCACATTCATTATATGTTCTGTCATAGTACGCTTTTAGAATAAACTCAAGAAGCATGTAGTGGCTTTAATTATACTGAACATAGCGAGATGAAAGAAGAAGCCTTTAAAGGAGCTCCAGCACGGAAGGCTAATTACTAAGTGAAGACCAGTCTGCTCTCAGCTGCTATACAGTACCTCCAGGCTTGACGTCTGGCCCAAGTTGTATTGAATTAGGGCCAATAGATTAGCCAACAGTGAGCGGCATCTGTTTTGCTTTTGTTTTTTATAACTCAGAGCTGCATTCGACTCTGTCAGCGCACTTGGTGAATTTAGCCAGTCATTAGTACAGAGTACGGTCAATAAAACATCTGTACATTATTCTGCTGGATTCAAAACTGCACACAGTAGATGACAATCTGAAAGGAGTGGTTTGAAAACAACAAGATCTCAAGTTTCAGAGGCCAAAAGTTCTGTTTTGTGTCTACTACTGATTTGTATTTAATGTACATATTTAGGTCAGTCTATGGTTAAAAGTCTTCATATTTCTTATGTCTAATAAAGTGTCCAAATTTTAGATTTTTGATTGATCCATTTTAAATGAGCTTGGGCCCAAAGAAGATGGTAGTTTTAAATTGTTGTAAATGCAGCGGTGAGCTTCTGGCAGTGGTTCTTAGAAGTGTTCCCGTGCTGTGATTTCCGTAACTCATCGTGTCTTTTTAAGTGCAATTTACTGCCTTGCAATCAGTGCATGCTTACTGTTGTCACCATCAGGAACGGTGGCGGGTGCCAAAAGTGACGCCACAACTGCTGGCGCGGCCTGCTTTGATGTTGTTTAGGCTTGCCATGCATTTCTCGTTTTCTCTTTTTAACTTGGCCTAGACACAAGTGTAAACTTGGAGACAGTTTTACTCTGTCTTCACTGCCATTTCCATTATATATCACAGCAGGAGCACAAAGGTTCCTCGAAAACCTTGAGGACAAACCCCTCAGCGACTGCTTTGTTTCCTTTTTTAACTTCTATTCTTTTTTTTTTCTTTTGAGTTGTGACACATGATATTCATTAGAAGACTGCGACAAATCTAACACAACTTTGTTTTAATTTTCATGCTAAAGCAAACAATGCAGGGGCCATCAGTATCCGGTCCCAATGGAGCACGGGTTCTCTTTTAGCCTGGTCCCTTTCTCTTGATCCTGTAAATTTTTAATTATATTATGTCTCATAAATAATGTCCCAAAATTCTTGCAATGTTTGGTTGAGAAATGTTTTCCTTAAACGACTGAACAGTTTTCTCCTGCAGTCTTCTTTCTTCTAAATACATACATACGTACGTCAGTGTTACAACCTCATTAATTATGAGAAATTTGACCTTTTTTTTTTGCCCTTACCCTACATAAGCAATGTGTAAGGGCTCCAAAAAGACCTTTCAGACCTTTGCAGCGCTTGACTCTCTCATCTTTTCACTTTTTCCAGTTAAATGCAGGCTTTAAATACTTGTAGATTATTGCATTATTGGTTGTTGTTCCTTTATATTACACTATTTATTCTCACAATAACAGTGAAATGTTCACTGTCACTGGGTGACATTTGGGACACAGACCACAAAGGACAACTTGCATACATTATAGCTCATATCAACAATCTCTCTGTCAACATGTTTCATTCGCCGTCACCTTTTACGCTAACAGCCGACCCTCTAAACGAGAGGTTTGTATACCCTTTTGTGTGTTATCATGGCTGACAGGTGGCCCCTGCCGAAACAGCACAATAACTCTGGAGTTGCTCTCTCTCCATTTTCTCCATCCAGTCTCATTAGCATTCAAACTGCTTCACCTGCAGGGCTCTTTAGTAGTTGAGGGTGAGTCAGAGTTTAATTATTTTGGACAGTAAAAGGATTTTTTTTTTTCCAAGGTGTAGTCTGGACAGATCCACCTTTTAACACCAAAGTGACCCTGGAGGGGGAAAGAAAACATGCTGTAAGAGCAAATGCATTCATGGGGTCAGGAAGGTGCCAGCATATACCAGTGAACTGTAATGCTGAAGTTCCTTTTTCTCAGTATTTCCATATCATTTAGATAGACTTGGAGGAGAGTTCCCCTTTAAAAACCATCAGTTACGCTGGTTAATATTCCACCCTGAGGCATCCTGCCCGGAAATGTTTTTATACCTTGCAGGTATTTGCATTGCCAGCGTTGCTTCCTCCTGTTGTAATTCAAGGTTATGAGTTCAGACTCTGCTCTGACCCACACAGATGACTCAGTAAGTTATAGTCTGGGCTTTTTGCAGAACTTTGTACGGTTTTACTTTTATTTGTATATCAGACAACATGTAAATCAATACTGGCATTTTTTTTCTGTTCTTAGTTTCGCTCCTTCCCATTTGCTTTCCTTAAATGATTACAATTCCATCTCCCATCTTAAATCCGTGTTTGTTTTTCTTCCCTCATTCATCCTACTTTTTCCTTCCCCAAAGCAAGTTATTAAACCCAGAGTGAGCGAGCGAGTGAGACGGACACAGACAGAGAGAGAGAGAGAGAGCGAGGAGGACAAGAGCAACCATTCACACAACAGCAGGCTTCTTAACTACCGACAGCTGTCACCTCCTCAGAGTGGTTTGTGTGCAAGCCTCTCCAATACAGCTGTCAGGGCAGCAGTCTCCAAACGGGCCTCCTTCAGCTGACACTCAGTCGTACCCTCGCTTATGTTTTCCATATTCAGTCTGCACTCATCGCTGAATGGATTAATTAATTCATGAAGTGAACAAACATCACACTTCTGTGTCCTTTTAACTCTGCGCTAGATGTGCAGCCCCACGTACAGGGTAGGGAATGCTGTGTGGTACAGGAAGAATTAAAAATTGGGTGTTTAATTGTCAGTTAGGAAAGAGAAAATCTTTATATTTCGGAGGCAAAATTGAAGAGATATACAGGGAGGTGAGGGTGGACTGTTTAAAACCAGCGGCCTCACAGAAAGCTAAAGGTCCCGGCACAGTGGTGGGTTGGGCAGTTGAAGTCTGCTTGTAGTGATGTAAAACCATGTGTTTAATAACAATAAAAACCCATGTTTTGCCAGGTACAGATCACACGTTAACGCCACATGTCAACCGAGTTCTATGGATATCCCACATCATCACCATTTAAACCATTTGTTTAAAGTCGGACTGGACGGTGTAAAAAGAAGTTTGTAAAGGTAGTTTCTCATAGCTCCATTCTGATGCTATTAACTCGTATTCATGACACGGGGTGCGATGCAGTGCTGGAAATTGATCTCGCCAATCAGTCAAACTGTGTTGGCCTGCTGCATTGAGTTTGTTTTTACAGACAAAGACAGACAGTAAGGCAGGAAGAAACAACAACAGAAAAGAACCACACCAAACCCCAAATCCACAGCTTTGGGAACCTGTGTTTTAAGCTACTTAATAATCAGTGACAGATGGCTGAATAAAAACAAAAAACAGTCTTTAAATTAATCATGAACTAGTCATGTGTCTGTAAATACATCTGGGTGAGGATGCTTTTCAGTTTTGTTTATTGCCAAGATAACAGAGCAGATACAGGGCAGGAAATGAAAGAAAAAGAATGAGATAAAATGTGAGTGTTATATATGCATGAGTAGAAATTTGAATTGAAGATGGGAAAGGGGGGAAAAGGGGGGAGACAAAGGAATAAATCAATTTTCATCAGGTGTTTAGCAATGATGAGCACTGTCAGTGAAATGAGGAAGAAAGACGGAGGTGGTGAAGAAGGACAGAGGGGAGGAGAAGAGGGTAGCGTGTCAGGATCTGGGAGGGAGGGAGGTGTCGGCTCGCGCCGTCCCCACAGACGCCGCTGTAATCTGGGCCACGTGTCCCAGAATGCCTGCTGGTCACCCAGAGGCTTGGCTGGGTGATTCATCTTAGTTAGGGAGCTGTCCAAGCGACTCCCCGCGGACTGCAACACATAATCGTACACGCAAAACACACACACTGCAAACATATGTGGTTAGAGAAGAGGCGGAGGTTTGATTGACTGAACACCCATACTTAAAATTTAAGGTCCTTGGTTCCACCTTCCACTGTCGTCTCCTCACTCTAAACATAACCTGAATCTTATAAATGACCTTAACTCTGACCAAAAACATAATAAATCTAATTTATCTCATTCATATAAGTGCGCACACCTGTCAGCTATACTCACAACAGGAAAACACACTAACACTATGTTAGTTATTCTCTACTCGGAGATTACTGAACCAGGTGAAGCTTAAGATTGTTACGAGGGCCATTATCTTCTCCACACAGTTAATGCAGCTTTTACACAAGCATGGCTGATGTCTGCTTAAATTCTGCATGTTCTATCATCTACCATCTTTTGTAACAACCTTAGGCAAAATTTACTCATCACTCCCTCATTTTTGAAACGCTACAGCAACATACGGTTTAAGAGCTTAGCTTAAAACTTCATTCTTGAGCTCAACTTTATCCCATACAGAGCTGCAAAAAATAAATAACTATTTAATTATTGATAAAAAAAAAAGCTATTTTTTCTCCATTAAATTATTAATTATTTGGCCTAACGAAATGCCAGAAATACTATAAACATTAAGTTTTCCAAGGATAAAGTTTGTTACCATAGAGAAATAAATGTGAAATAACTTGAGAGCAAATCAAAAACTAATATATATATTTTATATATATTTTTATATTTTATATTTCTTTGATGTTCCAATTGCTTAACTGTTTAAATGTAAGTAATCCTCTTCAACAATCTTCAACACAACACAGTGATGTTCTGGACATGCTGTCACAGCCATTGATTCTTCACTTATGGTTGATAGCTTTAGGTAATCTTGGAAAGACTTTTAAACGCGTGAATTTACAATAAGTACTTTGCCATCTTTCACTTTAATTGGTTTAAATAATTTGGATATGCTGAACATTTGCTTGCAGCCAGCCTAATTAGTAGTTCTCATTTATTGTTCCTGTACTTGAGTCCTTTTTATTTATGTTGCTTAGCAGTTCGGTTGGTAAACTCCAAATTAATTGAGGCTGTTGTCTGTAATTTTAACAGGCTATTTTTAATAATGTTTCGTATTTCACTGCAGGACTCACTGACGTCATCTTTCTCGTTTTTGTTTCTTTAGTGTTCCTGAGATCTAAATCTCGATCGTTCCAGAGAGCAAAACACGCATATCAGTGTTAATGCCTGTGTTTTACACCTCATTGACAGGTGGCCGCCTCATTTGTTGACAGTGGTGATAGCCAGTCTTTACCCTGTGGAAATAAATCAGTCTTCTTTGTGTAAAAGCTGTATTGACGGGCCTGATGCTCTCACATTCCCTGCCTCATTTAGTTAAACCTGATTCAGTGGCTGATGTTCAGTGAATGTCTCAGCATGCGTTTAAGTATAGGACAATGTCACGATTTCAACCACTAGCTTTTCACACTGAGCTCAAGAAATCAATGTTTAACCATCATTTCTACTCCCTTGTATTCACTCTGACGAGATCTTTGAATAACATTTCACTGTGTGTTATACTTGTATAACTATGCATGTGACAAATAAAGAACCTTGAACCTTGAACCCTTGAACCCTTAACTCATTTGTAGACTAAAGACCAAAGCCAAACACATCTAATGGGAGGAAAGTAGAGTAAATTTTCCTTCTTTCTACCTCCTTTGTTAATGGTTTTATTGCATGAAAACCATGGGAGTGTGTCACATTCAGAATAGAGGTTTCTGACACAGCTTCACCTACTTCCAAGGTTCATGGAGAAGAACAAGGCTCTAAAGAGGCTCTAAAGCTCCAGCAACAGTATAAAGAGCAGCTTTATTACTTGACCAGCGTGTTTTGGGATCGGTTGTTGATGACCCTGATGAAGGCCACAGGCTGAATCATGTGGTCAAATATATTACACTTTATATTGCAAGTGTTGATGGAGCGTTGACCTCTTTAAACCCCATTCAGAGATGAAGCCTAGCAGACAGCTAGCAGGTATAAGCTGCTTTTCAGTTGAAGTAGCAACTCCCTTAATGCACACTTTAAACCTTAATACAAATTAAACAGATGAGTTATTAAAAAATTGGACCTTTTAACATTGTGTTTAATGGAGATTGACTCGCTTTTCGAGCAGGCCTCGAGTGGCCATGACAGGAGCCATTTTCAAATGCGAAAATAATACTTGAAAACCTATCGTAATGACTGACTGTTTATTAAATATGAAAAGATGAATACTCTTTTTTTAACTGTTTGATATAGTTATACAGCATAATATTCTGTATTTAACACAGCTATGTGCTTGTTCAGATGACCAGGTTGTCTCGCCGTAAAGGGCACACAGAAAACTCCTGGTACTTGAGCTGTTTGGTGTGCAGATTGATCTATTTTCACGTCTCTAAAGCAGATGCATCATGAGTTATTGGATGCTGATATGTGTTTCATCCATTTGCTAGGGTTAACATATGCAAACAAACAGACTGGTGTGTTTTCCTGAAGCCTTTGCTGTCAGAAGCATCGAGGTGTGAAATCTGATTATCAACATCAGCTTTTACTACTGACATCAGCCACAGGTTTTGCGTGTGCTTTTCGCTTTCTGTAGTACTTATTAAAGCTTGTTGGCAGCTTGCTTAATGGCCTTGGACGCGGAGTGTGTTTAATTCATTCATGGGCGCATCCCTGGGAGTGTTTTTATTCTTCCCCTCAGTGTGCTTCTAGCATTATTAAAGGCATTAATCACTGCGATCTGATGCCTTGTTACGACACGGCTCTGCTCCCACTGCGCAGCTAAACACACACGCATTTCGGTGTCCACAGTGCCATCAAACATCTTGGCTTGAAAGTACTGCATTGTGAAAGTCTCCTTGGAATACAGAAGGAACCCGTATGAGCGGATATATCAATGTTTTCATCTGTTAAATTATTTTTTGCTCATGCCGTGAATCCTGCACAAGAATCCGTAATCTTTAAGGGAATTTTTTAACAGAAAACATCGACTTTCAGATCTGGCTGCTTTGCTGTTTCTCAAATTCTTGTTAATATCCCTCTCGGCAAGGTGCATGTTCTTGAAATCCTTTTTAAGTCCTCCACCATCCAAACTCCATCCATCCACTTTCTTAACTGATTTTCCGATCCGTGAGAAGAAGTCACAGGAGCAAAAAAGGAATTAAAATTATCCATATTTTTTTCTTCCAGTAGAGGGAGATATTTTAGATATTTCATTTTAAGCCAGCATGAAATAATTTCAGGAAAGTGTTTAAACAGATATTAACACATTTACACTTAAATACACATTCGCCGCCTAGCTTAATGGTTTCTATCCATTAAGTAACCTGGAACGAATGTACTCTGTATGTTTTTTGCTCATTGCCAACTTTGTGGCTTTAAGTATTTTATCTCCCCCTGCTGGTAATGCAACCTCTGCATGCGTGTCCATTTCATGTTTTGCAGATTACACGTTACATCTATTATACATTTTGTTATGATATTGGGTTGGTAACTGTAGATTTTCAAGTTGATACGCCTCAAGAGGTTCTTGAAGTGTTAAAAAGCCAGTTTTCCTCATCTCATACAAGCATTTTGTCCTCTGTATTTTTACCGAGCTACTACTCTGCATTTCCTCCACTGTAGGAATGTAAAACACTGGTGATTTGAAACTAGCCCATTCGAAACTCGAGACTCAAAGTCTACTGAATTTAGCATGCACTGTTAGGTAATAACTCAGATTTAGGTGTGCACGTGTAATAAAGAGTAAACATGTTTGTTCAGCCTGGTAAGAAATATCTCCTGGCTTTTCTCATCACTTTTTTCATCTTTTTATGAATCTCTGTTACTTTATATTTAAAAAATCTATTAACTTTTGTGTTTTTTCTGGTAATGTATAAATAAAAAGAATTAATTTAATCTTCACTTAGCAAAACATGTTACATTTGTTTTAGCTCTGGCTAAAGACTCAGTTCCTTCAATTTAGTCAAATTAAAAATATATGAAATATAAAGAAATGTGTGTCAATATTTGGTAGACCTCATAAAGTCTGATATATTGGAAATACTCAGGTGTAGCCTATCATCAGTCTCTGTCTGCATGTCAGGCGGACAAAAATGTAATAGGAGAAACATGGCTCATCTTGACGGTGTCAAACACATCGACACGTTGCTCCGTCTCACACGAGGATATCTGACATTTATTCCCAGAATGCCAGCAGTTAATTTTGGCCACATTTCTGTTACCTCTCTCGCTACTTTAACTCTCAGTAACCTTTCCTGCCTCTGAATTTTGAGGAGAAAGTCATAGAGTTGCCACATTGTTTTGACGAGTGGCCTCTTGAGCTTTTCTTCTTCGCAAATCTTTTTCTCCCTCCTGCCCCCGTCTCTCAGACCCCGCTGAGTGGCTGATCCCTCGAGTACAGACCTGCCAGCTCATGACGCAGTGTGATACTGCACTGTCTCTGACTCAATGTGTGTGTAAAAAGACACATTTCCACATATAGTAGAATAATGCATGAATAATAACAACAGAGCTCATTAGCAGTAGTTGGATAGTTAGTCGGTCCTTTATTCGTGGTGATTAAATACCAATTTGGGGTGATCATCATCATCAGCCAATTATTTCACAGCGTCAGTCACAAAATATTGGAGGAAAGCTGGCGAATTAATCTCCTTTAGGTATTTGTGGCTAACTGTACACTGCTGGTGACATCTGGTTTCAAAAACATCAAGATGGAGACAGCAACTCCATCTTAATACTGTGAACATGAAAATCTGCATGTGCTATTAAATTCAAATAAGCTTGAACTGGCTTTGAATGGCAAAACTTTACATATATTTTCTACCTTGTTGCAAGACTGCGAGCTACATAGCAGCCTCTGGTTGAAAGAAATAGCGCTATGCAGTTCAGTCACACATTTCAACAAGAAACATCTCTGGTGTTGTTGTTTTTTTCTCCCCTTATGAACTAAGGCAGCTCCCAGAAGTGGGAATAAGTCTCACATGTGCGAGTCACAAACAAGTCTAAAGTCTTAACCTTCAAATCCCAAGTTACTGTGGGGAAACCAAGCAAGTCAAGTCCTATGAAATTCCGATGATCTATCCCAGATTTCACATTTTCTGTCTTGCACTGGTCATGAATGTTCAAAAGATATATATATATATTTTTTTTAGCAATAACCCTTGGAAGCTTTCTGATTTTTAACATTTTGTGGTCTCAATAAAAACTCTCCTAACAGCACAAAAACAAGAGGATTCAGAGGTGCTGTTCATGAGAGGTGTGGCAGGATCTGATTGACTTGAATCTGTGGGACAGGTGCCACTTAATTCTACACCTAGAGTCAAGTTATAAGAAAAAAGTCCAAATCCATGTGGGCTGCATTAACAGACATGAAGCCATTCTCATTCGTGTCAGTGGGCAGCAGCACCAGTTTGAGTCAAGCCGCTGAAACCCTGGCAGCAGTGTCAAACTGTCCACTACGTCTTAGGCCAAATCCCATTTCGTCTTTACTGCTTTAGTACACTCACACCAGAAGCCAAATATGGAAGTACACTTCACTTTTACAGCCAACAAAATCAGACACCTTGGAGACAGAACTAGAACTGCTACAAAGCTGTCTTGTCAGATTTGCTAATACAAAAGATTAGACTGGGAATTTAAATGCACTTGATAAGAGATCACCAGTCAAGGAGGAAATTTGCTGTTGTGTTGCTTGCAGCAGAAAACACCTGAACTGTGCTTAAAAAAAAGGGAAAAAAAGTGGAACCAAGAACGTGATTAGCACAAGTTTTATACAGGTTAAAAAACAAATCAAGTCTTACGTCACGCTTTTAGGCTGTTACACAGTACTGCAAACAACCAAGGAGTGGTAGACATCCAGGAAAAACACCAGATATTACCATATTAATCTAAGAAGAATGAGCATTATTCATTCCTGTGGAAATTGAAAGAGTTAAAAGTGCACAAATCCACTTTTATAGGGCATCATTTCCCAGTTTCCTGCAGGTCTGAGCTCCAGGTGTATTTGCTCTCGTTTTCAGGTTGAATATTCATGACACTATTTAAAGCCACACTGGGCCTCTGTGGTGGGTCCAAATGGATCTGAAGGTTACATGCATTGAAAATTCAACTCTAGCAGTCCGTAACTGTGTAAATTGATGTTAGTACACTTAAATACACACCACAGGCTTGTGTTTACCAGCACAGGCTGTGATGTCTCACCCTGAAAGATACCAAAGGGATGAGAGGAGATCAAAGATCCGCGAGTCTGGCTTTCTCTGGATGGAAGGCTGACTCACTGCTGGATTTTTGGTTGTTTTTTTGTTTTGTTTTTTTAAGATGTGTTTTGCTTTCACGTTTAAGCTAAAGTTAAGCGGTTTTCTCCTTTTAGCCTCACAGATTGTGATAGAGTTGCAAATCTTACTTTCTTTGGGCAATCAGTTTGGTGAAAGCAGCAGGAACACATTAAATAGAGGGGAAACGAAACATTGCTGGCTATATAATGGCAAAATGGTGAATTAGACGTAAGCTGGAGAGCCATAAATCAGTTTTTTTGTAGTGAGAAACTGTTTTTAAGATATCTATGTTGAGTCAGCGACGTTTTAAACAACTAAATGGGCTAAAGTTTCCTCACATTACACATGGAAAACATCAGTATAGCTCCAAGCAACAGTAAAGCAGGCAAGGAAAGATACTGGCAAAAACATTACTGGGATAAAAGGAAGCAGACAGGAAAGAGGAAAAGCCTGGAATAAAGGGATAAAGAGTGGAAGGATGGGGGAAGCACTGAGCTACAGGTGTAAGCCTTGGATTTTGAGCAGAGATGGAGATTCGCAAATGTTGAATTATATTTTCTGCTGAAAATTCAAGGAAATGTAGAGGCATACATCAGCTGCTCGAACCATCTTGTAATGAGTTGCTTGTTTTTGTTCTGTTTCTTTCTCAGGTGTTTCGCAGAAAGGCAGTGGAGTTGGGCGAGAAGCTGCTGCCTGCATTCAAAACGCCCACTGGCATCCCCTGGGCTCTGCTTAACCTCAAGAGGTAAAACAAACAGACAGCACACACACTTGCTCTTTGTCTCCCAGCAGTCCACTTTCAGGCAGCAGGTCTGTTTTGATGGCCTGATGCTTTAAGGGGCGCCATGGTCTACCCCTCTCTGTTCCACTCGCACACACTGAGCTGAAATGCTTTAGTCTTACATGACAGAGCAAACTTGTCAGACAGAAACTGTTTGATTTTTTTGCATCCAGGGCTTCATCCTTGAAACTAAACTGCATTGGAAAAGACAAACCCAAAGAGGTTGGGGTTACAGGCTAGTTACATGGCAGTGCTGGTGATGTTTCCTTTCCTCTGGCTGAAACCCTCTTTGTGCTCCACCAAAACCTCCTCCATATAAAAAAAAAAAACCCTCATACTTCTATTTTAACATTTTTTCCATTTGCAGAGATATAAACTGATTTTAAGAATCTAAAAACTGACTTTTTTTCACTCATCTAATTTCCAAGTAACAGTCATTACTGGTTTGCTTTAAAAAATTGCTTTAATTTGACTTTATTAATAAGGTCATATAAAAATCACAGGTGTCTCACCTGTGGGTTGAACCTGCTGTTCAAACCTTTGTTTAAGGTGAGGAGCTAAAATGCTGCATTTCAGATGATGGATGAACCGAGCGATTAGAGGGTTAAAATAAGTAGGGATTATTTTGGACTCTCAGTCATGCAAAGCTACTCAAGCAGAGTCCAAGAAAAAAAATGTGCTTAAGAACACAGTTTTATTTATATATATAAAATAAAATGTGCACAATGCCAAAATTAGAACTTTAAAGCAATTAAAATAAATTCCAACCAATAAGCACATAACATTTTGGGGTCTTTAATAATAATAATGGATACTTTATTGATCCCCATGGGGAAATTACTTGTTTTTCTCTGCATTTGACCCATTCACTCAGTGAAGCAGTGGGCAGCCCACTAAGCAGGCGCCCGGGGAGCAGTGTGTAGGGACGGTACCTTGCTCAGGGGTACCTCAGGGTAGCCGTTAAGTGGATTCGAACCGCCGACCTTCCGATCATGGGGCGACCACTTTACCTACTGAGCTATCCCTGCCCCCCTTTAATATGAAAATATGAGTATCTCTGTATAAAAACAATTAGAGGTCTGCAACTATTTTTTGCTACAGTCCTTCTGTCAGTCACACATGATGAGGAGAGCACTATTTTCTTTCTATCAGTCGTTCCCCAAAGAGAGACATGACATCCAGGCTGTTTGTCAGCCCGTTAATTAAAAGGCAGGTTGTCATGACGATAAGCGCGCTGTAACAAATTAATTTTCTCTCTGTCTGTATGGGTGAATGGACTCTGCCCGCCTTGTCCTCTTCCCTGAAGTGAGAAATACCCCAGGGAGAGTGAGTGTGTAAGTGAGTGAGTGTGTGTGTTCATGTCTGTGCACATGTATGTGGCTCTGCACACATACGTGATCCCCAGAGGCCTGAGCAGATTGCTGTTGATGATGACTTTACCTGCATGACTGAGTTATGATAGCTTAGAACCACACAAGCACAACCCCATATTCCTACACACACACACACACACACACACACACACACACACACACACACACACACACACACACACACACACACACACACACACACTCAAATAACTCTGGAAACAAATTACAGTAACAAATATACAGAGCAACAGAGAATGTAGGCTATTAAACTGCTATTTTTAAGCTAATTTTTTTTTTCTTGTCTATGAAATTGACAGATTAGCATTATAAAGATGTTGGGAAGTTGGTTTCTTTGCAACACTAATGGATTCTTTTTTGAGAAGAACAATTTTAATCAAGTTATTTTTCAAATGATCCAGATTTGCTAGAAAATTCGATGGGTCTTCCTTTCCCTATCCAATTCCTCGCCACCAGATTTCATAAACTTTGTCTTTTAGTTTTTGTATACTTGCTAACAGACACCTTGGTTCTTACCTTAACAGAAGAATGAGCCGAAGGAAGAACACCTTACAGGGCCAGACTTTGTAAAAGGTGTTAGGTTTCTTTGTATTCCATGATTGTACAAGAGATATAGGGACAGGGCCATGGTACTCAGTGAACCCTGAACAGAAAATCTTTGGGTTACAGTAACTTCGGTAAGCACAGCGATGGTAGTGGACTGAACTCTGGCCCCAAATATCCAACCACCATCTGAACTGAAAAACCTATCAGCCAGTTGTGTTGTTTCACTGACACACAGACGCAAGTTGACATTTATCATGGTTTCGGCTGATAGGTGTATGTCCTTGTTTTTTTGTATTGTAACAAGTCTGACTTGGGCTGACTGCAGTTATTCTCAGATGATGAGGGCAACCTGACTGCAACACTTCTCTTTCCAGTAAGGGACTCCACTTGAAGGGACTTGAAGACAGAAACTGACTGCAAGTGGTTCTGGTTCTGGCAACTACTGTTTTCCCTAGTGTGACTATAGTATTTGTTTACTGTAATGTGAATTAGAGTGGTATTTGTTCAACTCCTCCAGTGGGATCAGCTAGAGACACTGATCATTGCAGCCATCTGTGAGGTTGTGAATCCTTAAAATAAACTGAGTACAAGAATGCAAGTTATTCTTTATAATCTTTTTATAAAAGATTTCAAGATCATTTCAATATATCTGTTTCCTCCCCTTCCTACTGTTGCAGATATGCACCATCTGGGAATCCCTATGCTATTGTATTGATATATCATAAAAGATCAGCAGAACCATCAGTGGCAAGCGTAATGTAATCCAACAGACAATGGGGTTTATGGTAGCTTTTAATCCCATCCTGAGTTATGTAAAGACCCAGAAGATCTATAAAACTATAAATCTAAACTTCCATATCCACTGATACATATCAGACAAGTGTTATCAATATGTCTCTCTGGTGATAAAAACTCGTCTGTGCTTTGAAAATGTTAGTTATTTCATTTCTTTTGTTGTTAAAACATCATTAAAACAGTCTATTGAGGAAATTAGACCATGTAGACATTATACAGAGAGAGAGAGAGGTAGAGGTCAGTTGCAGAAATCCTAAACTCAGAGTGACGGCTCTGAATGATCTGTGGGATAAACAGCACTCAGTCAAAGTTAGATTATGTTTAATTCACTATGTGCAGGTCAGAGAGAAACGAAGCAAGAAGAGATCAAAAGATTTTAGGAATGAGAAGTTGAGAAGAAAAATTGAAAGTGCTTTTGAAGTAGGATAGTTTTGAGTTAGATTACTGCCCATGCAACCTTGACCCAGATTGAGGTAAAATAAATCTGTAAAACACGCTTGCAAACGAGGCCCAATTACTGAATCATCTCTCCCTTTATCCGCCCGTCCTCCCTTCTCTGTTTTACATTCCATTCTTTTATTCTCCTCCATTTTTTTTCTTTAAAGTTTTTCTCACATCCCAGTCTCTTGTATTTCTGTCCTTGTTCAGCCCATCCATCTTATCTACAGTGACCCAGTATCTCCTTCTGTTTCAGGATGTGTACTCCAAGTCCACTCCACTCCATGGCCTTGTTCTTTGTGTTCCCTGTCGGTAGCCTTTCATCGCTCTACCCTGCAGCTATCTGCAGAGCCCAAGAGAGACCATAAGAAATAAGGCCACAGTTTAAAACATCTTATTGCTTCTATACCAAGTGAACCTTGTTTGCTCAATGGCCCTGTGTTAATTTCAGAAAACAAGATAAATGCGATGTCCTCAGTTTGGAAAGGTTTTTGCTGCGTTTCCTTTGGGAATTACGAGTGTGTTCAGACAAATTAATAAAGGCTTAAGATAAACCTGCGGAGCTGCATGTAGTTAATTTCTAAAGATAAAATCTTTGGCCTGAACACAGCACGTGTTAACATTTCAAAGAATCAGGGTGTTTTACTGGGTTCTATTGGGAGTATTTTGGAAATGAAATGTTTGAGATAATTTTTATCTCACTAAATCTCAAAAGAAAATCTGAACATCAGGTTGAAATCACTCACTGTCTGGTTGGGTATGTTCAGTACGTGTTAACATGGTAATCATAAAATAGGAACAGATCTGAATACACTAGTGTGTAGCTCTTTATTTGTTTTCTTCTTTCCACTCTTTGTTTGCTTTTTGTTTCTGTCACACCCTCGCTTCACCTTCCCTTTATGCTGGACTTTTTTTCTTCTTTTGGCAGCATGTAGAGTTTCCATAGTTACTCCCCCATCTACCATTTCAGCTAGGGAACAATACCAGTACCTACTGGGGAAAAAGTGTTATCCTTTTCCCCTGGAGAATTTGTACCCAGTGGCAGACAGAACTGCAAATTGAAAGTAAACCCTAGAGGGAACCAATTGAAATACCAATGATGCATTCAGTAGCTCCAACATTAGTTTCATGGCTGTAAGTAAAGTAAAAAAAAAAAAAAAAAGCTTTTCTTTTTTCACTTTAACATTTAAAACCTGAAACTAAAATCTGCGTATCTGCTTGTCGTGGATCATTATGGTGTGTAGAGACCAAAGTTTAAATAGAGATGTTGCAAATTCATTACAGAAAAATCTAATTTATGAAAGGTCATAAGAGCTGATCACATGTCTCATCCTCTGAATGACAAGCCACCAGGAACAAAGGACGATGGAAGGTTTTGAAGGCCGTCAGAGAATGTAAAGGAATAATTCATCAAGAAATTTTGTCTTGATGTCCAGCTGATTTATCTTCAAAAGGCACTTGAAGGTGGATCAGCTTGCTTGCAATATCCAATAAATCAACAGTTCCTCATACAGAGTCAAAGGCTGGCCCGGCCTTCCTCTCCGACCCCCCGTGACCTTTAGTTTGTACATCAACTCATTGATTGCTACTAACCGAGTGGAAAATGCTGCTAAGATACAAATGATTTTTTTTTCCCGGTTGATCTGCTGCAGATTGGGGCGTGTTAGGGCAGGACTGCAGCCAGATGGACAGAGACACAATTGTCCCTGAAATGAGCTTTAAATATTTGAGAAGGTGAAGAGGTGCATCACTGAGAAGGCTGGGGTAGTGCTCCTCTAAACTAGTTTTTGCATTTGACATGATTATTTTTTCCCTTTTTGGTGCTTCTGATTTGTTCTGCGTGCTTAATTCAATTTTTTGTAGTTAATGTTGTTTTTATATTTAAGACAAAGGGAAAGGGAATACGCTAAGCACATAACAGTCTTTAAGAAATAGATTACTCATATTTTCATTTCTTAGAATAGCATGACTCATCGTCTACCTTTGCAGCGTGCCCCTTAATTAACACTGAGTTACTGAATCGAGATATTATAAGGTGGGTAGTGATGAAAGGGTTTTGGAAAAGAATAACTTTATTTGTGCTGTGTAAGTAACTAGAAAATATCGTTATGTTTAACTGGATTTTATCTACAAGATTGATGTAAGTGGTAGGAACTCACAAACTCACTTTTTGCAGATGACCCTGTTGCATATCTTATTAAATCTGGCCCAGATTGTTGTATATCTTATTAAATCTGGCCCAGATATCTGCATCCGTCTTAAAACCACTACATCGATTGGGTTTTAATCCAAATATAGAGTACATAGAAATGTACTATGTTCACACTGGCACGTGTGCAAGCCAAAATACTTTAACCTAATGCAATGACTTTTGTTTGCATGTGCATGTCTCTGTGTATAGTGCAGAATACAGTGTGTAGTATTTAGTTGCTGTGCTTTAGCAACCGACAACATATAACTGCGCTGTACCAACTAAACTAATTTCCCTTTTCCTCTGACACTTTCTCTAACTTTTTTACACACAGGCACACACACACAAACGCATACATGCACACACACACACACACACTAGTTTCCCAGTTGTTATCTGCTTTGGCCAGTAAGTCCCATAGCTCTTCTATTAACATTCAGACTGATAAAGCCCTTGCAAATCACTCCCACTGCACTGCATACTGACTGGCCTTAATGGGATGAGGCATTGTGTAAATGTGTGTCGGTGTGTGTGTGTATGTGTTAGGTTTTGCTGAGGTATCTGGATCCGTGCTCCACCCTGAAATTAGCTGCTCATTCCTCTCTACAGGCATCATGGTGATGATTGCTTCCCACACACACGCACACCTCTGATTGGCAGTAAGGCATTTAAAAAGTGCTCGAATCTGCATCACCATTCCAACAAAAGACTTGGTTAAAATGACAAGTGGCAAAGAAATCATGCTGAAATGTTAAGTGGTACCTCTGAACAGGTATTTATATGTGAGGTCTGACACCGTGGGATGAATTTATGGGAAAATGTGAATCTTTTTGCCTTTTTCAGACTGAATCAAAGAGCTGTATACATTTCTGAAGTGGCTCCCCCACCACGGCCCTCTGCATTACAAAACGCAGTAACTTGTGGGGAAGTGTTTGCTTTCCAGGCGAACTGCTCCTAAAAGCAATGTCATCATCTTCATGACGTTGCAAAGTTAAAACTAACCCTCGTTCCGTTTCCTTATCTCAGAGAGGAAAGTATTTTAGAAAAAACTGTCAGCTTGAGGCAAATTTGCTCCTTTTCAGCTCTTGGCTCTGGGACTGAAGCTATCAATCCTGAGCTCTTTGGGTCTTGGAGTTTGATTAATAGGTCTGCATTTGAGAACGGCTCTATTAGTGCAGCCTAGTGAGGGTGCCACACTGGGTGACCCTGTAGTGCCACTCTGTCATGGAGCCCTTTCTTCTCGATGCGATAGGAAAATTAACTTGTTAATCCAGAGCATGTCTGGAAATTCTTTGCTTAGCAGAGACTGATGAATAATATCTAAAGCAGCTAGCTCATATTTTAAGTTAGAGCTACAAGAGTGCTGGAAGAGTGCTAAGTGCTGAATGTCATCAGCATAGCAGCAGCAGCAGAGAAACCAGTAAACAACCAAGATCAAGAGGTTGAAGGTAATAAGAAGCAAGAAAAATAAGTGTAAGAAAATACAAATTCTCTCATGCCCAAATTCCCTGCTGTGTCACATATTCACTGGATTCAAATGCAGTGTATTTGAAGCACTTTGGGCTGCTCTGCCCTTTTTACTACACAAAGGCTAACTCCAGGTACAAGTCTTGCCGTTAGCAGTTTTCCACATATAAAAGCAGATTAAATAAAGATTTAAAAAGACAATAAAGAACCAGGCAAACGTCAAAACTTGCTGGTTTAACTGTTCAGCTGATACCCGTCCATTTACGTCAAGTAATTACGGATTATGGTCGGCTACTTAGCTCTGTGCCGCGTGTGAACAGCAGTCACCCTGACTCATGGTCTCTCCCTGATATAAAGAGGAAAATAAACTCACTGTGTCCGTCTCTCTGTGTCATGTCACCCACTGTGTGCACAGAGATGTACTTAGACCAACACAGCTGTTCCTGCTGTGCCTCACAATTAACATTATAGCAGTTTAATAGCACTACTTTAACTGAGTGCAACATTAAATGCAGAAAAAGCTGGCTAATTGGAGTGAATTAGAAATGAGCTATGAGAAAGAGGCCAATCAGTACTGATCTTTTTGAGACAATACAAACAGCAGTGTGTTCAGTTAATATCAAACAGTGTCGATGAGAATGCTGGATAAATCTCAGCATATGGCAATAGGCTGTAGGGTGGCACTGCAGTGCAGGGAGTTGTCGCCTCACAGCAAGATGGTTAGTGATGGTAATGCCAGGGACGGGGAGAGATGAAGGCAGCTGTGGTGACCCCTAAAGGCAGCAGGTAGAAGAAGAAGAGTTTAAGTTTCAGTATCGGCATTGCTATGTGACTAAATTAATAAGTGTAGTGCAATGAGCTCTTTTAGTGTAGTTTCATTCCTGCAGCTGTCATCTAAAATTTTAGGGTTGTATGTATCTGGATGAGCAAATGACAGCACCTCTGTTTTGGCCTCAGTTATTAACTCATTCACTGCCATTGACGTCTATAGCCGTCAATTGCAGTGAATGAGTCAATGGGTTTAACTCATTCACTGCCAATGGCTGGCAGTGAATGAGTTAATACGCACAGATATATGCAGCAGCAATGCACTCTCACTGCCCTAAAGCACGTTTTTAAAGCAAAGAAAAGGCTAGCGTTCGGGATGTACAGAGATTTCTTTAAAGAACAAGCTACACAAAGCCAGACATCCATTCTCAGTGCAGCTCTCCTCAGTTGTAACCTGAGGCGGTGGAAGGCAGCCATGATTTAAGGGCTCTAATTAAGTTGCTAACTGTGAATCTATCGCAATTCACATTTTCTCTTTGGCCGTAGGGAAAGTACGATAGATTTTAAGACGCAGAGGAAGAGATGTACAGCAAAGGAAATCGAGAGGAAAAGGAGAGGTAAGAGAGGTCGTGGCAAAGATGAGATGGAGGACAGTGAAAGGCTTTCCAGAGAAAACAACAAAGAGAACTGGGCCAAAGTATTGGCCTCACCCAGCTATAGAGTACAAATGAATTGGAGTGCTTCCTGACATAATTTTAGAGGAGCGTGAGAGGGCACTGCCTGGTGTGACATGCTAATTTATGGAGATGTATTGCTTTTTCTGTTTTTCCAGGTTATAGCTTGGCACCACAGAATTAAAACCTCTGTTTTTTGGCTCTGCAGAATTCACTGGAGGGTTAGAAAACTAGCAGGCTATGATTTGTTGTTTTGCAGCTGGCCAGGAAATAGCTGTGGGCGTTAGAGGTTGAATGATAAGAGCATTGGACAAGACACCAAGAGGATGGGAACATGTCCTCCAATGCAGACTATTTTAATTCACAGTGGCATCGTTTTGTAATGACTTGTTTTCTGGGCTGAGGCTTTGGATCTTTATTTGTTGCATGCAACCCTTGAGCCCCTAGCTATCCCCATAGTGAACTTAAATGTAGTGAACTAAGTTGGTCTTGAAGCATATATAATGTAATGCACGACAATGCTCTGGAGTCTTTGGGGTAGGGAGGCTAATCACGTTAGCATGATTAGCACCAAAGGCAGCAAAATGGTCAAAATCAGAACTAGACTTTCAAGACACACATTGTGTATTTTTGAAGGTAAGAATTTGTTTGTTGGAAAACTGCAGAGTGCACCTTTGAGGTTATGGTTAGCTTTAGATTGAGTTGGAAAGTGGACAAAAGTGAAGTTTTTTTTCTTACCTGAGAAAAATAATAACAGTCTGGCCACAGACGTTCTTTCGCTTCTGGATATAATCAGAACTGGAACCACAAACATCATAAACCTTTTCAGAGCGGACTCTTTCTCCTGGCAGTCTTTCCAAACAACCCGTACTTGTTTTTTGCCTTTCTAATGGTATCATCATGAGCTAACTGAGGCCTGTAGAGTCTGTGTAGCACTTGGGTTTTTTGTAAAAAAAAAAAAAAAAAATTTTGCATGGGTTGAATTTGCTGGAAAGTCCACTCCCAGGAATGTTTTGGCATTGTGTTAACACACACCTGAATGCTGCAGACCAGCAAACAGCAAAAATGTGCTCACATTTGCTGATAATCAGATAATCAAGTACAGTGGTACCTCGCTATAACGATTTTTTGTGTGTGCAATTTTGCATGCTGTTTTTTTTTGTTTGTTTGTTTTTTTACTGTGCATTGTGTTCTGCGTCCTGATTGACTGTAGACCATTGTCAATCAATCTCATGCGATGTTTCCTGTACAGAATGCGTTCAGCTTGTCAAATTTACATAAATCTTTGATAAATCGAACTTTGAGAGTGTTTAAACAAAAGAGAAAAGTGTGAAAATGTTCATGTGTGTCTGAGAAAAGTGTATAAAGCATGTAGTGAGGGGTTTTATAGCCTTAAAACATCTATAATAATTGTAAAAAATAAAGTTAGCTATTTCACGGATTTCACCTATTGCGGGTTATTTTTAGAATGTAACTCCCGCGATAAACGAGGGACCACTGTATGTCTGATTAGTAGCCCCTGGCTGCTTTTTACCCTTTTAATTGCTATGGAAGCAGTAGGAGTGTACATAATTTTTCATAGGAGTACAAAAATTAGGAAGAATGGCATTGCTTTGTTTCTAAGAAGGCTTTCAAATGTATCCATAGTGTTTTAATAAGCAGGACCTTGTCAAACTTTACCCAAGTGACCTGGAATCATAGGTTTTTGAAACTTAAGTCAAAAGTGAAACAGTGATAAGTTACCGTTTGGACTGAATGATTAATAGTCAAATGTAAGTAGTGTGATATAATCTGTTCTGTTTAACAGAGAGATATTACTGGGATTAAATTCTGCATGGCATAATATCTGCCCCTTAATGAATATAAAAGGGGAAATGTGAGGCAAGGAAATTAATTTAAAAAAGAGTTCCTGTTAAACAAACAAACGCCATCCTATCACTCCTATCAGAGGTGGATCATGTTGGCTCATCTTCTTAACTTATAATGAAAGTTCAATATCGGCTTTAATACGCTGATGTAAGCCTCATATAATCTCTGAAAGTCCTCTAGTTCTAGGTCACAGTAGCAAATTGATTAACATTTACAGCTTGGTTTTTAAAGAGAATAACCAAACGTTTTTCAGTGTGCTGCACTCTAATATTACTGTTTGGTATAAAGCGTGGCTCATCGGCACAACATTTTATCAAAAGCCAGCATGTCGATGAGAAGTGAGAAGCACCGCTGTGACTGTTCGAGAACTGAATTCAATAAACCGAGACTTTATATTAATCCAGAGTTTAATATGAACCTTCATACCCCTCGCTGCTGTGGAAATGAAGCCCACTGAGATCACAAAAAAAAGAAAAACAGGCAACAGGGAGAACTCTGTTATCATTTTGGATTAGACATCTTGGGTGAAAATTTTCTGCAAATTAGGACGAAAGCCAGCTGAGGCGAAACTTTGACCAGTTGTACAACGTTTTTATAATATTGCACTTTATGTATTCTGTAGTGCAAAGACTGCATAAACTAAATAATGTGTTTCAAAGATTAGAGCTAATAAGTCCTATTACATGCCATGTGAGAAATGGGATGTAGAGCATGCTGTTGTCAACAGGGCCCTGGAAACTGAACCACTAGGACATTTGCATCAGTAGTCAAATACAACAGTAGACTCAAATAGTCTAAGACAGATGCATTGTTCTGTATGCCAATGGATGGATGGAGGCCAGTTTCCAGTCCCAGTACAGGAGGGGACTGGTTTCCATCAGAATAGCGATAACAAAGTGTTCCTCCACAGGTTAATTTAGTCCAAAATGGAGCAGAGCCGGATCTCTGACTCCAAATTATTGAGTTTATGAGCATTAATACATCATTTCATCCACGCATTTGTTCACACTGTTTCTGCAAGCAGGCAACAGCAAAGAGTCAGCCTTTAGCCCCATTCACACAAAATTAGTCTCACCAGGAGAACACATGTGCTTTAGGAAATAAATCACATGTTTATGCTCACATAGGACAAGCAGCTCTGTGTTTTACTTGACGGCGACATCTTTGGTCCCTAGCTACAGAGCTAGCATTAATATTAATAGACTGTTAAGCATCTCATCTATCTCACCACCCTTCGAGATTTCACTCTTCTAATGGATGTGACCTGGATCTCGCTGTTGATAGGTCTCCATGTTGTTTGGCTACAAACAACATGCCGTCCAAACTTTCTTTTGTAATTACCAGAGCAGCCTCTTTTGTGTAAGAAAAAGCCAGGAGAAAAACATTTAAAAATAAAGTTTGCAAAACGGAAAAGGTCATCCAAAACAGCCTCATGTTAATTTGCACCAGACTATTAGTGTCTGGCTAAATGTGGAGGGTAATTTTCAGTGGAATTATAATAATAATGGATACTTTATTGATCCCCATGGGGAAATTACTTGTTTTTCTCTGCATTTGACCCATTCACTCAGTGAAGCAGTGGGCAGCCCACTAAGCAGGCGCCCGGGGAGCAGTGTGTAGGGACGGTACCTTGCTCAGGGGTACCTCAGGGTAGCCGTTAAGTGGATTCGAACCGCCGACCTTCCGATCATGGGGCGACCACTTTACCTACTGAGCTATCCCTGCCCAATTATGATTATTTTTTAATTATGGCACCGATTACCTTCACAATTATTACAAATTATTTGAATTCCCCAGGTAAAGACTACCACTACCTGATCTCTTACAGTGTTTAATCACACAAATACAGTTTCTGGATTGTTTTTGGAAACCCACAAAGATTTGCTCACAAAAACCAACAGGAACAGCTGGACAAAAACCACATGAACAGATTTGTAGAACTTACCAAAACAGTCCTACAGTTTTATTGTCTTTTCTTCAAGCCAAGAGCACCCAGAGTAATCACATTGCTCTGGGTGCTCACAAGAATCAATGTGAACGTCTGTGAAGCAGATTTTTCACCATCATTTCACCCAGTGCAAATTTGTTTCAGTAGCTGTTTTTAAAACTGAACACAGAGACTAAAACTGTTTCTTTGAAACTGGTAGTAAAATGCTTTTTAGTACTCTAAAGCTGGACATTTTAACACGAGAGTCTGAGGATTTCTTAGAGTCAACGTCAAGTGGCCGTTAGAGGAACCACATGTTAGCTTTATTTTTTAGCCCTGAAGCTTTGTTTCTAACATGCATTGCATGCTTTGCTAAGAATGAAAGAAGTGAGATTATTCATCCAAGCACAGAACTGATTCAGTAATTTAAGCATAGTGTTATATTCATGACATTTGTTAACGGTACTGCACAAAAAAAGGCCGTAAGTACTAAAATGTGTGATTAATCAAATCAGCAATCAAATTAATTTCACTTTGATCTGTAACAAATTGAAGTGATTTCCGTGTCTTCTTTATATTAGGGGACAAGTTTCAGAGCTTTAATCTCCAGCTGTCACCTTAGAACTAAACAGCAGCACAGAGAGCGCGTTCAGCGATAAAATAATTAACTTGAACATAAATGTTGGTTTTACCACTCTGTGCACTAAATCACCAGGTTATTTTTACATCATAATTTGATAACTTATTTGATTGGGAATGGTGGCGCTCACAGGGATCTTTCTGAAATGCCCCTTTTTATGTGGGCACACCCAGAGCCTGAAGCAGAAAGCCCTTCTTAACAAAGAAAGTTGAAAGGCACCGTTGGGGGTTTTAGGTTTTGTCTGGCTCTCTTTTGTTTTAGACTCCCTAACATGGATTTGGTGCTTCTTGCAGCGGGGCTTCAGGGGGATTGAGGTGGACAGGGGCGAGCTGGAAAGGTGTGCGTTGTCTCTCAATCCCACCCATACAAGCAAAAGGATTTACTGTTCATCACAGGGTTTATAAAGGGACTAAAAATATGGATAGACAGATCAAAACTACGGTTGAATGATAGGCGGCGGAGATGAAGGAATAGTGTTTGACTAAAATGTAGCTTAAAAACTTAATCCAAAATATATGTGTGTGTTTATACACAATCTCAGCGGTGTGACAGTGCCAATTAAATTTTTGCTGGGAGCTGACCCCCAAATTAATCAGGGTGTGCAGTGATGGGATGTTTTCTCACCATTCCTGCTTTCTGACAGTTGCCAGACTCTGTGTTCGCTGCCTGATGCGGCAGTGGTCGTCCCTGTGTTTGGTTGACTTGATTAAATCTGTGGTGTAATGGGAAACAAATTATGGCTTATGCAACATGATGAGTTGAAGAAGGGGGGAATAATTAGTATGTTCATCCACCTCTTTAAAGAGATGTGTGGGTTTGTCTCTATGTGTGTGTGTGTGTTTGTGCAGCACATCTCCCAATCCACACTCCTTCTCCTCCCCCTTCTTCTCATTTGTTGGATGTCTCCTCTGCTTCAGTGTGTGTGTGTGTGTGTGTGTTTGTGTAGTACATGTGTCCATATGTAGTTGCTGTAGGGCCGACATCCGACAGTAAATAGTTCATATGTATTCATGAGTAGTTACTTCAGGCACCACCACCAGAGTCATCAGTCCTTGGTCTGAAAGTGATCTGTCAGTGGCTGTAATGATCCAGCACACACACTTACATGCACACACTCCCAGTTGCAAGGTCTTCTGTCCTTGTCAAGCACGCAAAGGTTGGTAACTCTCACATATGGCCCGAGAGCAGACGCACCTTTTTTTTGTTTCCTGGCAGAGAACAGGCTCCAACAAGTTTCCTTTTGACTGACGGGTAAACTCAAAGAATGATGTGCTGCCAGGTGAAGACTGTGGGAAAAACAGACATGTGCATAAATATAACAAACGGAGTGTAACGTTTGGTTTAATTTTAGTGTCATTAACATACCCTGCTCTTTATCTATTTAAGGAATCTATTTGTAAATGCCTTCAGAGTGAAAATCGGTTGAATAGTAATTACTTTTAAAAATAAGATCAAACTTTCAGGAACTGTTTAGCAGTCTTCAGATTTTTAAGGAGTTTGGTTTCTAAGTAAGAGTTTCAAGATGGCTTTTTAAAGACTTTCTGCCTGTTTAGTGGGAATGGGTGTTGTAAGTTTGCGGGTATGTGCCCAAGTTAAAAGTTTTATTATGTTACTCATTTGTTCTGATTTGCTTTATTTTTGTCATGCATTTGTTCGTCATTCATCCATCCATTTTCTGTCACTTATCTGAGTCCGGATCACGGGGGCAGCAGTCTAAGCCCATACCTCCCACTCCTTAGTGACCTCATCCAGCTCTTTTGGGAGTGGATACCAAGGCGTTCCCAAGCCAGACAGGAAATGTAATCGCTGTAGTTGTTCAAGAGTGAGGGAGCGGGAGATTGACATATGGATTAGTTCAGCATCAGCAGTGATTTGCACACTATACCAGTCTGGTGTGGTGCAGCAGAACCAAGCATGAAAACTAAGCTGTCAGTCTATGTTCTTACGCTCACCTATAGCCATGAGCTCTGGGCAGTGACCAGAAGAATGAGTCTGTGGATACGAATGCAAGCGGTGGAAATGAGCTTCTTCTGTAGGGTGTCTGGGCTCTATCTTAGAGTATGAGGAGCTTAGTTATTTGGGAGAGGCGCTACTCCTCCATATCAAAAACACCCAATTGAGGTGGTTTGGACATTTGGCTAGGAAGCCTCCCGGGGCACCTCTGAGGTGAGGTGTTTCTGGCATGTCCTAAAAAAATATTCCATACAGTGAAAATCGAAAAATGTCACACTTATTATTGTTTTTGCGTTTAACATACATTTCTGTCTCCTTCTGCTTCTGTGTTTGTGCAGTGGTATTGGTAGGAACTGGCCATGGGCATCGGGTGGTAGCAGCATCCTGGCAGAGTATGGCACCCTGCATCTGGAGTTTATGCACCTCAGCAGACTCTCAGGAAATCCAGAGTTTGCTCAGAAGGTAACAGACACAGAGACTTTTAAAAGATGTTTTTTTGTAATAAAAAAAATATCTAAGCAATGAAATATACCAGTCCAGAGTCCAGATAAAGATGAGTATGTAAGAGTATTAGTTCTTTATTACATAAAGAAAAACAAAAATCCTGAACCGGAGATAAACAGTTCACATTAATTGATATCAATTACATCTTAGTATTGTTGTGTATAGATATTTAGTAAAATTAGCCTGCTAACTAGCTAGTCCCTTGTATAATAAAATATAATGTGCATATTTTGCAACTTTTGAGAATTTTAAGAAATATTTATGTTCTTTTTTTCTTTCTTTTAATATTAGGTAATGAACATCCGTAAAGTACTCAATCGCCTGGAAAAACCTCAGGGGCTATACCCCAACTACCTGAATCCCAACAGTGGACAGTGGGGCCAACGTAAGTCCTGATTCCCAGTTTCACAACCTGTATTTTGTTCTTTCTTCCCTTTTTATTTGTATTGCTTACATGTATGCTAATACTGCTTTAAACGTTTGTATAGTACTTTTCAAAAACAGTGTTACAAAATGCTTTACAAAAAGAAATAATCCACACAATAAAATATAGTTATACAGCAGGGAAAAAGTAATAAGAGAAGATGAAAGCTCAAAGGATAATTTATGAGGGGGGGGGCTCAAGCACCAATTAAACCTCTGTGGACGTTATTTTCTGGGATAAATCCAGTCAGCCATTCAGAGGACTATTTAACATCTACATTTGAAATCTTTTCACGCTATTGCAAAGGCTTAAAATCAAGCTAATTCCTGCTATTCACCAATTAACTTTTAACCGCTGAATACTCTCACTAGGTTGGATATCTAATGAATGTCTAAATGGCACTGGCTAAAAACAAGTAAAAGTTCAAAAATGATGTGGTAGACGTCTATATTGGCTACTTTTAAAAACATATGTGACAAGTCATTGCCAGTTTGACTGACCAGTCAGGCCATACCGCCACACGTGTGTGGTTCACTGAGCCGAGAGGTGTGCTGTACGAGGATTTGAGGCAAAATGGTGCACTGTTTATTTGCAGTTTACATATCAGAAGCTGTGCAATAAACTAAATTTTTTGGATATAGTTATGAGAGAGCTTTATATAAAGTCAACGTAAGATAACAAACTTTGGGAATCCAAGTTGTTTTGATTGCATCATTGAGAAGCTGTTTTGTGCACATCCAGGATTCTTGCTCCATATTTTTGGCCGTCGTTAGATCTTTCTTTTGTTTGTTTGAAGTACCTACTTAAGAGAGTGAAAGTGCACAAGCATATCCTTTGTTTTTTTTTATGTAGAATTCATTGCTGCAGCCAGGGCTAGTACAAAAGTGACTGCCTTAGACTGATTTATAGGTTTAGTGTCTTTTAGACTTATTGGTCACTAATTAGCTAACATACACTATTGTAGGTCCATTAGCAGCACCACAGTGCTGTCACGTTCTTTATAGGCACAAGATGATGCTAAACATACTCTAAACTTAAACTTTAGATGCTTCTTAAACCCAGTTTCACAAACAGTGTTAGATCTGTGAGAGTTTTTGAGAGTAGGCATCCATGGTTTCAAATAGCCTCGATACATGTAGTGTTTTATGTCCACTTTAAAGTTCCTGCCTACTCACCAGATGCTACAGTCAGAGTGTGCCAGATGTTTCACAGATGGCATAACTGCATCCAAATCAAAGTTGCCACTCGCATGAACTGTTTGCGTTTGTTTGTCTTGACACAATAAAAAGGCAGTAACGTTTCAGTCCCAGGTTTCCGCTGGCTAAGCATCACCAATCACAGCCAACACCCTTCACATGTTGAACTCTTTCTTTCTTTCTCATTTGGGGATTTAGCTGCCCCCCAGTTCTTCCATTAAAGCTTATTTGAGATATGAGTGTTTAGAAGGCTGCTTTGAGTACTCTGGGCCATCCTTAACATGTGGCGGATAAAAACTGTGTTAATCTTCTCGGGTTCGTTCACTGATTAACGAGAAAGTAAACATCTCCTCTGTGTGCTGTAATGCTCGACCCTTGAACTTGTCGTTTTCTTGCTAGTTTATGCCTTTGCTTTGGACAATAATTTTTATGCGTAATACTAAAGTACGTTAATCAAGCGTTCCTGTTGTGTTTGCACATTTTAAGATTTATCTCGGGCACAAATGCAAGACTGAGTCATAACTTCCTCCACAGAATAAAGGTGAAATGGATCAGTGTGTAATTAAAATGAAAATTGTGGGTTGAAATCTTTGGGTTAATAATTAGCGAGACTTTGAGTCTGGTATCAGAAATATTAATAAAATTTGCATTTATCACTTGAAGAATGTCAGCAAGGTTAGATCGTTTTTATCCACAATGACAATGACACACTAATGCATGCAAATTACAGCTCGTCTAGATTACTGCAGTGTACTTTGTGTCGATCTTTTAAAGAAAAGAGATCTACACCTGCAATTTGGACTGACTAAAACCAAGAGATACCATCTTATTGTAGTCATTACTCTGTCTTCAGCTCAGATTGACACTTTGAAAGGGTGGCAATTATTTTTCAAATTTTCTGTGAACTTACCACCATTTATTGTGCATTAATGATCCTTTACCATAATTTTAGATAACTTCTCTTTAAACCGTACCAGAGCACGAATGTCCCCTCCCCTCCTTATCTGGGCCTGAGTATACTTAACATGCCCCCCTCTCTTTCTTTCATGCACTTTGCTGTTTAATTGAGGCTCTTTTTGACAGAACTGACAAACTTTCCTCTTAAACGTTGGCTTATAGATTTGCTTATTACTTACTGCATTCATTAGTGTTTTGTGCTTAGGTTGGGTATACAGAAGACTATTAATATGACTCGTAACCTGAAGCATGCGCTGCTTTATTGTCATTTTTGGTTCCAATGGGGACCATAATTTACTAAATGGACATGGTGTTGGTTTCAGTGAGGCTTGAAACTCACAATTGAAACCTTGTGTCACAGGCTGGGTCTCTGACCCAGCACTTTGAGTTTTCTTTGTATTGTTCTTATTTTTTGAGATGTTGTTAGTTTTGTGTTATTTCCTATTTTGCCTTTAGTTTAGGCAGTTATTGCTCCTGGGTTTTCTGTTTGAGTTCTTGCATTATTCATCACGTATTTGGTATGTTAAGTTTGTATTGTCATGTCTAGTTTTAGTGTTTCCTGTTTTATTCTGACAGTGTCATGTGTTCTTTGGTCATTGTATTTAGTTTCACTCCTCCTGGTCCTGTCATTAGATTCATGTCAGTCAGCTGTTTCCTCATGTGTCGCCACTTCCCCTGATCACCTCATGTCTGTATTTAAGCCTTTTGTTTTCTTCATGCCATTGTCAGTTCGTCTGTTTATCTCACCAGGGTCACAGTTTTAGTCATGGTCTTAGCCTGTTTACCTCACCTCAGTCATAGTTCTAGTTTTCGTTTGTTATGTATTATTAGTCTTAGTCATGGTCTTTGTTTATTATTTTTCCACCACAGTCATAGTTTAGGTTTTGGTCTCAGTACCATTTAGTATTTTGTTTCTTAGTGTTTTTGCCTGTTTGTTTTTGGTCTCTTGGTTCATTTCCCTGCCGTCATCGCATTAAAGGTTCACCTTTCTGTTAATCATTACAATTCCTCGTCATCATCTGCTTTTGGGTCCTGTTTCCACACACATCGGCGCACCCCGCCTTGACACCTTGAGTTCATCAGCAACGTGGATTTTACGGTCCGTTGACGCCAAAGTCACGAACACGAAGGTTTGGCTCGAATTACTCACATGAAAGCAACGAAAGCAAACCCTGAGAAAAGAAGCATCACAATAAACAGTGAAAATAACTGCTGCTGGTAGCGCTTTTACTTTGTAACCATTGTAAACTTCGGAGTATTGAGAAACTTGGGCTTTATGTTATCTTAAGGATCTGCACTTTCGCCGTAACGATTGTCACTTTCATAACTTTCATTCAGATTATTTCACTTTCTTTGTTTTTTGTTTTATCTGTCTACTTATGTCTTACCCAGTTGTGTTTATCTTAAATGATCCCTATGCAAATGAGATTTAATTAAAGTTTACCGAATGAAAGTTCTGTATAAATATTATGGAGCTCTGTTAACAGTGACTGAAGATAAAGAGTGCTAATATTTGTCCGTTAAACAAAGTTGATATATGCTGTTTCAGTAGTTAAACAGGCTGACAGAATGATCCAATATTAGTTTAAATTAGCTTAATAAAAATGTGTTAAGTTGTACTGCTTGTAGCTGTTGTGGAGCTTTTGTTAGGCCAGGGACACTCAGGAAGCTGGAATGAGTCATGCAGAATTACCTATGCAGTAATCTTGATATAGAGGATTAATACATGTTGACGCATTGTCCCCCAGTCCCGAAGTTTGTTCCAGAGCGGGGTATCTTTAAACTAATTTGCCACACCTCTCCCTTAGTCTATTAGATAACCCTGACACCACTCTGTGACACATTTTCCTAAATCCAGATAGGAAAGATGTCAGTTGGGGCTCAGATTAAGAGACTAATCTCCAAGGCCTTTGAATGACTTGGACACTTCTAAGGTCATGCCGAAATGGAGAGGCCCACTCTAAAGAGAAAATCCTTTACACTAGCAGCAGAGGAAGTGTTTCTGCAGATGGGCCTAAAGTGGAATATCCTCTTCCTGTTCTCTTTCTTTCTCCTCACTGTGTCATCACACTTTCCATTTGAACCTTGACTTTCTTTAAATTATTGAAACCCACTATTTACCCGTGTCACTGTCAGGTATTTTCATACTCACTCCAAGGCACGTCTTTAACATCTCCGGTGCTGCACAGGTCCGCACGCTCATGCTTCTGACAAGGCGCAGGTAACAGGGTGTAATTTTAAAGTCATTATCGGACTCGTCACACCGTGCGACTGAACAGGTAATGATAATAATGATAGAAACGTGAAGCTGGAGGAAGAGGAAATAATGGAAGTCTTGATCACAAAGAGAGAGGAGAAAGGACAAGAACATAAAGAAAGGTGTATAATGTGGAGGTGATGTAACTTATAGTTTGGGAGAGGAACCCAGCACTAAAAGCCTCTCCTTTCTAACAGCACTTGTCATACGTTGGAGGAAACTGCCAGCTGGGTACATATAATTAAAGTGACACTGACAAGCGGAAAGAGTGGGCCTGCATATCAAAATCAGTTTTTCAGCCTGTTCTTAAAGCTGGTTTAAGTGGGGTTGACCACTAGAGAGCAGAAACCAGTGGCTTAATAAATTTATTATAGCGATTTAAATTAGAAGGTGGATGCCAGGTTCTTGAAGCTACAGAGACAGACACATGTCCAAACAACATTTAGTCACCTTATTACAAAAATGCCCACATGGAGGGCAAACAGGGGTTACAAGGGGAGATTGTGATTCTCCCAGATTCATATCTTCTCACTTGCTCTCTGTTAAATCCTGAATTTGTTAAGTCCTCACATATATCAGCATGAATCATCAGGCCCCATCATGCCTTAAAGACCTCATAGCATCATGTTATCCCAGCAGAGGACTTTGCTGTCAAGCTACAGGCTGACATGTTCCTAGAGTTTCTAAAAGTAGAATGGGAGCCTTCAGCTTTCAGGCAACCAGCTCCTTCTTTAGTTTCTGGAGACATTCCTTCTGGTTTTATAAGATTAGGCTTAAAACTTTGCTTGTTTTTATAAAGTTTGTAGTTAGGGCTGGGTTAGGTAAGCCTGAACAATCCTTTAGTTATGGTGCTAGATGCTCAGACTGCTGGGAGGTTCCCATGATGCACTTCAATAACCTCTTTTCACTCCCGATGTGTTTACATGCCACTACTGTATCTCTCTCATACCTTGCAGAGTTTTTTTGGCTTGTTTGTTTGCTTTTTTCAGTTTTAACAGACATCTGCCCCTCTCTGACTCTGGTTCTGCTGGAGGTCTCTTCCTAAACGTCATCTTTTCCAAACGTCACCTTTGTAATCATAGGGACTGTCTGGCTAATATTGCAGGATCTTAACCTCACAGCATAAAGCATTTTAAGGCAACAGTTGAATTTACTGTACTACCTTCCAGATTATTTTTACCAGGTTTGTTTAGCCAAAAGAAAAGGGATTATTGGAATGCATGGAGTATTGGACTGTGTGCAAAAACACATGCTTTGTCACAGCAGCTCAAGCAGTCAGCAGAGACAGGTTAAACCAGTATGAGACTGGAGAAAAGTTTTGATCAGGTGCCCTTTTTTGAGCATTTATCTTAAATATCCATGGCTTCAAACAAATCAAAAAAATTGTCAGGTTACTGCCAAACAGTTTCTTCTGATATGTTGCATATCTAGAAAATTCTTAGTCATCATGCTGCATTTTGACCAAATTTAGTCACAACTGTGGAGCCCCAGGAGTTAAACACAACATCGGGAGCGGCACCAAAATTGCCCTTTAGCCTGCTGCGTTTTCATTTCAGCTGCCTGCCAAGAACTGCAAAGATTAGGCAAATTAGCGTAATAAAGGATTAGAAAGTGACTTTGCTTGAAACATTGTTTTGCATACACAATACAAGAAGGATCATGCGCTTTGTAATTTATTGCAGTTAGACTGTGGAGTGTGAGTTGATAGGTAGCAGTCGCACACAGAGAAGGGAAAGAAGACTGAAATTACTTTAAAAACTGTTTTTTCTTTTTTCCACTTTTAATTCTTTGTGAGTATTTTACATTTAAAATAAACTATTATTCAATTTTACATTATGATAGTGCCATGTTTGCAACACCTTTCCACATAAAATCTGATACAGGTCTTTTGATTTCCACAGCAAAACAAATTAGAAATCCTTTAATCGACTTTTATTAATGTTTTTTTTTCCTTTCTTTTTTTCACTGATATGCGTTCAGCCTTTATTAGAGTTCTGTCAGGTATTGTTTTTTGCCACCTTCTATTTTATTAAAGGGGTGTTAGTATCTGTAGTATCCTAAATCTGAATCTGCACCTGTGGTTTACTTGCTTTTATTATGTGATGGGCTGAAAAACCACTGAGAGCACATCCACGATTATAATGGTTGGCATTTAGCTGACACTCTTAACCACAGCCAGCTACTATGATTTCATCCAAGTATTTTATGCAAATGATGACATACTCAATTAGAATTGAAACTGGAAGTTCAAACAAAAGAAGGAAAAATCGTCGCTTTTATGCTCGTCTTAGATTTTTTCATCTAGACAGAAATTATGCAACAGTGATGGGGAAGGCATTTGTTGAATAAATTATAACTCGGGGATCTCTGCTGCTTAACGCTGTCTGAAAAAATATCTCCACACCGCAGCTCTCCAGAAAGGCTCTCTCTTTTACATATTGTGATTTGAAGTGTTTGTATTTTATCCAAACAGCTGTGGCAGTGACTTGTGATGATTAAGTCATAGTTTCCATCCTCGCTCTGTTTATAATATATTAAAAAAATGTTTGCACAAATTTATTCCAATCGCACAGCTGTAATGCCGTTTGGCAGACTGCTGATGGTCTGTTTGAAGCGTGTGTCATCTCTCCTGATTGGCTGGTGGTGCTGTTCCTGTTTTTTGTTATTGAACTTGAGGAAGGCCGGGTACCGTTATCAGCTCAGAAACAAACTGTGTTCAGCTCCGTCCTCCTTTTTGCCTCACTTTAACATTATCACAGTTGACATTTAATCTCTGCACACCACAAACAACCTCAGACTCTGTTAATGATGCATGCATATGGATGAGGCTTTGCTGACCATCAGCAGGACGAATGCGAAAATGCTGCTCGGCTTGCTCAGCTCTGTGAAGGCTCACCAATAAAAAATAGCACGCACACACATACAGAGTGCTGTTGTTTATCTTGGATCACCGGTATTCCACATACACCGTGTCATGTGAGGATGATCTTTGGATGGCAGTGTGATCTAACCCAGAAGACAGATGGGGAGGCCTGTTTGTTTCTGTGTGTCTAAGTGAGTTTCACTCCTTTCTTTATCTGTGTGTTGCAGATCACGTGTCCGTGGGTGGCCTGGGTGACAGTTTCTATGAGTACCTGCTCAAGGCCTGGCTGATGTCTGACAAGACTGATGAGGAAGGCAAGAAGATGTACTACGATGCCCTGCAGGTACACACACTCACACACACAATGACACGCTTTTCAAAATGAGCTGAGGCGACTTTGACTGTTTGTGATTGAGGGGGGAAAAAAAGAAGTATTCAGAGTTTCAATCACAGACTTCACTGGAACTGCAGCACGTAGTAAAATGAGCTATCATTCAAGTGATAGTGGATCTCTTTATAAACAGATATCTGCAGGAACGTTTTACTTTTGCACCAGAAGCGTTCTGGTTTGGCGTTTTTTGTGTATTTGCGATTTAGGTGACCACATCGCAGCAAACCAAACGTGACACAAACTGTGTGTTTGTGTGAGTAACACCACTAATGCTAAGAGGTGATCTTTTTTTTTTTTTGAAATACATATATTTGGCACATAAATGACAAATATACAGTAGTTTATCCAACTAAATTTCCAAGTTTCCTTACAATCATATTCCTTTTTTTTTCTATCCAAATAACTGTTAAAAGAGTTACCTGTTAAATCTACTGTGTTTTTGTCTCTTTATTATAATAATAGTAACAAGAGCAAAATAAATATCTGTAACCTCTAAATAAAACCTGTGAGAATTACCTTTCAAAGTTTCGTCCTTGTTGTTCAGCTGTTGCTCTAAAAGTGTCTGTCCTGCTTCGGTAACTTTTGTAAACTCGAGCCAATCAAAATGTGGAACATTGTCTCATTATGTGGTACGAAGGGATGAAAACGAGGTGCAGTCTCACATAAACTGGGACACATCGTCAACCTTCTGTATTTGTAAAGAATGAGCAGCAGATGTAATGGGAAGGTTTGGCCCAGATATCGCTTATTTGTGGAAAAAAACTGCCATTGCGGCCAGAGGCCAAGTCAGCAAACAAGCCTGTGGGTTTCCGGACCGAGTGATTTTGATAATCACTCAATCATTTTTCAGGCAAAATGTCAAAAATACTGTCCAGGTTCATCCTTTAACTTAGAGGGATTTGCTGCCTTTTTCTGAATATTTGGGGTTTTAACTGCTGATGAAGATATTTGAACAATTTTTTTTTCCAATTAACTAGACAATTGTAAGATTTTGTGTTACAATAGTGCATGTTCATACAAAAGCTTAGGATAATGAGGTTGGTGTATACAGGTAATGCTGCTCAATACGCTCAGTTACAAACGTCTGTTTGTGAGGGCAGCCAATCAGAAGACAGTTGGCTTAAAGGGGGAGGAGCTAAACTGCTTGTTTAAAGCATGGAATGAACTGAGGGCCTGCACCAGGACCCAGTATAAGATAAATAAGGATTATTTTGAATAGTGAATCACGCAAAGCTGCTCTAGTAGTGTCCAAAAGTATAAATAAGTCTGTGTAGTACTAAATTAATTTTACAAAGTATTAGTCGTGATTCTATTTTCCAGTCTTTATCATGTGTTAGCACTTAGTGAGTAATGCAGACAGTATTGTGTATCTGCTTTGTATTTTATTGCTAATATATGGGGAATCCCGAGGTAACCTCTGGAAGGCTGTGAGTGTATTACACATACAGCCAGTGACCTCTAATTTGAGGCTGTTCTTGCTGAACTGACAGCATAAGGGTCTGTTTACAGATGGTGAACTGTGTGGATTTACTCTGGGGTTTTGCATCCTCCGTGCACCCTCTGAGTCATAATAAATGGTTGTTGGGTAATAGCGGAAAACAAGCATGAGGCCATCTTTTGATATTGAAAAGTGGCCTTTTTGTTGTATTTATTTCTGTCTAGCTTTGAAGCTTTGCAAGTGTTACTTGTTGCCTCTGTAGTTTTATGCTAAAATATGCTATTTCACAGATTTAATTTTAGTCTAAAGTGGAGAGTTTTGTGATTTTTATCTCAAGTAATATAATCTTCAGGAGCTTGATACAGAGTTTGAGCAGATGGAAGGATGACACAGCTGACAGGACTACTGCTGAATAACAAAAGACACAACTACAGTAACAACAGCACTCGTAAACCCAAAGGATAGATGACACACGCACAGACAGACACACGGAGACAGCTTTTCTCTGTTAGAACAAATTGTCAACTTAAGTTGAGGTGACAAGCGACGGGTCTCAGCTGGAGAAAGCTGATTGTCCGTCTGTCTTTCTGTGGCACACTGGGAGCGAATATATTACACAGCGACTAAAATTCAGACTTAAACACGCTGGGATAGTTTACCCATAATCCCTCTTGATCTTTGAGGATTATGGGCATTCTTGTTTTATTTGTCAAGGAGAGGCTCGGGAGGAAGAAGCAGCAGGAGGTCTATCAAAGTCACAACAAAACAGAAAAAGAAATAACTTTTACTTTTTGCACAATTTGTGCTCCTTAAAGGGTCTGTAAATAGAAAAATACAAGGTTTTTCATTTTGGAGGACTACTTATCCATTAGAGATAACAACTGGAACCAACACAAATCAGTAACTCTTAAGATGATTTAGTTGTAGTTTTTCAATCATATCTAGCAATCTAGTCTTTGGTGATGAAGGTAAATCACAGCCACAAGCATTTCTATATTTCCCAATGGGATTGACATGTTTTCTTATCTGCAGATATCTGCTGAGACTGAGTATAAGGAGGAAATTATTATGACATATTATGACTAGAAAGAAATGTTTGTGCACAGCTTCAAGCATATGTTTTCTCATGTGCTCAGGGGTCATCCCAGATCTCTGGCGGTATCAATTGTAGCCTTGTTATAACAGTTTCAGTCTAATACAATTGATTTTCCCAAGGGGCCACATGAGAGACTGGGACTGTTGTTGAAGGCGACACGAATAAGATGAACTCTCTTATGCTCAGTGTGAATTTTATCCCTTTAGAAGCTTATTGGTCTATAGAGATAAATCGGTATAAAGAAATCAGATAGTTATTGGGCATACCTGAAGTTAGCTAATTTATGCGGGCCTCCACAACAGTCCCAGTTTCTCATGTGGCCTCTTGGGAAAATTAATTGCCCACCTCTGATCTAAAAGCTCAAAGTGGATTTTTGTTGTTCAGTGATTCAAATTAAAGCAGGTGAAGCTATGAAGACGCCGATTTGCCGCACTGGCATCCACCTGTCAGTCAAATAAGCCATTAATAATGGATAAATTCAACCCATGATATTATATTACCATGGTCACTTTCTAGAGTCTTAGGTGAGCCTGCAGTTTAGGCACATCTGTGTTGACTGTTAATGTTCTCTTCCTCATCTTTAAGGTGCGACAACAGTCACATATTTTAACCAAAGCTAACACGTTTGTAATCTGCGTTTCTTTCAGGCAATAGAAACCAACCTGATGAGGAAGTCAACCAATGGGCTGACCTACATAGCGGAGTGGAAGGGGGGGCTTCTGGAGCATAAGATGGGCCACCTGACCTGTTTTGCAGGCGGCATGATCGCTCTGGGTGCTGATGGGGCGCCCGGTGACAAGACGGGCCACCAGATGGAGCAGGCAGCGGAGATCGCTCGCACCTGTCACGAGTCTTATGCCAGGACAAGTAAACAGACACTCCACTTCATCTTTTTGCCCCACTTCTGATTTGGTTTGTTAAGCGTAGATGCATTTCATTGTAGAAGTGAATCTGTTGACATAAATGGTAAATGGCCTGTATTTGTATAGCGCTTTACTAGTCCCTAAGGACCCCAAAGCACTTTACACATCCAGCCATCCACACATTCACACACTGGTGATTAGGGCTGGGTATCGTCACTGATTTCTAGAATCGATTCAATTCCGATTCACAAGGCCCCGAATCGATTCGATCCACGATTCGATTTAATTCGATTCGATTTAAATCTGGGAAATTTTGACAGTCAGAAATATTATAATTCAGATCAGTACATTTACATATTTTTGTATCAATAAAAAGGAAGCTGACACACGCAAGACTTTATCAAAGGTGTGAGCATCACAGCAGAGGCCTTTGTGTCAAAGTAGCTGAAGATAAAACACAGAAAAACATGAAGGGGATTTTTCCTGGCCTGGGATTTTATAAAAATATTCTGCAGTACATCAAAAACGAAAGAAAACCATTAATCAACATATGAACATCACCTCTGAAGTTACAGCGGTTTGATTACAGACACAGCGTTTTGCATTTTGAATAATTTTAAAAAGTTTAAATTTGTTCAGTATTGAACAGCAGAAATGAGGTTTTCTTTTCGGAAGAATGTAAAAGGGAAAAAACAGCGGCCGACAGCCTGTAAACAACAGTAGACTTGTGCGTAACAAGCAAGCGAATAATGAAGAAAGGGAAACTGTTCTTGAAGTACAGAGAGAGAGCTGTGCATCGCAGTGGAATCAAAACAGTAAAAGTCTGAGTGAATTCATGACGATGTTTATGTGAAGCGTTTGGATCTTCTTTTGCTGCTGGTTCGGTCAATATTGTTTGGAGAGAGATCAAACTAACAGCTTTAGAATCGGCGCATAAAGGGCGTGCACATAAAGCGCAGACCCGCCGACAGATCAGAGTCAGCGAGCTGTCGGCTTTCAGCCCCGACTGTGAGAAAAGCGACATCTAACTGATTCTGATCCGCGGGTCCCGCTGTGTGTTTAAGTCTTTGTGCAGAATCCGTGTTCCTGCTCTCATTTACTGTCTTAACTGTTTGGTGGTTCTTGAAATTTTGTGAGATTTCACCTGAGATTCTGGCATTTTGGGCAAAATAAATTTATATTAAAAAATCGATTCAGGATTTTAATGAATCGATGAATCGATTATAAGAACCCACCCCTACTGGTGATGGCAAGCTACATTGTAGCCACAGCCACTGACAGAGGCGAGGCTGCCACCGGGCCCTCTGACCCCCACCAGTAGGCAACAGGTGAAGTGTCTTGCCCAAGGACACAACAACCGAGACTGTCCAAGCAGGGGCTCGAACCAGCAACCTTCCGATTACAAGGCGAACTCCCAACTCTTGAGCCACGATCGCCCCATAACATGTGTAGATTTCTGAATATGGCTCAATCCAAACGATTACTACTCTCCAAATTATCTTTCATGTCAGGTTTTTGAATGCTGTCCATGCACTGTTCATTTTTTTTAATCAAGACACTCAAATTAGTGCTTACTGAGGGGAAAGTGCTTTTAGACTCATTTAAAATTCTCATTTTTAATCAATGCCATATTTTAAGAGGATGCAGTTTTTTCCCTTTTTCCTCTTAATTCAGATAATTGTATTTATCTCCCTCATTTAAATGCATCCTTAGGTCGTGTTCTGAGTCATCGTGATTTGAATGCAGTTCTGGAGAAACCTCACCGCTAGCAGTTGAATAGCATTATTCTTTTCAGTGACCACTGACCTCTAAGTTAGTGGTGTTGCTCTGCACAGCATCTACATATATTACTTATTTACTTACTTACATATTAGTTTACTTTATGTAAATATATGGATAAATAATAAAAACAAAGTGAAAGGGAAGAAAACCAGGCATGTTCACTATTCTGTAAGCCTTACATCATGTGGTTTTCCATACATGTGCAAACATGCAAAATATATAAATATGCTGAAAAACACGGTTCTGTTCTTCATCTCTGAACATTTTCTTGTCTTGTTCTTGTCTTTTGCAGCTTTGAAACTCGGACCAGAGGCTTTCCGTTTCGATGGCGGCGTTGAGGCCATCGCCACCCGCCAGAACGAGAAGTATTTCATCCTCCGTCCTGAGGTCATTGAGACCTACATGTACATGTGGAGGTTTACCCATGACCCCAAATACAGAGAGTGGGGCTGGGAGGCTGTACAGGTAAAATATCTATCTATGAAAACGAAGATTGTGTTAATTTGAGAAAAACTGGAGACAAAATTCTGAAAGGAAAAGTAAAGTTTTTCTATTTAAAAATCCATAAATTGCCTGTAAAAACAAAAACAAAAAAACCTCACACAAGGTCACTCATGATTTAGTGAATAATCCTCCCTAAGGTTCAGTGATTTATGTCACCAGTCACCGATGGCCTTCTTTGTCTCCCTCTCCCTCCGTGCTGTCCGTCTCCATCACCGTCTCTCATTCAGGCCTTGGAGCAGCACTGTAGAGTCGACGGAGGCTACAGCGGCATCAGAGATGTCTACGCTTCATCTCCAAACTACGACGACGTGCAGCAGAGCTTCTACTTGGCCGAGACGCTCAAGTAAGACACAAACTGAACACCCTTCACTTCTGTCCTCTTATGATTGTGCTGTCATTGCATTTTATGGTGTGACTAGGACCCTGCAGCCCCGAACTGACAGAGATGTCAAGCCCCACACAGACACACACAGGTTGTCATTCATTCACACTAAGCTCCAGGGAAGAGTGTCACACACTTCCTGAAATTGAGGGACTTTTGTAGCTGTACAAAATAAGTAAAGTACATTTTAGGCCCAAAATTGCAAGCTACTGCAAGACGGAAAAAATATTAGGTTCACAAATGAGGCAGAAATAGAGGGGAAAGTGTTTAAAGCAGAATCTTTAGGTCTTTTTGCTTTTAGCAGATAGTTTAATATGGATTTCTTAGGAGGAAGAATGTGGGACAGAGGGAAAGAGGGACAACTTGAAGTGTTAAAAAAAAAGTTGGACTCAAACTGTGAACAGTGGGATTACATAGCTGTTGCTGTTATACCTGGACAGCCCAACATTGTAACCAGAGTATCTACAGGTCCTTAAAACACATTTAGTATCAAATTGTCCTAATGTTGTTTTCACTGTTTATGTTTTTACAGATTATAAATGTGCTGTTTTCAGAATAGGCCAGAATCCAATTCACAGTGAAATTCAGAGGTCAGAGGCAGAGAGAAAAGCCGTGAATCACAGTTAACCTAGTTATAGTATAAACCAAAGATTTAGCTTTCTGTATTTAATGAATATGAAGTAGAGGAATATCAGCTGTAAGGATTTTACTTATTTATTAATAAATAACTACAAAGAAGTACTAAGAAATATGTACAAAGGAAGACTGCAGTACAGGGTTAAAAATAAAATGCAACAAAGTACAAACCTTAATTCTCTCAGCAGTAGGCTATAAAAAGAGCTTTCTTCTTCTATTGCCCCAGACTGTGCAACTCAGTAAAATGCACTGTCATTCCTATAACAATTAAACCAGATGATTTCTTATAGACTGGTTATGTTTAATCAAAAAAAAGTGCATTTTTTGGCATAAAAGATGACATGAAGGAGAACCAAAGTGACTTACCAGTGGCAAAGATCTTGCTGTACTGCTGTAACACCAGTAGCATCTACAAGCTTAAGCCTCATTTATACGCTGTTGTGGACAGACAGCTGGAGATATAAACAACTTCAAGGTCTCATTTATGTTGTTCTTTTTAAAGTCCAATTGAAGTCCACTCCCTCATGCACATGCATAGTTTTCATTCTGCCTGAAATATTTGTCAAAGCGGAGCTAAATTGATGAATTTGGAGTTAAACAGCAGAGCTGGTTACGTGGGATGAATTTACATTTTAAAAAAAGCCAAAACAAACAAGAAATATTGTGTCTAGAGAAAAGCTGTAAGACATCTGTCATCTCTCATTTAGTCCTACATATTTAGTAGCTTGTAATTCCAGGACTCAAAAAAGCTTCCTTTTGGTTAGTTTTCTTTGTCAGAAGTGGGATGCGGTCAACACCAAAGGCTTAATGTGGATGGTTTACTGTTATGTGGCTCAATTCCGTGTCTTGTCTTGGTTAGAGTTGACATTTCGGGTGTGAATGTCATATTTGTGCCCTCCTCTTTTTGCTCTTCTGGAGTAAAAAACACTCAAACGCAGCTGGGACTTTCTATCCTGTAGATGACAAAGAGGCTTTTAGAGTTACTGGTAAACCAGAGTATATTCATCTTTTTTCATTTCAACATCTGTTTTGCATTCCCGAAACAGTCCAAAGCTAAACTAGGATGATTTCTCTTCTGGGATGTATAATAACATGAAAAGAATTGGATACAAATGTGCAGAACTTGTTCTGAATAAAAGAATATTTTGCAGCATTATAAATAAACTTCCTCTTCACGACTGAAAACGGTGCCTTGATACATTAGATCTGAAATAGCAGAAATCTAGTAGAGAAAGCCAGAAACTGTGAAAAACACCGCATGTCCTTACACACCACAGGCAGCACGCCGTCTCACTTTTTTCTTAATACATGGCTGATATTTTTACTTAACTGCCCTTATGTGCACGTCTCAGTTTGAATGTGTTAATGTGTGCGTGAGGGTGTGAGCGTTTGAGTGTGCAGCCAAAAAATGGCTCTTTAAACGTGTTGTCAGCCACGCAGTATGATGTCTGGTGGCTAATAGGGCTTTCTCTCGCCTCTCCAGCTGTGCTCAAGAAGACAAGTCTGTTTAAAGCACGAGGAAAAGTCTCGGCTACAGCTTAACGTGGGTGGAAGCGTGTGGTCATGCACTCTGCTGTGTGTGTTTGTGTTTACTTTGTGTGTCTGACTACGCAAAGGAGGAACAAGGAGAGCATTCAGTGTTAGTGTCATTATGAAACATTGGGTCAGTAGTGCCAGAGTCAGGTAAGTAGTAGTAGCAGCTACACAAGAGTTATTCATTACATGTTCTTTTCAGGTACTTTTATAGTATTTTGCTCAAAGTTGCAGCTTCTAGTTAATGTATTTTTTTATGGATGTAACACAATCAACCATTCACAGCGTAGAACTATGTTAAAATTAAAGCTTAAAAGAGCCGGGGAATCAAGGCTGAAAATTCTGCATTCATTGCTCCTGTTAATCGAACATGGTTGTAGGGCACGGTTTTCTGACCAGTTATCCATTTTTACATGAATATTTTTAAGTTGCCTGAAGCAAATAAAGAAAAATGTTCAAGGCGAATTTAAAATCAGCTGTCAGAGACTCAGCAGCATTGAGAAAGCGCGCACAGGCTGTAAAATAGCTTAGTGCAGTTGAGCTTTAGAGCTGATACGACTGGTGATCAGATATCAATACTGTGGCTTCAGGTCTCTGCTGATGCCGAGTGACAATCTGACAGGAGTGTAAAATTATGCCAAGGGTCACACTAGAATATAAACAGGACAACAATGTCCTCGTGACGAGGAAAATTCGGTGGTTTGCATTGAATGTTTTTGCTGTTGGCGACCGATTGCAAGTAGTTATGGCAACCAGCTGTGTTTTACACACATATGATGATCACAAACAGACTGATCGCAGACTGACTCTGTCTTATTCCCACTTTTATCACCGTCTCAGCCCTGATTCCCATCTACAAAGCAAACAATTCACACAGCACACGTATCCAAACACTTTTTTTAGTGTGACTGTAGCATAAAACTCTTGTTCAGCTTAACATTAAACATCCAAAATGGTCCTTTGTGCGAGTTCTTTCTACTGATCATCAATCACGCTGGGTCTTCTTTTACTGCTCTGTCTGAGGGCACGTCTTTACTGCCCGTCTCTTACACGCCAACAGCTCACAAAAACAAAAAATAAGATGATATGATGAATACAGCTTAGGTTAAGTGCAACAAAAGCTTCCCAGCAACTGTTACAACAAAACATAATGAATGAGCGATAGAGGGAGAGAGGCCAAAGCCTCATCGTCTGAGCTTTTCTGCTAGTATCAGCTCATGGTGACCACAGTTTGAGGTTAAGTCACAGATTTCAGAGGAAGAGCCAACAGTTTCTATGCCCACACGACATATAAGAGTGTGCAAATGAACCCCCGCCTGCCACAAACAGATTCTGAATCTGTGGTATTATGGCACATGTTTTAAATGCTGCTAAGAACTGTTTTTAAGTTTTGTGGAAATGTAATGAGGACTCTTCAAAGGCTTTAAGATTCAATGTATGGAGTACATACATTACAAGTACAAGTATTACAGTTACATTACAGTACAAGTATGGAGAGAAGGACCCTTTGGTTGTTCTCTAAAGAGCATTAAAGCTGTTGAGAGTTATGTTTTTTGTTTTGTTTTGTTTTTTTCACAGTACAATATTCATTTTTTATTAAGCAATTAAGCTTTAAAGTTGAATGGAATGCATTTATTAAAGGCACAAGATACCAAATCAATACATTGATTTCCCACATCTGATATCAGCGTTTCTCACAGTTACCATTAACGTCAGCATGAATGTCTTCATTACTGTGTTCATCTGCTGATTATTGTTCAAATTACATCCTTAATTGACAAGAAAGAGTTTAAAATATACATTACAGGTTTCCACAGCTTCCCTAATGTTTAGTATTTGATCATGTGAGACAAATATAATAACATAAAATCAAAACCTGTGTGCATGCATGAAGCAGTGGACTTCATGGATGGACTGATTAAAGACCAAAGTTTCTATTCGCCTCTTTCTCCCGAGCCTCATGCAGATTTATCATCCTCTCCGTTTCCTTTACTCCCTTAGAAATGATATCAGCCACTCCTCCATCTCCCCCTCCTCCTCCACCTCTATCATTTTTTTCCCTCCCCACATACCAGACAGCTGTTGACAGGAAGTCAAGGTTATCCTAACAGAGCCTTATGGGGGCGAAGTGCCATCCAATCCAGCTTTTATTTTATAGGCAGTATATTTTAACAAGCGTCACCTCTACTCCTGATTAAAACACTCACGGACACAGAAACCAACACAGCCAAAGTGTCCGACTTCCTTCTCAGATCAGTTTGTAGAGATTTATTTTTCCTCTTCATCGACATAAAACTTGCCTAGACATATTTGTCTAGGCAAGTGGAACAGAAAAGAAAAAAGTGTCTCTGAATGCTAATGTGTTATTAGCATTTTCTCACATTAAAGGCCCCCCACAGACAACTGGAAGGCAGAATAACTGCGTAACTGACCACGAGCCTGGACACTAACATAATAATTACCCCATCGGTCAGGCAACTGAAACAGACCTCGGCAGACACAGAAAATATCAATCCCATTTAGCTGCGAACCCACAAGTCTAATCCTCCTAATGTGACTCGGGGACTCTGGCATCTTCCAGCATTCATCTTCCCGATGCTGCCAAGGACGCCGTCGTACTTCACACTCCTGTCTGCCTTCAATCACTCGCTGCTGTCTGCTTGTTTGGCTGGCAGGCAAGCAGAGGAGGATGGGGACTCGTCCTGGAGTTTGAAGGCTTCGTGGACAACCAGCTTCTCTACTGAGTCATTATTTCATCCTTAGCTCACGCTTTCTTTTTAAGCTTGTCCCTTTTCTTCAGCTCCATTGTTTAAATTTTCATTTGCGACCAGTTGAAAACAAATCGTTTGTTTTTCACTCAACATGATGAAATCTGATAAGACCCCACAGGACCGCCAGCTGTCCTGAAACTCTTTCAATTTGCTTATCACTCCTTTGATGGATAATAATATTTCAGGGCCGTTTCATAACAGGGCGGTTTGATGACAGCGAAGCACAAAAATTGCATGACTTCAAGTTTCATAAACCAGTCTGAAATAGAGTCGCACCCATTCTTCGCTTTCAGTTCCACATCGGTCTCATCACGGCTTTGGCGAAACCATCGAATAAATATTGCAAAAGCTGAAATGCTCAGGAGTAAACTGTTTTTATTTTATTTTATTTTATTTTGATTTCCATAACTCTCATAAAGAAATCAAGGAGGGAATTGAAGCGCATTTAAACAGTTTATGAATAATGAATTCGGGTGGGACCACAGCACAGTCACAAACATTACTTTATTTTGGATCATTTATGCTAAGTTTGCTGCAACATTTCGTAGTTTAGCAACTTGATCTGACCCCTTCTTCTCTCCCACAGGTATCTCTACCTCCTCTTCTCTGAGGATGACCACCTACCATTCGAACACTGGGTCTTCAATACCGAGGCTCACCCCCTGCCCGTCATAAGGAAGGATAAAACGGACAGACCCAACGAAGTGGAGTAACGGACCTGCCTGCACCGACGCCCAGAAATGTGTGAGAACCTCGATCCTGTATACTGAGCCTCCAGCTGTCTGAAACTGTTGAGCCGCTTGGAGCCCTGAGTGGTTACAGATCAGACTTCACCTGATATTGTTGATGGGCTCAAAACTGAACCCACTTGTGCTGGAGCCGGGTTCTCGCTGGAGACTCCAGGGGTTTTTGTTTTGTTTTCCTTCACTTGATTTTTTTTTCTTCTTCTCTGGTTGAGTCCAAAGGCTGACCCAAAGCAACATATGTACTGCTGAATAACATGATAGCTCATCAAAATGTAGACATAATAATTTGAATCAAGATCTAAAGAAAAAAAAAAAGGCTGTTTATTTCACTCCTCGGTTTGACTTCCTTCGCTTTTCTGTTCATTTGGAGGGACAGTGTGACCAGCTATCACTTTATTCATCAGTTTAATTGTTGCTAGTAGCCATTTTTGATGAGGAGGAGGACGCTGACAGTCATTCACCACTGATATGAACTACCATGGAGCCCGAGTGTTTGGGCACCACACCAAGGAAAAGCTCCCCACTGAGGATCACAAGGCTGGCTGGCCGCGTGAACGGACGCTCAATTCCCTTCACATGTGTCGTCTTTTACCTGCTGCTCTACCACAACAACATCTGAATAGGAACTAGGAACCGGTCTTTCCTGCACCGACTTGAGTGTTTCATAGTGTCGTCAGAGAACTGCTGGTTTTCTTAAAAAAAGAATAGAAAAAAAGGAAAGCCGCAGCACAACCCGAGCCTCTTTTTATAAACCTAACCGACTCTTCTTCCTCCTTCCTTTCTCTTGAGTTGGATGTGACAAATGACGACCAGCCGCACCAGCTCATTACCTGCCAGTAACTCCACTTTCTCCCCACGAGGTTTACACAAAGCCATCCTCCTCCTCCTCCTCCTTATTCTTCTTCTGCTTTTCATCTGCATCTTTGACCCACTTTTAGATTTCTTTCTCCTTTTCATATGTGCTCTGGGGGTTCGACCAGCACAGGTTTTTTTAAAAACTGAATCAGAATTCGTTCGACAGTTTTTCTCCATTTACTGAAAAATAAAATACACATTTTTTCTTTCTTCCTTTTAAACACTGAAAAGAGCATGAACCAAAAGAAAAAAAAGGAACATTTGCCTCAGTCTGATGGAGCGTTCAACCACTTTTCACAGTCTTACTCCAAAGATGATGTCTGCACAGCTGTAATGGAGCATGGAGATTAGTTGGAGTGCGGATGAAAGCTGTAGAAAGAATTAGGTACTGATTAGGTCCTGACATTCAACAGAAATCTTCTGAAAATGCTAATATCCTCACAATTGACCATGTGTATGCATTAAAAATTTAGCTTCCAGGCTCTCTACAAGAGGAAACTGATTTATTACAGTCCTCTGTAATCCTTGTGCATCAGTCGAGCCCTCGTCCTCTTCTTCACCGCGGTGTTGCTTCTTCCTGTTTCCGTCCTCCAGGTCCGCGTAGGGCAGCCTGTAGGATCTTCCCTCCTCTGTGAGGAGACGCCGTCGCTCGACTCTTCTATAACTATCCACCTTCACACACACAAGAAGCCATACTACTGCAACGCAGCTTCACCGTGTTGTCGTTAACGGGTTTTTTTGTTTCGTTTTTTTTCATCCTCCACTCACATGTAGAGTTTGTGACCGTGTTTGCTGCTTTTGTATCTTCAGAGTCGCGCTCGCCTGGTCATTTTAGTTTAATTTCACAGTGAAGACTTCTCCCGATGCCACACAGGAACCAGATTTAATCCAGTTTAGTCTTCGATCTAGTGCCTTCGCTGTAGAGAAGGAGGGAGAAAGCAGCTCTCGCAAACACAAAAAGCAGTTTCAAAGCAGTATTGCAGCTTTAACTAAGAGCTCCCATTGCTCTGATGAGGATTATAATAAATCTAGACATGGATTAAAGGATGATAACTGCTTTTTAATTTGACGTTTGGAGTAAGTTGGGCTTGATAAATGGCTCAAGAGTTGGTAGGAACTTGGGCTTTGTTGTGCTAAGAGGGAGATCAGAACACCAAAGTCCTGAGTTCAGAATTAAAATCGAAAATAAGTCCTATGCGCTTTACTTTTTCCATCTCCAGAGTCTGCGTCTCTGTTGGGAATCGCAGTCTAATCATTTGAGACCTGTGCAGGGCTCAGTCAACACATATTTGTTTGGCTATACTGACATCTAGTGGTAAGTCTAAATATTACAGTCTAAATAACCGTAGTCTGATAAGTCAACAGCTACTTCTATGTCCATAAAAGTATTTACAGCTCAACAAACAAGGAAAGGGAAAACAAGCACTGTTGTACTTTGAGCCTTTATATTGAATATTTGATGGAGCGAGGGCCTAGCTCATAGAACTGCACATTCAGTTCTGCTTATCCTCCAAATGAGCTTTAAACTGACAGATGGTGAGTCATTAGAAAGTTCAGTCAACAACAGGATGACTGCTGAGCTGATTTATTTGTTCTAGCTGAGCGACGCTTGTGCAGGTTATTTTTCTCAGCAGGTTAAAGAACATTTGCCCCAGGTGTCTCAGAGCAGGTAAATCAGTCTGTAAGGATTTCAGAATCAGTGCTTTCTGTTTTTTTTTCTTGTTTCGTCATCAGTTCTGCATCTTCCAGCTTACCTGCAGTGTTGTTTTATCCATCTAGATTTTTTTGGTGTGAGTCCTCCAGTTTTGGAGAACATACAGTCAAGAGGAAAACATCATGGGTTTATGTGCACTTCTTTCAGCACGTTTAATGGGCACAGTTTGATGAAAAAGAAATACATGAAACCGCTCACAAGAATGTTTGTAGAGTTTTGTGGATTCATAAAAGGTTTATCCCCAAAAGTTGATTCTGTTCATCTGGACGTAGCGTTTTCAGTGGGGGAAACGTTTCGTCACTCATCCAAGTGGCTTCTTCAGTCTCAGCTGACTGCAGGTTTCTCCAGTGTTATAAACAGTACATAAGATTGGGGAAACCACAGTTAGCTGAGACTGAGGAAGTCACTTGGGTGAGTGACGAAACGTTTCCCCCACTGAAAACGCTACGTCCAGATGAACAGAATCAACTTTTGGAGATTTACTTACTTGGATGATTGAGCATGCATCAAGACATAAAAAACTCAATATTCAAGAAAGGGCAGAAATCTCTACAGCCAATATCTACAAAAACAGTCGGCTAACAACAAAATAATCTAGATGGATGAATAGCACTACAGCACTACTTCTCTCCCTTTAGAAGAGCCCATTTTTCCCGATTCAGTGCCCAAGCATTCAGAATTTTTTACTTCCTGCCACCTCAAAATCGCCACTATTCACAAAAGATGAAGCTTTGACAAACCATACCACAGTCCTGTGTTTGCACGATGCTAAACTCCCAGATTTTTTTTATTTTGTTTCGAAAAGTAAAGCCCAAAATGCTCAAGCCCCGGTTTTTACCAACACTGACATATCGTTTCTTATTCTCTGAGCTGTGACCAATCTCTTCATGTTCTTTCTGTCACTGTACAGACGGCAGAGCTTACTGTTTGGTTTAGTTAGAGTGGCATTTATTACCCACGTGATGGTGTATTGTTGTAATTCTGCTGATTGTTAATTTATTCTGTGCTAGAGAACATAGGAAACATTGGGAGCCGACCCCTAGGTGGCGCTGTGGGTTTTTAATTGGATTAGAGACAAAGACTGGCAGAGAGAAAGCTTCACAGCTGTGTGCTGGTCTGTTGGGTTTTAAAGAGCTGGCACCTTTACAGAACAACAGAAAAAAGGGGCGAAGGAACCACCTGGGAGTTGATGGGAAAACCTATAGGGAGCCGCATGAATGTACCATCCAATGTGAAGCGAAGAATATTTTGTTTGTATTTTTGTCTTTGTTCGCTTCAGTGTGCTTTGTTATGTTTGTTTTTTGGGTTATTTGGGGGGTCGCTTTGTTTTGGGGTTTTGTTTTTTGGGGGCTTTCTGGTATCTTCCACAGAAAGTGGAAGCCAGGCGTGCAGACAGGAAAAGGTTTGAGAGCAAAACAGATGGAGAGCTGCTTAATGTAGCTGTTTATGTGGGAAATGACCAAATCTATCACATGAGGTTTATTTCTACACTGTAGGGACATTTTTTGTTGTTTTTCTCTGGATGTGACAAAAAAACATAAAAAGAGTTAAAGACATAAAGTGTTCGTTGTACAGTAGAGTGTTAGCACACTGTGCAGCTTTATATGAAACCACAGAAACCAGTGAGAGCTGAAAACAGCACGGTTAAACTATGTAAACATCGCTGTCTGATGGCTGCTGATCAAAGTAACAAAATTCTGCTTCATCCATGTTTTGGGTTCAGTGGGACGGGCTCGCGAATCTTCATCCGACAAGTTTGGCAATAGAGACGTCAATTAATTGAAACAGAAAGCCTCTAATGAGGGAACGTGTGATTATTTTCTTCTGATTTCTTGTTTTTATTTTTATTCCTTTTTATGTTGCTGTATGAAAAAGATGAAAACTACAGGAAATTTGTACTTTACTGGTAGTAAATGTTAAGATACTGAACAGTGACAGTTATCAGCTGGCTGGGTTTAATTTGTAATCGATTACTTTGATCTCTGCCGACTGCTGTGACAGGCTCCGACTACACGATATGTTATAATGTGTCAGATTAGATTTTAAATTCAAAATATTATGTTTTACTTATTGGCTACGCCCACAGGCACGGAGGCCTAGAAATTCGTCAGCTACCACCTAGAAACCTAGAAGCTTTGTATTCCCTGAGTGGTTGGTGGAGATTGTAGACAGTGATGAGGTGAAACTGATCGCCATGGTTGCCTGTAGTTTTTATGGAAGACACTGGCGTGTCTGCAAACACTCTTAGACTACTTTCTGCGCTCTAGTGAAACGGTGAGAAAGGGCAGCACAAACCAGAAACATAGACCGTAATTTCCCTTCAAAGTAGTAAAAGCTCCAACTGTCAAGCTCGACTTTTATTTTGAAAAAAAATGTTCTCCGTTTTTGGGTTGAGTGACTTTTTTTTTTTTGCTAGCAAGTGTTTGCAGACAGGTCAGTATCTTCCGTGCAAGCGATGTGACTACAACAATGTGACCAAAGAAATCACAAGGATGTTTTGTTTCACCCCAAGTCCGTTACGGCAGATGGCAGATGGCTGCCCTTCCCTGAGCCCGGTTCAGCCGGGTTTTCTTCCTGTTAAAAGGGAGTTTTTCCTTCCCACTGTTTCCAAGTGCTGGGTTTTCTCTGTATTAGTTGTCTCTGTACAAAAAAAACTGAATTAAATTGAATCCGGGGCACTAATGTGAATCATTTCTATCTATCAAAAGACTCTAAAATATTAGAGCGAAAACTCCAACAATCAAAGAGTCTCTTATGAGCAAGCACTAGGTGACAGTGGAAAGGAAAAACTGCATTTTAACAGGAAGAAACCTCCGGTAGAACCAGGCTCTTTAATGATGCAGACTTTGGGAGAAAGAAGATAAAAGTTAACGACGTGTAGCAGTGGTATCTAAAAACATGGTGAGAAGAGGTCTGTGGACACAAAATACTTCTTTTTGAAACCAGAGAGGTCGCCCTCTGATGGCCATTAGAAAGAAGGCAGGATTAGCCTCACTTTTAAGGTCTTGGCGTTATTTTTTATTTATTTCTTTTACACTTTCTGCAGTCAGGACATGGTGAGGCATTCTTTCGTCCATAACGCCAGTTCTTGTTCCCGAGTTCAACTTCTCGCTGATGTCGTGTAGTCTGAACCTGGCATTGGCCGTTCACATTGATCCTGATGGTTTTAGATACTTTATGTACTTGGCATTTAAGACCTGCAGCTAACAGCCCGAGTATTTTCTCTATCACGTCATTCCCTAAGATGGTCAAGTTACAGTCTAACATGTAAATATCTTCTTGAGGTCAAGAATACCCTGTGACAGTCCTGAACCCACAAAAATGTCCAGTGTGCAGTTAGATAAAAGAGAGAAAAGAGTTAAGGCTACGTTTCACCATTAAGGTACTGATATCTCTCTGATGTGATTTAAGTTATTTAAAATTTCCGATGATTTCTGTCCGGTTACAGATCAAAACATTTAATGGTGTGTGGGTTATACTTTCTTTTCTTTTTTTTAAGCCTCAGGTAAATATGATCGTTAATAGAGATTTGAATGGGTGAGATTTCGTGATATTTTCAGCAGTCATTTGCAGCATTTTGAGGAGTAATCTCCCAACAGGGAAATTTGCTTTCCAGGCATTAGTTGAACGCAGTATACATATGATTATAAATGTTGTTGTTGTCGATTTTTAAGCCCTGTGTGCAGACTTTTGTTTTGAAGGTTTGTATTCTTAGAAACATTTGACCCAATTAGACTTAAAGGGCTCAGTCCCAGCTTTTTCTTCCAAAAAATTTAGTTTCTCTTCTGCTCGTGTCCACCTGGATTCTTATCATTTTAACATTTTTTCTCTCTCTCTTATTTGACACTGAACTGGTCGTTTCACTACCTGCAAAAGGAGATCTGGAGAATGTATTTGGTTTCTGATGTTTGCTTTAGCTTCACGTTGTGTGACATCAGGCTTTTGTTCATTCTCACATGCAGACTTTTTTTTTTATCTGTTGTTTTCATGATTAAGCTGAAATGTCTTTGGTGATTTTATGATTATTGTGTTGACGGTCTGTTGCTTTCCAATGCCTTTCTATTAGTGAATATTAAAGGAGAATTACACCAGTTTCAGGAGTTCAAACCAAAGTCAGTCAGTCCTCTTTGAATATACACCACCTTAAACGTCTCATACAGACCACACTGACATTTGTTTTTCATGGTGGTACACGACCACTAGAAATGACTGGAACTCAATCTGAATTCCTGCAAATGGTCGTAAATCTCCTTTAAAGGGTTTAAATGTGTGAACCTCAGAAATGTATCTGTACAAAATATTGCTGATAATCTTTCCATTGCACATAGTTTACTTTGCATTTATATGCAATATTTTAATTTTGTGGGGAAATCTGTTTTATTGTGTTAATATTATAATTATTGAGTAAAAATGTAAATATTCCATTCCGGCAAACTGGCTGCTTGACATTTATATAAAAATCTCCTGAGCTTATGGATTAAGATGATATTAATGAGCAGCAGACTTTTTAATAAACTATATTTGTTACACTTCTATTGTGAATAAAAAATCTTTTAATATGTGGTTTCTTTGGATTTGTACTGTGTTATTTTAATCTACAGACCTGTTGTGGAATTTATTGGATTTGTGATATGAATTTAAAACCTGTGCTAAAAATTTGTCTGGGCTGCGAACACAAAACTACTTTCAGATTTAGAGCTCTAAACGTGTCTTTTCAGAATAAGAGCATGGTATTAATGTGTTCATTGGGATACTTAAGTAGATGGATCCCCTCTGTCAAACTTTTTACATCAAATTATGGCCTTACAATCAGTTGCAGCAGAAACTGGATCTCACTAGAACAGGCAACATTTTTTTAGGCTTCTGTCCAATTTTCGTGAGCCTGTGAACGGTGTAAATTGTAGCTTCTCTTTCCTGTTCTTGGCTGACAGGAGTGCCACCCGGTGTGGTCTTCTGCTGTTCTAGCCTGTCTGCTTCAAGGTTTTGTGCATTCGTACTCGTTCCTCGCTGTACCTTGAGTGTAACAAGTGGTTATTTGTTGCCTTCCTCTTGAAGCAGTCTGGCCATTTTCTAATGTCAACAAAACATTATCATCCACTCGGTTTCCTCTTTTTCAGACCATACTTCTCTAAACTGTAGACATAGTTGTGTGGGAAAGTCGCAGCAGTTTCTGAAATACTCAGATCAACCCAACACCACCAACAACCGTCCCGCGTCCAATCATTTAAACCAACTTTCTTCCCGTTCCTCATGCTCCATTTGAGGTGTCTACATGTCTAAATGCTTTGAGTTGCAGACATATGGTTGGCTGACTAGGTGTTTGTCTGAAGGATCGTGGGCTTTGGACTTTGCGTTTTGTCGCCACAATGCTGGTGGTGGAAGAAATTTAAGTTACTGCTATCTACTGTGGTTACACATATCTGCTAATTATTAGACTAATAAAATGCTGGAATTCCACTCAGTGAATAAAACCGAAGCACATACATCTTGGAGGCCAGACACTACACAGCTGGACAAACATTAAAAAGCTTTCACAGCACATTAGTGGCTCCTAACTGGAAACTTGTGACAAATGCTTAGTGTCGTGCTTTAGCCCAGCCTGTAGCTGGTGAAGATGCAGAGAGGTGTTGGAAAGTTGCATCAGCAGGACAGGTGGATACTAACAGTTCACTCAAAACTGGGCCACACAGATGCATTTTGGGCTGCTGTAGCTGCTTCTTTCTGCATGCTTTCACAGAGGAATGAGACTGATCATCACTACCACAGCAGAGGGGCCACTGTATCATTTCCACCCCCCACAACACTCGACTTATGCCTTAACACTCATCAGGGTAACCTCTTACAGAAAAAGGTTCTGCCTATAAATGTCTTGAAGCTTGATGTGCACTACAAAAATATGCTTTGTTAGACAACATGCTTCCTACACCAATGAGTTCCTTTTGTAAATGGTCATTAAGGCTACAAAAACCAAGGGCGTCATATTAACAAACCTGGGCTCAGTTTAGGCTTTAGGGTGTCTCCTTTTTAATGTAATTATGAGTTCAGTGAGATTGTTGAGTTTAGACCTGTGTGTGTGTGTTTAATTGGGGTATAAGAAGCTTTTTGTGGATTTATAAAAATGAACTTTTAAAAAAAAAAGGTGCTGAAGTCCATCTCACCTGCTGATTACTGAACTGTGTCCAACCTTGAATTCCACCTATTGAGCAACTGATGAGGCCACAGAAAACAAGCAATCAAACAAGTGTAAAAAGGATAAGAAACAAAACTTTCATCACAATGTGTGAGAGAGGGACTGAACACAATCACAAGGAAAACTGAAGCCTAAAACTCAGCACGATGCCTTCCACTATTAGTGACACACCTGTTGTTAATGCTCCAAGGAGGAATGTGACGTTTCTCCGCTGTACCCATCACCCAAGAATCTTCAGGATGAGTGGTCCTTGGAGCCTTAAGGAATTAACAGAAGAAAGAGGTACATGTTCAAGTATGCTACGAGGGAGCTGTCTGTAGGATGACGGTGAGACTTTGGAGGAAAGATATTTTGTAGATGCTTAGAGTCCCAATGATGGGGGGTGTTAAAACTCACCTTACCTCACTGAAAGCCTAAGCACTCTATGTATACAGTGGGGCAAAAAAGTATTTAGTCAGCCACCGATTGTGCAAGTTCCCCCACTTAAAATGATGACAGAGGTCAGTAATTTGCACCAGAGGTACACTTCAACTGTGAGAGACAGAATGTGAAAAAAAAATCCATGAATTCACATGGTAGGATTTGTAAAGAATTTATTCGTAAATCAGGGTGGAAAATAAGTATTTGGTCACCTCAAACATGGAAAATCTCTGGCTCTCACAGACCTGTAACATCTTCTGTAAGAAGCTTTTCTGTCCCCCACTCGTTACCTGTATGAATGGCACCTGTTTGAACTCATCATCTGTATAAAAGACACCTGTCCACAGCCTCAAACAGTCAGACTCCAAACTCCGCCATGGCCAAGACCAAAGAGCTTTCGAAGGACACCAGGAAAAGTATTGTAGACCTGCACCAGACTGGGAAGAGTGAATCTACAATAGGCAAGCAGCTTGGTGTGAAAAAATCAACTGTGGGAGCAATCATCAGAAAATGGAAGACATACAAGACCACTGATAATCTCCCTCCATCTGGGGCTCCACGCAAGATCTCATCCCGTGGGGTCAAAATGATCATGAGAACGGTGAGCAAAGATCCCAGAACCACACGGGGGGACCTGGTGAATGACCTGCAGAGAGCTGGGACCAAAGTAACAAAGGTCACCATCAGTAACACACTACAACGGCAGGGAATCAAATCCCGCAGTGCCAGACGTGTTCCGCTGCTGAAGCCAGTGCATGTCCAGGCCCGTCTGAAGTTTGCCAGAGAGCACATGGATGATACAGCAGAGGATTGGGAGAATGTCATGTGGTCAGATGAAACCAAAGTAGAACTTTTTGGTATAAACTCAACTCGTCGTGTTTGGAGGAAGAAGAATACTGAGTTGCATCCCAAGAACACCATACCTACTGTGAAGCATGGGGGTGGAAACATCATGCTATGGGGCTGTTTTTCTGCCAAGGGGACAGGACGACTGATCCGTGTTAAGGACAGAATGAATGGGGCCATGTATCGTGAGATTTTGAGCCAAAACCTCCTTCCATCAGTGAGAACTTTGAAGATGAAACGAGGCTGGGTCTTCCAACATGACAATGATCCAAAACACACCGCCCGGGCAACAAAGGAGTGGCTCCGTAAGAAGCATTTGAAAGTCCTGGAGTGGCCTAGCCAGTCTCCAGACCTCAACTCCATAGAAAATCTGTGGAGGGAGTTGAAAGTCCGTGTTGCTCGGCGACAGCCCCAAAACATCACTGCTCTCGAGAAGATCTGCATGGAGGAATGGGCCAAAATACCAGCTACTGTGTGTGCAAACCTGGTAAAGACCTATAGTAAACGTTTGACCTCTGTTATTGCCAACAAAGGTTATGTTACAAAGTATTGAGTTGTATTTTTGTTATTGACCAAATACTTATTTTCCACCCTGATTTACGAATAAATTCTTTACAAATCCTACCATGTGGATTCATGGATTTTTTTTTCACATTCTGTCTCTCACAGTTGAAGTGTACCTCTGGTGCAAATTACTGACCTCTGTCATCATTTTAGGTGGGGGAACTTGCACAATCGGTGGCTGACTAAATACTTTTTTGCCCCACTGTAAATGGGAGTACTGTATGTACCTACGCCTGCTCATCATCCATGACTGCGTGTTTTTCCCAGTAATGTTGCACTTTCTGCACAAAAAAGAAAAAGTAGTTCTTAGCACAATGGTTCTTTCATGTTAGCTATTAATGTGTGTCATGGAGGAAACGGCCCAAGAGAAAAGGACATTAAAGAAACTGCTGGACATTATGGACAATGCCGGGCATCCTCTGCACACGGTGGTAAATAATCAGAGGAGCCTGTTCAGCGACAGGTTGCTTCTCCCAAAGACAAGAACCAACAGGCTTAAAAACTCCTTTGTCCCACACGCCATCAAACTGTTTAACTCCTCGTTGGAGGGGAGAGGGAGGGGAAACAGGAGGACAAAGGAGGGGGGAACAACTAAGCTGTAGTGCTTTTTTTTTTTCCAGCTGTGCAATATTTGCAATATTTTTTTATATTCGACCTTTTTTGTGGGGCAAATAATATTGACACCAGTCATTTTGTGTTTTTCTGAAATTATTCTGTTATTGTGTACAAAATATTTAAAAAAATTAAGCTATAGGGAAATCCTCTAGTTGAAAATCCTGTTTAAAAATAGCACTTGGGACAATTGTGTTGGTGACAGCTTTTGTTATAATATCAATAATATTTCTATGAATATGGGATACTGTTACATGTTTGCATAGACTTTTGTGGAATATGGAGACACTCCTGCATTATATGAGCAAAGTGAGACTCGTTTTTTAGGGTTGGTAGAGATGAGTGTGAAGATCCAAACAATCCCTGTCAGTGATGGAGAAGCTTTGATGAAAATATTTGGTAAAAAGTTCACCAGCATGAAGGAAATGAAGTTTCAAACTTTCCTTAGGAGGACCCCAGCACGCCTGCTTAAAGAAAAGTAAGTGTGCCGATGCGGATGCTTGCAACGACTGCTGTATAGAGGCCATCCTGCTACACATGAAACGCATCAGAGTCATAATTGTTATTTTAGTCATGTGTTTGTTTATTATCCTTATTGTTTTATCTGGGACTGTTTGCAGACATCTCAGAGAGAGGAGACACCAGCATCTGAACAGAGACTCAAACCAGCAACCTGCAGCTCCCTGCTTGGCTGCTCCAGTTTTCTCCTCACTCATGTTGCCCACCAGTGATTTCTAGCTGCCCACCCACACAGCAGGCTAGAATATGCGCTGAGCCTCAGCACCCAATACTTGGACATGTTTTCTTTATTAAATAATGAACCAGACCTCAAAAAGTAAACAGCTGTAATTGCTAGGCAACGGGAGCAGCATTTGGTGATGCAGCACCTGACATTCCTGACCATGTGGGCGGAGCATGCATGGAATGGAACGTTTAGTAGAACTGTGCAACACAAGCACTTAGTTACAGCATGTTTCATTGTATCCAGACACAGCTAGAGACACATCTACAGCAGCATCTCTGTGCAGGACAAACGACAGTTGACGAAAAAAACTTCGAAAACTTCACTTCACTCCTCTAAAAAACGTTGGCTCCTTTGTTTAAAAGGCCAAAATGAATCAAGGGAGAACGAGAAGAGGATCGGCGAGTGCTTCACCATACATTAAAGTACAGCTGATTAATTTTAAATTTCAAATGATACAGGCTGAAAATGTCAAATTAAAAGAAGAGGCAGAAAAATCAAGAGGAGAAGCTAAAAATTCAAAGTTTGAAACTGAAGTAGTATTGCAGGAATTACTGCATGTGGGTCTCAAACTTAAAGGAGAGAAAATGGGAAAACAACAGGCAGAAAACGAGAATGAAAACATGAAGAAAGAACTGTTGGAAGCTCAAAAAGCATTGGAGGAAGAGAAAAGCACAGCACAAGAAGCCAAAAATAAATATCAAACTGCAAAGAAGGAGGCAGGAAATGTGATGCAGGAATTACAGGAGGTGCAGGAAGCTTTTGAAGAGGAAAAAAGGAAAATGCAGTTGGCAACACAAGAAGCTGCAAATGTAATGGCTGAAGCTGAAATACTAAGGAAGGAATTACTGCATGTAAAGCAACAACTTGAAGAGGAGAAAAAACGTAAACATGAGGCAGAAAATGAGATTGAAAATATGAAGAAAGAATTGTTGGAAGCTCAAAAAGTGTTGGAGGAAGAGAAAATGAAAATACAGGAAGCAAAGAAAGAAATGGAAGATACAAAGACTTACACTCAAAACATGAAGAAGGAACTGATGAAAGTGAAAGAAGAACTTGCAGAAGAGAAAATTGAGGTGAAGGCATTCAAGAAAGAAATGACCGGCTCTGCGGTGACCAAGAAAGACTGCAAAGACGCACTTAAAGAAATACGAAAGGACAAAAAGGAAGCTAAAGAGCTCCTCAAACAGAAAGTGAAACTGGCCAAACAGCAGCTGAAAGAAAAATTTAAAGATGCCGAGGAGCAGCTCAACAAAACCTTAAAAGAACTGAAGGCAAAAGAAAAAGAAAAGCAAGCCGAGGACAGGAGGGGATTCTGGAGCAGACTGCTGAGAAAGAACTGACCCAGCAGCATCGAGTTTGAGGAGATCAATAGTTTCTTCCTCCTCTCTCCACCTTTCTTTCACCCCATCCTTCTTCTTGGGATGTTTGTTTGTTTTTTTAAAAACTCTAATCTAAATACATGTACTGAAATACACAAATAAAATTGCCATAACTTGACCTCATGTTGCCTGCTTCTTTTCTTGTGTGTCTGTGGATGTAAAACAGTAACACACTTTCTGCTCTGTGTGTCTTTGACTGTAAATAAATGTTTTCATTTTAAAATGCAGTGCAAAAAACTTCTGCTCTAAATCTTTTTGTTTAGCAAAAAGCTTTGTTTTTTTTGCCTGTTGTGGAAGTTTTCCATTTAAATAAAGCCTGCAGACGAGCGGTGAGCGGTAGCTAACATTCTTTAATCAAAACACACAAAGAACAGACAACCAAGCTTGATGAAGTCCCTGCATGACCGCGGGGCAGACGGTCAGCAGAGTCTCCCTGAGCCTAGCATGGCTCTCAGTTAAATACCTTCTCCAGGAACTAAAGGCAGTACACAGGTGTTTCACACCTTAAGGTTCACACTCACTTGCTACCTACCAGAGTCCTCGAAGAGACAAAAGATTCTTCCTGTGGAGTTGTCTGCTTCCCCCAACTTCCCTACTAGACCCCCACCATTTGTCTTACTGTATGAGTGTGAGACATGCTAAAATCCAGTGGCACCAAGGTATCATACAATAAAATAATGTGATTAATACATAAGTAAAAGAAATTCCTATGCATGCCCCTTCCTGATTTCTTATGTTTTAACATGTTTGTTAAAAAGTAATTTCCTTCTAAACCTAATAAGTGGTTTTGTCATCTAGCAAGAACTGCAATCACACATGTGCAATAACTGGTGATGAGTGTTTTACAGCGCTGTGGAGGAAATTTGGTCCAAATTTCCTCCACAGCGGTCTTTGCAGAATTGTTTTCATTCGGCCACTTTGGAGGGTTTTCCAGCATAGGCTGAGTTTTTAAGGTCATGCTAAACCATCTCAATCTGATTGCAGTCTGCACTTTGACCAGGTCAAAACCTCCATGTTGTTTTTTGAGCCATTCAGAGATGATCTTGCTGCTGTGTTTTGCATTATTTGTCCTGGTGCACTTGAGCTTCAGGGCATATTAAATGAGACAAGTGAGACCTTTAGGTTTTCCACATTTTCTGGATTAAAGCCCTCATCGTGGTTCAATTTCCAAAGCGCTTGAAATGCCTTTGTAACCCTTTCCTGACTGATAGAGTTCAGTGTTTCTTAGCTGTTTCTTTAGATGTCCACGATGTTGCTTTCTGAGATCTTTTAGTCAACTTCACTTTTTTTCTGCCTGTCCCATTTGGTTCTTTAGCCGTCAGAATTGTTGTCTGAAGACCAACAAGGATACCCAATGGATTTACTTTGCCAAATGGATCATCACGGCATTGCCGTATTGGTCCATTTGATCGACCTTTGTTGTTATTACTTATTTTATTTTCAGTTGTTACAGACGGGACAGACATGACTGAGGGATAGGAAAGGGAGAAAGAAAGATGAAGGAAAAGAAAAACAGAAGGGGAGAGGGACAGTGAGAAAGGGGGGGAGAAAAAAAATCTCCTGGATCACCTGTTGAGAGAAAAAGAAGAGAAAATAAGCAAAACAACAACAACAGAGCAACATACTAAACACAACACCATCACGTTAATCTAGCTAAGTGTAAACAGCAGTAAATACTAAATATTCAATGTTGTTGTGTAGCAAGCAGGACCAACAGTGCACAATGTGATTGGAAATTGCAGCCAATAAAGGGGTGTGGTTTATGTCTATGAACAGTGAACACGCGTGTGCACACCTGTGTGGATCAGCGCGCTTGTATTCAAAAGGTTTCCCCATGTAATGGTCTGCAAGAGGATGTAGAGAGCCATAGTCCCGTCCCCCAGGGAATGAAGCAGGCATGGAGGAGATCCAGGCTCCAGACATCCAGAGAGTGCGAGAGCCCAAGGAGGACCACCGGAGGGGCATCCGTGCCACCCTCCTGGGAAGAGCTGAGGAGAGCCCCAGATGAGGGGTCACCCAGTAGCCCCAGCGCGGAAGCCAGAGGGGGCTGCACCGGCGTGCCCGCCGGCCCTGCCGGCAGCCAGCTGTGCCAGAATTAACCGAGCCGCAGGCCCAGAGGCCGCAGGCCCGAGGGCCCCCCGCGCCCCGGAAGAGGCCTGACCGAGCAACAGGCACCAGGCCCTGCCAAGTAGTCACCGGGAGTGAGCTGGTACATACTTGAGCGCCCAGCCCCGGACACCAAGAACCACCAACGCACCGACCCCTGAGGGCATCAGTCACCGGCAGGGAGTGTGGTGAGGGGAGATAGGCCTTTGGAGGGCCTGGGAGTGTCCAGAGAGGTGGAGTGTAAGACCAGACGTGACATATAGACACAGACAAACTCTGTACATAAGATGTAAGGGCGGTGGCCACAATTCAGAGATGGTCCTGGTGTTTCACTGGGATGCTCTCTCCACATTGCAACGTGTTTATTAAACCCACTTCAAATCAAGCTCACTGGGTGTGTTGCAGGTTATTGTTAAAATTTCCATAACAATGTGTATATGTGTTAGTAGGATTAATGCATTTTCTGTTTGTGTGTGTGATTTTTGTGGGCCTCTCCTCCATGCAGTGTTTCAGACACTTTTCAATTCTCCACTCAAAGGCAGTCGGTTTTCCTCCCCAGGTTCCTTAGCCCAATTTGATCTCCCACACTAAACAACAGCGTTCTTCCATGTCTCCTCCTTCCACTGTAGTCTCATCTCCCCCCCTTGCAGCAGTCCATTGCAGTCAGTTGTCTTCAGCTTTGTCCTGTGTAATCCCACTGTCTCTGTCTGTTTGGTCATGCAACATGCAGCACCTGTATAAAAAAGGCCAAAGCAGACTGTACTTCCTTAGGAGCAGCACAACACAGAAGGACTCATCCAGGCTGGAAAAAAAAATGTGCCAGTGCATATTGGGAATGGCACAGGCACCGATTGGTTTTCTATCGCCCATTTGCTGGGAGTAAGGGCGCCCTCCATTTGTGAGGTGCGCCTGCTGCTTGCGGCACAGGGAGGAGAGGGCGGGGCGCGGTGGGGAGCAGCATCTAATAACCAACTCGTGAAATAAAACAAAATAAAAACAAAACAACAAACACGAAAACACCAGACATTATGATACAGATTTATAATTTGCACCGATGTTTTTTCAAAATTCTATATGCGCTCACCGAGAGCCCTCGGTGCGCCTGCTCGCTGCTTAAGTCAAAGTAAACTTTATTGTCCGCTACATACAGTCCAGTATATAGAGAGACGAGACGACGAGGCTCCAGTTACAGCAGTGCAAGTAAACAAACAATAAATATAAGAAGAGTAAGAAAATAAATATACACTTTAAATTCAAATTCAAATTCAAATTTTTATTTGTCACGTACACAGTCATACACAGTACGATATGTAGTGAAATGCTTGGACAACTGCTCGTGACCTAAAGAGAACAAAAAAAAGGAAAAGGCTATGAATAAGATAGGAAATAAATATGAAAAATTAAAAAGGGTAAATTTAACTAGGAAGGAATAAAATATAAATTAAGGTTAAAAATGAAATAACTGTACAACACAAATTAGAATGAAGGGTAAATTTAACTGGGAAGAATAAGATAAAGATAAATATATAAATTAAAGTTGAAAATAAAATAACTGTACAACAAAATACACAATACACAATATAGAACTATATAAGAATGTATGAAGAAATCTAAATATAAATAAATATATACACAATAACAGCAGCTGTACAAGTATTAACCGGAAATGAAGAATATAGTGACCAGTGTTGTGCAAAACCAAAGTCCAGAAAGTCCAGTGTGTGTGTAAGAACCATATGTGTGGGTCAGTACTGTGTGGTGGTGTGATTGAGAGACCGTATCGCCTGCGGGAAGAAGCTCCTCCTCAGTCTCTCTGTGTTGGTCTTCAGGGAGCGGAATTTAGGACTTTAGGACTAGGGGTAAAGGGATCAATAACAATTTAAAATTTATAATTTGCAGTTTGATGATTTAAAGTCTCACACACAACCCGTCGGAAGGGGGGGGGCTGCTTCCAAATAGAGCACATTTCATTCATAATGTTGTAAATCATGTATACATGATTTGAATCCTGGGTTGTGTGAAATCCCAGAAATTCACCTTAGACAAAGTGAATCTGTGAACTAAGGTGTAGGTCTATTAGGTTTGTGTTCATACTGGGGTGCAAAATTAAAACAAATGGAAGATGGACAAGAAAAGTTCAAAGCCATCAGGTGCTCAGTTTAGAAAAAGTAGAAAAGTAGAGGAGGAGAAACGAGCAAAAGATACAGGTAAGCAGATGTGTCATTAGATAATGGCAGCAGGTCATGTGGGTTACAGTTGCCCCAAAAAGAAATGGTAAAAATAGTAACAGTAACAGACTAAACTCCAAACAACACATTATGTTCTAGATTTTAATATTAATTAGTCATTGTCAATTGTTGATTTGTCCTGTTTTCATTGTGTAACGAATTATGATGGCTGCTTGGTAGCCGTCTGCATACAATGCATACTCTCTCTCTCTTCATGTGTGTCCTTAATATGTTTTATGTATGTGTGTGTGTGTGTGTGTGTGTGTGTGGGGGGGGGGGGCAGAGAGAGTGTTCGCCCGGTGCACCAAACAGGCTACTACTGCTTAGCAGATTATTCTTTCTTAGCTTAACTAATGTTATTGATAAATAGCCTATCGTATTTCTTTAAATCATGCAGATGTATCTATCTCTGATCACCCCACATACTGTGCCATCCTCACACCATCCACTACATGTTTTATAGAACACAATGAATCAGTGAACTGAAACAAAAATATTGCTAACATTCAAAAAAATCAATTTAAATACTTCATCAGCAGTGACAGATTTTTGATGAGCGCCATTGCATAAGTGAATGATGAAAAACAGTCATTCACATTCCTCCCATATAGCTGCATCTCACTGATAATTTGGGAATTATTTTGTTTTCCTTTTAGGAGCTTTGCAGGCCGGATTAAGAGCTCTTCATTCCATGTGTGCTGTAGCTATAGTCACTTAGTTTTTTCCCCTCATTAATGTTACTTTGTGAAGTGTGTTAATAAAGGTTTTCACAATAAAATGCATTAAACAGACTGTTCCGGATGTGAATATTTTCCAAGGATATAGACTGACCCTTTCTGACTGGGATTAAAATCAAATTTTTTAACTTTAATATTCATGGAATCACAGTGAACCTTGATGTAATCTGTGGAAAACTGACCAGAGTTTTACAAAGTGCAGTTTTTGAATGACTGAGGTAAAAATCTACCTGGCCCTGTGAATAACTGACCGCCCTCTAAACCCAATTCACTAGCTGGGCCCACGTCCTCATTTTAGGTTTGACAGTGTTTTAGTAGGTAAAGGTGAATGTTTGGACGTGAATTGAGCTGCGGTTTGGGGAAGGCCACGAAGGGGACTGGCGACGGCTCCCAGGCCTGGCAGGTCCCCATGTACTAAATAGAAGTGAAGAAGTTAAAGAATTGAGAACAAGGGGGGAGGGAGGGTGGGGCATGTAAATGAGAATGAACAGCTTGCAGAACTGGGGGAACCTATATAGATGACAACCGGAAGGAGCTCTTCTCCCCTCTGCTCTTCTTCCCTTTTCTGGGAGGCAGTGGGGAGGTAGAGCGTACAGCCTGATCCGGTGGGGAGGTGTGGGATGCCAGAACAGGTGTCCCCCTTCTGGCTCTCCTAGCTTGTCCCTTTTGTCTTACTTCTCTCTATCACCATTTCTATTCCTTTGAAGAAGTTAGGCTCCATAAATGTTAAAGGGGTAAGTATTATGAATTATGAATAGATAGGAGAAAATAAACTGTAGAAAACTAAACAGAAGAAAGAAGAAGAGAAATAACAATTTAACAGAAACCAGTGACACGCTCTGGGGCCTGATCAACCCTGGCAGGGCCTCCTTGGATGAGGGTGTCTAGCGATAATGGCCGAAACACCCGATGAATCCAAGATCCACTACTGATGATGCGTCCCAAAATTTAATATGATAATCTAGATCAGATCTCTAATCTCTAAGCCTAACCAAGGAAGGAAAAAATGGCAGATTAGCTTGGGACAAAGAGAAAGTTGAGGAACACAACGATGTGTGACGCTGGTAAAGTTTCTGGGCTGACTTTCCTCATAACAGTCATTCCTCAAGATTTTCTCCATTTAAAGCCATGCATTATCAGGGACTGTACCATCTAGTCCTTTTACTGAATCATCAGCCCAGGTGGACAAGAGAAAAAGTAGAGATATATTTCTGTTTATATTATTATATAATTATTTTTTCATATTGTAAAAAATCAAATAATTATTTAATAATAACCTGCATGTCATATTAATATTATTGTCAATATTCTTATTACATGTGGCTATCCTCACACTGTGCTAATGATGTACTTCTGACACCTTAAGCACCACTTAAAGCTTTGTGTTGAATTCAGCGTCTACCTTGGCAACCTTTGCAAAGCTTTGAAACCCTCTCTTCTCTCCACTAGATGGAGCTGTTCCACAGTTCAGTAGGAACAATGAGTATCATTCCCATTTTCTTTAGAAAACGTCCACCAGTCAGAGCAGTGTCTGATTGGTGTGGAGCAAACCACTAATTAATTCACCTGAGATCAAATTTAAACTTCAAGCCATTAAACATATATGAACTGTAAGATAAAAATTTCAATAAACTTTTAATTCATAACTAAGTGATCAGTGCAGTCCTCTGATGTGGAATAAATAGCTCAACAGAATCTTCAAGACTGGTGTCACTGACCACAAAAATAAAAGAACTAGAAATATTTAAAGCAAATATCTATAATTACAAATGTGACATTAAAAGTGGTCACACTGACCAAATAAGCTATTCTCAACCATGACAAAAAAGTCATGTTTCCAGAAGTACATCTTATTTCCTTTTCCAAACCTCTTTCCTTGACCTCGAGGTCACTGAGGTTGTTGAAACTACAATATGCAAAAGATGGACTACAAAACGTGCATCTTATGTCACCACATTGTGTTCTAACGCTGCTGTTTTATAGAGGCATAAATAAACAAGAACAGCCTGTGAAAAATGTCCCTTCATTATAAAGGTTGGCATTTTTGGCTAAAACTTTGCCTCTGCCTTAAACCACTTCACTAAGGCAACTTGGATTTTTTTTCCAGAGAGAAACATGGATGAAGTTGTCAGAAAAAAATGATGTCGCTCTTTCAAAGCTGTTGTAATTAGAAGGCAACTCTAGTAGTAATGAATATATTGTTTGCTTAGGCCTCCACCTGCTCTCCTCCCTTGGAACAGCCACATCTCATTCACATAAACCACAGGAGAGATTTCTGAAGGAGACCATATCGAGTGGTCCTCTCTAAAAAAGACCGCAATTACAACAACCAGATTTAATAGAGTTCAGTCTGACAGAGCTGGATATTTAGCTCCATGACTCAGTGACTGTGGAGTTCTATTTAAGGTCAGACATACACAGAAACACGGACGTGTCTTCAGTTCTGCATAAAAATGATCAAAGTTGATGGTGCAGGTCTGAGGGAAATGATGCTGTAGCCTTTACAAATGTTTTTAAAACTGTTACCGTTTGTGAGTTTCAGCACCATGGACAGTCACACTAATGTGTTTCAGTAACCAGCGACAGCTACATCATGTCCTATGTCTGTTCTGCACCAGTGGTTTTTGTTTGTTGTGTCGTCGTCGATTTTTTTCAAACAAACTGTTATTTTTATGGAGTATATAAACATCAAGCAAACAATGTTTTGTGCACATATAATGTGTGTTTGAATAAAAAATTAATTGTAGATTTTTTTTTTCCCACAAAACAATTATAGAGTAAAATTGATCCAAAGTTGTTCTTCTTGTCTTCGTATCTAATGTCGTCTTTACTCCATAATCTTTTATTGGGACTGGGACCAATCGAGGGAGCAATTGGGACCAATCGAAAACATTAAATATTTCATTCCTCTTTACTGCTCGATATTCTCCAGGCTGCTTATCTTTCATTTTGAGGAGTCAGTATTGTTCACGAGCTACAGGGTCATTCACTGAGCAAAAAGTGTTCTTGAGTTCTTCACGATCTTCTCTGCACTGTTGATATCGTGTGTAAGGAAGAGGACACCCAAGTTCATACTTCAAGGCTCTCATTTAACTATCCAAATCATTGTGTGACAGAAGACTTGGGCTGATTAACCTCCTACGACCCGAACTCTTCCACTGCATGCACTTTTAATTTCTCTTTGATATTTGGGCTGATTGGGTCCTGATGAATGTAAAAAACAAAGAATTACCAGATTTTTTTTTTTTACCTAATTTTTGTTTCTAAGAAAAATGAGAGCCACATATGAGGATATTCGTTTAAAATTTTGATAGAACAGTAGCAGTATGATGTCCTTATAAGTGGATATCAGGCCCTTGTAGAGCAAAATTGAGTATTTTGGTCTAAATAACCCAAAATGTGATGTCCACATATGTGGACGCCAGGTCCTAGGAGGTTAAAGTAATTTAACTTATGACGTGAGAGTAAAAATATATTTTAGACATGCAGACATATTTTTTTCTGATCAGCTTTAATATAAACATGCAACAGGTTACAAAAACCCGCCTTTAAATTTTGTTGCTTAAGTTTAAAGTTGTTGTTTTTTTTTTTTAAATCAGCTAGAAGTCTGATTTCCATTTTACTTTTTAGTGCATTAGAAGTTGGGCTATTATTAATTGAGTCAATCAGAAGAGTTCGGAATGGTTCCTGGAGCTGATGGTCAATAATCTATAAATACACACAACACGAAACGAAAAGAAAATACTTAAATAGTCATTCCTGCTGCAGCAGTTTGATCCAAAACCGGTTTAAAGTGCTCAAAGATAACTAAATAATCTTTTAGCTTAGAACAAGCAATAAAATTCTCAAATTCCAACAATATTCCCCATAAATAACAGTCACTACAGTATCAAAAACACTGGTCCACACAGGAGAGATGCATGGTTTTATCTGAGTGTCCAGGAGAAATGTTTTAGCACTATGGTCAATAAATGGGGAAAATCATGTGTATAGGTGTGGAAATCAGTTTAACTGAATAATGAGTTCAGGGAGGGGACCAGAGCGTCACTTTTGCCAACTCCCTACCAGACCAGTGGGAAGCAATGCAGAAGATTCTGGCTCCCAGCCGTTCGTTAGCTCGCCATCCTTTTTAATCCCAATAGGGGTCACGTGGCCTGCATTAAATAAAAAGGGCCAATAAGAATTCACAAGAATAATGCCAAAATGTCAGCCAGTTTGATTCAATGACATTTAATTAATCTTGTTCCTGTGTACACAATAAATTCATAAATAAATAAACAGTATATATAGTCAATAGATTTATCTAACACTTCAACTGCTATATAAAGACTACCATGCTTTAAACCATTTGCCACCCCACAAATACCAGTCTAGCTCCCCACAGAGGTTTACTTTAGGTTCGCTTTACTAACAAACAATCATTCCATTCTTTGGATCGGCAGTAGCCAATTAGCGTTAGCCGCTAGCATCACAAACATCACATTAAAACGGGAAAAGCAATCGTTTGGAAATACGAACCTGCAACGGCTTGGTCACCTGGCATGCAATCTGATTGGCTGAGCGTAGCCATATGATTAGGGTCATGAAACTAAGGTACGTATTAGTGATGTGTTTAATAGCAGGAAAAGTGTAGAAAATTACAAAACTCTAGTAAAGACGGATTTTACTTTGGGTTACTACCATAAGCCCTAGTCAGAAACACCATTTCCACCAAAATATACATTTTTTTTTCACATTCTTATAGGCATAAAACAAAAACAACACACAAAAAAACACACACAAAAACTGTCAGCAACCACCTCACGGCATGTGGGAGGCAGCTGACAAGTACTGAAAGACCAAGTATAGTGTCGAACTCCAGGTCTCGAGGGCCTGCAGGTTTTAGATCTCGCACAGCAGAGCGCGTTTGCTGTCACATTTTATTTGTAGTGTGAACGAGCAGACAAAAAAATCGGAGCATTAAGACCTGCAGTGTGAACGTAGCCTAAATGTGCGCGCTTACAAACAGAACAAATGTATCCAAACCAATCAATAAACTTATTGGAAACTAACGTGTATTACTATGTTCAAATGAAAATACAAGAGTTACTGACTTTAGAGTGTGGCCATGGGTTTGGCCATCACATCGCTTAAACCATGCTGTAAACAAAAGACTCAGTGAAACGAGTTGCTTTGAGTCGATTTTAAACTGAAACTCTGAACATAATCTGCTCCTGACAGCCTTAGTTTTTAATCTTTCAATAGCAAACTCTGTGCTGTTTGAGAGTAACGATTAAATATAAAAACAGAGTTCAAACATAGTCGTAGTCTGTGCACAAACAGGTACAGGTGTCCTGTTTTAGGATCGTATATTAATGCTTAATTGTTGTAAAACTGGTTCCTGCCAATAGGGGGAAAAAACAAAAACAGAAAGATTGATTTATATTTTTATTTCATGCACAGTTGGTGAGGAGCATCCACAATTTCGTTGTATATGTGCAATGAAAATTAAAGGCTATTCTGCTCTATTCTATAACATAGCATGGTGATATATTGGTACATGCAACCAGTGAAACCTGGCAGTTTGCAGAAACCCAAGGCTGACCCTGAAGTTAGCTGGATGAATACCTGCTTCTGCATTTGAGGAGAGGAACTGAGGATGTGCAATTTAGGAAATGACAAACGATATACCTCAGAGTACCACCAGAGAGCAGCCGAGGACCACCAAAAGATTTTCAGCTTTCTCTGCAGAAGGGCGTCTGAGGCTGACTACCACTGCATCTGATTTTTAAGATCTTGACACCTTTTCTATAATTTTGCGTTAGGTTGTGAAGGTTGTGTTTTATTCCCCATGATTTCCTTCTCCATTTAATCATACAAATTCTTCCCTGACTCCAAAATGACTCAGCACAGAAAAAGTATGGTCAGCTCAGCATCCCATTACAGAACACAAAGTTGGTTTCTCCTAAGAAGGTAAAAGAAGCAAGCCCCCAATAATATGATGAGATGAGTTATAGAGCTCCTTTTTAAATTTTCTAAAATAAATGAAAGGTTAGTGAACTGGCTTTGCTGGACTCCAAAACTATTTGTGGTTTGATATGTTTGAATTTGTCATTTTGAAAGTGTACTATTCATGTTCTTGTCTAGTTTAAGCTTTGCTCCCACATATGGCCTTAAAAAGATCCACACTGGGAGGTTTACATGTGACACCCTTCTTGCCCGTGTGTGTGTGTGTGTGTGTGTGTGTGTGTGTGTGTGTGTGTGTGTGTGTGTGTGTGTGTGTGTGTGTGTGTGTTATTTACAATAACATGCACTTTTGGGTGCCTTTTTATTGGCTCTTCTGAATTCTGGGAATTAAGAATTATACCCCAAAAAGTCCCTGCAGTAGATATTAAAGTTAATTTATGCTTAAAAAGTTGCAACAGAAGTTATTCACTTTATTAAAAAAAACAAATACAATTGAAGACACTAAATAATGACACGAGGCATCCCTAATCTAAATTCATTTTAGACTCATTTACTGATTGCATGCAATTAGTGAAACTGAAAGTGCAAGCACAGTTGTCCAGAGAATGTGTAATGCGGATTATTTTCTGTAGCTCTAATTTCCAGATTTTCCCCAAACACACCACATGCAGGCAAACACTGTTTTTAAAATAAGGACAGTTATAAGAACACACACACAAATACAGGTTGTGTGTGGCTGTTAAAAAGGTGCTTGAGAGGAAAAGATTATAGATTACAGCTTTCTTGAGAACTGCTCATTCAAACTACAACAGTGGGTGACTGAAGTTATTTTTATGAAGACAAAAAAATGCAGTTAAATAAAAACACTTTGTAATACCGGATATCTTTGTACCTTTTGGTCAGCTCTTTTTATTTCTCACAGCACTGTAAAGCCCCGTTGGGATTTAGATTTTGGAGAGAATTTAGAATTGTTTTAAAGTTAGACTGTTAGACATCTCTTATCACTGTTATGCTGATGATATTCAGTTCACCTCTTTTAAGCCCCGTGATTTATCTAAGCTTCAGCTTCTGAATGACTGCTTAGATTCCATCAAACGTTGGATGGCTTCAAATTTCCTCCAACTCAATGAGGGGAAAACTGAAGTTCTCCAATGCGCTCCGGACAGATTTTTATCCCAGATAGTAAAAGCCCTTGGTCCTCTCTCAGTTTAGGTTAAATCCCCTATCAGGAATTTAGGTGTCACTTTTGACTCGACTCTCACATTGGATGGCCATGTTAAATCTCTGGTTCGGTCTTGTTTTTATCATTTAAGAAATGTAGCTAAGTTAAGCCCTTTTTTTTTAATCTCGCTCTGAACTGGAGATAGCTATACATGCATTTATTTCCTCACGCTTGGACTATTGTAACTCACTGTTTATGTGTCTAACCAAGGGTGATTTGGATTGTCTGCAGATTGTGCAAAACGCTGCAGCTAGGCTTTTGACTAAATCCTCTAAGTATTCTCATGTGACACCATTGCTATCTCAGCTACACTGGCTTCCTGTTGAATTTAGAGTACATTTAAGATCCTGGTCTTGACTTTTAGAGATGTAGGCTGGCACCAGCCTACATCTCTGATCTGCTACAGCCCTATGTCCCTAGCAGGTCCCTGAGGTCATCTGATCAGGGTTTACTTGCTATAAAAAGACTAAGATGAGAAGTAAGGGTGATAGAGCTTTTGCCACTGCAGCCCCTAGACTGTGGAACTGTCTCCATTGGCCGTTATGTCCAGCATCACATTTGGAGAAAACCAAACCGATCATATCATCCCAAAACCCTCATGCCAACTATCAATATGGTGGTGGATTTGGTGCTTGGGTTTGTTTTGCAGCCACAGGATCGGGGCACCTTGCAATCCTCCCTCAGATTTGGTCATTCTTCTCTGGGGCGCTATACATTTTTAAAAATCTCTTTTTTGTCATTTTCATGTTTTTGTTGCTTTAGACGTGTAAATCCTGTCTATAACTGCAAGTACTAAATTTTATGGTCTATTGTAGACATTTCTGCAAATCAATAAGCCGTAGTGATTTATAACAATGAGGTATTTTGTAATGTTTTTCGTTGATCATTAATGTGAATAACTGCATTGATTTCTCATCTACTAATTTTATGGGCAGCACTGTCTCCTGACCGCTGTAGGTTTGAATTTGCTGCTGATGTGCTGAGGCATGTCTGTGAGGCGTTTGCTTTTTTTCCCCTCCACTTTCTCAGCAGCTTCCTCCGGCAGTCCAAAGACATGCATGTAAAGTTAATTGGGGACTCTAGTTGGAGAGAAGCCTGCAGGTTAACAACAAATTAGACCCAAGAAGTAGACTCAGGTGACTGTCAGTAAGTTCAGAAGGTTTATTGAAAAGGTTGAGTGTAATGATGTTTCCCAATTCAGGAAAATGTCCAGAGAGAGGAAGAAATGTTAACGGCCAGTGTCAGTGCAAAAAGATTTAGCAAATTCAACAGTAGGTGTCTGAGGTCTTACTTGCTGTGTTCTTGAATATGATCCCTGGAGAAGTTGTGCTTGGACAGGCACTTCCAGTGGAGCAGGGAAAGAATTGGTCCTGCTGTTTGACTCAGGTAATGTTCACAGGCAGTGTCTGTTAAACTCCTTCAGTTAACTTGGGTCTGGGAACTAGGACTAATCTCTTAGGCTTCAGGCAATAATCTGGAGAGCAATTATTGGATGAAACTTACGAAAGCAGTTTAGCAACAAAGAAGGCCTAATTAACACCGTAAAGGCGACAACAATCTGGCAGAGAGTTGCAGCACCAGCCGGTCCATAAATACTATGATCCTGTTAGATGATGAGCAACAGGTGTGGGAGGAAAAGCCGGAGAAAGCCTGAGGGAACCTGCAAGCGGATCCCCGAGGAGGCTCCACCTGGGAGTCAGAGAGAAAGACAGAGAAGAAAGGCTCGATTTCCTCATCACGCTAATATCTACATGTAACACATTTTTAAGCTTTATCTTGTTAGAAATGTGAATTGTCTCACTGAAAACTAAGTGTGTCAATATCTTTGCGTTAGCCCTGTGATGGACTGGATGATTGGACTGGTGAGGGAAGCAAACAAAAACTACAGAACATTGACAATTAGAGCTGATGTCAAGGTACTGTAAAAACCATTGCCATATGCTTAAAATTGTTATAAAATGGCACAAAAATGGCACTTTATAATACAGCCCAAATTCTTTCCAAATAAATAATTTTAATTTCAATGCATTATATTTGAAATTAAAATGTAATTATATTTACCTACAACTACCTTTGGTACACAAGAATAAATGAATAAAAAGTCAGGTTTGTATAGGAAACAAAATATAACTACACTGTAATTGTTTTAAGTAGTGTGCATGTAATTTTTAGTAATGCTTACGCAACCTTACATAGTGTAGAACACCATGTTTTTAAAAGGAAAAAAGAAATAACTACAATGTAAGCTAATTTAAGTAAGTAATTTTAAGTAACGCCTAAACTTTGGTTATTTTACAGAAAAAGAAACAGAAATGAATTAATGCACATTTCTCCCTGGCTACAGTTGGTTGGTCAATATACAATCCTGTCTTCCCTTTGTTAAAGCATCTCTATATTCCAGTTGTGCAACTGTCCTTCTCCCTCGTGGTTTTTTTTTTTTTTTTTTTTTTTTGATGGTCTGTCTGCAGCTGAGAGAATAAAAAATAAAAGTGTCAGGATCAGGTTGTGGTTTGTGTTTCAGTTCAAATACAGCTGGAAGTGCCACATTTTCAATTGCATTATAGATTTTCTTTTGGTGGAATATACTGTATTTTTATTCGAATCTGATGTTTAGTCTGTTGTATTCTGCTGGACACAAAAAACATACCTTAATTTGATCTGCTACGTCCCTTTAATTAGGCTGTGGGACAGCAGTCTTTGATGTTTAAATGGATCCAGTTTAAAGCTTTAGAGCTCTGATATGTAGCCAAACAGGAGCACTGAGAGCGCACTCAGGTATAATTTGATAATGTGTCTGATTGGCTTGTGACGCTCATAGGAGTCATTTTCTGTGGAAGAAGAGCTATATGGTCCAGATGCTGCCAACACCACCAAACATGTAGGCAAAACCCTGGGTTAACTTGGCAAGCTGATATACAGCTTTGTGTGACTTTGTGTATTCTGATTGCCAGTGTTAGTGTAAGTACAGATAATGGAAAGATATCCTCGACATGCTCAATTTGCTTTGTAGTGCAGAGCCCAGAGTAGTTTCAGCAAGTTTTTTTTTCTTGGCATCAAAATTAAAGCATTTGTTTGTGTCAGCAAGGCCTTGTAACTTAATATTGAATAATCTTATTTGCACTCTTTTCTCAAACTGACACGTTGATTCAGTGCGTCAGATTTGTTTAGTGGATGGCATAATGTTTTCGAGGAAACGTGTCATTAATCCAGACGTCAGAGTCAATAGCTGTTAATATGACAAAACAATGACTCAGCTCATCAGCGCACTAGCCTTAGGGGGACTCAGTCGCTCTCTAATTTTTCCTGTAATGATCCAAAAAGATGACATATGATCTGTCAGCTATAGAGCCCATCAGATCTCACAAGGATCATTTACTAACATTTGCTATTTAAAGGCATCCACACACTCAGGACAGGTTAGAGGTGCATTTACGTTCCAGGATTTAAGTGAACATACATTGAAATATAGAATGTGTTTACGTGGAAATGGTTTTCTGTTTCATAAAAATGTAACACTAATGGGAAAAAAGTGTGGGGAAAAAAGAGGTAAATGTTTTGTATTTTTGTTACAACCAAGCACATGGAAGCACATTTAAATCCATTTGAAAAATCAGAGAATTCACCAAAACCCAGAAACATGAAGCAGCTGCTGCCGGACGCGGTAAGACCTGATAGCTTGTGGCACTGTGATAACAGCATGAATGATGCGCGTTCATGTGTGCCAATTTAGACTGAAATGAGTCCAAGCATGTAAAAGGCATTTAGTTTTACTCTGATAATTTTTATGTCATGGTGTGGGTCTCGACCCAAAGTTTTGAGGGTTTTTTAAATATATTTGTATTTTGATGTATTAGGTTTTCCTCTCCAGTTCTTGGTGTATTTATGTATTTCTTGCATTTTAGTTTATTCAACTCTCTTCTACTACACGTCCACTTCCTCTAAAAGGGAACTTTGTTTATTTCTTCTTTTGGATTTATGGATTCTGTTTTTGTGAACATTCAACCAGCTGAAGCTGAATGAAGCTTGTTTCAGGTTTCCTGTTTTTGCTGAATCTTGTACTTTGCAGTGTGTTGAATTCAGGACAAATCTAATGCATTTACATTTTAATCAGTGCTTAAAGTGGAGCTATTAGGTTTTTTATACTTTCCCTGTAGAGTAGCATGTTTTGCCTTTTGCAGCCATTTTACCCTCTGACTGGCTGCGTCTCATGAACACACTGTTCAAATATTAGGTTAGTAATTCTTTGTTTTTACATTCTTTAGGTCCCAATCAACCCAAATAGCAGTGGCAGTGCGGGGGGTGGGGGGTGGCGGCTTACTGGGCTTAAGCCCGGGTTGTTTTTTCAGAAGCCCAGGGTCTTTTGGAGTGTAACCTTTTCATAGTTAGATGCCTGGCTGACAACTGTATAAAACAAAAACTACACATAATATTCGAAGCACATAGTGCACTCTGTGGGAATTTACGACTGTGCGTAAATCCCTCCTAATATTGGTATGATCCGAGCTCAGGCACTAAGCGACTGAGTGAGGGACGGGGTGAGGGAGAATCTGCTGCCTGCGAGTGAGCTGTTGGAGAAGCGCAGCGAGGCAGACAGAGGAGAACTGAAGTTTGAGCAGGTACCAAAGCAAATCATTCGTACTGTACAAATAATGTAAATATGACGGTGCATCACGAAAGATTGATATCAAACACTTGACCCATATTACGTTACTTGCTCTTCGAGTGAATCAACAAATGGCGAAATGAAAAGCCGAACAACAACAACGCTGTTTCTTTAGAGAGTCTTAGCTTACATGTGTGTTTATTTCATATTTTCAGTTGTTACCCTCCACGGCTAAATAAATCGGTTTCAGTAATGCACTGATGAACACAACAATGGACATTAGAGGGTTCTTTCAAAGAAAAAACTTGTTCAGTATATTTCTATGCAAAACAAGAGGAATTTCAATACACAGCAGTGTATTCACAGTTGAAACCAGATATTTACATACACCTTATGGAAAACACAAGAACATTTTTTTTTTACTGTACAACATCAATTTAGAGTAAACTTGTTTTGTTTTGGATAAATAAATATTTAAATATCTTTTGAATTTGTTAAATGTCAGAATAAAGACAGACAGAGCTATCTATTTTTTATCACTTTCATCAAATTTTGAAGTACATATACACCAAGTTTATTGTTAATTAATAAGAAAACTCCAGACGATTCCATTCTGAGCTGAAGAAGCTTCTGATAGGTTAGTAGACTCCATGTGAGTAAATTGGTGGCACACCTGTGGATGCATATAAGGCAAAACACAGAGCCTGTTTCTTTGACATGGGAAAATCAAGAGATGTCAACCAAAACACCAGAAAAAGAATCGTGGAGCTCCATAAGTGTGGCTCAATTTTGAATACAATTTGGTGCCATTTACAATTAAGAAATACAGACAATTTATCTCTTTACTCTTAAATTTAACAAATATGTTTTTTATATTTATCAATCTAAAAAAAATAAACATTTGGTCTGATTTTATGTTACAATTAAAAAAGTGTTTCTGTTTTTATCTGAAGAGTGTGTAAATATCTGGTTTCAACTGTATATTTGATGATTGTCAGCACAAAGAGGGAGAGAGAGGAGCAGAGAGGGAACAAGAGCAGGTGAGACACACATGTTAGTCAAATGGTTGTTTACCAAAAGCAGGGGTGTCGAACTCCAGGCCTCGAGGGCCGGTGTCCTGCAGGTTTTAGATCTCACCCTGGGTCAACACACCTGAATCAAGTGATCAGTTCATTATCAGGCCTCTGGAGAACCTCAGGACATGTTGAGGAGGTAATTTAGCCATTTAAATCAGCTGTGTTGGATCAAGGAAACATCTAAAACCTGCAGGCCCTCGAGGCCTGGAGTTCGACACCCCTGACCAAAAGTATCACCGTATCATAAGTACTCATGTATCTTGTACCTAGTGTTTCTTTTTAGGTTTGTTATTTTTCAAACTCTATATTTATTAAGTTATGCAGGCTTGTTTGCACAACAAGGCTAAATAGTTATGTAAACTTTTCTGAATCTAAATAGTGGACTTTGGTAGAATTAAAATAAGTGTAGTGCAGGTCTATGATGATTGTTAGTGCTACTATCATCTAGTTCTGATTTTGGTTCTGTTTTGGTTAAGTCCTCAGTAGTCCTGATTTGGAACTGTTGTAGTCCTGTTTTAATTCCGGATCAGTTCTGGTTCTGGTTGAATTGGGGTTTAGTCCTCGTGTCTTGATACAGCCCTGATTTTGTTCTGCCTTGCCGCTTAATTAAAAAACTAGTTTAAGGTGTCCTGCATGTGTGATATATATTTTTCCCTATATGAAGTCATTCTTTTTTGAACAAAACTCAAAACAGAGCCATTTAATCTTTCAGTCATTTCTCAAGTCTTCTTAAACGCAACATGGTGCTCATTAGGGCTGGGCGATATGACCCAAAATTCATATCTCGATATTTTTTAGCTGGATGGCGATATAAGATATATATCTCGATATTTTTTTTAAGCCATAAAGTAAGAACAAAAAGAGAGTTCTTAGTCAAAGCTGTGTCCCAGATGTCACACAGGCACTTTTATTAACATACAGCACAGATGTACATGAAAAATTACTCAAAATTAAATTATGAGCATTTATTAAATAATAATGCTCCATAAATAAAAGAAAACAAGGTTGTTTTTGTGCTAAACAAAGAGCTCACAATTGTGCAGTCAAAATGTAAACTAAAAGACGCTGAGCGTAATAACAAAGACAGACAGATTTCACAGCTGCTCTGTTCCCAAGTTTTACTGTGTGACTGAAAGCCTGGAGTTTGAAATCCGCTTCATAACCACGTCTCTTACAGGTGCCATTTATGGTCCTTATACACACACAATACGGTAATATTACGTTGATGCAAAGTACGTATCACTCCGCGAAGCTCCTCGGTAGCCGTAATGCGCCGACAATCCATCAAGCGGTGCAGCTCCGTAGCTTACCAAAGTCGTACTCAAACATTTTTGACAGATTGCTGAGCGCCGTGTACCACATAAAATCAGTTCGCGGCCATCAAGCACAACCAGAATTCATACATAAGGCGCGCTATCAACTTTTGAGAGAATGAACGGATTTTAGGGTTAGCGCTGTTAGCTCGTTAGCATGTTTAGCTCGTTAGCACGTTGACGCCGTCCAGCCCCACGCATGGGGCGATGCGCAGTAACTCGTTAACGGAGATTTGCCGTGTCCGTCTTGTCGCTGCCTGCATGTGAAGCGATGGGGGAGGAGGGGGAGTTGTCTTCAGTGAAGGCGAGGCGGAGTAACGTTGCGTAGAGACAAAAGTGGACGAAAGAGAGGCAAACTTGCGGCTCCACAACTATAATTATAACGTAACATAGACTATATCGATATAAAGGATATTGTCACATCTTATATATCGTATAAAAATATATCGATATGTTTTAAAAACTCGATATATCACCCAGCTCTAGTGCTCATCTTGTAAATTTGATTCCTATGTAGAGTAAACTAAAGCATGCATTTAGGGTATGATTGCAAAGTGTGATTGACAAGTCCCAGTCATGTGAGCATGCAGCATCATTAGTTTCTCAGTCGATTCCATAAAAACATGCTGCTGCGGCTGCTCCTGCTCAAGACTGAGATGAGACTACAGCTCAAATAATGAATCCCGAAAAGTAGTGAAGAAATAGGCAAAGGAAACATCTACTCTGAACTGTGATAGATGTGTCAAGGCATGTAGACAGTGAGGCAGAACATAAAATATTATATTATTTAATAGAGCCTGTGTTTTCTTTATGCTCTTAGGAATTTCATTGATGCAAGTGGAGGGCCAAGACTTAAGGGGGACAACTAAGTTCAAGCAAAGAAGCAAAAGAGAATGGGGGTGTATTAATATTGGTAATTAAAAATGAAATATGAGCAGTCAAGCAGTCTTCAGGCAAATAAACATCAGCAGCAGCAGAGGAAAGACTATTGAGGAAACACAGGATGTGATGACTGCTGCGGTGGATCACATCGAGACGTGTTGTTGTGGATCACCCCCAGACCTTTAGCAGGGAGCTGGTCCATTAGACATTGCTTTTCTTTTTCCATTTCTTGCCTTGTTTTAGTGATAGTCACAGTACCACACATTTTACAAGACACATTTTAATGATCTTAATATAGTTTTAATACACATCTCACATAATAGAAAAGAAACAGGACAATACATGTGCATGCTTGTTTATGATTGTTTTGAACACGCATAAGTTCTTCTTGTCACACAAACTTACTTAATTTGGTTATGTTGTGGAAGTTTTCCATTTAAATAAAGCCTGCAGACGAGCGGTGAGCGGTAGCAAACATTCTTTAATCAAAAACAAAGAACAAATAAACCAAGCTTATGGAGAGCCTGCATGATCGCGGGGCAGGCGGTCAGCAGAGTCTCACGAGCCCAGCATGGCTCTCAGTTAAATACCTTCTCCAGGAACAAAAGGCAGTACACAGCTGTTTCACACCTTAAGGTTCACTCAGTGTTGGGAAGGTTACTTTTAAAATGTATTCCATTACAGATTACAGAATACATGCCCCAAAATGTATTCTGTAACCAAAGTATTCAGAATACATTACTCTCATTGAGTAACGTAATCTGAATACTTTGGATTACTTGGATATATTATCATGCTTTTTACAACTACGTGAATGTACAGTACTATTGCTGTGATTTACTACTGTTACTGAAGGTCCGCGGCTCCGAACCCATAGTAAAGGGATGTCTGACTAATACGTCGGGTTTGTGTCGGCTCGTTGCCGACAATTAGCTTTACTTTGTTGTGAGGGTCAACTTTTCTTGCGAGAGACAGAGAGAGGCGTTGAAAGGCTGCTCCAACGGAACTTATTGTTTCGGAGGAAAACACGAACACGGTGTACAGTCGAGTCTTGATAGCTTACTTACAACTGGGCTCGTCAGGCACTCTTCTTGGCTGCAGTGGTTATTATTATATTTACATGCTTCCAGCTCCCGTTTTTGCTCGATGACAACTCGTACCTTTCCACTCGCCTTTTTCTCCCTCCTCGCGCTCACAGACACATAACGGGTATGGCAGTCCATTCTCCCTGCAGCACGGACTACACTGCCTATGATGCTACATTCTTTAGAGCTATGCTTGTAGCATTCTGCCTGTTAGCTTAGCACAACAACAAAAAGGCGCTCTCTCACCCAGGAAACACGCAGAGAGAGAGCGTCACCCTGTAACTATGGTAACCGTAACGCTGCCACCTGGAACAACAGGGCTGTCAAACAAAACCCAAACAATCCTGACCTGCGACAATATGAAACAGGAAAGTACCGCCGTGTAATCCATTTATTTCAACAAAGTAACTGTATTCTGAATACCACCTTTTTAAACGGTAACTGTAGCGGAATACAGTTACTCATATTTTGTATTTTAAATACGTAACGGCGGTACATGTATTCCGTTACCGGTACTCCCCAACACTGCACTCACTTGCTACCTACCGGAGTCCTCAAAGAGACAAGACTCTTCCTGTGGAGTTGTCTGCTTCCCCCAACTTCCTTACTAGACCCCCACCATTTGTCTTACTGTATGAGTGTGAGACATGTTAAAATCCAGTGGCACCAAGGTATCATACAATAAAATAATGTGATTAATACATAAGTAAAAGAAATTCCTATACAATCACATTTTGGAAATCTTGTTTCTTCCTCCGGGCAGTTAGTTACTTTTCTTTATATAGGATGAAACTGCCTTCCGTTGTACTTTATGTTTAACAGGCTATGGAAATTGCACATTACTGTTATATAGTTGATGACTCTGTTTATGACAATATCTTTAATACAACATAATGAACATGGCCTTTAATCTCAGTACATTTTTACACATATTTGTCCCCAGATTGTGGACAGAATTGGAAGGGGGGAGGAATTTAAAATTTCCCCTGCTTTTTTCCTAAAACAATCAGAGTTGGGGGATTTTAGTAATTTAAGCAACTTTTAAAGACTGAGGACAATGAAAGCCTTTCCTGAAGAGTGTACTGAGTGAGAATAATGGGCTACCAAGTATGTTAGGCTTAAAGTTAGATTCTATATGCTTGTAATCATTTTTCCCTGAGATTAGTAAAGTATTTCGATGCTAAACAAAAACGCCGGACCAGGAACAAATTCACAGAGGGATTCAGGCAGAGGAGAAAAAGAAAAAACATTCCACTCAAACAAATATTTATAAAAACCCATGAGTCAGTATTTAACAGAGGAAAAACTGCAAGTACATGTAACAATGGAGAGACAACCATTTATAAATGGCATGATAATAATAGTAATAGTAATAATAATAATAATAATAAGTAGGTATGGTGGTACCAAATCTGGAGACTTCACTGTGATGAGACTCAACTGAGCTGCTCACAGCTGTTGTTTGCCTCCCTCTAAAACCACAGCTCGGTGTAAATAAACCACCAAAAGTATTCCTTTAACATCCTTTCCTTTCCTTCACACTGCCCTTTCCCGGTCTGTCCCATCCTTTTCCTTCATGCATTTATCTTTGCAGCCCTCTCATCCATTTGCCGTCCTTGTTTTACCTGTTTTTCCTCTCCCCGTCCTTTTGTCTACCTGCAGGAACAACAGACGACTCAGATTAGGCTCAATTTGAACAAGAGCTTTAAAGCAGCAGGAGATTACAGAACAGGAGAGGACACAACCACAGCACCTGCGCTCCTCAAAAATTCCCTGATTCAACAGCGTGTTTATGTGTGGATACAGAGAGAGAGGACGACTGAGAGTAAATCTGCTGAGCCACAATAACCCTGAAGGAGGAACTGCTTTTCTCTCCTGTGCTCATCTTTTATTGAGCAATGGCGACAAGGCAGACTTCTGGATTTCTCCTCGTATTTAGGCTCTTTATCGCCTCATTTTAAGGCTCTTAATGGAAAACTTTCTTGTAAACAATCTGATGGATGACTCTGCATGCTGCATATTATTGGACAATATCCACCCTGCAGCTGCATCTGAATTTAATCCCTTCACAGACAAATAAATTAAGTATTGCACTATTGTTATATTCTCCATGATGTTTGTTGTTGCTGTTTCAGTAGAAGCAATGGCTTTGTATTGTTTTTTGTCTCATTCATTTACAATTTCATACCTTCTCACCATGCTGAATAACTTTCCTTCTCTATAAATATAGTTAACAATGCAACCTATGTTATGTTAACCTATATTGCAGGAGACGAGCAAAAAGAAACCACGAAATAAAAACTCATTGCAGTCAGCAGCAAAGTTGTCAAATGAATCCTCAAAGAGGGAGATGAAAGGAAAACACCACTATGATCTTAGAAAATCAATATTAAAGATAGATGAGTGCAGAAAAGGAAGCAGCGAATTTGCTGCTCAGCACACATCTACAGCGCTAAACAGCTGGCAAGGAGGGAAGAGTGAATATACAAGTAGGAACAGGAGGATGTTTCAGTGACAAATGTCTCACTCGTGCAAAGAGTCAGCAGGCTGCAGACCCTCCCCATCTTCCATTTTTATTTGACAGTTTTTATTTATGCTTACAAACACAAAACTAAAACCTCCCTAATTAACAAAATGAACTTCATGTTTTATTTACTGTGACCTGAAACTAGCGATTAACCTGTTAAAGTCATCTAGAAAGATTTTTGCTGAGCTCACAGAGCACTGTTGTCATGTAAACTTCAAAACAGCCAAAAGTCTTTATGCAACCAAAGAAGACGCCCCCTTGGGACAATTACAAAAATGCAGGCACATCCCAGAAGCTACATAAATGTTTTATGCGGCATATGGCTACAATCTGCCAATCACATTTATTCACATGCTCTCATGATGATGACTATGATGGAGTCTGTTAAGCTGTTCCCTCTATAATTATTTATTTTCATTCTTGCTTATTCATATCTGTCCAGTTGTCCTGCCTGCTTTCAGTACCACCTACGCCTAATGATCTAAATACAAAACTGCTTTTCTATTGTTGGATTATAATTGTTTTCTGTTCTTGACTACTCCCAATGTATGACCTCTGATTTGGGCATTATTTTATTTTGCATTTCAATATCTCCCTGGTCTTGGGCCATAACAACAACAAAAAGGCCGCGAGCCACCTTACGTGAAGCTGGCTTTCAGATCGAGTGTATAACTGTGTGCATTCTCAACACCACATGCTCGTAACTCATAACTCGTTCCAGATTATGATCCATTTCAGAGTTTATAAATTATGTAACTATTATTATAGTGGCTGCGTATATTGTGTAAAGCCAGAGATTATAAAATCTGATGATGATTGTATGCTATGCATTAAAGTGCATCAGTAGATTAAAAAGCATATTGCGTGTGTTTTCTTTACACAGATTAATATTATTATGTGGAACATGTACTTCCAAGAACTCAGGAGGCTCTGTAAACACGAGCTGTTACGAGATCAGATTTTCACAAAGAATACCTAATAGGAAGTTTGGATAACAGCACAAATTTTACTGTAGGGATGTGGAGATAGACTCTGTCGTAAATTATAAATGCAACATCTATACCCACCGCCCACTATAACTAATCAGCCAATCATATGCCAGCAATGTTTAGAAAAGCCCTTTTTTAAAAGGTTATTTAAGAGACTCTGAATGTGGCATGGTGGAGGCGTATTTCATAAAATGCTGATCGACTGAGATTTTCCCACACAACCATCTCTAGGGTTTATAGAGAATCAGCCAAAGAAGAAGAAAATATCCAGTGAGCAGCAGCTCTCTGGGTGAAAATGTTCATGTCAGAGGTCAGAAAACAGTAGCCAAACTGCTTTGAGCAGACAGTAAAGCAACGGTAACTCAAATAATAACTAGTTACAACTACAGTTTACAGAAGAGCACCTTCATTGTAAAGAACCTGCGAGCTAAAAAGAGGAAACTGAGGATAGAGTTTGCACAGGCTCACCAAAAGTGGCCAATAGAAGATTGGAAAAATGTTTTCTCAATTGATGAGTCTCAATTTCTGCCAAACATTGAGGCGGTAGCGTCTGAATTTGGCATAAACAGCATGAAAGCATGGATCCATCATGCTTTGTACTAATGGTTCAGGCTGATGATTTTTATCTAATGGTGTAGGGGATATTTTCTTGGCCCCTATCATCCACTGAGCATTGTTTAAAGGCCACAGCCTACCTGAATGTTGCTGCTGACTGTGTCCATGCCAACAATAACAACAATGCACCTATCACCTCCTGGCAGGTTAACGCATCACAAAGCTCAGGTCACAAAGCTCAAATCATCTCAACCGAGCACAAATTCACTGCACTCAAATGGCCTCCACAGTCACCAGATCTCAATCCAACAGAGTACTCGAACATGATTGAACAGGAGATTTTCATTACAGATGTGCAACATCTGCAGCAATTATGATGCTGTCATGTCAATAAGAATCAAAGTTTCTGAGGAATGTTTCCAGTACTTAGTTGAATCTATACCATGAAGAACTAATGAAGCTCTGAAGGCAAGAGAGTGACTAAGACGATGGACCCAAGTGGCCAGTATGTATATTTCATTTTAAAATATCATGCTTATTGTCAGTACTGGTCTATCATCGTGCTCGTATTATGAACTCGTATTATGATATCTATAATTTTAGATTATTACCCACTGTTATTTCCCAGTGTGGAGCGGAAAAAAAACAAAGCAAAACAAAATATATAGATGTGAAGTTTAACATGAATTTGAATCCAACCAATTTTCTTTAATGTTACAAAAACTGCCTTTCAGGTTTTTGTTTTTGTGGGGTTTTTTTTTTTTAAATCAAATAATGTCATTATTTCAGGTTGATTGCCTGTGAATATTCCTTTGATGTAATAATTTGCCTTTCTGGAACTTCTCTTACACAAAGGCAATGATGCACACAGACAATAATAGCACACCACTTACATCACCAGCCCACGTCCACACAGTCACTTGACAATAGTGCTGTTGAATGGAAATCCATCTGCCAAATGCTGAGAGGAACACTACAGACATAAAGAGGGGGGGGGGGGGGGGGGGAGACTGAGGGAGATAAATTGTTCTGAGCTTTTTGTTGAGAAATTGGTCTGTACTTTGTGCTCTTACTGAAAGTCAGATAATGCTCAGGGACTGTACACGTTTATCAGAACAGTAGATTGACAAAATTACATTCGCTTCTTACCGGAACATCTGCTGATGGTGTTGAAAGGGAAAAACTGGCAAATGGCCTGAGTTACAACACACTGTACATAAATACAGCTGACCCCTGTGATATGATGATTCATAATGAATGAAATATTACAGAAATGTGAAGTCCTGGAAAATTAAGCTGTGTTGAAATCCATCCAGTTTCTCATTTGATGTGAGCACAAATAAAACCCATAAACAACAACATGAATATACACCAACAGGTAATTAAGTCGTTTATCTGTACAAAATGAAAAAAGACAGATATGTTTGGAGGGGTCTTTTTAATCATGGGTTGTGTGATGAAATCTGTCGTAGCTAGAAAGAAGAGAAGTTACTGGAAGGTTCGAGGAAGCTATTGAGCGTGGCCAAGAAACAGTCTGATATAAAACCACAAATAATGAGTTTCAAAGTCCAGCGTTAAGCTACAGTCCACTGGGTCCAGCTTCATATCAAGAGCACAGACATGGACGATCTCGATCCTCTTCTTTAGTTTTCAGAATGAAACTATTACAATACTGCACCAGTATTCTTTAATTTAATGAATACATGTTTCTGCCTTCTGATCCATAGTAGTAACATAACAACAGCATGCCTGTGTGTTTCTTCCTGACTGAGTGACAAAGGAGCTCTGTTCAAAAAACAGAGCAACTCCTAAACTTAACAATTACGCCACACAGCAGTGAGTTCTAACACCCGGGAAAAGGCACACCAGCCGTGTTTAATCTTTGAATTCAATAACAGACCAGTGCACAGAGAATATTAAATGATTTGTTCCTGCTCTCCAACCAGTTCAGTGATTGTGAAGGTTGCTCAAAGATTTCTTTTTTCTGATGCATGGTCAGTCTTTGTTCAATGTTTGATGCATGATGGTCTTTGTTCAGTGTTTGTTAACTGTGACAGGATGTCCTCTGTCATGCTGAAAAGAAAAAAAGAGCTCTGACACGATAGATTTTTAAGGCAGACTTGCAGGACTCATCAACTGCGAACACTGTCAGTAATATTGCATCTTATGAATAATACATTTTAGAAACCTGATTAATATAACTGATTAAGGACTCGTTAGGTCAATGTCAGTGGAGCACACTCTCCCTGGATATATTCAAGTGTAGCTGTGTAACAAGTTTAGTAGAAAAACGATTGAAAGCAGCTCTTTAGTTCTGTCATCATTGCTATCTGGCACTTTGGAAGGACTTCAAGTCCTATGACATATTATAGTGTGACATTTCACAAAGAAATAGGATCCAAACTGACTTTTATCACAAGGAAAACAGTTTAAAACCTTAACTCCAGGCTTGAGGTCAAATACAGGCAAAGAGTTCATGTGAGGCATTCATGAGCAATATATACAAGGGCTTGAATTTTTTGTTGTGTGCACTACAAACCCAGACACGAAATATTTGAAAGCTTCAGACAGAGAATCACCCTCAGGTTGACTGACGTGTCAGCGTGGACATCAAGCTTAGGACCAGGATATTTTCATAGCGAGTAATCCAAACCACACAGCAGCGTAATAATGACGAACCTTGTGTCATCTCAGATGTTCTCCTGGCTGAAGTTTGGTCCATTCTTGGAGTCTTCCTCCTGCCGTATGATGGCGTTCATCTCCGTCCAGTGATCAAGATTAATTTTTATTAGGAAAAATGTAACCTTCAGCCAACATCTTCTCCTCATTAGCCATGAAGTCATTAATGCATAAGTATATGCCAACTAACCCTCCAAACATTAATGTTATTTAGTTATTTATATATGTTATTTAGAGATATCTTGCTGCTATCTTTATCTATCAAATCACCCTGACACTCATCTCCACGCTCCATCCTCCCTGTACTCTCTTCTTCACTTCTCTAATGCTCGATCCATCACTTTCAGTGGTTGATCCCAGGTATTTAAACTCGTCCATCGTCACTACCTCACCTCCTTGCACCTTCACTGTCACACCTGTCTCCCTCCCATTCACACACATACATCCTGTCTTACTTCTTCCCTTTCATTAACTTTCTCTCCAGAGAATACCTCCACCTCTCCAGGATCTCTTCCACCTGCTTTCTGTTTCGACTACAGAAAAATGGTCCATGATTAGACCGCAAAATGGTTCTTTACTTGCTTTCTTGCACCTTCTGTGGATGGTGAGCTATCTTATCTCAGCTTGCTACTACCAAAAAAAACCAACCTGTTAGCTATTCCCTAATTCTATGTGTGAAAAAACTTTATCCTGACGGGAAATTTGAGAGACGTTCTGGATGAAATGTGCTTTTGTGCATATTTCAACACTCAAAGCACTTAAAGGAGGTTCCTCAACAATAAAGCCTTTAATCAGAGTCAGTAAGGCCTCAGTAGTTCGTAGTCTCAATCAAATATTACTTATTTTATGGTCTCTTGGCCCAGTTAAGTCATTGTCTGTTTCAGAGAGTGATGAGGTTCACAAAGACCGTTCCAACTAAAAGCTTTTTTTTCCAGTAAGTCTTGGCTTGTGTTGAAGGATTTCTTTTTTTCTCTCTGGCTATTTGTTTTTGACAGCAGCTCTCCTAAGCTGCCATTTCCTGCCACCCATACTGGCACAAAACAGGACATCACAGAAATGGAAATGGGCCATTTGGCTAAAATATACATTGAAAATAGGGACTCTTAATGCTAAGCCTTATTTGCATCTGCTCTCCATCTGTCCTAACTGTAAATAAAAAAACAAAACAAGTTCCTAATAGAAAATGAAAATTGAATTTGCATAAAGTTTAGTCTTAACTAAAGACTTGAGCACGTGTGATTAGGATAATCTAGACTGTTTATATCTGTTAAAATAGATGAAATGGTTTTAAAATGATTTTCCAAGGGTCCTTATAAAAACTGCAACCTTCACAAAGAACAGAGCCTACAAAGTCATGTGATTAGCCACCCTATAGCTATATGAGAAGCAGGCACTTCTAGGCTCTGAATAATGGATAAACGGTACATTCTTTTGCACTTTGCCAGCTGTGTGGATACAGCAAAGACTAAACGTGGATTTACTTCACAGCTTCCTCCATAAGCTGGCAGGGGAGCAGAGGGATGACAGTGGTGACACAGTGCCTTTGAATACATTTCTATGCATGCACGTACACCTGCTGAATCCCTAAACAGGCTGAACATACATATGCATGTTTGTTTGGCATTCTCTGTTATCGAGGGAAGTGTCAGCGAGGTTTCGCCTGGGACGCTGACCGTGGAGAGACAGAACAAAAGGTGAGGGCAAGAAACAAAAGCCCCGCTTCTCTTCATCCATTAGTGAAAATCACTTTCGTATTAACTGTTTATCTATGTTTTTGAACATCAGAATAAGATGTGTTAAGTGATGCAATTTAATAATTTAAGAGTGGATAGTAGGGATCTTTGATGTGATTTTACAATCTGGGAGAAACACCAAAGAGTACAATGATCCAAGTTTGTTTAGACTGAAATAAATATTGAGCTGTTGCAACCAATCAGCAATTTTTAGTCATTAAACATATTTAGTCATTAGACTTATTTTCAATTAAACCTGTTTGTCTCTGACTATTCTCTCTCCAGCATTCTTGACAGTGAACAACACAGTGTACTTCCTGTGTCAGTTTCAAAACTGGACAAATGGGGAAGGCAAAGTCAGCAAATGCATCAAGTACATCTGAATCTTTGCCAAATCAAACATGCGGCTCATCAAGAATGAAATTTCCATATCTGATCGGTCAGGGCCCAGATTAACGGCCACCTCTGGTGCTCTTGGCCAACAGGGTGCCGGATGAAACTGTTGGCCTAAGACAAAGACAGAGGAGAGGGGAAAGGCAGATTCAGAGGCAACGAGAAGGCGGGTTGTTTCCCAAAACCTTAAGAGCCACCTTCTCTCCTTCACCCAAAAGGAGACCCTTAATCCCAAACTTTGGAGACATGAGGCCAGATTTGTAAGACTACAGGGGAGGATCATGGATGTAGTGAAGGAGGACATGCAGAGGGTTGATTTGACAGAGGATGGTAGGAATAGGGTAAGATGGAGGCAGATGACCCGCTAAAGGAAGCAGCCAAAAGAAGAAAAACTGGATAATATTTTAGTAATTTATAATCTTAGAACCCGTCAAATATTTCCTGATGACTCATCCATATAAATTGTCCAAATATAAATTGGACAAAATACATTGTGACTCAATAATCAAGAATGAAATAACCTAAAACTTCAACATTCATAAGAAAAAAGAAGTGAAGGTCCTATAACATAAATGAATCTTTAAAGCTGGTTTGTCTTGCACATCCAAGGAGCCCCAACAGCAAACACTTGACTGAATTTTGTCTTTAAGTGTGTCAGATCCTGGGTGAATACACAGAGTCAGTAATCATCAGGATTTCCACTCTGTAGCAATACAAAATCAAGAACGGAGCATTTAAGCTATCAGAAGATGTTGGTACTAAATAAAAGCCACACTAATTTAGCTGAGGTCAAGAGGTGAGTCGGGCTAACTGGGCTAGTTTTTGCAATTTAGAAAAATATCAGGCTGTAACCAGGCTGGCTTCACCCAGTGCCGTAGGATCATAACGCTGTGTGAGAGCGTTTTTACTGCCGCTGCCGCTGTGATGTGACTGATGTGCTTTGAACTGATCCAATACTCTGTTTCCTGTGTAAAACTTGTTTCACACAATAACCTTCTGTGGAGTTATGCAATTATGTTTCAGTTTGATCGTTTGCCCTCCAGTGTTAACGCTGCATACTGTATATTTCAGCGAGCAAAGAGAGATTAGATTGTTGTGGTTATGTTGTCAACTTTATTACTTTTTGGGTGAGCCATCAGGCTCCCCTAATTGGATTGTGGTAGTCTGTATTCCCTCGGCAGCAGGAAGCTCAAACCTATAAAATATTCCAATTATTAAGCAGAAGAAGTGATGCGGAGTATGTGCCTCAGCTTTATATCGTCTAAAAATAGAAACACAGATTGATGACAAACAAGCGTGTGTGCGTGCATGCCAGTGTGTGTACCCCCATGTGTTTGCTGTTGCAGACTCAATCCCTAGTGCACAATAGAGAACAATGGAGAGCAGTCCATCATTTTGGTGCACCAGATGCAACGCGTATTCCCACAGCTCTTCCCATTTTCAGTTTTCCCCTAAAATACACGCTCACCCTCCCATGTTTTTTTGCCATAGTCATTCTTAATGGATGTCAGAAATGCAAACACTCTGTGAATGCGCACACACGTGCATTTGTAATATATCTTCATTAGAATGGCTTTGCTCTGTCATGTCACCGTTAAAAAGCTGATCTCCAGAAGCACACTCAGTGGGCTCAAGCTGAGCCAGCATGTCCCTCTTCATTATTCACTAAGAGCAAGTGAAATGAGGATGTGCCCCATTTGCAAATCATCACAATCAACAGATACCGCTTTTAACATACAAGCTGGCATCAAAGACACGCTGAGCAAGTAGACACACAAGAAAATACCACGAGGAAGGCCGTGTAAGGTCTGGTGCTATTATTGTCTTACTGTAATACTGAGATACCTGTTTGGGTAGCGAATCAATGACCCTACCCTCTTTCTTATTTGTTATTTTTGTATATTTGTCACACTTTTCGGATCAAACTAATTTTAACATTAGACAAAGAAACCCTGAACTCACACTCTCATTACACATACATATAGGATTTTGGGGGTGGGCACGATACACGGAATCCAAAGTACCATCAGGGTGTACACCTCACCCCTGGCGTCGTTGCCCACCTCTCAATGTTAAATACACGTAGACATTGAGGGCCAGCAGGAGGGACCATGCGCTTACCTGCTGCTCTCTGGCAGGTAGCTCCATGCCCTCCTGGGTTTTAAATGCACCTTAGAACACACATGCATCAACACTACAATGAGCGGGTGGAGGGAGGTTTGGAGTCTTCTCTCACCCCCATTCTCTGCGACCTGCTGGAGCGGGGGGGCTAGGAGGAGGAGTTGGCCGTCCGACTGCGGTCTGGAGTGTGGGGCCTCCCTGCTGCTGCGGAGTCGGGGCGGTCTGCCTCCCCCCACCGCAGGGAAAAGGGTAACACCACCTGGGTCTGGGTGCAGTTCCCCCCCCTCCAGGGGCAAGGGTACCTAGACCCGGGGCTTAGAGTACGCTTGGGGAGTGTGATCGTGTGTACAGCGTCTCTTTATGTCTGTCTCCACGTTGGTTGAGTGTGGAGTAAGTGCATATGAGAGCATGAGGGTGGGAATGGATGTTTGTATATGTGTGTGCCTGTATTTCTGTGTCTATATGTCAGGTTGGGTATCAGACGCCACCTCTCTGGGGACATCTTAGGCCCTCCAAGGTTTGGAGGCCTATCTCCCCCCACCATCACTTCCCCTGCCAGTGGCGGACTCCCTCAGACATCGGTGCGTTGGTGGTTCTTTGTGTCCGGGGATGGGCGTCCGGGTACACACCGGCTCACTCCTTGGCGGCCGCTTATCGGGGCCTGGAGCCTGGGGCTCGCTCGGGCCACTTCGGAGGTGGGGTGCCCCCGGCCTCTCGGCCTGGGGCTCGGTCACTCAGGCACGGCTGGCTCCCGGCGGAGCTCACGGGCGCGTCACTGCAACTCCCCCTGGCTTCTGCTCCGCGGCTGCTGAGTGAGCCCTCATCTGGGACTCTCCTCAGCTCTTTCTGGGACAGTGGCGCGGCTGCCCCTCTGTTGGTCTTCCTTGGTCTCTTGTGTTCTGGGGGCCTCTGGATGTCTGGAGTTTTGATCTCCTCCATACCTGCTTCATGCCTTGGAGGACGGGGCTGTGGCCCCCCCACACCCTCTAGCAGATTATTACATGAAGGAACCTTTTAAAAAACAAAAAACAAGCGCGTCCATGCTCACAGGTGTACACACGGGTGATCACACCCACAAACTACACCCTTTTTGGCTCCTACCTCAAAGCACACTGTGTTCTGTTGATCTTATGTGCTGCACAATAATGTTTAACATTTAGTATTTACTGTCATATTCCCATATATCATTGTGATGTTGTTTATTCTATTACTCTTGTTCTCTTCTGCTTGTTTTCTTTTTTCTTTCTCAGCAGGTGATCCAGGTGATCGATATATGCATTTTTTTTCTTTTTTTCTTCTTTTTTTTCTTTTTCTGCTCATTCTGTTGGTTTTTGGTTTTTGCCCTTCTCCCCCGTCCCTCTTCTCAGCTGTTTCTCTTTCCCTCTTTCTTTCTCCCCTTCTTTCCCCCAGTCAAGTCTGTCCCATGTTCAGTAAGTGAAAATAAAATAAACAATAAAAGGTGAATCAAATGGACCATTATGGCAAGGCTGGGATGGTCAATTTGGTAAAGTAAATCCGTTGGGCATCTTTCTTTGCCTTTAGACAACAATTCTGATGGCAAAAGAGCCAAACGGGACAGGCGGAAAAAAAAAAAAAAAAAAAGGAAACCCTGAATGAAAAATGTTTTTAAATGATTTCATTTATTAAGGGATACAAGCTGCAGCAGGTAGCTGTGAAAAAGTGATTGACCCCTAAACATAATAACTGGTTGCATTCTTGGAATGAAACAGAATCCTTCCAGAAAGTTCAGTTTTTGTCACGTCAGTCCAGAATACTTTCCAAAATGTCTTGGGGATGATCAAGACGTTTTTTTTGGCAAATGTGAGATGAGCCTTTGTGGGAGCTCTTCTGCTTCCATTTGCCCGATCTCTTTCATATTGTTGAACCATAAATACTGATGTGAATTGAGACAAGGGAGGCCTAAACATTAAAAAAGAAATGAATGCTTTGTGTTTTAGGGATGACTTTTATGAATCGTATATCAATCATATTATTGAGTTTGACAAGGCCTGTCAATATTTCATCAGAATTAGTAATAAGGTTAGTAGAAACAACCGCTCTAATCACATAAAAAGTTGTCCTGAACTTATTAGGCTTTCAGACTGATATTGCATGACCTCCTCTTTCTTTCTGGGTTCTCGGTGCTTATCGATCTGCTGTGCGTGCAGTCTGCCAGCAAGGAAGTACTGCTGCTGTTGCTGCTGATTGAGATCAGCATGATGGGTGTGTTTGTGTGTGGTGGGGATAATTAGGATAGCCACAAAATATTCAGTGGTAGTATCAACTTATAATTCATATTCACATTTTAGAGGAAGTGCAAAACTTAAATATGCTCTTCAGGAAAGTAGGAGAAAACCTTTTTACGTGCAGACTGTACAAGCCACATGGTATGACATGAATATTTAAAACATGAAATATTCAGGCAACTTCACAAATTAGACAGATAGGTTGTAGTCCTATGAACTGAAACTTCACAACCATCCACAACAAAGCAGCACAACTGTTTGCTTGCATGCTAAGCTTGTTCAGATTTTAATGCCTACACTATAAAAATTATATAGTAGCAGTATGAAAAAAATATTCCTTAAATGCTTAAACTAGAACGCAGCTAACTTTATTTTAGGCTACAGTGCAGTTACCACCTTTTGTGTGGTTCAAACATGAAAAACTGTGGGCAGAAGTTTCATTGTGGCCATGAGTATAAATTAATATTGAGCTTTTATGATTTCTTTGGACCCCTCTTTTTCCAGGGTGGAATGATTTTACCACATACAACTTTAATGACTTTAAATACCAACAACTGGGTGCACAATTTTTAACTCACATAGGGTTTAGACCAGGGGTCTCCAACTCCAGGCCTCAAGGGCCAGTGTCCTGCAGTTTTTAGATATAACCCTGGGTCAACACACCTGAATCAAATGATTAGTTAATTACCAGCCTCTGGAGAACTTCAACACAAAATGAGGAGGTAATCTAGCCATTTGAATCAGCTGTGTTGGATCAAGGACACATCTAAAACCTGCAGAACACCGGTCCTCAAGGTCTGGCATTGGAGACCCCTGGTCTAAACCATAAATACACACTCTTACACTTGGTTAAATGTCTTTAAGTTGAACTTCAACCAGACGCTTTTGGTAGACATCGACAAGCTTCTGGTCTAAACCACAATGGGAAGGTTTAATTAATTGGTTCATAAAGATATTTATAATTTAATAAAGTGTTTTTCTTTGCACTAAGTTATCCATTTAATGTGACTGTAATTTGACAGAAGTCGTCAACTTGCACATATACCCGAATCTGAGCAAAAAAAAAAAAAAAACGTTATTTTTTGGTGTGTGTGTGTGTGTGTGTGTGTGTGTGTGTGTGTGTGTGTGGAGTCTCATAAGCTAAAGATAGACATTTATGGAGTACATCACTGAGAAGAAGAGATCCTCCAGCTTGTCTACAGCTTTCATTTCAAGTTAAACTTTGACAGGACTGAGAAGTCATTTAAATAATGGAAGTAATCCTGTCAGTTACAATTTGCAGTCAGTTTTTTAGAGCAGAACTTCACCAAAAACAGCTGTAGCATTATAAACTTCAGTTTGAACTAAGTATTTTACTACTATCTCATTTACAATCAACATAAAAACCCATGCAAAAAACTGAAATGTTTGGAATCACACATATACAGCTTTAAAATAAAATTCAGCAAGTACTTTTTAATTGCATAAAAATGTCTGCCTCTAAAGCTGTTCAGATCAGTGGACCTCAAAATAAGGCTAGCAAAATAAAGAGTATTCTTTAAAAAAAAAAAAAAAGATTTAAATGAAAAATATTTAAACACCTTGTAGCTACTATCGGCGAGAAAGCTGCGTTCACATAATCTGACATGGGAAATACCACTAGCAGCACTATAAATTGCCACCTAGGAGAAAGTATGTAAATTAACTGCTTTTCCATACCACAAACTGTCAATAAAAGTAACAGATATCAACATCCACAACTGCATCAGCGCTTCCAAATATACCCCTGTGCTGATCTAATATCAAAGTCTACATTTTAATGCTGTCAGTCGCACCTGAAGTTTAATTTCAGCGTGAGCATCTCTACATTTGTCACACACACCTTTACACGGCTCCATGCCCTGAGATGATTAAACTGCCAAACGTGGCAAAAACTTTGATATTTGCACGAGTCAGAACGGTGGGCTGACAGCAGTTTAGATTAATCCACCTCAGAATCTGTCACCCTTTAAATTATTAGACAAAGAAGGAATCCTTTCAGTGCTAAACTTGGAGTGAACTTTCTGCTCTCTTCTGACTGCAGGACTGCTAACATTCCCTGAAACCTCTTTCATTTCCATTTCATTTCACTCCAACCAACACCGCAGCAGCTGTTTTTACTGATTAACACAGCTGCTGCAGGGTTGGGTGACGACCCTCTTTCATGGCACAGTGCAGCAGACCTGCAGCTCAGGGGAGTCTCTAATGCTCACCGCGTTTGTGTGTTTGCATCCAAATTATTTCAGGTGATAAAACCTCAATTCAGAATTAAACAAGAGTCTGTGGCGGCTCTCTGCCGCGCTGTACGAAGTGAGGTATGAAAATGTGTTGTGTGTTACTTGTTACACACTCTGTTAAATACTCCTGGGAGCGTTTGGTGGGGCTGTTTCTGACTAATTTAGCTCGTCTGAAGATTAAAAAAGGTTCAGCTATACTGGAACTGGCAGGGATTTTAAATGCAGTTGTGCAAAAAGACATACCCAGTTTTTACATTTAAAGAAGCGCAGGCTCAGCTAAGCTCCAGCTAAAGTGAGATTAATATTTAGTGAAGTCTGATGAGCCTACAAATCTTAATTTTTAGTGTCACAAAGATTTTTACCCCATTTAATTATCACAGAAACCTATGCTGAACACATAACCATGTCCACAGCAGAGTTTCAGTTAAAATTGTCTGTAAGTGCCACATATGCAGTGATTCTTTAGCAGACAACAGCCATGAATTGGATTTCCACCTAAATCTGGCTCCATAAGATATTCAGTTCTTTTAGACTCCCGTCTTAAAATGCCTAATGGTTTTAACCATATGGATAGTTTCCCTCTTCATAAAATCTAAGAGTCAGGTGGATTTTTCACAACATGTCCACCTGGATACTGGAGTTCACTCAAAAAAAAAGAGAGAGAAGAAAATTTAGAGTCTAACTTGTAATTTGAACAAACTAATCTTTTTATGCTGAACGGAATTAACTAATATACAAGTAAATTAAGTTGGAATAACAAAATTGCATAATGCTAAAATAAAGCAATTTAATCATGTGGAAATCTTTTTGGAGCATTTTAAATGATTCCAGCCAGCCAGCCGTCCTTTTTCTGCTTTATCCAAATGAGGGTCATGAGGGTGCTGGAGCCTGTCCCAGCTGCCACAGGGCGAGGGACAGAGTTCACCCATTCACAACCACCTTCTTGCTGTGCAATAATCATACTTAACATATAAATATGCCGGCTATACAGTTATTTACAGGTCATTGCAATGCACATGCATTCTACTGTTTCTGTAAAAACTGTTAAATGCTGGCTCTACTGCCAGTAGACCACATATGAAAGTCAACCATTTTAAGACAATGTATCTAATACAAGCCCCAAAAACATTTAAAAATAATTGATAAAATCAGGCCAGTTCAAGAAAATATAAAACATCATGTGCCAAAAGTCCACTAAGGTAATTACAAGAGCTGGTCCCATCCCTCCTTGTAGTAGCAGCAGCCTCCCTGTATAGTGCATGGGGCCGACCTTCTCCGCAGAAGGATGCCCCTCACCCTAAAACACAGACCCCCTTTTATCCACCCACTTTCTTTTTTGCTCTCTTTTAAAGTGGCAGGTGCACCTATTTAGCTAATGCAACAATGGATAGGAAGTAAATCCATTTTTTAATTTTCAAAATAAAAACAGGTGGATTTGTTTTAAGAAAACCCTAAAAGTGAAAACAACAACAACAAAAACAGTCAAACTACTTCCTCATGGTTAAATGACCATTAGTTATGGTTGATAATCAACATGTTGTTATTTGTAAATTGGTTTTAGGTCTTGAAAAAGAAAAAGGTCTGGCTCTGTCAAACTATGTCCCGACTAGGTCACCCAACACACCTATGAAAGCTTACACCGTGCATTAATGTCGCTTTTCTGCAGTGATCTGCATTCTTGTTCACATTTGCATATGAGTGAATAATTATTACAAGTGAATGTGAGCATAATCCAGGTAATGCATGCGCATATAACACACTAATTTACAACAATCATTCACATGTAATGTTTAGGATTTACTGTTGTCATATTGACAGCTGTCGTGTCTTTGAGTACTTACTAAAATGCAAGAAAATCAACCCCATCAAACCGTATTTTGTTCATTACATAGTAGTAAATACACCACACTGTTACATTGTGCTAGTCCAGGACTCTGCCATCGGGTTGCACATTGACAGTTACTGTAATATGGTTTTGCGTCCCAAGAGGGGATTTAATAAATGGAAGGACATAAGGTTCATATTATTCTGCTCCTGTCACTGCAAGATGACCAGTTTTGTTCAAAAGCGGGAAAGGGAGCCAGGGATGCTGCTCCCTCTGAGGGTGTTTTAGTTTTATTGATTTATTGATATGATACAGGCGGAATAAGTGTCCCCTGGCAGTCCGCTTCAATGACACACACGTGACGCTTAAGGAAAGTGGCCTTCAGAGAGTAGAGACTCACTAAATAATGCTTCTTCCTAATATAACAACCTCGATTAAGTGTCAGATTGTGACAAGAGAAGATGCTTGTGGACTTTTAGAACAGATTAACCATGGGGATTGAAGTATGTCTAGAACTGAGTAAACTTTAGCTTTAAATGTGCTTTTAAAAAAATGCATTGATTTCACTGTCATTACTCATTAGCCAGAGTACTTTGGCCCAACAGTGGCCCAAAATTAAAATCTTTTAATAAATGATTAATCGTATTTAGGTAATGCAGTAAGTTTACGCTGCACATCTAAATCTAACCAAATCTATCATACCAACCAGTCTGCTTCTGTTAACTGATGTTTTTATGAATCTTGCAACTGCTCTCATTAATTCTTTGTTTATTGCCTTCTGTTGTTTGTGGCTTATTGTTCTGGTAAATGTTTGGGTCTCAGGGCTGTCTGGAAAAAGTAATTGTATTCTCAATGACACCCTGATTAAATGAAGATTTAATAAACTCCTTTGGTCCATTGGTCCCTCAACAAAGCTAGGTTCTATGCAATCAACCTGAATTATAGCTTCATATAGTAATAATTTAATAAATTAGGAGCTGCATATTTGGGAAATCTGCTTTTTTTTCCTTTTCACATCAAATACTTTCAATACACCCTCCAGATGCACAACTTGAATTTGCTCAGCTTCACTTCAGCAGTTGCTAGCTCTGCTTTGTTAACATGTGTGCAGTGAGAATTTCTACTTGCTATTGTGGACAAACAGGGATTTGCTTTTAGCAGATTTCATGACAGCAGGACTACTTAATGTGAAGGGGAAATGAGATGAGCACATGTGATGCAGCAAGACTGACCATTGTGCTCTGAAGGTCATTCCACCCCAGAGAGGTTTGTTATACCCCCTTCTATGATTTTTAGTCTTCCCGATAATAAAGAACAGTCACTTCCACTAAGCATGACCTTTTCGGGCCTCTTCCTAGGGACAATCTTTGTCACGCCTGGTGGAGGGACAAGCATGCAATTTTCAAAGTTTCTGGTAGATGTACACTTGGTAGCTGCTTTGTCAGCTAGGCTACATCTTGCTATTAGCAGGTTGGACCCTGTTTAGTCTTTCGAGCTGCTGTTTCTTCAGGGCAGAGAATCAACAAGATGCCGGAAACACTCATTCACTCCTTAGAAGTTTTGGTCAATATTCACATGGTAGCGTCACACATTTCCTGCAGATTAGTCAGCTGCACATTATGATAGGAATCTCCCACTCCACAGCATCCCAATGGTGCTCTATTAGATTGAGATCTGGTGACTGTGGAGGGCATTTGATGACAGTGAACTCCCTATCATGTTGAGCAAACCAGTTTGAGATTAACTGAGCTTTGTTACATGGCGTGCTGGAAGAAGCTTTCAGAGAATGGACACTAAAGGGTCAGACATGGTCAGCAAGAATACTCAGGTAGGCTGTGGTCTTTAAACAGAGCACAGCTGGTGCAAATAGTGCCTTGGTTAAGCCTGAACTGCTGATGATTTGGACCCATGCTTCCCTGGTGTTTATGGCAAATTCTGCCCTGCGGCTGAAATTGCAATTTGCCATACCAGGCAACAGTTTTCCAATCCTATATTGTCCATTTTTGGTGAGCACACGTGAACTGCTCCCTCACCTTCCTGTTCTCACCTGACAGGAGTAGCACCTGGTCTGGTCTTCTGCTGCTGTAGCCCGTCTGTTTCAAGGTTCAATGTGGTGTGCATTCAGAGAGTCTCTTCTGCATACCTTGAGTGTACAGAGCAATCAACATCAGCAGGACATTTTCCCATAGATAGACTGGACTGTTCTCTTTAAGTCCTAGAAATGGTTGTGTAGAAAAATCCCAGTAGATTAGCAATTTCTGAAACACAAGTGACTTTGAACGCACCATGTACAAAGTCACTTTAATCACCTTTCTTCCTCATTATGATGCTCGCTTGTCTCAAACAGGTCCACATGTCTAAATGCACTCAGATATTTTAGACAGCACATTAAAGCAGCTGCCTCGTCACATTTTGATGTTAGTATTAATTAATTTTCAAATGCTAACTTTAATCTCTATAAATATATCAAACGAGTACAGATCAGCAAAATAATTTATTTTCTCCAATAAAGTGCATAAATGTGACAAATTTCATGACCAGTAGTTATTAAGATTCAGTTTGGACGAATGTTCTTAGAGCTCATTGGGCATTTTCTTTCAAAGATGTCCAGCTGACCAAATAACCCATCAGTCGTCAGATATCACTTTTCTTTTGTCCCTAAATGATTCGTTCTTTTTAAATGGAGGCTTTTGGGGGGATTGGTTGTAAATGATTGTAGATGCAGGGGATTTGTTGGAGCTTATTGATGCCCCCTGCCCCTGCCGTGGGTATCTGCACATAAACCCACAACTGAGCCCGTGTGATAACCTTGTATTCTGTAAATAATTTTAGCCCCTGGGAGCTTAATCCCTTTATTGATGGACCTTGAGGCGCTTCCTTGTTTAGCCTCATATTGAATTCACACCATTAATACTTTGCATTACTTTCTTTAATAGCTAGATGCATCACACGTGTGTCTTGCAGCCTCTTTGTGACTGTGCATCAGCAGGGACCCGTCTTCTCTGTCCTTAAAGAGTTATTGACCCACAGCAGGACAAAGACAAGGCAGAAATTAATGTTCCCATACTGACACCAAGCTTCACTGAACACAAGTGATTATGAATTGTGCGTGTAGGCTATGTGCGTGTGTTTTACTACTTGTAATTCTTACATTGTGAATTCAAATGATTGGGCTGTTGAAGTCGGGACATACAGTATGATGAAACTACAGTGTATGCGAACCTAAGTCATTCTTGCAGAAGAAGCACAAAAGAAAATTATAAAAGACACAATAGACCTTTCGCTAAGCTTCTTACCGATGCTGCAATTGTCTCCCGCATGCAGGTTTCACAGTAATAAAGAGGGCAGACTTTACCACAAGAAATGAAACAACAAATGTCCTTGATTCCAGACCGAGAGAAAAAAAAAAGAGCTGTTTTTCATTTGTTGCCAGCAGCCATGATTTAAAATGACATCTGTTGCCAGGAAAATGGTTTCACCTGAGAATATCAAACAAATGAGGTTCGAGAATGTGTGAGTCATTTCAAAACAGGAATATGCTCTTGATAATTCCATACAAGGTCAGTTTATATCAGGGAGGGCTTATTAGGTGAGTAACATGGGGGGTAGATGCAGCTTATTGTGCAACCATGTGGTCTCAGATTAATGAGAAAGAGAACATTTTCAGTTGGAAAAATTCATACGGATGCCACAGAGGTTAGGAGAACAAGCATAACGGAGTCGACAGAATGATTTTCCAACTTGGGAAATGTGGCCATCAGAAGAATGCATGGATTTCCTGACCTGTTCTCTCCTCTGCTTTCTGTGCACACTTCCTAACAAAAATACTGTGAGTGTAACACACTTAGTAAACTTGGTAAACAGTGAGGCTTACGATGCAATTTACTTTCATCTACATCCAAAGAATGCATGAACTCTGAGCATGGTATTTTTCTTATAATATTGACTGATGTTTACATTGTTCTGAGTTTTTCTTTGACCACAAGATAATCTCATCATCATCATCATCATCATCATTGTTTATTTGTATAGCACTTTAAAAAACACACCAGGCAGGCTAAAGTGCTGAACAACACAAATCAAAACAACTAGCAAAATTAAAAATACAATAAAATTAAGAAGAAAGGTATCAGTTTCCCACAGAGTTAAAAATCAGGGTGTTATCGCCCGTCTAGGCGCGGCCAGACCACAACATAAAGGGTGATCCATCCCCGTCCAACCCCAAGCAGCACGTCACACACGTAATATTTTGTGACAGTGATTTATTTACAATAAGTGCAGTTAAACAAAGGAAGGGAGCATACCATAACTTCAGGGTGAACCCAAGGCCAAAACAACAAACAAAAAGTAACCTATCTCAGGAATAAACACAACTTACCTACTCAAAAGAACTAAACCAAATGACAATCACTTTCCTCCCTGCCTAACAAAAACAGGAGAAAACTGATCAAACAAAAAGGCGGTCCACCCCTACATGCTCTTACATTAACATAATATTTTGACACAGTGAACGGTCTGCTGGTTGGGTTGGGCCGAGGATGAATGAATTGGCAGTCCCTGGCGGTCTCTTCTTATCCGCTGCCTCCCAGTCCTCAGCCAATCGGTGTGAGCCATCCACCCTGGATGCACCAATCCCGGAGGAGCACCTGGACACTCAAATTCACACATGATTACGATCACAGTCGTAACACGGAATAAAAATAGGTTTTCAATCTGGACTTAAAGACCTACACTGATGACGCTTGTCTAATATGGAGGGGAAGGTTATTCCAAAGCATGGGAGCCGCAATAGAGAACGCTCGGTCTCCTCTGAGTTTCAGCCACCTAGGACCTAGGAACCGACAGCAACAGCTGCTCAGCTGAGTGCTGAGTAGGAACATGTGGCTTCAGCAAATCAGATAAGTAGACAGGAGCCAGGCCATTTAAAGGTTTAACAAACAATAAAAGGACTTTAAAACGAATCCTAAATTCAATGGGAAGCCAATGTAAAGAAGCCAGAACTGGAGTGATGTGCCCGGTGGGCAGTAAGCAACTGGAGGCTTCCCACCCAGTCACAGTGGGAAAATTGTCAGCTACTGGTAGTTTCCCATGGCTTTTGTTTGGATGTGCAAGACAGATACTGTTGATCGTTGCTCAATACCCCCCACCCCCAGTGGTTGCTACCTTTTAGAGTTTGGCGGCCCCGCAGTGCTGTTTTCTGCTACTTTCATGAAGAGTTGTGTACCAGTTTTTGAACTTGGATCTTTTCAGTTCCAAGGTTGTGAAGACAAAGTTGTTAGTCGGTGATGCAAATGGTGATATATTCTTATACAGATGACTGGATCTCTCTTGCAACAGTGCACCTTGGAAGATGTAGTTAGTGCCTGGCTTGAAATTATTATTCTCACAGGATTGTGTGCTCATCCGCGTAATTTTTTCTCATCATTTGAACTGCTGATTTAACCAGTTTTTGTGCCCCCTCTAGCAGAAGGGCTCCTAGCCTCGTAAGCCAATTAACATTATCAACTGAGAAAATTACTGGTTGCAAGTATGACTTTTATGAAGTGCACATCTTCTCTTATATTAATAAGTGAAAACATTTTCAGCAGAAGGAAATCACACTGTTGTTACTGCATCAGTGGGCACTAATAAAATTATCCTTTTTTTAATAATAAATCTGGTAAAATAGTTACTGTAGTCCACTTCAAATTATATAGACAAGCTGTGATTATTGCAAAACTGTTAATGTACTGGTTGTACTCTTAAATTTCAACACAGTGAGGCACAAATTGATAGTTGTTTTATTTATTCATTACGTGGACACATTTATTTCACAAAAATGGATGCAATAAGCGGTCACACTCTTGCAAAGCTTGTGAGAAACCCTAAATAGAAAGCATAAGAAAAACTATTTGCGTCATCCCTGTGATTATGACTATGTGAGATATACTGCCTGCAGCGAGCCAGTCAGTTTAAATTTTTATTCCTCTTCCTCCTCTTAAGCTTTGAATGATGAAATGACGTCACTGAAATTCAGCTTGGTGCATTCATGTGCCATGGAAGAAACTCGTGCTTCATATGACCTCCTTAGTGAGAGTAGCTGGTATGTGCGAGTAAAAACGAACGTGCACAAGAGTAAAAATAGAAATTCTGCTGCAGATTTATTTCATCTAAAAGGTTCATTGTGTGTTATTCTTTCATTCTTCAAACACTGCTGAGTGTCACTCCTACACCTTTTGAGAAGGTGTTCCTAAGATTTTCTGGAAACCGACTTCATTTCAAGTGTGTCATGTTTAGTTGTTTGTGATCTTTGGGGCTAAACAGGAGGTCTCATGGTGAGACTTGACATTTGCGTGGAAACCAGATGGTGGGCCAGGTTTTGATCTTTGCAAAAACATGCAATAGCGTGCAAGCTGAGGAAGGGGAGGAGCACATGCTCATATGCCATCTTCCCCATTTAACTTTTGAAAAGCTTAATTTGCAGAATTTTATCACCGATTATTGCGAAAACCTCAGTAAATACACAAACTAATGTGAAAGTATTACTGTGTAAGACTTTTTCCAGGTCAGCCAGGATTACTGGAGCCAAGGCACAAATAAAAATGGCCCAGGCTTCAGTAATTCAATAGTCCATTGTGGATTTGTCATTGTATGAAGAGAAATGGTGCATTGTACCTGAATAATCTGGCACGAATATGCATGTGCATGCTTTTAGCTTAGGTCAGGGTAAAACATGCGGCCATCTTTTTGAGCTTTATGCAAATGGATGTAGACATTTAGGATAATGGAACATCATGCTTTATTAAGACTTATAACATGTAATATTTAAAATAAAAAGTGTTGTTAGCGCAATGATGATTAGAATATAGTGAATACTTCATAGACATGACCTAATTGTGAAAACTAAAGTCACTGAGCAGCAAATAATGGTATCATTAAAATTGTAGACACATCTCAGTAGATGTAAATGACAAAACAGATGTGTTATAACCATGAAATACAGGAACGTACACCTACACTTGTCAAAATTAAGCTCCACTGAGCATAAACCCCCTTACCTGCTACCTGTTTCATTTCTCATAGTGGAAAAACAACACCCAAAGCATGCTGTCATCTCTCTGTGAGAACGGCCACCCATCACTGCTTCAATAGGTGTCAAAGGCCAACCTACCCCTTTTTCTGGCTATTTGACAATATGACAGTTCTGAATTGCCTGTGCTACCTGCTTTATCTCAAACACTGACACCCTTAGGAAGGAGGAGAAAATAGAAAATGTATCTCTGAGATTTGAGGCCTTTTGGTTACTTTCTTAATTCCTAAAAACAGATTTGAGTCTTAATTTTTCCTGCTGGGTCTTTTTAGAATTTATGCCACCTCTTTTGATGATGTTTTAATGGGAAATGACGCACTGTCTTTGGTCGATTGCTGATTGATAGGTGTTTAATTAATTCCAATTACTGAGTCTAAGTGGGTGTAATTGAGTCCATATAATTGGCTTGAACCTGCACTGCATAACATAGCTAATTGCTTTTGTCTCAGTCTTCATGATACGTGAGGTCATCTTGAATAGGTTTACATCTCAGACAACTTGATATGTGATTATTAATTTCCTCAAAGTAGGTTTAAATTGAAATCACTGCTGTTAGTTCCGTACATCTTGCTTTTTGTTTTTATAATCTTGATATCATGGCCCATGGGCCAAATCAGGCCAAATACATATTTTAGTTTGCCCGACAGACAAACTCAATAAATTCTTGGCTTCAGAGAGCCACTGAACTAAAAAGGGACATACGGCTATAGCACAATGTCTCAAAGTGATGCAACTGGAAAGGGAAATTTCATTTTGTGTGCAGCCAGTTTCAGGTCAGGAGGCTGTGCTGTACATTATGGGTAAATTACATGATTAAAGATCTTCTACTTTTCCTTTCACCAGCAAGGACCACATCCCCGAATACAAATGATAAACGCTTATCAATAATGAAGATGACAGATGAATGAAAAGCAATGAGCTGGGCCAGAGGCTGTGCTTTAGGCGAGGCATCGCTGAAAAAATGGGGAGAGGAAAAACTGGGTGTATGGGATAAGTAGTAAAATATTAAACTGTCTCTTCAGCTGTTGAGTTGTCATACAGTTGTCATGGATGCCTGTGAAACAGACTTTCCAAGACTTTTAGATATATGTGCATTTTTAAAAGACATTTAAAAAAGTGCAGTCATGAAAATCAGCCTGTGCCTTCTGCAGCCCACTAAAATAAAAGACTTTTATGACTTCTTCAGACCCATCTTGGGTGTAACTGCGTTTCTATGCACTTTCTAATTTTCCATTTCCATTTTACTTTTTACATTTTTAAGTGGTTTTCCAATTGTGTGCCTCAAGGCAACTCCAGATGATGGGATTTAGCATCAGCCAAACAACAGCCAAAAGGATAAACTATGGCGGGTGGTAATAACGGATCACTTTGTGGAGAAAGAAAACAAGAGAACAAACAGACAAACGAAATGGAAAGGTAAATTGTTTTTAATCATGAGTGCATCAGTTGTTGTCCAAAGTTAACTAATGCTAAAGAGGCAAAAGCTTAGTTGGAAATCAATAAGAACCGTAGACAACATAAGGCACTTATATCTGCATCTGCAAATATGAGTCAAGATGTGCTTTGGCATGCAGTGAAAAGACTTTTTTTTTTGGTTTTGCCTAATTTAAAGCCTAATTAGATTGTATTTCTACTTTATGCTTTGGATTCAGATTAGTTTCAATGAAGCCTGTGAAGTTTTAAAAAGCTGTTGACACGTCTCAATAAAGTAATGAATCAAAGCCTCAAAGGCTGCTTAGGCGATCAGCGTCATTTCTTCTATATTTTATTTCATTTTTGTTATATTTTAAGAACGAAAAATCGTAAACGATATTATTTTTATTTCCGTTAACTAAAATGGACACCTACTTTTAGCGTAGTTAGTTATAGTAACCGTATTTTGGTGTTGGCAAGCTGTACGTGAGCACGTTTCGTTTTGTCCGACTGCACGTGAATGCAGCGCTGCTCCCATCCTACGTGAATGCAGCATAAACTGTTGAGGTGATCCATGGCAACAGAGGAGCAGCAGCCAACCGCCGAGCCTGTCCTACACGCTCACACACACATAACCCCAGTCTCTACTCACTTCTTCCTCAGTGTAGCCGGAATGTACCGAGGAGGAATCACTGTTAACGGCTGCCGCTGACAAATTTCTGTATCAAGGTGACCGACCGGGAGCCAACCCGCCAACCAGCTCCCTGGAAACGGCTGCACATCAGCGCCAGGTGACAGCAGACTGGACCCGCTGAAAACGGACGCATAACGGACAAGATGGTAGTAGCTCATGTTTCCGGACCTTAAAATTACTCATTTCACCCCTCTGGTGTACTATTACCCCGACAGAAGCAAAAATGAAACCAATTCTTAACAGTCTGTGGGCTCAAAAGGCTTCATATTTCTGATTTTTTTTTTTTCGGCAAAAACATAAATCCTCCACAGTCCCAGTCCTACACACCGCTCATTAGCACCTTCCAGTTTATTATTGTAATTACTGCCCATATCTTTCTCGAGCATCTGAGGCATCATCGTGAAGATGGCGACTGGGTCGGGTTGGCAGCAGCGCTACTGCCCTGCCGGTCAGGGGAAATTTAGCACATCCTCGGCATCCAGCATGTCTTTTCAGTCCGGCATCGCCATGGAATATACCCAAGACCTACACCTGAAGATGAGCAAGAAGATAGCACAGCTAACAAAGGTAAGGATCCTTTTTTAGGAGGCCTCCTCTGCACTCTCTCTTCAACCCTTGGGTAAGACCCTGTACCTGCTGTTCTGGTGTGAGAACTGGGCACCAAACTCCATTGGAAATTTGCCCGTTTAGCAATTAAACTTGTGTCGGTTTACATGTCTAACGAGCACAACAAGACTGACATTTTTTAGTGGATCTCCTGGGTGTTCTTGTACTTTCGGGGTCCATTTAAGGCAACATTTATTCGTCTGATAAAAAATAATTAACTCCTAAAGTAGGATATGCTCACTACAGCTGTAAATCGCTTTGGTTTAAAGGAAGTTAAAGTTGGATTTAAGTTAAATGCATGCTGCTTGGTGTTTGAATTGTGAGCCGAAAGAAGCAGCAGCTCTGAATGCCTCATGGCATACTGAAATCTAAAAGCATACAAAAGCCGTCAAAGTTTGATATTTTATTTTAGTGAGTTTGGCGTGATTTCTTACCTGGGAGGTACGAGCTGCCCCAAGGTCTGCTTGGATGCTGCATTTTAAGCGAGCAGCGGGTCATCACAATATCAGCCATCTCATTCATTAATCATCTTTAGCAGCACAGACTCTTCCGGCATTTAGTTTTACTTCTCATGCATAAGTGTTGTATGCAGTTAAACTAAACCCTTCCTGAAAACTTTGATCCCTCATAGTATCAAGCATTATGCAAATTTGTGTACTGTATATATTTTGGAGATCATTTACAGTATATATGGTTGCTCTAGACCAGCAGACTTGAATGATATTCCTCTACACCACCCGCATCTATGGTCTTTCAAGGGCATTTTAAATGATTTTCACCTCAAAGCGGGATCAGTTCTTTTATGTCACTTGCCAAACTTTGGCGTCTCCAAAACATTGGCTCCATGTCAGCACATGTTTCTGGCTCCAGGGTGTCATTATCATCGAGCTGGGGGGTCCACCAGGCACTTGTACATGTTTCCAGGTGGCTTCTGAAGGGTTTGATGCCTGGAGTTGGTGATATATACTCTGAGGATTTGCCTCTGACTTCTAAGTATAAGATTTGTGCTCTTTTTGTGCTGAGAGAGTGGATGCTTAAAAAAACCGAAAAAACAACAATTCAGCAGCCTTGGGCTAGGTGTGTGCCAAGCCTTAGTGCAGAGTGGACTCTTTAAAGTCACAATGAAATAGAAAAGGGTCTTTTCGACCGTGGTAGCTAATTAACCATCGTAATATGCAGCATAGCTTTTAATAATAATTTAAAGGAAATTTCACATGTAATATTTTTGTATTTTTTGCATACATTTTTTAACTTCTTAGTTTTTGTGTTTATTTGCCACAGTTTTGTTCAAATATTATGTAATGTTAAAGGTACAGGGATTTTTCTTCATGGTAATGTTTGGTATTTTATATGAAGATCCAACAGACCCCCTGCCAAAAAACAGTTATGTTCATTTTGATTTCATTTATTTAAGTTTAAAAGACATTTTTGTGTATGGCTACTGCAATGCCAAAAGAAACGTTAAGAAACAACAATACCTTTTTTAAAAACTATTATTTTAACTATTATTTTAATTATGGAGGCAAAGTATATGATAGTGGAGCTTATTGTGAAGCAAAAAACCTTGCTTCTCTCAGCCTAGCAGCCTGGGTATGGTCATGTTTTGAATTTAATGTCCTAATTTAACATTGTCTCGTGTCTAAAATTGAATTTTACTTCCTCTGCTGTGATTTTTTTTTTTTGGTCTTCACCTGTGCCTCGTTCCTTCCAGATCTCTCCACTTTCTTGATTACCCTATGTGTATAAATAGTCCTGCCCCTTTCCCTTGGTCTTTGTTGTGGTGTCTATATCTGTTCCTGTGCGTGCCTCATGAAAGGTTTGCTTTTAAATATTTAGTCTGCCTGGAGTCCTGCATTTAGGTCCTTAATTCTGACACCTAGGTGCAGGTGCTGTGTCCCGTCATCTGACAGCCCAGTCAAAAGAAGAACTGATTACAGACGTTAGTCCTAATTTTTTAGTTCACGCTTTGGTGTGCCTTGGACAGAGAATATTGGAAAAGCACAAATATATTCTTTTCAGTGAAAAGCTGATGTGTAGACTATAACATTAATTTCTATAATATTATGTAGTAATGCTGTCTTTTTGCATAATTCTGGACAACAGAAGCAGACAAATTTGGGTGCAACAAAATTATTATTAGGATGGTTTACAAGGAGCTAAACATAACCCCCTTAACATTGTGTTGTCAGACTATATTTTGCTTATGAAAAATGTTCTCTTAACATAGTGTTAGAATTGCTAGAGCTCAGTGGATTCTAAGGAGGTATAAAAATTAATTAAATAAAAAGTACTATGCTTACTAAAAAAGTAAGCATAGAAATAACAAATAATATAACCTACACTAAAAAAAATAACAACATCAATCTTTTCATCACTGTTAAAAAATCTGGACTCTAATGCCGTATATAAACTGCACACTCCAGTTTAAACACTGGAGTGTTTATAATTTACAGTTTTTGTGTTATAGTGTTGATAAACCTAACCTCACAGTGGACAGGACTCATGAAAGTTTTTTTTTTTCATTGTCTATCCAGGTAAATCCTCACTTCCAGTTCCATTTTTGTTTCCAGTTCTGCACCTGTACACTTACCACGGATCATCGGTCAGCAACAGGGTAGAAAACATTTAAATCAGGCACTTCTATGAAAGCCTGCATGATGCTGCAGAGTAGTTTAATCTACATTTTCTCAGTGAGAGTCAGCTTTTAATCCATTTCATTTAGAATTCCAATTCAAGGTGCTAAACTGTTAAAAAATAAGATCATTCATAGTTTAACTAAATATTTTTACTTGCAGTCTATCAAGAAAACGGCTGATATTTTGATGTGTTTACCAACAAGATTGTTTTTTTTTTCTCTTCATCAACACTTCCTCCTTGATATATTGTCTTTAATGCCACTGTTGGCTCTTGTATAGGAAGTATAACAACAAAACATGAATTTAAGACAGTGATGGGAAACACAAAATAGCAATTTACACAATTTTTACTGCACCTGTATCCCAATAATTCATTTACAATAAAAAATTTGAGATTGGCATCAAATATTTACATTAACATAAGAAAAATAACTAATGAAACAATGCCATGGAATTTAAAAATGACATATATTTCATTTTTATTAAGCCATTTTCAGCCTATATATTGAAGTACAAGAAAAAATGTCTTCAAAGAAAAAGTGGAGAAGCACTAATTTCATAGCGGCATTAAAACGCAATGAAACAGAGGCTGAGATAAAACCGTATTTCCAGTGAGTGTGCACCAACTGACACAATAGTAGATGTTGTTTTCATACGCCAAGTCACATGATCACCACACGTTCCCACAGGCGACACATCTGAGCCTCGTGTCTCCAGTGCCTTGTTGTGTTGGGCCACGACAAAGCAGGGGAGGGGAACAGGCTGATAGCATTCGGCCCATCTGCTGACCGCTGATCTCTGCAGAGTGAGAGATGCATTCAGGAATAAATAGCAACCTTGGAACCTCTCTGAGCCACTCTCGTGACACATCTCTGCCTGGATGATTTCCAGCTCGCTGTCACAGAATGATTCGGGAGCGACTGACGCATCTCTTTAGTCCCGTATTTTAACTGAATTATCTGAATCTATAGTGTCTGCTTTACAAGTTATGATTTTTCAAAATCTTTTGTCTTTTTTCCCTTATTTCGTTTTTATAATCTGGTCATGATTTTTAATCCTGATAACATCAGCCAGCTTGCTACAGTGCTACTGTAATTCTGTTTTTTGTTATCCTAACTATTTTATAGTTACTAAAATTTTGCAATACTTTATATAGTTTACATTACTATTGCATAATACAATAAATTATTTTGTTACGTACAAAGACAAAATAATTGCTTGAGAGACAAAGTGGGCAAATCTCAACTTCAGCCAGAGAGCAAAGCATGCCATCGATTGACATGTTACAGGCTGTTGAATAAATTACAGGATTACGTTGGCAGGTGAAGCCTGGAGTAAACTAGAGACAAACCATCAGCAACAATGCAGTGCATGATGAGCGAATTGCTTCCTGCATGGAAGCAGTCTTAAATGCGTGAATGAGGATTTGGAAAGTAAAAATCTCAGCAAGGGATGGAGAATCAGCTCACGCTGGTGTGCATGCTCTCCTCATAATTAAACGCTATAACTGCTTAATGTGAACATATGTAACTCCTGCCAGGTTAAATCGTTATAATAAAAATACAGGAACACATGTAATAAATGCAGCATGTTTTAAAGCTTGTATTTGTGGTTTCCGTGATGGAGTGTTTCCCATTGAGGAGTCTGGATAACCTGTGCATCGCAGACTCAAAATACATTTCAGTCTCAAAGTCGTGCTGACTGACATGAAAACATGTGAGAATTTGTGTCCGTGAACGTGAACAAAGACAGTGCTTGTACGTGACCACTTCAACTTTTGCTATGAGAGCAGGCTGACAGCTGTAGCGTGCGTCAGTGAAGCAGTGTTATCATTTCAATGCTCTGTACGTTTTTGCTGGGATTTCATGCAAAGTCAGTAAGTCAGTTATCGATTGCCATTCTCCTGGGATGCTGAATTTCATGATTTGTGATGCAAGACTTGTTGGCACTGTTCTTTAAGACTTCATGCAGTAATTTTTAATCCCACAAAGCTGCTTGCCTTTGTGTACTGCTGGGATTTCACTGTCATGATTTTTCTTTTTTTTCACAAGTTACACTCTCTGATGGCTTTCTTTTTATTGTAGTGTTTCTGTCAAAAAGAAGGCAGTGCAGGGGCTTTGCTGTTATGGAAACAAGTTTTAAATGATAATTCAGGGCAATGTACTGTAAGAAGTGGGCTGATGATTTTCATAACAAAAAAAATACGCTTGATCTTGTAGGTTGTCCACAGTGAGTCAGGAGTGAGGTTTCTGCTTGTTGTCAGAGCTCTGGGAAACAGAGAGGGCAGCATGTCATTTTGCATCGTCAGGAGAAGGCTTTATAACAAATGTATTACCTAGCCTAGGGTGTGTGTGTGTGTGTGTTGTGTGTGTGTGTGTGTGTTTCATCTGCAATGCCTGACTGACTTTAGTGTTGAAGTGAGTCAGAAATAGACCTCTGAGCTCTCTGTGCATTTCTGGACGAAGGGATCAGAAGAGACAGAGATACTGAAATACCATGGACACTGTGTGTGTGTGTGTGTGGTGTTTGTAATTCATATTATGTGGTGCTGCAGCACCAAATCAGTGTATAAACATTTCAGCAAAGATGTTTTCAAATATAGTTTGAGGAAATAAAAAAAGTATGTTTTTTTTTTTTTTTTTTACCTCAATATCAAACCATCTCTGCTGATTCATTATCTCATTTTTCTAAAGCTTTGGTAAATCCATTCATATAAATAAATAGATGTAAACACTATGATGTCACTGATTACTTTTGCATTTTGCCCATTGTTTGTTTTTTTCCCCCTTAATAGCCAGAAGTACTTTAAAAAAATGACAGCTGAACATGGTAGTGTAATTAAAAGATGGGCAGACTTACAGTTTTTTGGGGGGTTTTGGGTTTTTTTGGGAGCCAGAAGTGAGAACATTTGGACAAGAGTGTTTAGTAGTATGCCACCAGCTACAGCTAGCTTGCTTAAATAACACATTTCCTCCATAAATGATATGGATGCATCGCAGGGACACAGGTTCCTCCTAATTAGTGCTAAGTAGCATATAAATGAAATGCAAGAATTTCAAACAGGGCTGCTATTAAGTGCAAACTAAATGAAGAGCATTTTCCATCCTTCTTTTCCAAGGACCAGTATCATCGATGGCAAGTGACCTGATTCAAAGTATGACTCTAGTGCCACAAGGTACAGTGCAATGGCAGTGAGACACCAATATATACAGAAGTCAAATGTAACTTCAAAAGTAGTGTTAGTAGTGTTTTACCTGATGTTTTTAAGTAAAATTATAACAGAACGACTTAAAACTTTAGTTAAAGTTAGCCTTGTTATTCTTCAACAGTCTGAACAATACAGACATATAAAAAAGCTTGAAATGGAAAAATATTTTCTCCTTGGGATGTTGTATCTTGGGTTGAGATTTTTAACCAGCTGCTAAAAGAATTCCCATCATGCAACAGCAACAGTAATTTCCATCCACTGTTTGCTCTTCCTTCACATCGATGCAACTACAGAGAGCTCCAGCCATGCTCAGTCGAGTCATTTGCTTACTTGTAGGTTACGTATCACCAGCTGTTGTTTCCAGCTTTAGCCCGGAACATTTTCTAGAGTATTTTGCAAAGTACTGTGTTGTAAGTAGCTCATTTACTAAATCGTAGTATGATTTACTAAATCATACAAAATCGTCATCAGAGGTTGACATGTGGCTCTACGGCATGTTTGAGCTTGTGTTGTTTTGCACGTTATGAAATGCGAAATGCATTGTCCATGGTAACACCACTATACAAAATGTATAGTGGTGTTACCATGGACAGTTTGATATGGCACAGCCTTATCTTAAAGATATTTCTGGGCTGAAAAAAAGCAGTATTTTCACTTTAAAACGAATCAGAAAAAATTAAAAGAAAAACACGATTTGAAAATGATACATATTCTTCATTTTCTGACCAACTTTTAGTTCTAAACTCATCGTTTCCTGTCAGAGGCATGAAATAACTTAAATAGAGTGGTAGCTATCAAGTGCAAGAAATACATGCTTGGAGAATCAGCTTTAACAGACAGATCACCAAAAGATGTCCAAATCAATCAATGAAAAAACCCCAGAGAGAAATGCTTTATCTTTGGTTATGTGGTTTCAAGTTTTGATGGACTATAGTTTTGATGGCAGTCTAAAGGTTGTGGATGGCTGCTTTAAAAGTAACAGTTTGAATAGAGAAAAGGTTTTGCTATTTTTTATACTTATGCTTTTTTCTTTTATATGGATCTCTATGGCGTTGGAATAGGAACTGTAATCATAATTCACGATGACTCCACAAAAGTATGCAACATATACACTGCTTTATATTGTCTGTATCACGTATAGACACTAAACAAGGTCCAACATAAGATGATAAGAGGATTTGGTTTTATGCTCTGATTAAATGATATTCTGACTCAGACATATCCATAGAGAAATTTGTTAATTACATTTTTTTCCTCCCTAGTGAGACTTCTTTACAAGCAACTCAGAAAAGATGAGAAGATCCACACAAGCTGCTCTACAATCTGAGGCTTAGTAGTTTTCTAATTTTATATTCCCCGCTATTCCCTTATTTCACATTGTGGCCAAGCGTCTGTTCAGTACTACAGAAAGAAGTACTCATGGTAGATAAAAGATGGAATTTTTTCTCTTTTGTAGAAATTTCCAGTTATTGTTCCTTGTTATTGTATTTAGTGACTGCACTGAAGACAACGCAGGAAAAGATAAATACACTATCATCACTTGGCAGCAGCATGTGCGTGTGTTGATGCCATAATCCAGGGGTGGTAGTGCAGTGATCTGTGTAGCCGGGGCAGGGTTAGAGCGCAGATGGTCAGAGCAACATGAGTCCAGATCTGGGAATAGAGTACTGCTTACTGATTGGGATTTTAAAGCCTGATACTGTGCACACAGATTTTTAAACAAGTAAGAAGATTTCAAATTGAAATATATTTCAATGATGAACTAATCTTTATCGACTTAAAGACTTGATACTGCTGCTTCTCCTGATAATGGTCATATTAGCTGTAGCAATTAGCATCCATTTGATACTGTTATTTCAACATAGCTGCTCTAAATATGGACAACAAAGCAGAGGCTGCATGATTAAAACCTGGATAACGTCCTTTTAAATAAACTGAATTCTACTCCCAACTCAGTGAAGTGACCTGGAAGTATCTGTGTGGCAGTTGTACCAAGAGCTGGTTGAATTCTCTAAAAACGTAGGAAAGGTGTTTCAATTCTTCCTTTATTACCTCATTCAGCAGAGAATACACTGGGCCATTCTTAATAAAAAGAAAGGAGATAATGCAGTCCCACAAGTCATAACGACACCCTGCCTGATGGTTCAGCTCATGTAACATGAATATTATAGTGCTGTAATAAAATCTGTTTCTTGTTGAGCTGTTGCCTGGAGTGAAGAACACGGGTGTCTATAAAAGCTGTGTCCCAAAACGTCGGCTGCATCCTTCGGAGGCCGCATTTGAAGGCCGATTATGTCACAGCCAGGCGACGAAGGCTGTCCCAATTCGTCGACTCCTTCAAATGCGGCCGACAAATGCGTCCTTCATTTCCCCGATTTTGAAGGATGGGTTGGGTGTGTCCTTCGTGGCCCACCATATCCTAGAATTCATAGCGCGGCCCAGCCAATTCCAGTTTCCAAGAATGGTGGCCGCCAATGTTCCCTCTAAGCTGTGCACTGCTGGCACAGTCTCTGTGCACAGAAAATCTGCGTTGCGCACAAAAAAAAAAAATCGAACCTGAATTGAAATTTAAATTAAAACTTTAACAATTCTGTTTTGCAGTGTTAGTCAGTAAGTGACTGGCGGCTCCCGTATGGGATTAGAACCTTATCCCATAGTCCAGCCAATAATGCGATTCACATTCGTATATACGTTGACAGACTATGACAGCGTCCTTATGTGCCGACACGTTAATGACAACATGTACAACCATTGGAGATGTGAGAAGGACAGACGGAACAATTGACGAAAAAAGTGTGGACTTTATACCAGTTTTTAAATTGTGTTGATAGGCCACGTAAAACCAGAGTTATGATAAAAATAAATGTAAATGCTGTAATTTGATTATTTTAATAAACCATGTAACTTGGATGGATTCGATGCTGGCGTGACCACAGTGCACACGTCTGCTATTGCTCACAGTGGTCCAAGGGACCACTCAGGGAGTTCGTGAACCTTCATTTATGCACAGCTGTATTAATGTTCTGACACAGCATTTCAGGCATGTTGAGGTCTGGACTTTGACTAGACCAGTGCAGCACCTTGACTCCCTTCTCTTACAGTCTTTGTGTTGCTTGTGATTTGCTGCTGTGCTTGGATTATTGTCCTGTTGCATGACCCAGTTTTAGCCGGACATACAATAAGCTGTTAGACAGATGGCCTAACATTGATTCAAGAATGTATTGGTGTACATAGGAGTTCATGGTCGACTCAATATCCGCAAGGTGCATCGGTCATCACCCCATCCCTCACAGTGTTTGTGCTGATATGCTGTATTTTGCTTTTCTCTAAATGTGGCCATGCTTTATGGCCAGTCATCTCCACTCTGATCTCATCATTCTGAGCACTGTGCTTCCCTTTCCCCCCACAAATGCTTATTAATTCTCCTTTACACTTTTCAATGACCTCATTACTTTTCCATCAAGGAAATGTGATTAGGAGAAGAAGGTAGGAGTTAAGTCTTTGGACTCTGTCCTTGGATTCTTGAAATGATGTGGCACCAGGGATCTGTGGCAAATGAAAAAGTTCTTTTAATGATTTATGCCATCCAGTCTATTTGAAAATTGGTTGAGAATTCAGCAAATTCTGGTGATTGTTTTTCTCTACCTTGTATATGCCACAGGAGACACGGTTGTCCTACAATGACATTGTACCAGAGGATTCGAATGCAGAGTAAACAGGCAAACAAAATGCAGTCAGCAATGCAGTTCACAAAGTCTGTTTAGAAAATTACTGATCAGTTTAACTCGGGGTTTTTAGTTAGAAAAGAGTCTTAATCTATCCAGAATTTAAGTAATTACTGACTTGAATGGAGATGTCCCTCTGACAGCTCAGTTTGAACTACCTAAGTTAAAGTCTATCTGTGTGCCACACCAAATCACAAATCCTAGTTCAGATCTTGTAAGGATGGAAGTGGGATTTGATTACAAGCTGCTGTTTGTCTCAGAAAACATTCCAAGGAGCAGCCGCGGTATCCTTTCAGACTACTTTCTTGAGGTGACAAACAAAGAAGATTGGCTCTTATAGGGCGCTAAAGATACTGGCCATGAATTTCAGCTTTGTGATTTCTAACTATAATTTTGGGAGAATGAAAACACAGGGATAATGGTGTGTGTGTGTGTGTGTGTGTGTGTGTGTGTGTGTGTGTGTGTGTGTGTGTGTGTGTGTGAGAGAGAGAGAAAAGCGGCATGCTGCTGCTGCTGCTGCTGTGAGGAGTACAGCTTATTAACCTCTGCAGGATGCTCCTTCACTGATTGTCACAATTCTCTGTCAGATTTCATTAAGATACGCCCTCACACTCACACTTACACTGAAACACAAACATACAGGGAGCCGAGCACAAAGATAGGGGGTGAGATGGGAGCATATTGGCTTGAAGCACTATCCAGAACAAATAAAGCATTGCCGACATGCCTGTTGACACACAGACGCACCCACACACACAAAACTGTGCACACTATTTTATTCATAGCCTTTTCCTTTTTTGTTTTCTTTAGGTCACGAGCAGTTGTCCAAGCATTTCACTACATATCGTACTGTGTATGACTGTGTACGTGACAAATAAAATTTGAATTTGAATTTGAACACACACACACAGACACGTTCTTGGATGTACACACATGTGGCTTATGGCGTCGCGAGGTGCACATGGAGGGTAATTTGATGAGTCATTCTTAATGTTTGACCTTGACTGTTTCCTCTGCCTTTGGACAGCCAGAAGCCACATCGCTGCTCGTCTTTTCTGCCCCGATTTATTTGGCTGACGCTGCAGCAACTCATGTCGCAGCAACAGGCGAGATGCGGCGCAACACCGGTGCACAATTGGTCATTACATACCCCTGATATATCAAACAAACACTCAGCTGTCTTTGTGGAAAATCTCATAAGAGGAGAAGAGTGTCTTCCACCTCCAATATGATGAAGGTTTGCCTGTAAACACAGTCGGTGTGTTTTTATTGTTACTGTTATGAGATGTCTGATGTGAGAACTCATTCCAGCGCAGTGTGGCAGGGTTGTACTCAGAAGCCTGTAAAAGCTGCAGTGGGACCTGCCTCACTGATTCACTGGATGACTAATGTTCATATAAGATTTTTGGAAATTTTAAGGTTTAAATGGCATTTATTGTATGACAATTTATGGAGTAACAAAGTCTTTTTGTTGCTTCAATTCACATGTGTTGTATTTTTATTTTTGAAGGTGACATTGAGCTTATTAGGCCAGCTGAATATAATAAAAATTGTTAAGGTGTAAGTATTTGTCAGTCAATCAAAGAAAAATAAGTTTTATCTATTGTGATAATCATTTAGATAACTTTTTAAGCTTAGAGTTCAACTGCAACTGAATACCATTACACACTGTGTTATTGTTGAGGAGAACAAGTAAGCGTATCAGGGTTTGGCATAACTGGCCTGATTCATTTAAGTTTAAGTTGAAAACAAAGTGGACGAACCCTCGCTAAGAAACATTTGTATGATAAATTAGTATCAGCATTTATGACATCTGAAAAATTAACAATAAAAAGAGAGAGAGGCAAAAAAGAAACAGTCCTCGTCAATGTTGTCAATGGTGTGTTTCCATAATTTGTCCACATTGCATCGTTGTTCAACTATAAAAAAGAAATCTCAACTCAGTAAAATTTCAACTTTTGCAGAGAGAGTAAAAAACATGCCAGGAAACAACCTCGCACCAATATTTTTTTCACTTCCATGAACCAGTAATGGCCCAAAAGGATGTAATCCATCATTGCTTTGTCACAAATTGCCTGCAACAAGGCGTGCTCTGCACAGGATTGTTTTCACTGTGAGGGCTTTCAGGTGATGTAACAGTCCTTCTGGTGGCCATATTGAAAGGCAGCAGCTTGTGGGCCAGAGCAGCTGCGCAGAGCTGATTGTGTTTGTAGATGTAGAGCAAAAACCACATCATTAGAGCTGGAATTGAAATTGTGGTAAACATTTCTACACTGAGTATATGGAGTATTGGAGTATGTTGGTATGATATATTTACCAGCATAGTATTATCTGGAGTATTTGCTAACCTAAGAAGGTAGGTAATTGTTGAACTGTAGTTGTCTCTTGTTTTATAACCTTGTGTTGTATTCCCTGAAATGGACCGGGGGATGAAGGAAATAACAATAAAGATATCTAGATGATAACCAAGAAAGTTAAATTAATAAATCAATACAATAATGAAAAGTTTAAATTAATGATACCTAAAGCAAAAGAAAGTCAGTTGTCAAAGAGTTTTCAGCCGTTAGATCACCATGGTAACTTATGCTGAGCGTATGACCTGATCCGGAGTCAGTTTTAGTTTAAAATTGGTTTTAAGTGGGGTGGCTGTAGCTCAGGTGGCAGAGCAGGTCAGCCACTAATCAGAAGGTCGGTGGTTCGATCCAGGGCTGCCTCCTGGCTGCATGCCAAATATCCTTGGGCAAGATACTAACGCCATGTTTGCCTACTGGTGGTGGTCAGAGGGCCCGGTGGCGCCAGTGTCCAGCAGCCTCGCCTCTGTCGGTGCGCCCCAGGGCAGCTGTGGCTACAATGTAGCTTGCCATCGCCAGTGTGTGAATGACTGAATGTAGTGTGAAGCGCTTTGGGGTCCTTAGGGACTAGATAAAGCGCTATACAAATGCAGGCCATTTACCATTTAAGTGGCAGTTTTTCAGGAATTATGTTGATGACATTTTGCTCTACGTGCGATCCAGTTTCTCTCCAGTAAGAACACCTGCCACCTGCTGAACATCACCTGACTAACACTACCAAATCAAGCCCTGGTACAAGCTCACAGGGACACAAACTGTACATGTATTCGTTTAGTAATGTAGAAATATATTTTTATACTTAATATACTCATAAGTAGTAAAGTTTTACACTGCTTGATTTGCAGATACTAGAACACTGATTAAAAAAATGAACTATTTGTAGGCTCTTAATCAGTAAAAATGTATTTCCCTTTGACTTGTCCACAAACTAAAGTTATTCCCACTTCCCCCTTCATCAGACTGTCAAACATCAATGAACAGCTTTAATGTTTAAATGGCTCAAGTTTCACATTTCTAAAGCGTTCTGCTGTAACAGCTATTCATTTGTGAATTAGTGAAGATCTAAGACTTCTCACAGCATCATTCTCTTTACTTATTTGCAGAAGCAATATTGCTATTTGGCTTTTTATTTACTTTTGAATAGATCTTTGTCACACATTCTTTTGCTGAAGTCTGAGGCTGCAGTAGGCAGCACTCTGTTTTCTGCAGTGAAACAGTCGAATGATGCATCAAAGCCTCGTTTCGTATGACCGCACACAGAGCCTGAAGCACAAAGGTTTAGCAGAGAAAGATGATAACCACCATTGTGATAATTCTTATCTCAGACTGGGGGTTTAGATTTTGTCAAGCCCCCTAACATAGATAAAACCATATTGAACTTGCTTCATTGTATTTCACTCTGGCGACCACTGAGCCTGGCCAGCTCTTTTTCCTAACTTTTATTCTCCTCTGTTGATTGGTGAGGGACTATATTTGCTTTTTACTTGATGATATATATATATATAGTGAAATATTTGCGCAATGTCTTTTAATTCAATATATTGACAAAGCACCAGTCCCAGAGATTTTAAAAGAGTATCTTAGCCAAAAGCACATAGATTCTGAAAGATATAAAATGCTGCAGAATAAAGGAGCAATCAGTTGTATGGATCTGTATAACTTACAGCTTTGATGTGGAAAAAAGAAATAAAGCTACACACCTTTGCACATGAGTGCATTTCATGGGCTGGATTTCTGTGTATAATCCATCAGTGATGACAACTGTGGGCCAGTTTTTCCTCTCCACCACAACTGTAATTTTTATTAGACTTATTTCCTCTGCATTCCTCTGTAGTGACTGTTTATTTCAGTTCAAATTCACGGACTAGAATAAAGGTTTATCAGAAAAGACCGTCTGACATATTTACATAAAGTGTAAAGTGTTCATCAGTGCCCTAAATTGATGTGGGAATCAACAGTACTGACTGAAAGCCACTACAAAGTGAAGACCTACTAACTTGACACCAGCCCACACACTTAACAAGAAAAGGGAGCTGTTTGGCAGACGTTGTCAGTAGCAAGCAAGCATCAGGATTTTCGAGGCTAAAGTCTGCTTCGACTTTCTCTTCTTTTCTTGGCAGCGGCGTGAGCCTACTCGGCCACCAGGGATCCATCTTTACTCACTGGGTTCTGTTTCTCTTCACTGATGGGAGAGATGGGCCTAACACTGGCAGTTACCCTCTCCTTCTCACCGTGTGCATCATTTGGGTATAAGCTCATAGAAATAGCTGAGGGCAGTGGCTTGCATATGATTGCTCAACAATAAAAAAAACTGTTATTGCTTTCACTTTTGCAGTTATGTCTTTCTTAAAGTTTGTTGCTGAAGTAAGTTTCTTTCAGATATATTTGATTATTTGCTAAGTATCTGGCTTATACAAGAGTGTAGTGTTTACTTCTTTTTTCCCTGACTGTGGATCTGAATTATTATCAGTGTTCAAAGAATATATGTGTAAAAGTGGCCCAATTCAAAATGAAATAGTTCAAACTGTATTGGGTGTAATAGTTCAGACCTGTTCTTTTAAACTTATTTAATTTAATTTATTTATTTAAGAGAAGACTGATAAGCGTCTTTTTTAACATCAACTTGAGTAATAGTAGGTGAGACTGGTGAGCAAGTTTAAACAGAAAACACAGACTGGGCGAGTTAGTAGACCTGTGGATCAATGGTAAAAAAGTGACCAGTTCTTCTAGTCTGTCCACTTCTATTGGAAAATCGTGGCCATCCCTAATCCCTGTAACACCCAATTATGCCAAACAGTAGCAGCATCAGCAGCAGAAACGTGGTACACTACTACTCAAAAAGTGGGAAAAACACATTATTATTGTAAGTACCCAAAAATGTCCTTTTGCTGCTCACTTCTATATAATTTTTTTAATCATTAATAATCCATTAATGTCCTTGTATACTTCTTTGGTGATGTGTCTTCAATCTGAAGGCAGAGAAGAGAACTACCTGCATACTGTGACATGTGAATTTGATGCCTTCAAATGATTTGTTATTCATATTACGCTGTAATCTTTACATAAACGTTAGTATTGAATATTCACTCTTCAGTTTGCTCTTTCGTTTTGCACTTTTATTTATTCTCCTGAAGACCATGCCCCTCTTGGCTCTTTCTAAAATTGGCAGGCCTGTGTTTACTCCTCTCTTCTTCACATCCTCTCTCCATGTCTCTGTTTATCAGTCTGTCCTTCCCTCAAGCTAAAGGACATCCAAACAACAGCAGGGCTCGCCATGACTTCACCCAGTCTTCAGTCTGTCCTCCTATTAAGATAAGATGAAACCAATCCCTCAGGGGATATTATGGCCAGTAGTCAACAGCGATGGGATAAAGGACATAATACGGTAGTAACTTGAAACTTAAGTTATCCCAGTAAAGAAAATTTAATTTAAATTGGATGAATCTTCCTATGTAATGTATATGTATAATGCATATATTGACATAGAGAAAAACAATTTGACACCAGTTCATCAACATTTCCAGCTCTTTTTATAGCTTTTAAGTCGCATTAGGGAATTATTGAGGCCAAACTTTAATTTGGAATCTGTTATAAAGACAGAAGTAGAGCCAAAATGATTGAATCACAATCTGTGAGACAATATGTTCACTAATAAATTAACCAAATTTTGGGAAATTGTTTGTTCATAACTTATTAGTATATTTCTGATCATTTCCACATATTTCCATCTATCTGCACAGTCCTCTGGCCTTTCTTTGCTGACATCTTGACAACCCCATGACTCAGCGTTGCTCCTTTTATATCAGTCAGTTTTCTGAGGGGTGGTTTATGTTCAATCAATAAAGCTCTTTCTCTACAAATGCCTACCTTGCTTCTCTTTGCCTCTTTGTGCGTTACAGGAATTTAAATGTTCCTTTAATTCACTCTTGGTCCCTTTTTTCTTGTTTATGTGGAAGATTGCAGCATTAGATATGTACTTTAGCTGCAGTAAAGCTCTAAACTGAAATGCTGAGGTAGAAAGTACAAGATTTGTAACCGGTTTTAATTTATTGAGCATGTTTATAGAAGAATTTCATAATACAATCTACCTGTTTAATCAGCCAAAAATGACAAAAAATAAAACCATTAACAGAGGAAAATAATATAGCTCAACCTCGTTTATCCAGAAAGAAATGTTGTTGATAAGGGCACATCTCTGCCTAGGGCAGCTGACAGACTAAAAGCGAAATCACTGTAGAACATGCTGCTGCTTCACTGCTCTCTGTACTTTTAAAGCACAAAATACACCACCTTTATAGCCCAAACAGCTGACACCATCTGTGCCATCAATGCCAAGTACAAGTTTCCTTTTTTTAAAACATCAAACTGCTTTTATGTGCAAATGGTTAAAATGCTAAAAAGTGAGAAATGTCAGCACTAATTAAAGTAAAATGCAGCAACTGAACCACAGACTTGGTGAGTAATTGCAAACATGAAGGAAGAATGTGACTTAAACTTCCACCGTGGGAAGGAAAAACATCCAATACATTAAGTCATGAATTTTTCTGTCATGATTTCTCTATTAATTTTTACAGTTTATTTTTACTAATACCCTGCTAGTCATGTTAATGAACAAATTCCATTTGCAAAACAATTATTATTATTTTGTTAATCAATTCAAGTGCGATATTTTGATGTAAAACACAATGCCTGTCTCTTATGAACAATGAAAAACCTACCATGGTGTAGAGGGCCCTTATTTAAAGCTAGAGTAGGCAGTCATTTTTATGGTATCATTGAGCAAAAACACCATAACATTTTAGTATTGTAATTCAGAGTGGTCTGAGAGGAAACTAGACTTTTGTGCCTCCTCAGTGCTTTGTTTTATGGCTTTAGAAAGACTTGAGTAATCACTCCTCTTTTGGGGGTTGGGGGGTCAGTGAGAAGGAGCTCCTGTTGGCTATGCTAGAAATGTAGAAGAGGATATATTCCCTTTCAGACTGTGAAAAGCCTGATTCAGTGATGGCAACTGCCAACATTACAAAACTATCTCAGAAAATAGCAGAGAGGATGGAGATTCTTAAAGAGAATAGGCACAATGCAGCTCACTCATAGAATCATGTTACATTCATTGATTACTTTATTCTCAGCTTTGTGTTGTTATATTGGGATGGTAAGCTGTTAGCCTAATTTTTCTTTGATTTATAAATAGATTTAAATATTCTTAAATAGTAGGGGAGTTTGTGTTTTTTACCTTTATAAGGTTCTTGGTTAAGTTGTGTTTACTTTAAACATGAAAGCAAGTGATAAATGGTTATATTGAATTATGCTAATAGTTTCACAATAAGCCAAAAAGCCCAAGGCTAAAGCTTCAGTTTGACCTTCATGTAGCATATAAAGTTCATGAGGGACTCAGATTAAATATTTTCATACATCTTGAGAAAGCATTACTAAACAAGCAAAGGATAAGATGGCCATACTTTGTCCATAGACTACCTCTGCTAGCTCCTTGAAGCCAAATGCAAGGTTTGTTTTTGCTGTTTCCAATCAGTTCACACAGGAAACTGAGTCAAACTGGATGAATGTGACTTTCGTGTCAGGATATTTTTCTTTTTTTAATGATTATATTACCCAATTTAAAGCATATTTGGTAATGATGTACAGCTTTGTTATCAAATAAAAGTGAGAAAAGCAGGAAGTAAACACTGAGAAGCTGTAATCAGAATTGTTGGCTTGACTTCTGATATTTTATTTATTTTAAAACATTTTATTCTTGAGCTCTTGTTTATAAGTGTGAACGAGTGACAGATTGACAGATGGGTCAGCATGGCATCTTCAGTGATGCAGAACCTGTACTAGTCTGTGGTGATGATGAGAGAGCTGAGCACGAAAGCAAAGCTGTGGATATATACTGTGTGAGCTTTTCTCACCTATTGCCATGAACTGGGAGTAGTGGCCAGAAGATTGCAGATACAAGAGGTGGAAATTAGCTTCCTCTGAAGGATGTCTAAAATCAGCGGTTTATGCTTGCTGTTGTTGAAAATGAGTGTACAAGCATGCACATCCTTACCAGCATTTTAATTATATATCACTGCAAAAGTGATAGAGAGGGGCTTCCTTCAACAGCTGGATGATGATGAGACGGTCTGTCGAGAACTTTGAAAAGAAAAAAAGATCAGCGACGGCTTTGTTTCCTGTTTTGACTCCCTGTTTCTACCTTCTATTCCTGGACTGAATTACTTTTTCTAAATATGATACCGATCGTGCAGGAGAACATGGCACTGAGTCCAGTGTGCCGGTATACATAGTTACGGGGCTGTGTTAATGTTGCTGGGCTTACTAACAGTGACAAATGTGTCACCCATAACCACTGTTTTAGTTGCTAGTTGTTGCATCTGACTAGGAAAGCCTGGACACATTCCAAGTGAGCTCAGGCATATCCTACTGAGAGGAAACCCCAGGGCATAGCCAGGACACAGTGAAGAGATTATGCCCGTTTTCTGGCTTGGGAATGATGTGGTGTATTTCCCCCAAGTTTCTCTAATGCTTCCAGTAGTTCTGCTCAGCTTGGAAGATGGTGTATAAACTTGGTATTTTGGAGCTGAAAGGTCAAAAAGGTTCACAAAGTGATCCTGAGAAATGAAAGACAAACACTTTCACAGAGTTTCCACAGTCAAGAGTAATGAATGTTCAATAATGATATATCCAAAAACAAACTATCTGCATCACATGGTTTTAGCACAGTAGCTTTTTTTATTCTTTCCGTACTGAATTGCTGGGAGCTTTCATCACACAGTATGCACGTAGCAATTCATACACAGAAAATAGACATTTAATTAACAGGAATCGCTGAGGAACTGCTCTTAGGGAAAGTCAATCAATCAGGGTGTAGTTAGGGTGTACTTAATGAGTAGACTGAATTCAAAAGGTATTACACATATACTGGTTTAGTGCCAAGGACACAGGAGAATGGAAAAAGAATAAACTGAACGTGCATAAATGATGCCTGCAGGACACAGAGATATAGTTTCTTCTGGTAGCGAATGGATTCATGAAACACTAGTGTAAAATGAAATGTGCTATCGTGGCTTTATAGTGAAAAGGTTTCTTCGGAGCATATATAGGACCTATAAATATAACTTAATATACCACAGTAAAAGTGCTCTACATAAGTTTAAGGGAAACACACTTAATACAATCTTAGTGTTTTAGATTGTCATTGCTAAAAGAAAGAGTTTAAGTGAAACATTAACTGTCCTGTGAGTTTCTGTGCTTGCCATTTCAGAAAAATTATTTTCCTATTCTTTTTTTTAATTAGCATGCAGACAAGAAGAACATTACATACAAAACACTAAGTACAACAGACAAACTTTAAACACTTTCAAGTTAGGTGGGAGGATATTTGCAGTTTTTTAAACTTGATGAACATTCTGAGTCCAACATGTATTCAGCAATGTTCAGCTTTTGAATGCCAGGCTGAGCACAGCCAGGGACATTGTGCAAAGCCTTTTGGTGTCAGTTCTGCTTGCACTGACACAATATGTGGACAGTCATTTGTGGATTCGCAGCTTATTACCACTTCAGCAGAATGCTCGCCTGCCTCGTGTTAACTCCACGGCACTGCTTCCCTTCAGCTCTCTGATGCTTTTTTATCTGTCTGCTTGTTTTGATAAAACCTCTGTATGTGAGCTACGACATTTCACCCTTGTCTTTTATATCACCTTATCTTATCTTATCTTATATCACAGGCGTGCTCACACAAACACACACCTATGTGCAGAGCATCTCAGCCTAACTGCTGCAGTAGATGTTAAAAGGATGACTGTGTAATGTGGATCAGTTTTCCCTCCAGCTTGACATTCCTCGAGTGCTGGGCGGCATGACAAAAAATCTGTATCACAGGGATTCGGGTGGTTTCACTGCATATCACTCAATTATGGCAAGTTTTATAATTATGTTTTTTTTGGTTAATAATGAGATTACAACTGCTCATTCATTGGAACAAGTGTGGATTTATTGAACTCAAAAAACTGAAATAAAGAGTGTGTAAAGGAGTCTGAAAGTCCAAAAGTAGAGCATTGTTGCAAAGTACAGCTATCATGGTTATTTTGTTCTAATAAAATAGTTAATTGACATTAAAATGTTTTTAATTACAGTAATATCACTAAATCATCGTTAATATTAAGTATGCCTTTATATCAGTTTAAAGTGGCCTGTTTTTTTATTGCTACTTTTAGCTATTCCCTTATTCCCAAGGGGTCCCCACAGCAGGTAGCCCCACATGTTTTCATTTGGCTGATTTTTACACTAGCTGTCTTTCACTTATTACACGACTGTGCCAACAACTATACCATCTGTATAAAACTTATGATAAAAGAAAGAAGGAAATGAAATAAAAAGCTATCCTCCATGTGTCTTTACTCTTGCTGACTGTAGCTGCTAGCCCCTCCCAGCTGTTAGCCACAACATTTAATCTGCCGATTTGGGTTTCTGGACACACATTCTTCTATTTTTTTTTTTAATGCCCCTGAACATTTTTCCAAGCGCATTTATATTATTCACTTGTAATAGTGAAAAAATTCCAATTTGTGGATCATTTTGGTGAAAGCTTCATGCTTTGCCTCTTCTTCTAAAGGTTTCTTGGTTGCCATGGTGATATGTCCCTGCTGAAAAGTCAAGGCAACTTACATGATGCAAACACAAAACTTAATTTAGATACATTAGTTTCAATGTCATGGTGACTCACACAAAAAGCAAGCAAACAAATGGACAGTTTGAGTCCATAAATATGTTTTTGTGGTTTTTTGGTTTTTGTTTCACATTTTGCTATGAGACCAGGCTGCAATTCAGGTCCCACCACGACCCCCCCAATGTTAAACCCACAGAAAAACTGAAGTGTGTGTTTTCTTTGTTCACCAGAGAAGCTGTCTTTTAAAATAATTCTTATCAGGCATTAATCTACAACCTTTAGTATAAAGACTAGTACTCTGTTCCTCCGCACTGTTTAAAGAGGGTTCACTCAGTCCCATTGCGTCTAAAATACAACAAATAGTGACATCATAGGCATACGCGCACACACACACACACACCGAATATGCGTGAGAAAGAAGCTGCAGGCTACAAGTGCTACAGACACTGATGCCTCTTCTAATGGAATTCAGTGTGCTGTGACTGTGTGAGCAAAACAGAGCAGAAGAAAGATGAGGAAAGAGAGGGAACGAGCCATGCAGTTTCCAGAGGGACCCGGTGCTGTGCTATTTTTAACACTCTCTTTATAACGATCGTCCCATTCATACATCACTACTTGTGCTACACGGGTTCGTAACAGCTTTTCTGTGCTGAACACTGACACCAGCATCTTCATTGGACTATATCTGAAGTCAGAACAGATTCATAGCTTTGTACTCGAGGTGAGGAAGTATGATTAACGCGTTTAAATTGTTGTCACATAAGGCGGTAGACCTTATAGTCTTAGAGAATGACCTCCAGCTGTGCAGTTGTGATCTACAGCATGACTCAACAGAAAGTGATCACACTGTAAATGGTTTTCATGCACCAGTGGTTGACCTGGTGCTGGCAAAGGAGAAGCAGAGGGCTGTAAATCAGGCGAAACAGAATGGGCGAGATGACCTGGTGAGCCGATTAATTCTGGCTTTTGCTTCATCTTAATAGCAGGGAGTTCATGGTTTTTACCTTTATGTTATTTTTTGTCCTCTGCAGTAATGAGAAAGAGTTTATTATGCATTATGTTATATTCATCCAATGATAATTTGCACCATTACTTCAAATTCCCGAATAGTATCACATACTAGGAGAGATAAACTTAATCTATTGTAAACTAACCTATATGAAAACAGTATTCCTCTAAATTTCTCTATCCATCCCTGTTACGGGATTGATGCCAAGGCCCAGTTATCTACAAGCTCTTCCAGGGGTAAAGCCTGCAGAGCCACATTCTCTCCATCATGTCCTTGGTTTGTCCTCAGGTCTGATCCTCAGGCAAACCAAGGACATCCTTGAACCACTTCAACTACGAGGCATGCAGAAGACATTACAGTAAGAAGCCTGGACCACTCCAAAGTGTTATCTCTAAGACTGAGCTCAGACACACCTTAGAGGAAGCTAATTTGTGCATTTTTGAATGTCCACCTTAATCTGGTGGTGGTGTCTGCCTACCCAAGTGATCCCAGGAGCTATGTTGTTAGGGGAAACGTGCCCCCTGGTAAGGTATAGTAAAACAAATTGGTCCTGGGTGAGGCACCAAGCAACCCCTTAGTAAGTGTGATGTTGTTATATTTACAGATTCACAGCCACAACCTTCACATTTTTGTAAGCAAGCAGCAAAGTATTTTATGTCTTTATGAATTAAACATGATGTTTATATCTAAACATACATTTAGTTTACATTTGGTTTCCATACATTTTCACTTCTCTGCAGTAATGCTGGCATCGCATCACTACAATAGGACTGCATTTTACGCCTTTTTTAAAGCCATTCATTGGGTCAAATTGGACTCTGTGGTGGACTGGTTTAACACTGCTCTAGATTATCTTACCTAGCATATTTAATTAAGATGTAGGAAGATTCTTCTGGTAGGATTAAGAGAGTCTTTATTTGTTGCTTTGAACAATGCATTATGACCAGTGAAGATTTCAGACTTAGGATCCTAAAGATCATAGAGAAGTGCAGCAATGATGAAGGCAAGGGATTGAAGTTGACTGTAGCCAACTCAGCAGGTGGTGAGGGCTGAAGGTAGAAGCGGGGCTTAGAGGATGAATGAGAGACGGAGTGCAGAGCAAAGTGGCAGGCGTGGAGCGCTGGTGCAGCTGATGAGGCGAGGGTGGTCGATGCTGTGCTTGAGAATGAGTATGAATCTAAAGAACAGGAGAGATTTTCTTAGACCGAAAGCAAACTGTGACGCAGAGAAAAATAAGTCTGAATGCGTGAGTAGACCCAATGATGTGGCGATGAGTGTTTTTTAAAGAAATTAAACTGAAATACAGCGTGGTGGAGGGATGATGAGGAATAAAACATGGAGATTCTTTCTGTTGTTGTAAAACACACATTTACCCAAAATAGAATCCCCATAGCGTTATGAAAAATATCCTTATAACATGATATAGACAGTTTTTACCTTAAAGCCAACATTCCCAGCACTTGTGGTCTTATTAAAACTGTAGATATTGTTCTTTTCTTTTTCCAAAGTTTAACTTTTAGCTTTAAATTGTATGTAGAGGGTTTTTATTGAAATCCTGTAAAGGATCCACAGAGCCCCAATTTGTATTCAAAACGGTTTAACCTGTGCATGATTTTGCTTATGTAATGAGACTGTCGAAATGCAGCTATTTATTCTTTTTTACCGGTTTCCATGGCAGACAGAATTGCACAACTTTCCTAGTATTCAGGGCTTGTCTTACACTTTTATTTTCAAGACTGCCATGGGAAACGTACGATAGCATAGGAATAGAAAAGCCTATACAAAGATTCTGTGAATCTGTGATGAGTTATTTTGTTTAACTAACTAACTGATTGGTAGTATGAATATGATTTTTCAGATCTGACTTGTAGAAAAAGGTTAGTATTGGGCTTTCATACTCATATGCCCCACATATGCCATAGATCTAAGTTCCTTAGATCTGCATTCTTTTTAACCTCCTAACGTATTGGAGTTTGTGACAAAATCCCACATAGCAAAATTGGTATGGCCCAGATCTGGCCCACACACTGCAAAGAATGACGGCCCTTTGGTGGTTCAGATTTGGTTTGCTAGAGGTGGCCCACATATGGGCCAGCACAAGACCAGTTGCAAACACACTGCTGGCCACACAGCCTAATGCAGACTGGAGGAGCCATGGATCGAACCACTAACCTGCTGATCAGTAGGTGACCTGCTCTACCTACTGAGCTACAGCCGCCCGGTGGGAAACATAAGTAACCCCCTCACTAGGTTTTGCATAAAGTGTACACTCACAAACCTGTCAAACCTGGATTTGAAACTTTGGCTACCATAGCAGTATACAAGGCATTTGGGTCTTGTTGCAGTACTATAATAAATTCAAATTCAAATTTTATTTGTCACGTACACAGTCATACACAGTACGATATGCAGTGAAATGCTTAGACAACTGCTCGTGACCTAAAGAAAAAAAAAAAGGAAAAGGCTATGAATAAGATAGGAAATAAATATGAAAAATTAAAAAGTGTAAATTTAACTAGGAAGGAATAAAATATAAAAAATTAAGGTTAAAAATGAAATAACTGTACAACACAAATTAGAATGAATAATAGAAAAATAAAACATAAATAGTGCCATAATTACCAGACCTGGCCCACATCTGGTTGACATACACCCTGCCATGACACCAGTCAGTCAGAAGTGCCAGCTTGATGCCGCATCTGGGGAAGACCTGTTATTTTTTATGAGCCTGGGACACATAAACCAAACCATAAACGAGCCAGATATGGCATGCCATCACATAAACAATGCCATCTATGCCAAACCTGGCCCATACCTGGATGACATACCACTTACCATGCCAGAAGTCAGCCAGCAGTGTCGGCTTGACACCAGATCTGGGCCAAACCTGTCTAGGGATGGGTATTGAAAACCGGTTCTCAACAAGAACCGGTTCCCACTGTTTCAATTCCTTGGAATTGTTTGCCATTTTTGCAAACGATTCCCTTATCGATTCCATTCGCCCCGAATGACGTCACCATGTTGCGGAGTGTCATTTACCTGTCAGGAAACACGGCGCCTAAGCGGCTCAAACGCTCAAAAGTTTGGTTATACTTTACGAGAACGGATGACAACAGGGCAACTTGCAATACTTGAAAAGTAGATATTTCATTTAAGGGAGGAAACACTATGAATATGCAAAAGCATTTGCTCACAAAACACACGATAACCTTAAATGAATGTTGTGTTTTTAATTCCGCTCCGGAATCGTGAATCTCAACCCAGCAGCAGCGGTAACGTCTGCACATCCTCTTCCATTAATGCGGCAGGTAAATAACCAACTAACAGTGCATATTATGTTAGCGCGATCTGCCTTATTACAAAACCTGCCATTACTGTGCATTTAGGTGACCATGATGAGAGAGACAGAGTCTGGCTGGCTCAGATGCTGGCAGTTCTCGCTGCAGTCTACCGGTAGCGTCTCCTTTCAGGCCAGGATAGACGAATGTCACCGAGCAGTGACTAAGTTTGTGGTAAAAGGCTTGCACCCATTTGCCACAGCAGATGCCCCCGATTTTCGGTAAGTGAATGTGTTTAATTGTAGGCAGGGACATTACTGGATATTCTTGTGTAATTGCTACAGAATAATTTATGTTATACTTTGTTATTGCTACAGAAGAATATTTATTTTATTATTTTACAGTCACAATTTTTGAAGAGCCGTGGGCTGTGGATCTCTTAAGATCTCACTGTTGGGTTTGTAAGGCCATGTTACTCCTAAATTTCTATCTTATTCAAAGAGAAGATATAAAACAAAGTTCTAAGCTAATCGACCTTAGTGTTCTCCTTTTTTAAAAATAATCGATGAGAGAATCGATAAAGAATCGAATCGTTAAACAGAATCGAAATTGGATCGGAATGGTGAAAATCTTATCAATACCCATCCCTAAACCTGTCTGCTATGTGGGATGACCCTCAGCTCTTTGACCGCAGTATAAAACTTTCCAAATGACTTTTTGGGTTAAATCACTAGTTTGAGGTCATATTAAATAAAAATGTCATTAATATTGTAAAATGTGGTAAATATTGGATTCAGAAAGGAGGATTATCTAAAATATTCTAATGGACTGATGAATCAAAAGTCTTTCAACAATAAACATGCATTGCATTTGGTTTTTCCCTTGCCTGTCACATCCTGTTTCAATGGTGAAAACACTGATCTCAAGGCTTCATAACACGACGTCACTAAATAGTGTGTGACTGTGTGTTGACTACTCTGGTCTTTTATACTTTATACTTTCTATGGTAGCTGGTAGTTTGGATGGAATAGTCATTCTGGTGAGGCAGCACAGCATGCAGACACCGACAACTTTTAAGACAGGAGGAAGACATTAGGGACACATAGAGAAAGATTAAGACAGGATACAGATAAGATATACTGAGGCATGAGCGAGAAGCACAATCCAGACATCAGTGTGTGCCACTGTGCGTATCTCTTAGGGCGACAGCCATCCGCTATTTCACAGGAGGATGACTGGGACGCAGGTGATGGAGTGTGCCTCATCATTCAACAGCTGTGAGCACATATCCACACACACACAAAGACCTAAAACCAGACAACAGAGTCTGAGGTCAGATTAGATCAAGCTGTCGTTGCCACAAACCAACCACTGTGTATCTCTCATTGTGTGGGTGTGTGTTGCAAGTGTGTGCGTGTGCAGAAATGAATGCATTTGAAACTGCTGTGTTGTTTTTAGCCTGTGGGCAGGGTCAGTGTCAGTCAGAGTTAGCCAACGCAGAAAGGGAGACAGCTGGAGAGAGACGGTCGGCTGGACAAGCCGGCCACCGCCTGGAAACACAACGAGGACATGTCGAGAAAAAGAAAGATGGAAAAACAGGAAGCTATTAACGGAGAGTGTCACTGTGTGTTTTGCCAACTGAAGACAGTGCTATTATTCATCTACAATTTAAATGTTATATGGTAGGAGGTGAACTGCAGAGGAGTGATGATCCAGCTTAGAATGAGATCAGATCGTTGCATAGAAATACTGTGGGTGGAGGCACAGTCATTGGCATTGTATTAAACACACAATTCATAAGTTATACAAAGCAAGTGCAGGAATTAGTGTGTCATTTATGTAGCGAGGTGGAAAGTAAAACCCCACAGGAAGAGATAAGCAGCGATACGATGACCAGAGACTAGGAAATGTCAATGAAATTCAGTGGCGAAGAAAGAACTGGTAGCACTGTGGGGGGAGCTAAAAAAAATAGTATTTGACTCTTTACTGGACATGTTTCAGTTAGAAATATTTCTAACTGCCAACATATTTTCACTCCAGTCAAGTAATGTTATCTGTACTTCACCAGTATATGTTGAAAAATTGAAGAAAGTAATGACTTTGCTGCAGTTTTCATCATCCTGATTTGACCTACTTGGGGGTTGGTTCTGTCTGACAGTGAGAGCCTGACATGTCAATGAATCTGCAGTTAGAAAGGCACCGTTTGACCAGCGATCTCTTTATATCTGGATGATGTGTGTGTTTGTTCATTAGCTGGTCAACTGTCTAACTTCACACAGAAGACCAAAGTTTAGATTCCTTCACAAGGCCGGAATTAATATTGATCTTTCTACAGACCAACCTGTTCCTGACTTTGAACCTTTTCCTCAGTAAAATGTGTGAAAATGGTAAAGAATACCTTTTAAAAGTTCCCTGCGCCTCCAAAATTCACCAATTTCACAGATGTTTTTTTTCATATTATTTTGTGGCTCAAAAACAGCACACCTTAAGGTTTTTACCTGGTTTAAAATAAATCTTTGGTATGGTGACAACACATATAAGCACGATTAATTTGCGTATAGCCAAGACAGTGAGTTAATGCTACCTTATTTAACACTCATTTATACATTTTTGTGTTATTTCTGGTTGTTTATTGAAGAATAAAATGATTTTATATTTCAGGAAATTAGAGTCTGCTTTAAAAATCTTGATACTGCTTGGCAAGAGCATTTTTGTGGTCTGACCTCACAAGTATTTGGCATTTTTGCTCGGAAATGACAACAATAATTATAAATAAGTAAACAATTGTTGATTATTTTCTTGATTCCATCAGCTTATTACTGTTTTTAAAAAAACATTGGCACTAGGGATAATCTGTGTACATTTATCATCAACATACTCATTTGTGTTATTAAAATAAATAGACATACTTTAAATGCCCCATAATATTTAGATTGCGTTTTTTTATGATTCAGTTATCCAATTTACAGCAAGCACTTTATCACCATAACCTCAGTGTTATTGTGCACTTTCGGGTGCATTTTTGATTTATTTGTTGAAGGTTAGAGATTATCTAAGCCTCTGAGAGTTGCAGATTAATTTCTGCCAATCCATCTCTACTCCACTGAACTTTCACCCTGTTTCACATTAGTCCAAACAGCAGTTCAATACTAGGATGTTTTCCCACAGGAAAAAATGCCGTCCAGCTTAACAACTGTCAGAAAAGACTAAGAAAAACAACTAAGTTTATACTAAACCAACTCTTACAGACACAAATGTCTGTGACCAGACTGTTTCCCTTCCTCATAGGCTTAAATGCTCAAACTCAACAGTAGTTTTACTTTTACAGTGGCATTCTTCAAACACGTGCACCTGTCAAACTCTAACTCAAACAAATGACCATGCAGTAAAGAAGCGCACAAACCGCGAGACATTAGCAGTCAACAGAAGAGCAGACTGAATGGGATCACATTATCACATCAGGCTGAGAGTGGATTAGAGAGCGAGATTGTAGCTTTGGGCCTGTGCTGCTGGTGACTCATCTGACCTGATTCTCAACAGCAGCAGCAACAGCAGAGGCAGAAAAACTCAATGAAACACACATCGATCACTCACCTGTCACCATATGTGGGGTGCTCTGTTTTCACATATGTGCTGTATCATTAACAGTGATTAAAATTAATTGCAGAGATCTGCTTTGGGTAGCATGATGGTGCTAAATTTAGCACTGATTATTTGTTTGACTGAGTTGTATGAGTTGTATGAACTAAAACTGTGCTGAAACTGGACATTTTCTCTCACTAAACCCATTTAAGAACTTTAATGGGGGGAAAGGAGTCCTGCACCTCCTCTTGGCTCTGTGAAAGGACACTACAATTGATCACAGATACAGACCAGATCAGTTGAGCTGTATGAAAGACAAAAACTGCTTCATGAAGACTAAAAAAGAGTCTGCTGTGAGTTAAGCAGTAAACTTTCACGTGAGAATGTCTTTTGAATTGCATATGAAGCCGTGAGTCAGCACTGATTTATTTTGATCACATATAAACCCAGTCCATTCTCGTTCCCTGGGTGTCAAGCAATGCAGTTTTATCAAACCGGCTGATGTGCCTCAGTTATCCACAAGGCTGCACTTAACTTTTTGGTTACCATACAAGTAAGTTTTTAGTGCATACACCTCACCAAATGGTTTTTAATCACTCAACCTAACCAAATAGCTTTTAGTGTCCAAACCTTACCGAGGAGCACTTAGTGCCTAAATCTAACCAGTAAAAAGTAGGTAAAATGAAACAAATCATCAAGTTAAAAAAAAACTTGAAATGCAAAGGTCCAATTTGGATGTGAATCACAGTGTCTTGTCTGCTATATGTGGCTTGAACCCCTTGTAAAACTGAACCGTTGTGTCTCAGTCCTATATTACCAGGGCTCTTGCACAAAGGCACAGCTGCCAAATGGCACCTTGGTGAGACTCAGGCAGCTACTCACAAAACAGCCTCGCACGATCAAGATATATCAATGGATTGAAGAGCTTAGAACAAAGAAATAGTGCAGGAAAAAGACTGTCACTTTTCTCATTTTATCCACTATAGCTTGAAGTGATATGTAAACCACTATTATTGTAGAAAATGATGAAATGAGTACAAAGAGACAGATCAAAGTCTTGCTAGCTGCTTTCACAAGCATTTTCTTTTCCAACCAGCACCTGCATTAGGGGTTTCTTTTATGTGTCTTTCTAAAAAGCTTAAACACATCCCTGAAGTGGCTCATGTTTGAAAGATTGTATGTCAGTTATTTAGCAGAAAGGCATGGAAACCCTGTGACTTGATCTCACCTTGGCTATTATTTCCTTCTTGTCTGTTATTTATTAGTACTGGTTCCAGAATCATACATGAGGTTTTGACTTTATGTTCCTCAGCTGAGGCCCAGCACTAATCCCTACCTACTCATGACTCATTGCACTCTGTAGGCTTTTATGCCTATTATGGAAAATTGCAGTATATAAAAGCGCAAAGCTGCTTTAGCTGAATGTTGGTAATCAGGGCTCTGTTGATGTGTCCCTGTCCATTAATGTTTCACAGCGTGGGCGGGCTGTAAACTCTCCATATGCTCCTTATCTTACACTGAATTTGAGTAAATTGCAGTTTTGGGGTCCAACAAAGCACTGTATTAGCCCTTACTTGTACATTATATTTGTTTTAAATCACAAGATTGAAATGCATTGCCACATAACTGCAAGTTTACAGTATAAAGTTAAGCCTGATATAAGTCCACATACTCAGCACCAGTCCCTAACAAGATATGAGGTATTCATATTTCTAAGACAATATTAGGGGATCAGCTGATCAATTTTCCTTTGATATTTTACATCTTTATCTTACAGTATTTAAGTACCTTGTTTCTGTGAATGGGGGATATGTAAATAAAACTGAATTGTGTCTGTTCATTTCTGTTTTAGCTACCTGAAAGTTTTGCTTTTAGGTGTTTGGCATCATTGTTTGCATTTTTTTACTACTTTCTTTAAGTCACAGTGTTACCTTTTCAGGTTTTTGGAGAAATTTGATGCAGGTTTTGGATGGTCATTTCCATCATGGCCACAGTTTTCACTTTATCATCACATTCTTGTCATTTTGCACACTGAATTTGACATAATATGGATATCTTCATCAAGGTTGAGTGATCACATGAAAATATCTGTTGCACATCTCTCCTGACCTTCTTTGTACATATTGACAACGATTTGAATTTCAGATTTGGTTTCATCCCTTCATAAGACCTGTTGCCACCAATTTTGAGCCCAGTTCTTGTGTAATTTGACATGCCTCAGCCTTTTCTCCCTGTTTCCTTTCCATGACAATGGCTTCTTGACAGGCATATGGCACTGTTTCTGATGAGATGGAAATTACTTCCAGATGGTGTTCACCTGCTGTAAAAGGTGTTTGTTTTGTTTTTTCTTTAGGCCTTCCACCTCTTTTGTCTTCCACTTGTCCATTTTTTTTCAGGTTTTTTTTTTCAGGATAGACTGCATACCATGCTGAGATATGCCAAGTTTTCTGGCTAATACAAAACAACATGGTTCACCCCTTGAGTTAAGTGACTTTTATACTGCTTGGTTGGTCAGTGTCCAGAGCCTTAAATATATAGACATATTGCTGACTGGACTGACGATGAGTAAAAAAGCAGCTATTGTCCAAGTGAAGGCTTTGGTGACCAGGAAGTCTGAAGAACTATTGCTCTATTATTTTCACTAGTCTGGCTTCTTGGTAACAAAATATGAAGAAATGAGGGGTGGCTTGAGACTTTTGCACAGTACTGTATAACTAGCAAGCAAATTGTCAATGCTCTTTATGTCAGTGGTGTTTTAAAGATTATTCAACGTATTTATGATCATGTTAATTAGTTTTATCTCACAGCCAAGGCACACGCAAGTTTGCAGTACAGTTATTTTTAATCAGTGGGAGCCTTGATTGGTCATAATCACTCCCAGCAACTCATTTATCATCTGTCTACAATGTGTTTTGTTCCCCTAGCTGATTAGATAGCACCTGACTGCCAACCTGCCCGCCTCGCTTCCTTTAACTCAATCACTGCTTTTAGTATGTGCGTCACCAGCTGAGTGTAAATTACAGGGTTTGAATTAGAAATATGTTCAGCCATTTTTCTATCGCTGGCTTTTTTCCCCTTTCTGTTATTCTTTCATTTGTGCTCCCCCTCACTTCCCTATTTCTCTTTCTCCCTCTTCACCTTTTTCAACCTCCTCCCTTTTAATAGAAGCAGCTGTGTCTAGTTACCATGGAAACGCATCCGATAAGCCTTGCCAATCAGACGTGTGTATGTGCGTACGTTTGTGTGTAAAAGAGAGGGTTTTTTTCGTGTGTGTTTTTAACCCCCCCACCACCACCCTCTCTCCTCACCTGTCTGTGCAGTGTGTAATTACAGTCTACCCACTCCCTTCTAAAAATATCCCAAACCTCAGCAGACACCTGTGGAAACTTTTAGCTCCATCAGTTTGAGGACAAAGTTAAATGTTGCAGACTTCACTTTCCTGCACCTACTGCTGAGACCGTTCAAACTTTTCCCGCACTTCATGACTAGTTGCTGGAGGGAACAGACACTACCTGACTTCTAATGCCAAGAAAAACAACCGCAACAACCCTCCAGCTGCCACAACGCACAGCGAGAGCTGACATGGAGCTGGAAGAGGCTGCTGCTCTACTTTTTCTTCCTGTCCTTTCTGCTGCTCGTGTCCTATTAGCTGTCCTGCAACCATGTGTACTCTGCTTGAGAATGGATGTCACAACAAATCTTTGGTAAAAGTCAAAGTTTCTTAAAATTTTGAATGAAAAGTTATATAGTATAGGGTCCATCCATCCATCCATCCATCATCTTTTCTGCTTATCTAAAGTTGACAGCAGGGTAACCACAAACACTTTGCAGTTTCTCCAGGTGAATCCCAAGGGGTTTCCAGGCCAGATGACATATGTAACTTCTGCAGCAGGCAGCAGGTTTTTTGTATATACCTGTAAACTCCCATTTAGATGTATCCCCAGAAAACCTCCAAAGGGAGGCGCCCAGGAGACATCCTGATCAGATGCCCAATCCAACTCGACTAACTCCTTTTGATACGATGAAGCTGGGGCTCTTACAGATAGCCTCACCCTATCTGTAAGAGCTCTGGACACCCCATGGAGGAAACTCATATTAGCTGCTTTTATTCGCAATCTTATTCTTTCCTTCATCACCCAAATTTCGTGACCTTAGGTGAGAGCTGGAAGGTAGATACTCTGATAAGTAGGAAGTTTCAGCTTCTAGCTCAGCTGTCTCTTCATAATGACACAACCGTGACATTACTCACATCGCACTCCAGCTTCCTGTCAATTATGAATAAGATCCTGAGATACTTAAACTAAGCCTCTCTCCCGCAACCACTGATTGGGTCTCATTAAGTTTGAGATCTTGTTTTCAAGAGATTCTAACCGTTGCTTACTGGGATCAACTGATATAGCTTGTTCAGGGCTGACACTGATGGCAATTTTTAGTCATTAAAGAGACCGAAAAGTTATATTTGGAACTACTAAACATTTCCAGTAAAGAAAATATAATTTTGATTTCAAATTACAGAGTAAACTTTGCTTTAATCGTTTGTGTTGTATTTGAACTACATTTCTTGGCAGGAAAGCTGTCATTTATTACTTCATCTCTTGCTTATTAATTTAACCTGAAGTAATGACTGTCATCATTCTGTTATTTAGAACTAATGATATAGCGCTTTAAGAGGTACACTGGTCCACACAGTGAATGCACAGAGAGCCAAATAAGAACTTCTTTAAAACCTAACAATGATAAATATAAACCCAGTCCCTGCTGTTTACCCTACACTTTCCTGTAGCTGTCAGATAATACTCAAATGGTATCTGGCTGAAATAAAACATACAGTGCTTCCCGATTTTATTTTTTTTCCTCTCACTGTTAAATAGATTTCCCTCGTTAACAACGTTTAGTAGTATACATATTTTGGGGCTTTTTAGCCATTATTTTTAATAAGAGCTGGAGATCTGGGAGAAAGACCAGGAAAAACAGATGCAGTAACTGGCTTTAGTGGCAGATTTGAACCCGGGATATTCTCTCTCTCTCTCTCTCTCTCTCTCTCTCTCTCTCTCTCTCTCTCTCTCTCTCTCTCTCTCTCTCTCTCTCTCTCTCTCTCTCTCTCTCTCTCTCTCACACACACACACACAGTAATTAAAATAAAGCCTGAAGAAGCTAGAAGATGACAAAGAGCAAATAATTAAAGAAAATCAGAGAGAGCCCTAAATATAAAAAAGCTTTGGAGCATTACAAAAAAACGATCAGAGCTTTAAGACTAAACTTGAAGTAGGGGAATAAAACTGTAGTTTTAAACTACAAGGGCAGTCAAAGTTAATACGTATAAAAATGAGTTAGTACCAGTAACATCTTACATCATGTGGGAGACTACTGAGTCTGCCAAATGTATGGTTATGTGTATGTAGAGGTTGAAGGTCAGCTTTAGAGGCACTCTGTAAATTCTGCCAGTTCTTTATTGTTGTGTTAATAATATGACAAGTCTGTTTTTAACATTAAATGCTTAACAATGTCTGAAACCACACTGATCACCAGCACCAAAGTTAATTTTCTTAAACTATATACTTTTAAAGTTTTCTGTTTGCTGAAGTGCTACATAGGTTAACACATAAAGCTTAATTCTGTATAACTTCTATTAACCACACAAATGTTAAGTAACTTGGTCCACTGTATTAACTTTCTGTAAAACAATAACACATCTATGCTGCTTTTCACTCAACGTGTGCAGCTGTCTGGTAAAATGCAACATTTATATTGTGTAAGATTTATTTTGTCTATATTGCAAAGTGTCCATACTTTTTTTTAAAATCCAAGCTTACGTTGTTAAATAAACACAAAATCTTAGGCCCACATTTCCTGTGCAGCTCCTAACACTACATTACATATGCAGTTGTACTAGCCGGAGGGGATTCATCTATTGCCTGCAAGGCACCAAAAAACACAGCAGTCCTGCATTTTAATGGCATGTGTTGCCAACAAATGTATGAGCATATTTGTGGTTCTGCCACTGTTGCTTATAATCAAAGTTTTGCAAATATTGAATAAAAAATGCGCCCACACAGATTTTCCTGTGTTGCAGTGGCTCAGGTCCCACATGAAAACAAATTCAGAGAGAACCTGTAAGAAGATGATCTGTATCTGCACACACACACACACACACACACACACACACACACACACACACACACACACACACACACACACACACACACACACACACACACACACACACACACACACACACAGTTTTGTTGAAGACTCTGCTCTCTGGGGCAGTTGGTCAGCTCGCTCTGTCTGCTCACATCCAAACTCACAAGCACACATACACTCTCCTACTTTTCTTGCCCTCGCGGTGACAGGTGAAGGATTGTACATTCGAAACCACCATGCCCTCCATTTCAACTGGCTTCCTTTTGCTTTTGAATTCTAAGTAATATAAAAGTACATAAAGAAACTTGGTTCAAAGTTATTAAAGCACAAACTTGCATTCTACAGATAATAGGTTTAGAAAAGAGTAATAAAACACAAAATCAATATAAAGTGAATCACCAGTCAGTGTGCATTTACCTTTCTTTATTAAGACAGTAGAATTCACAGAAGAGTTGTAGTTTTGATATTAATTATACTAGGAGTCAGTTCCAATAATCATAAAAGGGTTTTTTGGAAATTAAACTCAACTTGTGGCTAATAATATTTTTATGTCAGTCCTCGTTATTTTCCTTTCATAAGGCCATAAGGCCAAATCCCACCAATACAACTTTCAATATACAGTGCTGAACACATTTATTTGACCACCTGACATAAAAACAAGAAAATACAAATATTTTAGAAATTGTTCAAAAGCTATTTAACCATTTTACGTTGAATTCACATTTTTATTCTCAAATTAAAGCAGGTACCCTGGACTTCAAACATAAGTGCAAACATTACTTTTTTCTGTAAAATAATAAACTTTTCTAAATTCATAGATACTGTTTAAATGTGGATTTACCATTACAGAAAGATAACAAATGATTTTGGTAATTACCGGTACTGTTAATTTAGAGCAGCTGCTGCATAAACATTACACTGGATGGTGGTCTAATAAATGTGTCAAGCAGTGTACTGGAAAAGATTCAGTGTGTTCCAATAAACATAAAGTATGCCCAAAATACCTGAATATCGTCCTGCAACTAAATCCATTTTGATTTTATAGTTATATTATAATTACGGAGAGCAGATTAAAGTTCACAGTAAAATTTTATGATGAAGCAGTAGATCCCTATTGTATCACAGACATTATGATATAACTTTATAAAAGATGGACATGGATTCAGGCTGTGAGAAGTGCCTGGAAGCTGGAAGTGACTGCTCGACTTCCGCTCCTATTGAGTTCTGGTCTATAGGAAAATTACCCTTGGACATTAGCTCGGCTTGCATTTTCCTGATGTTAATAAGCTCAGTCACTGTTTTCAAGGAAAATTAAATAAACTTAAATTTCATTTTGATTGAGAAGCTGTTAGCCAATAAGCTTTGAGTTTTACAGGTGGAGGATTAACTCGTTTTTGGACCCAGTTTCAAGTGGCCATTAGAGAAACTGCAGTGTTTTTTTTCCAGTGGCTACATTTTTCACCCCTTTTCGCTCAATGGAGCACTGCTTATTCTCTACAATATGGAGAATTCATTCAGATATTCCATATAATAAATACTATGCTGTGTTTCACATACATGTTATCAAGTATATAACTCAAAGAAATGCCTCATGTTTTACATATTTGCGATGCAAAATCAAGTACTTATATTGTACTGAAAATCTTTTCAGTCTTTTCATAAGTCTTTTGTTCCCTTCATAATTTATTGTTGTTGCTCAAAATTAAAGGCTCCTGTTATTAGTATCTCTGCATTCTGGGCCTGGCATGATAATAATTTTGTGACACCACCCACCCTGCACTAATTTGCAGAGATTTTTGGGTTCATGATCCCAGTAACTCGTTTCTTGTCCCCGACACTTGCGATTAACATAATTGTACCTCTTTATTGTGCTTGTCTCTTTTGCGTAATTAATTGTTAATTAACTATGTTGGTCCCACTCAGATTAAAAATGCTTTCGTCGGTTGTGGTACTGTTGCAGGCATGCAGGATAAAAGATGGCATCTCGTTGTAACGCTTGAATAAGTCAGCGTGCGATTGTTTAATTTTTCCTTCCGAGGACATAAAAACAATCTCTGAGGCTGTAGCTTAATGGTGTGACCATAGCAACGGGGCTCCTTATTGCAGCGTCATTCAATAAGTCAGTCTACGAGGGCAATGGGCTACTTTACACTGAGGTAATGTTATAAGAAAGAGTCAAGGTTACTGTATATGTTTTGTCATCGTTCTCATATCAGACCTCACTTTCAAAGCTAATTTCACTCTTAGTCTAACTATCGTTCCCCTGATGCTGCAATCCTTCCTGTCCAACCAGTCGTGTGCTTTACAGGAAGAAAGAAAAAGAAGCTCTGCTTCATAAAAGAAGATAATGCCTCCTCATCAGTTTTATCTGGGCTCGACTGTGGCACCTGTCATCTGTTTCCAGGAGCCGTGGCATTTTTATCTGCCGGCTTTTAGTGGAGGTGGAACAAAATGTGAGATTACGTGCGAGCTGAATTCTTAGTCCCAGTTGTAGTAGTAGCTTCTGTTCTCTGCACAGACAGTATTTTACTGATTATGTCCTTAAGAATGCCATTTGTCTTTTTTTCTTCTCCTGCTTAAATTCAAAATACAGCTTGGAGTTTTACAACAAGGACTCAATAAGTTATTCTGCTGCCTATATTATGGATCATCTGTGTGTGCAGTGTGGTTTTAAAGAACATTTTGTAGTATTTTGAGTCGCCTCTGTTGGGTACTGTAGTCTGCTGCTGACTCAACCAACAAAGCAGACTCGCACATTTGTGAAGGATGGCAACTTTCTATATTCGATTTCCACTAGAACAAAATCTTTCAAGTGCTTTCAGTGTTGCAAAAGACCTGCCGAAGATTACAAAAAATAAATAAATGAATAAACAATAAGCCACACCCTTCTACTTCACAGTCAATTCAATAAACACGAGCAGTGTGCTCAAGTAGCAGTTGACAGAGAACGCTAAAAAAAACTCAGCAAAGATGATTCACATACAGCTAAATAATCCTTATTAGAATGCACTCTTGCTCTGCTAATGTTTTCGAAAAACTAGTGTGCCCGGTTTATTACAGATCCTCTTTTAAAAACAATAAAAAGTAATATTTGTGATCCGCTTTTTAAGACTTTCGTCTTCAGTATTAATACGCGGATTAAGGGCAGCGTGCCACAGACAGGGCAGAGGAGTCAGAAAGTATGTTACTGACAATAAAAAATTCACCTGTCTGATCTTTTAAGTATTATATAATCCTTGAAGTCATTTAATAAGCAGAAAGTACCCAGTATGTTTAGTTCCTGATTAAAATTTTAATCTCTTTTGTTTTTTAGCCATTGAACCAACTAATATATAAGAGAGACAATTAATTTTAAAAATCCATCCAGATATCATTATGGAAATAAACGTTATTTACAACCTCAGCAACCTAAGTAGGAGATATAGAACATGTAAATCAGGACACTCAGCTTTCTATTTCATCACCCGACTCTGTCCATTTGACTCAAAGGCAGACACCAAAGAAATATCATTACTTGTAAACGCTGCGTGCAAACATGCACACACAGAGCGGGTTTGTGTGCGCGCTGTGCTGTCCTCAGTCCCAGCTGATCAGAGTCAAACGCTCTCAGCTTTGTTCTGCCTCTGAATTGAATGCACGAGGCCACCGTGCTGCAATTAGCTGAGAAAATCAGCCTGGCGGAGCACGCAGACATATCTCTGTCTCTCTGAGCAGATAAACAAATGACTGCTGCATCAGTGATCAGTGTTGTTCTGTGCAGCTTATTTAACTGGGATTTTATGCACTGCAGGGAACTGTGTGGTCAGAGTAATCTCTCAGAGAATTAGTGAAAAGAGAAACAAGAGAAGTTGTGTTTTTTTTATACCCCTCCACTCCTCCCTCACTGTTTCAGAGACTCCTTGTGTAAACCAGGGTCAGACAGATGTGTGGAACTGTGGAGCTGACAGCAGTTTGGCTTTTTTTTTTTTAATTTTACAATAACTGATTTTCATGTGCACTGGAGGGCAAAAGCAGTCCAAAACAAGCTGGAAAGGAAAAACTGGTGTATAGCTAGTGTGTGGACTTCTTCTTCCTCTTCTTCTTTGGGCTGCTCCCTTTAAGAGTTGCCACAGTAGACCTTCTTCCTCCATCTCACCCTATTCCCAGCATCCTCTTCTGTCACACCAACAATGTAGTCTTCATTATATTTCTTTGTCTACTAAATATTAATTTTTTTGTACCAGCAACATGCAAACATTGTCAGTCTCATGCTCCACTCAACTCTGGTTTTACATGACAGTTTCACATTTTGCTGTGAGGACGAGTAATCTATTTTTATTGTTTTTTTGTTTATTGAGTCAAATTGTTGAATTTTTTTGGGTGACAGGGTGATTTTGAAACGCATGTTTATCTCTGTTTGGTGTCTGCAGCTGTTCAGACTCCTCAGAGAGAATGTGTTAGCCTTGCAAGCAATAAAATGGAGCTTTGTAAGCATTAGCAGTCGTGATATTTTAACCCAAACCACCATCCGTCCATCTGCCCGTTCATCCATCCATCCATTCGAAGTCCTCAAGAACTTTTACTTCTACAGTATTGGTCAGAATTGAATTTATTTAATCACCTAATGGGTCCTTACCCAAATTGTGGTCTAGTTCACAATTGTCATTTTATGGGCAATAAACTCTCTTGTATCTCATGTATTGTGAGCCAAATGAACTGCTAACATCATTGACGTTCTGGTTTATTACATAACCCTAGCCAGGGTTAATGTTTAAAGAGTTGCAATAACATACTTGAAAATATGAATTGAATAGTTATGTCTATAACTTCTGTTCCCTGAAGGAGAGGAACGAGGTACAACACATAAGTATGGGATATCACGCCCTCGCGTGTCCTGGCTGAAGAAGCCTTTATTCACGCCTTTAAGGCAGATGACGTGTGATGACACGCGCACGGCCCCGCCTGCACATATAGCCGCTGTCATCACAGTCATCTCTCAGTTCGATAGCCGCTCTTCACCGAGCCAAACTGCTCAGTGGGGCCACCTTGTGTTGTACCTCATTCCTCTCCTTCAGGGAACAGAAGTTATAGACATAACTATTCGTTCCCTTTCAGTCGATTCACTCGGTACAACACATAAGTATGGGACATATATACACACCCCGCAGAGCAGCCACCAAACCGGAATCGGACCACCGCATCCTTAGTGAGTGGTAGACCCAGCAGAAAGGACAGCATGAGCCACCGAAGGGGCTGTAACGTCCAACCGATAAAACTGCACAAAAATGTGCGGTGATGCCCAACTAGCTGCCGCACAAATATCAGCTACAGGCACCCCTTTAAAAAGAGCCCATGAGGTTGCCATCCCCCTGGTGGAATGAGTTCTCACCCCGTGGGGCAAAGCAAGACCTCTGGTGCCGTATGCCAGTGAGATAGCTTCTATAATCCAGTGGGACAGCCTCAGTTTGGACAGAGCTCTACCTCTATTTGGATTAGCGAAGCAGACAAACAGCTGGTCACTTAAACGCACATTCTGAGTGCGCTCAATGTAGGTGCGTAGCTCACGCACTGGACAAAGAGAATACATCCTCCTCTGCTCCTCAGATGCAAAAGGAGGGGAGCAAAAGCTCAGCAACTCAAACTCCATTGAGCTATAAGATGCAGGCATGATCTTGGGAAAATAGGCAGCATTTGGACGCAATACGACCTTGTGGCCATCGGGAGAGAACTGTGTGCAGGAGGGATGCACAGACAGCGCATGAAGGTCACCCACTCGCTTTGCCGAAGCCAAAGCGAGAAGCACCAAAGACAAGGCACAAGCAGGGACACTGGACTTAAGCACGGGCCTCAGCCGGTGAACTCCTCTAGAAAACGTATGGCAAGGGGATGTGCACCAAATGTCACCCCGTCAAAGCCAATATGACAAGCAGATATAGCTGCTAAATAAACCTTAACTGTCGAAAATGAAAGGCCCTTATCCAGCAGCTCCTGGAATGTCAAAACATCCACAATAGAGCACTGAAATGGGAGAGTGTGGCAGTCCTGGCACCATTGCTCGAAGGTTCGCCATTTGTAAGCGTACAAGCCTCTAGTAGATGAGGCCCTAGTGCTCTGAATTGTCGCTATCACACTAGGTGGCAAACCCTTAGCAATCGAGTTTAACCTCTCAGCAGGTAAGCATGAAGGCGCCACAGATCTGGGCGCGGATGAAACACTTCTCCTCCCGCCTGAGAGAGGAGATCCCTGCGGAGAGGAAGCTCCCAAGGACTCGCTGCTAGCAGGCTGATTATCTCTGCATACTACGACCTTGTGGGCCACCAAGGGGCCACTAGAATCAGAGAGGGGGAATGCCGACGCACTCTCTAGAACTGGAGATATCATTTCCACTGGGGGAAATGCATACAGGAGCACGTCTGGCCATTGGTGCGCTAGCACGTCCAAGCCCAAGGGTGCATCGTGGTCGATTATGAAGAAGAACAGGGGGCAGTGAGTATTTACCCTGGAAGCAAAAAGATCTATTTGCGCCTTGCCAAATAGATCCCAAATCTGAGCCACTATTAAAGGGTGTAACCTCCATTCTTTCACCAGAGGACCCCCCCTGGAGAGAAGGTCCGGCCCCAGGTTCAGGTGGCCCGGGACATGGGTGGCTCTTAGAGACAGAAAATGAACACTGCACCATAACAGCAGAGAGCGAGACAGCTTCAACAGGGGAAGAGAGCGTGTTCCTCCCTGCCTGTTTATGTGGGACACCACTGTTGAACTGTCCGTCCTGACTAAGACATGGTGGCCCTCCCGGACTGGACGGAAATGCTTTAGAGCTAAGAACACTGCTAACAGCTCTAAGTGGTTGATGTGCAGCTGGCGCTGGGCTGCGGGCCAGATCCCTCTCACTGATGCACCCTCGCACAGCGCTTCCCATCCTCTTAGGGCAGCATCTGTGGACACCACCTTGCAAAACAACACCCTCCCAATCCGAGAGCCCTGATGCAGCAGCCTGGGCTCCCTCCAAGGACTGCGAGCTAGCATGCAAGACACGGTTACCGGCAGCCTCCTCCGGAGGTGACGTGATGCACACAAACGGTGTGAGAGAGTCCAGCGTTGAAACCAGAGGCGGAGCCAGACATTTGAAACACCCGGGGCTTAGCCCTAAAGGGTAGTATGCATGTGGGATTTTTTTTTTGGGAGGGGGGTTTAGAAATGACTGAAAGATTAAATGGCTCTGTTTTGAGTTTTGTTCAAAAAAGAATGACTTCATATAGGGAAAAATATATATCACATATGCAGGACACCTTAAACTAGTTTTTTAATTAAGCGGCAAGGCAGAACAAAATCAGGGCTGTATCAAGACACGAGGACTAAACCCCAATTCAACCAGACCCAGAACTGATCCAAAACTAAAACAGGACTACAACAGTTCAAAATCAGGACTACTTAGGATTTAACCAAGACAGAACCAGAATCAGAACTAGATGATAGTAGCACTAAAAATCATCATAGACCTGCACTACACTTATTCTAATAGTACACTATTTAGATTGAGAAAAGTTTATATAATTATTTAGCCTTGTTGTGCAAACAAGCCTGCATAACTTAACAAATGTAGAATTTGAAAAATAGCAAACCTAAAAAGAAACACTAGGTACGAGATACATGAGTACTTATGATACGGTGATACTTTTGGTAAATAACCATTTGACTAACATGTGTGTCTCACCTGCTCTTGTTCCCTCTCTGCTCCTCTCTCTCCCTCTTTGTGCTGACAATCATCAAATATACAGTTGAAACCAGATATTTACACACTCTTCAGATCAAAACACAAACACTTTTTAATTGTAACATCAAATTAGACTAAATGTTTATTTTTTTAGATTGAAAATATAAAAACACATTTGTTAACTTTAAGAGTAAGGAGAGAAATTATCTGTATTTCTTAATTGTAAATGGCACCAAATTGTATTCAAAATTGAGCCACAGTTATGGAGCTCCACGATTCTTTTTCTGGTGTTTTGGTTGACATCTCTTGATTTTCCCATGTCAAAGAAACAGGCTCTGTGTTTTGCCTTATATGCATCCACAGGTGTGCCACCAATTTACTCACATGGAGTCTACTAACCTATCAGAAGCTTCTTCAGCTCAGAATGGAATCGTCTGGAGTTTTCTTATTAATTAACAATAAACTTGGTGTATATGTACTTCAAAATTTGATGAAAGTGATAAAAAATAGATAGCTCTGTCTGTCTTTATTCTGACATTTAACTAATTCAAAAGATATTTAAATATTTATTTATCCAAAACAAAACAAGTTTACTCTAAATTTATGTTGTACAGTAAAGAAAATTTATTGTGTTTTCCATAAAGTGTATGTAAATATCTGGTTTCAACTGTGAATACACTGCTGTGTATTGAAATTCCTCTTGTTTTGCATAGAAATATACTGAACAAGTTTTTTCTTTGAAAGAACCCTCTAATGTCCATTGTTGTGTTCATCAGTGCATTACTGAAACCGATTTATTTAGCCGTGGAGGGTAACAACTGAAAATATGAAATAAACACACATGTAAGCTAAGACTCTCTAAAGAAACAGCGTTGTTGTTGTTCGGCTTTTCATTTCGCCATTTGTTGATTCACTCGAAGAGCAAGTAACGTAATATGGGTCAAGTGTTTGATATCAATCTTTCGTGATACACCGTCATATTTACATTTTTTGTACAGTACGAATGATTTGCTTTGGTACCTGCTCAAACTTCAGTTCTCATCTGTCTGCCTAGCTCCGTTTCTCCAACAGCTCACTCGTAGGCAGCAGCTGCCCTGCCCCGCTTAGTGCCTGAGCTCGGATCATACCAATATTAGGGGAGATTTACGCACAGTCGTAAATTCCCACAGTGTGCACTATGTGCTTCAAATATTGTGTGTAGTTTTTTGCTTTATACAGTTGTCAGCCAGGCATCTTACTATGAAAAAATTACACTCCAAAAGACCCCGGGCTTCTGAAAAAACAACCCGGGCTTAAGCTCAGTAAGCCACCCCCCCGCTCCGCCACTGGTTGAAACGTTCTCATTTTTAACAGTCCAAGTGGCACTACGGCGATCATAGATGCCATCATGCCCAACAAGCTTAATATCGTCTGGAAACACAGTCTGCGTCCCAACTGAAACTGAGCGAGGCAGCGATGAACCCGGCCACTCTGTGCTCCGACAAACGTGCGCGGCTGGAAGGACCCAAACGCAAAACTCACCACACAGGAATTAAACTCAAAAAGCTGCTTTATTGCAGAATGGCACGAAAAATATAACTAAACTAAACTGGGACATGGATAACTAATACACAGGGAAACACAGCCATGAGGGAGACTACAACACTGACGAGAAGAAACACAGGGCTTAAATGAAGGACGCATTTGAGGACCGCATTTTGAGCAAGCGCGCCACTGAGGGAAGTGAGCAGCCAGCCGGCTGACCTGCAGCACCGTCGGCGGGGCGTTGTCGCCCCCTCAGTGTGTCTGCAGGGGACTGCATCACCTGCCTGACCTGGCTCATTCTGCCTGCAGGCTGAGCATTTGTGATTGTTTGAGAATAAACAACACTCTTTATTGATTGTAACATGGAAACATGTACATTCATACATTTTGTTGGAGGCACCTTTTCTGGGGCACAACAATGAAAAACAGCGGGAACACGCGATATGGTCACCTGAACATTTAACACACCTGAACAGGGAGTTACCTGAGGCATTTTGTGTGCAGGGGTTTTGTGCTTGGGAGACAGTGTTAGGAAAGTGCAGTGCCTTCTGGGGCTGACAACCTGAACAGAACTTAAGCGGCACCTCTTGGGCAGCAACAGAGGGGTAAAAGCAAGGTCTCCCTGCTGCTGGACCCCTTCTCCACTCGAAACCACAGCTAGGAGGGCTTCGGCTTCTTCCTCCTGGGCGTCGGGTCCCGCCGGGGGCCCGAGGGTGGGTCTTTGCTCCAGGCCGACTGGTGTGGAGCTCGGGCCGGAGAATGTGCTCTCGTTGGCGGCACACCCACTTCAACAGTGGGCGCCGGTCTCTTGCGTCGGCAGAGGAGCCACCTTTCTTTGCAAGGACACTCAAAAGCCTGCCATCCATGGATTCTGTCAGTGTTTTGATCTGTTCACCATCAACATTGCGTGCAGCAGCAACCACAGCCTCCCAGACACTGTTCAGAGAGGTGTACTGTTTTCCCTCCTTGTAAATCTCACATTTGATGATGGACCACAGGTTCTCAATAGGGTTCAGATCAGGTGAACAAGGAGGCCATGTCATTAGTTTTTCTTCTTTTATACCCTTTCTTGCCAGCCACGCTGTGGAGTACTTGGACGCGTGTGATGGAGCATTGTCCTGCATGAAAATCATGTTTTTCTTGAAGGATGCAGACTTCTTCCTGTACCACTGCTTGAAGAAGGTGTCTTCCAGAAACTGGCAGTAGGACTGGGAGTTGAGCTTGACTCCATCCTCAACCCGAAAAGGCCCCACAAGCTCATCTTTGATGATACCAGGCAGACAGGCCAGGCATCGTGCTGGTCGCTGTCGTGCAAAGAGAAACCGCATCCCTGAGGACAGGGGCTAACAGAAGATTTCTGCTTTGCTCGCTTCAGTTTGGAGTCCATTCCAAAACGCAAAGCGAAACGATCGACCTGGAATAAAATGAACAGATTGATAAGATACTGTTTCTGATTCTTCCAATGCTCAGTAAAGCAGGACATGCCCAACTGCAGCATGCTGGGAGGACTCTGGGGAAAACATAAAAGGCCGATGAGCAGACCAAAGAGATTACAGCCTGGCTGTGCATGTGTGCGGGTGTGGGTAGGCTCATGTGAGGCAGATGAGATGCAGGAGAGATGGAGAAACAGAGCACCGTCCCCTTGCTACTCTGTCGGCCGCAACGCGGACCTCCCGAGAGTGTCACATTTTCGCTTCAAAAAGCAAGAAAGTTGTCTTCTCCCTGCTCTGTTCTGATATCTGCTGAGACAGGAGAAATGGTGGGAAGAGAGCGGCGTGGGGCGGAGGAGGAGAAGAGAAATGACTTTAGTTATTCTCAGCTGGTTTTATCTGAAACACTTCAGGGTAATGAGGTCCTATAGTGTGAGCGTGTGTGCACTTGTGTGTGTGTGCTGAAATACAAAAAAACTCCTACTGGTTTTCTTAATTTAAGAGTGAATAAGGTTGTTTTTTCCCCCGGTTTAAGGCATAAAAGTTTTGGCATTCATGCTGAGGGTTTAGCTATGAGATAACAGCTACTAAACCTGAAGATACATTTTTATTTTTTAATGTGAGTTCACACAGTGGTGCTTTTGGGTAGTGTGTCAGGATATGCCACTGTCCCAATTTCTGATTCTGCTACTCCAAATAAAATCACAGATTTTTTTAATTTTATTTCCAAGCTTCAAATTTGGAAGTGGTTAGTCTGAGGCCATGGATCGCAGCTGGAAGAGGGTGGAGCGTACACTCAGGGTTGGGAATGAACTGCAGGCCCATGTTGAGGAAAATAATTACCTCATGGACTTGTTCATTAGCAAAGGGAGGGTGGAGAGGGATTTACAGATGGACTGGTGGAGCATCTGCAATGGCCCAAGTGCTGTACTGATCTGTTGGGGTGAACAGAGAGCTCTCTGTGAAAGCGATGTTGATTTACCCATGATTGATGCTGGTTTGTATTCTCAGTGATTGCCACAAGGTCATTCAGGAGGGGCTCAGAGTATTGGTGCACTTTCAAGCCTTACTGGTCCTTTGGTCTTAGAACTACTGATGTTTGCTATTAGAGACATTATGGAGAGAAGCCATTGCAGTCAAATAATCCTGAATAGAAATCTATAGAACAATATTTAAATGGTAAAGTTGGATCTTGTCCCACCGTCAATAGCCAAGCAGTAGCAGCAATGGGAGCCATATTAGCCTCTGTGCCAGTACCTTTATTTACTCTTTAACGACTTACTTTATTCACACTATAAAGCTTGACTGATGTTATCATCTATCGTCCACCTGGGCCTTACACAGAGTTTCTGTCTGATTTCTCAGACTTTATATCTAATTTAGTTCTGAGCTCAGATAAAATAATTATTGTGGGTGATTTTAACATCCATGTAGATGCTAAAAATGACAGCCTCAACATGGCATTTAATCTGTTATTAGACTCAATTGGTTTCTCTCAAAATGTAAAAGAACCCACCCACCACTTTAATCACACTCTAGATCTTGTTTTAACATATGGCATAGAAACTGAACATTTAAAAGTGTTTCCTGAAAACCCTTTCCTGTCTGATCATTTCCTGATAACATTTACATTTACAATAATTGATTACACAGCGGTGGATAGTAGACTTTATTAAAGTAGATGTCTTTCTGAAAGCGCTGTAACTAAGTTTAAGAATATAATCCACCCACTGTTATCATCTTCAATGCCCTGTACCAACATAGAGCAGAGCAGCTATCTGAACGCTACCCCAACAGAAGTCGATTATCTTGTTAATAATTTCACCTCCTCACTACGTACGACTCTGGATACTGTAGCTCCTGTGAAAACTAAGGTCTCTAATCAGAAGTACCTGACTCCGTGGCATAATTCTCAAACACGTACCCTAAAGCAGATGACTCGTAATCTGGAGAGGAAATGGCGTGTCACAAATTTAGAGGATCATCATTTAGCCTGGAGAAATAGTTTGCTGCTTTATAAGAAAGCCCTCCGCAAAGCCAGAACATCTTACTATTCATCACTGATTGAAGAAAATAAGAACAACCCCAGGTTTCTCTTCAGCACTGTAGCCAGGCTGACAAAAAGTCAGAGCTCTTTTGAGCCAACCATCCCTTTAACGTTAACTAGTAATGACTTCATGAACTTCTTCACAAATAAAATTTTTATCATTAGAGAAAAAATTACCAGTAATCATCCCACAGATGTAATATTATCTACAGCTACTCTTAGTACCATTGATGTTAAGTTAGACTCTTTTTCTCTAATTGATCTTTCTGAGTTAACTTCAATAATTACTTCCTCCAAGCCATCAACGTGTCTTTTAGACCCTATTCCTACAAAACTGCTCAAAGAAGTCCTGCCATTAATTAATTCTTCGATCTTAAATATGATCAACCTATCTCTAATGATCGGCTATGTACCACAGGCCTTCAAGCTGGCTGTAGTTAAACCTTTACTCAAAAAGCCATCTCTAGACCCAGCAGTCTTAGCTAATTATAGGCCAATCTCCAACCTTCCTTTCATATCAAAAATCCTTGAAAGAGTAGTTGTCAAACAGCTAACAGATCATCTGCAGAGGAATGGTTTATTTGAAGAGTTTCAATCAGGTTTCAGAGCTCATCACAGCACAGAAACAGCTTTAGTGAAGGTTACAAATGATCTTCTTATGGCCTCTGACAGTGGACTCATCTCTGTGCTTGTCCTGCTAGACCTTAGTGCAGCATTCGATACTGTCGACCATAATATCCTATTAGAGCGATTAGAACATGCTGTAGGTATTACAGGTACTGCACTGCAGTGGTTTGTATCATATCTATCTAATAGACTCCAATTTGTTCATGTAAATGGAGAGTCCTCTTCACACACTGAGGTTAATTATGGAGTTCCACAGGGTTCAGTGCTAGGACCAATTCTGTTTACATTATACATGCTTCCCTTAGGCAGTATCATTAGAAGACATAGCATACATTTTCACTGCTATGCTGATGACACCCAGCTCTATCTGTCCATGAAGCCAGATAACACACACCAATTAGTTAAACTGCAGGAATGTCTTAAAGACATAAAGACCTGGATGGCCGCTAACTTTCTGCTTCTTAATTCAGATAAAACTGAGGTTATTGTACTCGGCCCTGAAAAGCCTAGAAATATGGTATCTAACCAGATTCTTACTCTGGATGGCATTACCTTGGCCTCCAGTAACGCTGTGAGGAACCTTGGAGTCATTTTTGACCAGGACATGTCCTTCAATGCACATATTAAACAAATATGTAAGACTGCGTTCTTCCATTTGCGCAACATCTCTAAAATTAGAAATATCCTGTCTCAGAGTGACACTGAAAAACAAGTTCATGCATTTATTACTTCCAGGCTGGACTACTGTAATTCATTATTATCAGGATGTCCAAAAAACTCACTGAAAAGCCTTCGGCTAATCCAAAATGCTGCAGCAAGAATACTGACAGGGACTAGAAAGAGAGAGCATATTTCTCCTGTTTTGGCTTCCCTTCATTGGCTTCCTGTTAAATCCAGAATTGAATTCAAAATCCTGCTCCTCACATACAAGGTCTTAAATAATCAGGCCCCATCTTATCTTAATGACCTTGTAGTACCATATCACCCTATTAGAGCACTTCGCTCTCACTCTGCAGGCCTACTTGTTGTTCCTAGAGTATTTAAAAGTAGAATGGGAGGGAGAGCCTTCAGTTTTCAGGCCCCTCTTCTGTGGAACCAGCTTCCAGTTTGGATTCAGGAGACAGACACTATCTCTACTTTCAAGATTAGGCTTAAAACTTTCCTTTTTGCTAAAGCATATAGTTAGGGCTGGACCAGGTGACCCTGAATCCTCCCTTAGTTATGCTGCAATAGACGTAGGCTGCCGGGGGATTCCCATGATGCATTGAGTTTTTCCTTTCCAGTCACCTTTCTCGCTCACTATGTATTAACAGACCTCTCTGTATTGAATCATATCTGTTATTAACCTCTGTCTCTCTTCCACAGCATGTCTTTTATCCTGTCTTCCTTCTCTCACCCCAACCGGTCGCAGCAGATGGCCGCCCCTCCCTGAGCCTGGTTCTGCCGGAGGTTTCTTCCTGTTAAAAGGGAGTTTGTCCTTCCCACTGTTGCCAAAGTGCTTGCTCATAGGGGGTCATATGATTGTTGGGTTTTTCTCTGTATCTATGAAGCGCATAACTATTTTTAAATCACGGTAGCTCTGCAACCACGTAAGCTAGCGCAATAATTTTTTTTGCATATGAAACCTGAGGAGTTGTACTTACATCTTATGCCATCAGCTTGTCCTCGGTCACAGTTTCCTTCCACATATAGCTTTGCAAAAACTGCATAAAAAGCACTTGTAGCAACAAAAACATAATATTCCAGAAACCTTTGCCGATTCGATCAGCTGTTCATAACACTTTCTATGTCCATCAGCACTGCCCGAAACCGGAAGTGATGTCATTTTGCGGAAATGTAGTTTTTTACTATCAGGGCCTTATGAGCCTATACTGGTGTTTTTAAAAGTTATGTTTGACTTTATGACTTTCTGTGTCGTTTCTAGGATGCTTAGGACTCATATTGCACTGCTGGAAATAGTTTATTTTGATGCATATGCTGGTTTTTTTTTTTGCAAATTTGCATTATAATATTTATTTTTGCTTTTCCTGGAGTATATAAAAATTGGTGTATTTCAAAAATAAAACTATGAAGACACTCAAAATAAATTTCCTGTGGTGGGAAACTATTTTGTGCAACTTTTTTGTATTTACAGTTTTGAGGGATAAGCCTATTAAATTTCTCTAACTAGAAATATATGTTAAAAAAAACAAAAACGATTTTCAATTTTTTTGTAGTTTATTGCACTTTTTGGAATTTATGTAATTACTATGCCACTTAATGCATGCATATTATTAAAATTTGGGCTATAACGGTTGTATTGATGTATAGCAACTTGAAATGCTCCCAAAAATGGCACTACAGCATGTAAAAATATAATATAAGCTCTGGCGGACTTGGTTCTATGGTAGGTCTTAAAGGGTTAACATGCCTTCAGTTAGTTGTCATATTAATAATTAATTCCTTTTAGCCATATGTACACTGTAGATGTTCATTTCTAGCTTAAGGTTCCGTTCACATTAATTTCTTTGTAGTAAAACCCTCCTCCCACCACCCAAGCAGCCCCAGTGATCATTGCTTATCACTGGCAAAGGTAAAGCTAGGTGTAGGCTGGATAGCATTATGATATCCCTTGAGCACATTAAGAACTTGCTTACTTTACAGTAAGTTTGTAAAGTAAGCAAGTTCTTACTTACTTTCTTACAAGTTCTTACAGCGCAACAGCGCAACAGTTTCAGTCAGTTTTCTCTATCCTGTCTCCAGCTTGTCAAAAATGCTGGTGCTTGTTATCTCAAAACCAGTTGAGATTGGAAGATGTTGTAGACAAGGTTGCCCCCTATCCCCCCTTTTATTTGTAATTGCAATTGAACCACTTGCTATTGCTGTAAGAGAACACTGTGTGATCACGGGTATAGAGATCGGAGGGCTCGACCATCGAATAGCTCTTTATGCTGACGATGTGATCCTCTTTCTTAAAAATCTGGGAAAATCTATTCCAGCCATTTTAGACCTAATTGGAAAATTTGGACATATTTCTGGTTATAAAATCAATAAATCAAAATCTTCTATAATGCTTTTGAACTCAGAAGAAAGTATGAATCCACCTAAATACACCTGCCATTTTAGAAATGTGAATCAGTTTACTTATCTAGGTATTCAGATTGTCCCGAAATTGGAAGAGGTGGTGAACCATAATTATAGTCCAATTATGACTGACATATCCAAATCAGTGGAGAGATAGTCGAGTCTCCAAATTTCACTGATTGGTAGAATAAATATGCTAAAGATGAACGTGCTCCCTAAGCTTCTGTATCTGTTTCAGAATATCCCCTTGCCACCCCCCTCAGACTTTTTCCTTAAAATAAGAAAACTGTTTAATCAGTTTTTATGGAATAACAAGCTTATCACTTTTGTACTTGCCCTTTGATGCAGGAGGGCTGCAATGTCCTAACATGGTTTGGTATTACTGGGCAGCCCAGTTAAGAACTATAATGTTCTAGTATGTTGCAGAAAAGCCCCCCGCATTGAGAACTATTGAGTCTCTCTCTCTTAGGCTTCCACTTCCTACATATGTATATTCTGATAAATATAATAAACTCAAAGACATTACGCTTAATCCTATAGTTAAAAACATGATTTATATCTTACATGTCACTCAAAGATATTTAAACGTAAAATCTCCCCTCTCCGTTTTTAGCCCGATTTGGGGCAACAATTATTTTGCCCCGGGTAGGGCGGACGGTGGTTTTAAAATGTGGGCAGACTCGGGGCTGGGACTGGTGAAGGATGCTTTCGGGGGTGATGGAAGACTTTTACGTTTTGAACAACTAATCTCTAAATTTAATATTCCCCGAAAGCACTTTTTCAAATACCTACAGTTTAGGAGTTTTATCAGGTCTTATCATAATGATTTTACACATATTCCCCCGCTGTCCACATTAGAGAAAATCCTAACCAAAAACCCCAGTGGTAGAGGGATGATATCTGAATTATATAACTTGATGATGACATCCTCTCCTGATTCATCTGCTGCTAAGCTTGAAGCTTGGAGGTATGACTTACAGGAGGACTTGACAGTGGAACAATGGAGTAGAGCATGTAAGCTAGCCCAAACACAGACAGGGAACACACGTCTAAAATTGCTACAGTTTAATTGGTTGATGAGTGTACATAACACCAGAAAAACTTAACAAATTTAATATGCAGATTCCTGATATCTGTAATAGATGTGAAGAAGATAAGGGCACATTGCTCCACTGTTTATGGTCATGTCCAAAAATAAAGGAGTTTTGGGAAGAGGTTGGAGCAATGATAAAGGAGATTTTGTCAATTAAACTTGTGATGGATCCCAAACTTTTCCTACTGGGATTATATCCTGTAGGGTGTAACATAGATCATTTTGAAAAAATCTTCATAAACATGGGAATACTACAAGCAAAGAGAGTGATAGCTCTAACGTGGGGGAGTCTTGGCAAACCAAGTATTTCACATTGGTTCAAAGAATTGTCTTTATGTTTACCATTAGAGAAAATTACATATACTCTAAAAGATAAACAAGAAATTTTCCAGAAAATTTGGGGGCGCTACATCCAGTATATTGGGAATAAAGATCTATCTGGTTTACTGTGTGAGACAGGGACAGCCTATCTATTCCCTGTACAGGACCACAACCATATGCTGCAATCTGAAAATTATTCTTTAAAATCTGTCAGAGGTCTCATGGACTCAAGTGCTTTCATTGAATGTACCTTGTGTTTCGTTTATTGTGTAAATTTGTTTGTGTATGTACTTTATATATGTATATATGTAAAACTTTAATAAACATAATGTTGGAAAAAAAAAAATGCTGGTGCTAGACTCCCCACAGAAAAAGAGATCTAAATAAACCTGTTTTAGCTTCCATCCATCAGTTGCCAATAAGGTTTAGAATAGATTTCAAGATCATCCTGTTTGTCTACAAACAGGATGATCTTGAAACCTTCATGGTTTGCCTCTTGATCGAGTGCTTCAGACTGTCCCCCACTCTAGATTTAAACTCAGAGCAGAGCAGGTGTTCTGTGTTTGCCCCTGATTGTGGAGCAGCAGTCCACTCACAGTCAAATCTGCTCCCGCCATTGAGTCGTTTAAAACCATAATATCTCCATTGCCTTTTGCAGCCAACTCTGTACCTACTAACATGTATTTCACTTATTTCTTATTTATTCCATTTTTTAATTAGTTTTAATCTATTGTAACTGTTTTACAGCACTTTGGTTGCTATATAAATAAATTTGAGTTGAGCTGACTTACATTTCCACACAGTCCCAGTCATTGTTACCACAGTTCTACTGTGCAATCAAACCAACAAAAGAATGCAGATTTTTACCGTTTCAGCAGTGACATAGCACTGAAAAGGCCATCTCAAAACAGATCTGTTTATGAAGGTGATGGAGCCTGGTGGGAATTCATTGTTTTGCCTCTGTAGTTAGGATTTCTTCTCACCATCAATCCCTCGTTGATATTTCCCAAGACTGGACGAAAGCTGGAAGTTAAGTTCCAGATTTGGCTAATCTGACCTTTTTGTTCAAACCCAACTTGCAGAGTTTTGCATAAAATGTCTGAATCCATTTATTTTTTAAAATGTGAACTGGCCTCAGAGATGCTACTGTTAGCTGTATCTTCTAATTCTTCCTTAACCATGCCAACAAGCTGTGTTGTTGTTTACAGTGGCTCTCACGCAGTGAGCACTTTACAGCACCCCAGCTACATTCTCGCATTCACTCCATTCACTGTGTTCAGTGAGCATATTCTTTTTAGCTCATTCAAGCACAACACTGCAGCACATGACGGTGGTTTACAAGAATACCCAACTACATTACTTACCATCCAGAATGATCCGTTACTGAGATAAAATGTCAGTGAAAGATATTTCACAGGTGAAAAATCTAACCCACCAGAGACAAATTCTTGTGATTGTTATCATGCTGAATTAATGGTTTGTGTGGGTTTTGTGTTTTTCTCCCAGATTTAATTAAAATCCATGCAATAGTTATTGAGATAATTTAACTAAAAACCTAAAATATCTGCTTTATCCTCTAAAAAAAAAAAAAAAAGACAATCCATACATTTCTAGTGATGTTTCAATATCATTTTCTGAATTTGAAGGACATGGGAAGCCAGGAAATAATAAATAAACTAATTAAACAATTTTGTCACTAACACAGATGGTTTATTTGGACTGATAATTATTAACTTATAATTATGTGTGGGAGTTCAGGCTTTGCAGTAGTGACATTTTTTTCCTTTCAAATAGACTGTGGCACCTCTCCCGCTGGGCTGCTTAAAGAGCCAGAAAGACTAAAACTATTTTTTCAAAAGCTCATGTGCCAACTGAGCCACCAGGACACCTTAGTCACAACGTATTTTTAGCCGGGACCTACAGTCGCCTCAGACACAGTAACACTCACCTGTCTGCTTAGGATCAATATTTCAGCGGTAAACTGGGCATCTACAAACTAGATTGGCTGCCAAGCAGCAGACCAGCTGTCAGCAGCACTCAGCGTGACAATGTGTCTCAGTAAAAGGCTTTAAATCGTGCAAAAGGGCTCACATTACCTCTGTTTAATCACTGTGCATGCGCCGTATGTACTGTGTTGGATTAGCTTACCGGCTTTAATGAAGGAACACTCTACATATCCCACTGTTTTCCCTGAACATTATTTAAATTATGCCAAACCAGATCTGTTATCAGTTTTAACTCTGCATTTAACTTATTGTGCATTTCTTGACTCTTGACACTTGCATATTTAACAGTTTTGTGTGACCTTCCAAGGGACAATAGGTGTTCATAAATGAGCTGTTTTATGACAATTGAGAATCTTTACATCTCACAAATCTTACATATTTTTATACTGACGGTCATTAAAATGCATTGACCATGTTTTTCTTCTTTTTTCCCCACTTAGATTCACATTTAATGCAAATAATAAAATTGCAGCATTCAAAAGCATGCATTCAGTTTTTTATTATCAATTATCTGAACAGTCATCTGATTATTTTCTAGAAAACTATTACATTGATCTTGTCTCAGCACCCTGTTTGGATTCAGTTTTGTATTTAGAGGCTCCCACAGTGCTCAGGTTATTATCTGCAGCGAGAAGTAGCATAGGTAAGCACATTTAAAAAAATAAAAAAATAAAAGTTAAATACTGCCTGCGTCAAATATGTGCTTTGTGGATCCTTAAAAGTATTTTTATTTATTTTTTCTATTTATCCTTTACTTGTTGAAGGGCAGCAGTTTAAAAAATAAGATCCATATTTCTGCCGGTGTGTGAGCAATGAGTAGGCAGCTCATTGCTGAGCCTCAAAAAGAAATTCTGAGTATCTACGATCTTTTTCAGTCAAGATAATAATGTCATTGGTTTTTTTGAATGTGTAGTTTGGCCCTGATACCTCTCCTTACTACTACTCTAGCTTAAATTCAAATTCAAATTTTATTTGTCACGTACACAGTCATACACAGTACGATATGTAGTGAAATGCTTGGACAACTGCTTGTGACCTAAAGAAAACAAAAAAAGGAAAAGGCTATGAATAAGATAGGAAATAAATATGAAAAATTAAAAAGGGTAAATTTAACTAGGAAGGAATAGAATATAAATTAAGGTTAAAAATGAAATAACTGTACAACACAAATTAGAATGAAGGGTAAATTTAACTGGGAAGAATAAGATAAAGATAAATATATAAATTAAAGTTGAAAATAAAATAACTGTACAACAAAATACACAATACACAATATAGAACTATATAAGAATGTATGAAGAAATCTAAATATAAATAAATATATACACAATAACAGCAGCTGTACAAGTATTAACCGGAAATGAAGAATATAGTGACCAGTGTTGTGCAAAACCAAAGTCCAGAAAGTCCAGTGTGTGTGTAAGAACTGTATGTGTGGGTCAGTACTGTGTGGTGGTGTGATTGAGAGACCGTATCGCCTGCGGGAAGAAGCTCCTCCTCAGTCTCTCTGTGTTGGTCTTCAGGGAGCGGAATCGCTTTCCTGACCTCAACAGAGAGAACAGTCTGTTGTTGGGATGGCTGAGGTCCTTCACCATCTTCCTGGCCTTGGTCCAGCACCGCCTGCTGTAGATTGAGTGCAGGTCAGGGAGCTCGGAGCGGATGGTGCGCTCAGCTGACCGCACAACCCTCTGTAGAGCTCGTCTGTCCTGCATGGTGCTGTTCCCGAACCAGGTTAAGATGTTTCCCGCCAGGATGCTCTCTATGGTGCATGAGTAAAAGTTCCTGAGCACCTTGGAGGGCAGTTGGAAGTCTCTCAAGCGTCTGAGGTGGTAGAGACGCTGTCGGGCCTTTTTCACCACGGTGTTGATGTGACAGGACCATGACAGGTCCTGCGTGATGTGAACTCCGAGGTATTTGAAGCTGTCCACTCTCTCCACTGGGCACTCGTTGATGACGGGGGTCTGGTAGTTCCTCTCCTGCTTAGTGCTGAAGTCCACTATCAGCTCCTTTGTCTTACTGACGTTTAGAAGGAGGTTGTTCCTCTGGCACCAGTTCTCCAGATTCCTAATCTCCTTCAGGTAGGCCGTCTCGTTGTCTTAAAGCTATAAGTAGATTAAAAAAATGTGTCTAAAAATGCAATGCAATGTGTTTTATGTCACTAATCACACACATACTGTAATATTTCCACTCCTGAGGTCCAGTTTAAGACCTTTCGCCCAGCGCGTAATCTGAGAGTTAGTTATTCCAAACAGGTGTGAAACAGGTGGGTGTTTCACTGATCCCAGCAACAGTATGATTTTCTTTTCTTGTCTAATGATTGGCACAGCAGAGCAATGAGACCAGTAAAGTGAACCGCTTTGACGGAGTTTATTTATTCTTTATTTATTCTTACCAACACTTCACATTCCTTCTGCTTGGCATCATAATATAGGGGCTAATAAAACAGTACTGAAACATACATTTTATTTCTTATATAATTATGCTGTAGGTAGTTTTCTGACTCCACATACAGAGAAGCGTGCAATGTTGAGGGTTTCACTGGACCATGTAAAGTTAATATACATGTTATTTTTTACTAATGCTTATATACTTCTTTTCTGCTAAAAATAGAAGTAGTTAAAGGCACATTTGGAATTCTAAAAGTAGTGTGTGTGAGTTATTTGTCTAAAAGCTTTAAAAATACTGTGAAAGTCAACTCGTGTCAAGGAGAACAAGGTCAGGACAGTAGCAAGTAAGAGATTCAAAATTCTCTCTCAGTGGAGTTTGTTCAGCTGGTGTGTTTGTTTCCAGCCCGTTGCTTTCCTGTACTTGTGTCAGGGTGGTCGTGGATGGATTTCCGTGACAAATTGCCCAAGGTCAGCTTGGGTCAACTTAGTAGGGATTATTTTAGGATCTGGATCTGAATCCTGGAGTTTCTGAAAGGCTACTTAAAGTCAGAGATGGGCATTTTGCATTCTTTTTACAAACACTTGCTATAATATTTAAATAACAAAACCTGTGAGACATCGTCGAGGAGGTATAGGAAACTAATCCAGATCTAGCTAGATATTCTTTTTTCTTCGGAGTCTGTTGGGAATTTTCAACCTTACTTTAGTTATGTAGTGAGCACCTCTTTTTGTTTGCAAAGTGCAAAAAGGTTTAGACATGCTGACCACATCTTTTACCTGCCACATTCACAAATATCACCTACGGCTATAAGTAATTATGTCCATGCTTCCAGGCTGGGAAATAACCATGGCCAGAGGCATTGTGTTTTACGGATCTTTTGTCAATACATCTGTATGTAGGTATTTGCGCGTCATTAATGTGATGCCAAGATACAGTCAACGAATAGTCAACTTAAAAATCTTTACTGACATACATTAAAAACAGTCAGTGGAAACCAAAATCAGTTGCCCTGTGAGGGCTGGATTTAAAATATGAGCCACAGACTAGGGCTGGGCCATATTATACCGTTCACGGTAATACCGGTATAATGTTAGGCAACGATAGGAAAATGAAATATCGCGATAGAATGGGAGTAAAACGCGCATGCGCAGTGCCTTTGTTTTCATACGCACATGGCCGATTGTTGAGTGAAACAGATGAACCAGAATTGGTTTGTAAAAATGGTGCAACTTCAGTGATGTGGAACTGGTTTGGTGTTTGTCCGTCAGATACACGACAAAGCACATTTTTTTGCAGAACATGCAAGCGGCCGTCGTTATTGTCGTATTTGTCGGACTAAGATGCTCTTAAATCTGGGAGTAATCTGGGTCCTAAACTCTGAATTCTTCAGGTCAAACAACACTGCAGCATCACTTAGAGTTAAAAACTGTCTAAATTCTTTCATCTTTAATAAAACGATCAGCATTGCTGCTTTACCAGGTGTAACTATAAAGTTTAACTTCCAGGCATCCATGAAAACAAAAGTTATTACATTTAACGGAGTTAGAAGTTAGCAGGAAGCTAGCGGAAGTTAGCTCGCTAGTTTCGCTAGTTACCTAAGCATGATATAGCATGTTCTGACGGAGAGATTTCTGAAAAAAATTCAAACGTACAGCTCTGCTATCACTTCCAACATAAATGAAGACAGGAAACTAAACAGCATTGACGTTTGTAGGGTTACTGAAGTTGGGCTAGCTGGTATATAATGATGTGCTACGTGATCGCTAACGACACAGCTATGTTAGCATAACATAAACAGTGAAGCTGGAGGACGAACACTAACACTTTTCCACTTATAAAAGTTAACGTGAAGGTTCTTCATGGTTAGAGACAAATGCAATCGCATGGCAGGATACTGTAAACGGACCAAACTTCAGTCAGGAGAACAACTGAGATAATCCATCCACAATACGAGGTTAGTCATTAATATACTGCAACAACATGGGAATAGAGCAGCTGCCAGAGAATTCAACATTAATGAATCAATGGTACAGAAGTGGAGGAAGCAAGAAGAATGAGTTTAATAAAGTTTGATTTATCTGACTGCTTTGTTTCGCTTAATGTGCCTTATAATCCCGTGCACCTTATGGTCCGAAAAATGCGTACTGCACACTGCAGTTTAATGTTGCAAAGCACCTCTTTTTAACTTCAGTGGATATTATACATGGTTATGCTCAGGATATGTCAGCCCATTTCTACTGGAAATGCCTTTTGGTTAAACTTTCAGCAAGGAATTTGCATTTGCACTGTTACATTTTTATAAAGCTTTAATGTACATAAAAACCAGCTTCTTGTTTAAGTGAAAATAAATGGAAGGTTGTCTTTTTGCGCTAGTAATGTTGTGGAGTTGTATTTTGTCTCGCATCAATTATATCGCAAATTTTCAAATATATATCGTGATAAATATTTTTGGCCATATCGCCCTGCTCTACCACAGACTATAGACTAAGCTATAGATACAGTGATTCAGTGCATTACATCAATACAATAAAATAATAAATCCATCATTTGCGAATCATAATGTCTTTCACGCATTGTTCAAAGGCCCAACCCTAGAATTAATACGTCTCAATCCATAAACCTCATATTGACAGATATCTGGCACGTTTTATGTCCTGGTGTTGAATGCTGATGTAGATTATGTAACCATGTCCCGCTTGCTGTCAGTTAATCATTTATGTTGTCAACTTTTCACAGCTTATTAGCTTATTATTAACAATACTGCATATTGTGATGACAGTTTTATCTGGATGGCACACAAAAGCTTATCTTTAAAGATAAACAGGCTTTATGCAGGGAGCGTAGGTTTAGTTAGGGTTTTTTTTTTTGTTCTTTATTGTTGATGCCAATTGCTTGTTGCTTCTTTTTCTTTTCATTTGCCTGTCATTTAATTTCAGTGCATGTTACTTTAATGTTACAAATTTACTTTGTTAGCATCTGGCTCAGCCTTTAATGAGTCAGGGCTGCAAACCAAACACAGCACTCAGATTAAGTTAAAGCAAACAAACAAAAAAACTAAATTAAAAAAAAAAAAAACTTGCACTGCTTCTTATTGTCATCATCTAAAGCAAGCCCCATTGTTTACTGATTGGTCTGACATCCAGCTGCCTCTACAGAAGTATTAATGGTTTTGCTTCAAGTTGTGTTACTCCTGCCGTTGATCAAATAACACAAAAGTAGTAATTAGTAGCATTCATAATGTCTTGTCTTGCATTCATAATGTCTTATTGTCCAGAAAAAACATGCAGAAATTAAATGTTTTTACAGTAAGTATTCGGGAGAGGACCAAAGAGATCTATCCATTTTATCCCACTTTTCCAGTTCAAATGTCTTAGGCCAGAGGGGCGGTGCACCCTGGACTCGTCACCGGGTCACAGGGCTAAAACAGAGTGACACAGACAACAATTCAGACCTATGGTCAGTTTAAAATCACCATGACTTTAGAAGAAAACCAGAGTACCCAGCGAGACAAGGGGAGAACAGAACAGAAACCCCACAGAAACAACTCAGCCCAGACCTTCTTGCTGTGAAGCAACAGTCCTCCGCACCACTGTCTGCTCCACTGCTGTGCAGCGTACCAACAGATGCAGATGTGCAGCTGGATATCTGTAGTTATTAAGCCAGCAGAGCATTGTCGATTTCCTGTTGTTGAATAGATATATTTTCTTTATTCATTTTGGTTGGTGTTAAGTTAGTCTTAAATTGAATTCTGAGTGGCTTTAAAAAAAGTCTTTAAAAATCTTACATCTAACTCTTCATAAGACATACAATCCCTGTTAATAAACTGTAATAACATGACAGCATGCTCTTAAAGAGAAACACCCTTTTCTTTGTAAGAATTTAACAAAAGTTAACAAAGAATCTGGTCTGGAAAGCCCGAAATCCTCTTATAAATCCCTGATGTTGATCTTCAGGCTGGATAAGCAGTGCTGCATGGCATCTTGGCTTCTTGGCAAGTTCTCAGAGTTGTACAGAGACCAGTAAGACCGTCCATCTGCTTTTGTGCAGCTTGGATTCTGATTGAAAATCCAGTCAAGGTGCTCAGCCAACAGAACATGAAGGATAGGAGTAGCAAAGTCTACCTTTGAATGCTGTGTCTCTCTCCTATAATGTCTCTGGGAAAAGTACTGTACCTACATAGGCCATCACTTCATGCTTCTTAGTGCATGAAGAGATCTTTGATGTGATGGCTGATGGAGGTCAGCGGTGGTCAAGAAGGCGTAAATGAAGCGAAAGTGGGCCTGACTCTCATTTTCTCAGAGACCAGTGCATATGCAAGATGGTTCATTGACACAGACACACACACACACACACACACACACACACACACACACACGCGTTTTGAGAGGTTCAACCTGTGACATAAACAGAAGAGCGCCAGCTAAAATCCTTCTGTTCATTCTCTTTCTATATTTATTTGGCTCTTTGCTCTCACATGGACATTTTATGAGATCAAGAAACACACACACATACGCACACACACTCACACGCTGAACACAATATCGAAGCTGCTTGTTGCCACTAGATTAATCCTGCCTCTTCGTCTCTTCCGTCCTCCTCCTCCCCGGTTTTTACCTTAGTGATTAAACCACACAGAGGACTTGAAACGGGGTGTTTTTTTGCAGCAAAACATCTGAGACTAAATATGAAAAGACTGACAAGAAACATAAAATCCCACAACTGAAACTGAAACTGAGGATTGTGCTGTTTTAGCCACTAAACTGACCAAATCCGGTCGTTTTTGACCACATTACATTTTGTACAGTAGTATAAGTATTGATCACCTATACTGTTTTCTGTAATTATGACAGATTTTGTAAAATATTATAATTTCATTAATTATGATTTTCAATAGGGGATGAACATTTGCAAAACATGTTTGTTGCCGTGATACATTTGGCAACTCTCTGCCCGTGTCAATGATTGCCGCTACCACTTCACTGAAGTTGGTGTCTTCCATGCAAACTACAGGCAACCACAGCAATCTGCTAATGACCGGAGGCTGCCAGGGGTCACCCACTGGCCTGGTAACACACATTTAACAGATTTCGGATACATTTTTATGAGAAAAATTATCACAACATCACATAGAAATTACCCCGCTTGGTCACTTGGACAAAAAATGCCTGCACTTAATTTGCAAAAGCCCAGTTTAATATATATTTTGAATACAGCAGTGCTTTTGAATTGTCTTGTATTGAGTGTTGTGTGCTGCTGGTTATTTTTCTGTGACATCGTGCATGTCTGCTAGGAGATTACTGACAGCAGGACAAACAGTCTGAGTTGATGTCCATGCATCTATGTCACTGCCACAAAGCAGTCGCCCACATTTTGTGGGAGAAATGATTAACTATTCCTTCATTCCTTTAACAGCCTTCATCAAATCCTCAGTGCACATAAAAAAAACTAATTTCAACAGTCCGACACGCTGCCTTTGTGTGTTATTTAAGCTTTCACTACACCTCAGCATAGGAGTGTGTAGTCTGGGATTCAAATACACACATGTCCTCCTGAAACACACACACGTTCACAAACATAATCAGATCAACGTGTTTTCCTCAGAGCCTGTGGGTAACAGCGGGGAGAGAGGAGTGGATGGATGGAGGGATAAATGATAAACTCTCTGCATTTATTTAATCCTCTGTTCCCACCCATCCCATTCTGCGCCTTTTTTGGAGGCAGAAGCAGGATGAGGAGGGAAGGAGTTTGATATGAGCTCAAAAGAGAAACAGTAAATTCATGAGAATGTTAGTGTCCCCATTCATCCCTGTTCCCCATGCATTAATCAGCCCTGATAAAGGCTGTCAGCTAACCTGCTGTGCCACCGTATACTGCTGGCTCATGCTTGTCTGCTCCCGTTTTGGTCATCCAATGCACGGGGTGATTTTTGTTGCTATTACAATTCATTAACATCAATTTAAAATGTCTTAGACGGTTTGTTAACCAGAGCAGCCTTTTAGTTTTCAAGTTTGAAGTGAGCTCTGTGTCAATCCAGCCTGTTTTATCGGGAAAAGCACGAGATGGGAGGGAGCCAGCACAGCAGATAGACTGATAACGGGATGGAAAATAAGAACAGGAATAATCAAGTTGCCCAAGCTGGTGTGTTTTTGGCTGCAGGCCATCAGCTTTGTGGTTCATCTGTTTGATGCTGTTTCTACATGTGGAGGTGTTTTTTCTGTCTTAATGACAGTTATGCTGATGGTAAGCAATTTAAGAAGCTTCATAGAGATGAAAACATGCCACAAGTTTGTGAGTATATAAATTATATAACCCACATATATATATATAACATACACATTAACTTTTAAATTATAGACAACAAACTACTTTCATGATTTCTCAGAGGTAATTGATCAAAATATCTGATCTATTCTGAAGTGTTATTGCATACACTGCATCAAAGTCATGCCACTGTTGCATTTTGGAAGTGACATATGATGATAAAAATGATTGTTTGCTTTTAACCTTTACATTTTATTTATAATTTATAAATTTAATTATAATTATCTACAAGAACATTAGTGACTTAGTAGCTCAACTGGCTCATGAGCCATCAAACTGTACAGGTTATTGTAACATGTAAAATACAGAAAGAAAGTTAGAAATCATATCCAAGACAAGTTAACCTTACTTTACTAAAATCTGAGGAGAAGCAGTTCTTGAAAAAAGGGAAAAGCCCCGTGTAAAATGACAAATATGAGCTTTTCTTGAACGCAGTGTCGGGCAAGACCCATTAGGTGATAAACTTATGCAAGTTTAATGAAAATATGAAAAATAATGTGGATTGAATAATGATTCTCATGGATTGTGGAGGGATTGACTGATGACGAAGGCCTTGTCATCACATAAATTCACTGACTTTTAGTCAGTGCCTTGACTCACAAACACAAGGAGAGATTGTTATCATTCTTGACATCTGGTCAGCTGCCAAGTTGATTACGTATAAAATTCTTTCATTGTCTTCACTATATATGTTACATTAGTTTGGAGCAATTTAAATTTGAGCTACGCTGGCTGGCAGAGGCATAAAATCTTAAGTGATAACTCTCATTTAAAAACTAAAAACTTACGAATGTTTTGTTTGTCAAACGTTCACAGTGTGTTTCCCTGTAGATGATGAAAAAGATAGAAAAAAGCAGTTTTGCTGTTAAGGTGAGGCTTTTAGCTTTCAAATAACTTACAGTTTGTCAGATTTGATTCTTTGGACCACTGCAGCCAGATTACAGCAGCAGTGGGTTTGAGCAATATCTCAATTGCTTTGGAGTCCAGTGACAACAACAGCAAAGGGACGTAGAAATAAAGAAATACTGATAGTAGCTTTGCAAATCTGTCATCAGGGAAGAGCTGTTGTTTTTTGGATGACTGCAATTTTACCTGACATTTTACCATATTCTTGTATATATTTGCACTACTGTTTCTGCAGCATGGCAGCTACAAAATGTTTAAGAAGAGTGAAAAGTTTTGAGTTTTATGAGCTAAAATAAGGTTAAAGAATGGCTAAAATAAAGAAAACAACAGAGTCAGGTTTAAAAAGGCAGACATAGTCACAGGTCTGTGACAGCTCACAGCATTACTCACTCCTCTTTGTCAGCCTCCACATCTCTACTTTCTATCACCATACTGCTTTACGATTACAAAGGGATTGTAGTTACAGTTTGGTCAGGACCACTACATTCAAAGGAAAATTGCTGTTTCTGTGTGCAGCAGTACAGCTCTGTTTAGGGACTTCCTGTGAATGGTGTGAATGGAGAGATGTGGTAATTAGTGGAAAACCAGGCTTGGTGCATCTAGAGCTTTTCTTCAGGTGCTGCCTCGGCTCTTACAGTGACAGCAAAGGGTGAATGAAGACATTAGAAATAAGGCTGATTGCTTTTCCAGCTACTGTAAACTTGTGAGAATGAACAAGAGAGAATTGAAGCCCCTCAGAAATAAAACCTGGGCAGAGAGCTGTTGTCAAAGCCTGACACTGCCAGGACCTGTGGACAGATGAAAGGAGTGGAGCATAGGCTGTAATCAACTCAGGGCTCTATAACAAATACACACACATGCACACACACATACACACACACATGGGGCCACCCAGGCTGCTTCCCAAATCTTTTACTGAGATCTGAAGACTAAAAACGCACCTTTGTTCTCCCTCTGAAGTGAGCGAGTATGTATATCATTTATATTATATCATTTTCACATTTTGTATGATGGTAGATAGCAATAACAGCTCGATCTGATTTAATTTAGGTGAAAATCGTGTCGTGGTCAAAGTCACAACAAATGTGAAAATCAGTAAAAGCCTCTTTCACTCACAATTTTTTTTAAGGTTCGTCTTCAAACTTCAGAACAATACACCAGGCCTTGTTGGACGTAAAGACCTAGGTTGGCTAAGCATTTGATTCATTGTTAGCCCAATGTTCATGTCATTATTAGGGATTTCAGTATTACTAATGTCATTAGGGTGAAATAACCACAAATAATCTATAAAATATTACTGACTGAAAATTATCAAGTTTTAGTATAGCCCTTGTCTTTCTGGTGGAGTTGCATTCTCTGAATGCTTTTGTTCTTCTTTTGGCTCCCACTCAGTTCATCTACACTATGCTTCTGTGTCTTTTTAATCGGTCTGAATTGGTATAGAGAACTGTGCAAAAGTCTTGAGCTATCCTTAATTTCTTTATATATTGCTTCCAGAAAGTCAGACTTCCTTGTCATTTTTTGAAGTTGTCTTGAGCAACAGCTGTCTAGCTTTTTGAAGGTCTTTCAGAGATTTTCTTTGGATATTGGCTGCTTTTTCAATGCAAGCTCTGCAATAGTTTGGGGCTGATTATTATTATTATTATTATTATTATTATTATTCCCAAGTGCACTGGCAATGCAGCCAAAGCATATCTGGAAAGAAAAACAAACAATGAAACACTACCAGTCATGGAGTGGGTCAGTCCATGACTGATTGAAGCAGCGTGGATCATTTTGACAATGAACGCGACAAGATTTGAAGATTTGAATTTAATGTTGAAGAATCAAGGTGGTCACCAAATACTGAGTTTGTTCGAACTCTGTTTTTGCTTTATTTAGTGTATTTTCATGAATGCTTGGACACATGTCAATGAATTGCTCCACATTTACGATTATTTTAGCAAAACACAGAATTGAGGGGTAGCTTAAGACAGTGCACAATACCGTACTGTGATGCTCATAAGGTGTCTTTTTGGCTGATTTATAGCAATGTCTCAGCAGGGTCTTAATTTGCTTTTCGTTTTAGCATGAGCTTACTCATGCTAAAATGCAAAAATAAATCTCACGCCTTGTGTTGAATGAATTGTTGTTGTTGTTGTTTTTTTAAAATCAAGCTGCTCTTTTCCTTCTTGTTTTAAAATAAAAACATCTAAAGGGCCATAAAATCACTGTATTTTGTTAGTAAGGCTTGCCTTAAACCTCTGAGATTGAAGTGCATTCATGGTATTGACTTTATTTCAGTCTCACTGAGTGCAGTGGCTTTATTTTCCATATAATACAGCATGCAAACATATAGTGGGAAACAGAGATGGCCTATTATTTTATCTGGATGCAGACGCTGAGCCCATTGCAAGGATGAGATATATATATATATACTGGTGGTGTGGGGGTGGTTTTGATAACATAGCAAGCTAACGAATCTCTCAGACTCCAGACATAGCTTCTTTGTCGATAACATTTAAACAAGTGGGAATAGACTGTCACCAAAAAAGGAAAGGTAGAGGAGTGAAAAATAGCCCAAAAAAAGAGAAGTACCTTTGTATTGTAAGCAGCTAAATAATCCAAATAGTCAGTCAGTCTGGACTAATGAATGCTAATTGTTTGGAACATATGTCTTTGTAACAGGGGACTCAACTCAACTGGTTCCAATGTTTGCAATGGAAGGTTTCTGAGGGACTGTGTCATTTTACAGTTAAATTGCTGTCCTGCAGAAACATCATCATTATTTGCAGGGGAATTTATGAGTTCTAATTTTAAAACTAGGGGGTTCTGGTTAGACTCTGAGTGTAGGAAGATGGGTGAATGTGAATTTTTATTTAATGTCAATTTCTGCATATTTAGTCAGCAACAGATTTGATATTTTTGGTGGTTTATAACAGTTAATTGTTATACTATCACCAATTTTACATAATTGCCAATTTGAATCCATTCGGTGCAAACTGATAACAGAATGATTCTGTCTTATTACAGTTTCAATGCATTTTTGAAACACTAAAGACGCTTGAAAGACTGTAACAGACTGTGATTAATCACAGACCTGGTCTCTGTCTTCAAAGGAACCATTTTGAAGGGAACAATTCATCAACCACTGTTTTTCCCAGTGTGACTGTAGCATTAGTATGTTTTTTTTTTAGGGTGCAACCACAACCATACCATACCTTGAAATCTTAGCTCATTAAACAACTTGTTAGTAAGTCCAAAAAGTTTCTTCTTAGGTTAACATATTGGCCAAATATGAAGGTATTCTAATCTTTAATTCTGTGATCCAAGCAGGGGTCACTGTGTCTGTCAGAGCTAAACTATTTATGCAAATAATATAGAAATCACATCACATCCAACCAGCGGAGAAAGAAAGCCCAGCATCCCCCCTACTCAATGTTTGTGTGCCTGAGTATTCACGGGTTAAAGGCCAAAGAAATGAGCTACAATCTGACTTTTTGTTGTATTCATTTTTCCTGAATTTCCATAAAAAGGTTAAGATGAATGAAAGTATTATGCACCAGAAACAGATTGCATTACTCCTTCTTTGTGTTGTGTTAAAGAACCAGAAGAACAACGCACTCAGAGCTTACAGTAAACTAATTGCATCCAGATGGTGCTCATTGTTCAATTAGATGAGTCTGTACTGTTTAGTTCTTGTAACACAGTAACAACGCATATAAACAAACTCTCACTAGTTGTCACGCGCTTTTATGCCGCATCTGTATTTGCAGTAGTTGCCACAGTAACTGGTTAATTATCAAGTCAGAGTGCAGAAAGTTGGCTTTCATGCCAGCTAAAAATACTTGGCTTCCAACAAAATTTTACTTTGGATTTAGATCTATGATAAATATATGTCATCCCTCCAGTGTTTGGCGCTACTTTAGGCATGCATTTGCGTATTGCTGAGCAACAGTGACTCTGTTTTAGGAGTAGGATTTATTAAGTGTGTATTCCAAAAGAAGTGATGCGCAAACTATTCCCCCATGGAGAGTCTTCAAATGATTGTAAAGCTGATTTTTCTGCTCGCTGAGTCTGTTTGGTGAATTACACGGTGCTCTAAAAACCAAATGCAGCTAATGATTCCCAGTAAATCAGATTCTCTGTTAAATTAAAATGTGTGCGTTAAGTCATGCATCACTGCAAATTAAGCTAATAAAAGCTGGTTTTGGGAATTGATGGCATCTATTCAGTCCTTTAATGGTAACATTTAATGTCACTGGCTACTCTGGTCCTGCAGAACAGAGAGAGAGAGAGACAGATGTCAAGGGGAGTAAATAAGTGTGTATAAAACAATGAGAACAAATGCATTATTTAAGACTACAAGTTTTTGAAATAAAGGTACTTTACAATGAAACTGAATATTAAGCTAATTTGGATCATGTTCAAATCAACGAGTTATTAATTAAAACCAGAAATGACTAAAGTACATTTTGACATTTTAGCTCAACTGACTGTTGAGCAGTCACCGATCTTTTAGAAGCAAGAGGCACTTTCACACGTTCTTTTAGACGTATTTGATGTTGACTTTTAGGCCATGCATCTGTTCTTTTATATTTTTGAAGAATTGTCCCCGAGCATGATGTGTTTTCTTTTTCTGGTGTTATTCGTATGATAGAAATATGGAGGGATTCAAATGTTAAAATCTGAAAAAACTGCACTGAGTGGCCTCTTCTTTAATTTAACAGTGTTGACAAGCTACAAAAAGCATGTGCATTAAAAGCTTACCCAAAAAAAGGAGCAGAAAATATGTACAGTCTGCAGTGAGTCTGCTTCACGCGTTTAATATTTTCTCCCCCTTATCCAGCGCCAGAAAGACAAGTCACGACAGGATCCTTCAATTAAAATCAGATGGTGTTTATTTGGTGAAATGCTAACAAAGTTGATCCACAGATCACAGAATCTGCATTAAATAAAGACCAAATTTTGCAGTTTACTCACCGGCTCAAACCTATCTTAACAGCGCCGCTGCTTACGCTGCCACAGAGCATCCCGTAATTAGCTGGCGGATTAAGGTGCACCTTACAGTTTAGCAGATCACAGCCGCACATTATAATTAAAGTAATTAGACCTCCTATCTCTCTCTCCGTGCTTCGGTAAATTCTCTCCCAGAAAATGAATAATATTGAGGCAGCTGAAATGAGATGGCACAGTGCCTTCCCCCCCCCATTTGCAAATATGAAACTTTCAGATGATGTTGCGGGGAAAAGCTGCGATGTAGCGCACAGTAGAAGTGTGAGGTGGCACTTGAGGAAGCTGATACTAATGTTGGATTCAATCTGAAAATAGATGGTCTTTATGAGAAGTAACCCCAGCACTACCATACTGATTATTTGTATTTGCAAGTCATTTCCTGTTTTATTTTGTAATTCCTCCTGCTAGTGTCACCACCTGTCGGTGTCAGTATTAGCTCCATTTTAATTGATTGGAAATTCAAACACATATAGTTGCGACACACGTAAATAAAAGTTGACAAAACAAAATAGCACAATGTGGGAAAATGATAAAAAAGAAACATGTAAAGTTAAATGGAATATAATTTAAAAAAAATGTAAGATAAAAAGAAGCTTAATGACTGAAAAAAACATACAAAAGTACAATAAAATTCAAAGACTATGATAACATTCAATTCAGCAAAATAGTTAAATAAAATAAAACAAACCAGACAAATGTAGTAAAAGTAAATGCAGAAAACGACAGATGCCTGAGGCTGCATTCTGGCCTCCTGACATCCACCAGCAAAACTCGACAACCGCCCCGAAATTCAATAAAACTTCTAACTTGGGCAGTATGCACATTTCCAAATATATATACTTTTAAGACAATAAATAACAGCTCTGAACTTTTAAAATAGCAGCTAGCAAGAGTGTCCCTGTAAGTTGATCACTGTTTTTCCTAGACAGGTGAAAAAATACAAATGAATTTTGAAATATACTTGCACGACTCACAAACTGAAGTCTGCATGGGAGGAGTAAGTAGTCTGGTTTCTTATCGTTCTGCAAATTTTAAGCTGCAAATATTGATTTTTATATCTTGTTAACTACCGGATCATCTTTTCATTCTGATCAAGCTACTCGCTGCTTTATATTCTTCATGTTCATTTTCTCGGACTGTTTTTGGATTTCTGGCCTCTTGTCTGCTCCTCACCTGCTTAGTTTACCCGATTGACTGCTTCCCCTGTGCCTGATCTCAAGCTTGCTTAAAGAGATTTGGATTGGGTTTGTATGCTGGTCTTCTATCACTGACATTATTAAGGAAATTTTCTAAATTAATGAAAAACTGTTTCCTCCAGAAAAAAATGATCAACTTCCCCTAATCGCTTTAACAGTCTCCTTCACAAACTATAAATCAAATGGAATAATTAGTTCACTGGTTGTAGGCACCATGTTAACTCATTCACTGCCATTGACGTCTATAGCCGTCAATTGCAGTGAATGAGTCAATGGGTTTAACTCATTCACTGCCAATGGCTGGCAGTGAATGAGTTAACTGTGACATGGCATGGATGACATAAAATTCTACAAGATAAGTAAAAAAATAGGAGTAATGTAAACCAATGCATGATACGGCCACAGGCTTATATTCCAAATTAGAAATTAAATTTCCATTTTGACTAAGATTAAATTCTAATGAGTGCAGGAAGATAATGATAATTATCTAGCAATGTTCCTCACTGCAGCTCGGGAGGATTTGGCACTCATGTCTCATCACATATTGCTTAGCCAAGTAGTATTTAAAGCCGTTATAGCGGATATCACATTGGAACGCCACGAGATTGTACATTATACTCTACTCAGACCTTTGTTCTTTCACAACTCACTGACCACAAGCAAGACGGTGCTGGGTCAGTGGTTAGAATAGCTGCCTCACATCATCATTTCCTGTTTTATTTTCTAACTCTGTCTTTTTACACTGTCACTTTAACCTTGTGTCTTTCCTTCCTTTGTGATTATTTGCTTTGTATCACCTGTTTTTTAGTTAATCAGTCACTCTATAAATATACAGTCTGTCTTTCACCTCCCACTTGCCAGATTGTTTTTGCACAAGTTTTCAAGTTCGTAATCATGGCCTCATATTTTTTTGCTTATGCTTTCTTGTATGTTTTTTCAGCTTTATATTCCTGCTTCATTTGCATCCGGGATTCCTTGTGTTTCTTCCTCATGTTTATGTTGCCCTATTGTTTTTACATCTTGTGATCCTCCTGTTCCTCTAGTTTTGCTTCATGTAGCCCATCTTGTCTTTTACCTCCTGCTCTTTCTCATATTCTTCCTTGTGTACTGCCTCATTATCTAACTGATCTCTTTTGTGCATGACTTTTTGGCTTGGTTGTAGAAATGTTGCTTCTTGTCCTGTCCCTGCTGGATTTGCTTCTCTCTCTGACTGGTCTCCTATGTATAACCATGTGTCACATGCATGGCATCACTTTTTTATACTCATGTTTTTGTGTTTAACTTTTGATCTTTGACATTGTTTTTATTATACAGCAAATTATGAACTCCAGTTACAGTTTTCAGTTGCATATGATGGTCCTCATCAGCTAATGTAAGTGAGTCACGTGTCATAAGATGATCTACAAGTGGAACATTATAACTAAACATTATAAATAAATAAAAAAGTATTATTAAATAGTAGTAAAAATGTCTTCTTCTCTCTATTTCTGTAGCTTAACTAAAAAAAGATGACATAAGAATTAAGACTCAGGCAGAGGGAGATTGGACAGGGGACAAAGAGAGAAAATAAAGCAGGCTTCCCATCAACATAATAATTATAGTTTGTTATGCAGCAGTAATAATGAAGTTAATTGCTTGCAAAACCCATTTTTCCACTAAACTGACTACCTTCTGCAGCAGCCCACTGACTAAAAGGCTTTCTGCCACTGAAATGACACATCAATAGTTATTGGAGCAATTAAATGCCAGATCCCACCCACTGACCTTTTTCCAAACCATTAACGATCTTATTCCCAAGTGTGCAGAAATCAATACATGGGTACCGACATGCAGTCGCTCATATCTGCACTGTGTTATTTTTGAACTTTAATTCAAAATCAGAAATTAAAGCATGAAGCAGTTAACATTACTAATTAAAATGTGCATTCATATTTTTACACTTCGAGGTTGATCGTTAGCTTCACCTGGCACAAAGGCTTGAAATTTGAATTAAGTGGTAACCATGTTAATGCAGTTTACTTGGTTTCACCTCTAAATCTCCTTGATGTTTTTATATTTACACTATTGTTCTGTTTTTAAATTTTAACACATATTGCATGACCATGTTTCTATGTATCATATTATATAAACAGTCAACAGTGATTTATATCTATAAGCTGTTAATTGTCTTAATCAGTATTACCAGAATAAAAATAAAAATGATTAAACTTTTTTTAAATGAGAAATAAAACATATAAAATATATCATTGAACATTAGGAAGAGGAATCTCGCTTCTATATAGAAAATTGGCATTTAATGAAAAGAATGAAGAGAATGAGGAATATATACTGTATTTCTTTCTGTTTTTGTGCATTTCCCAACACATTTCAAGCTTTCCTTCACGTGCTTACACACCAACTGAACTCCTAAGACAAAGCTCTGAAGCTACAAGGTGGGAAATGACTACCGGCTTGCATTAAGGTAGTGTAATGGTGGTCATTAGACATCATCATTATCATCAAAGTCTCGTCAGCTGATGGAAAAACCCGATAAGAGAGATTAGGTGTGTGTGTGGATAGCTGGCAGTTTTTCTTAGTGGCCATTAGATCCTTTGAAGTTGCTAAAACTCCAAGAAGAAGCAGCATCTTTTTACCCTTTTATGTTCTTTCCCTCACTGAGTCGTTGGGAATCCAATGACAACGGTACAAAATTTTAGAAGCTGTCCTTTTCACTTCCTGCTTTGGGCACAAACAGTTCCAAGTCTTGTTTGTTTGGTCTGTAGGTGATATTTAATACTTTTGTTGCAAATACTAACAATCCGCTTTATTATGGGAGTTTATTTTGGCAGCTTTCATCCTGCCAGTTCAAAGACTTCAGCTGAATCTTGGCCTTAACAATCCCCGTTTCATTTGGCAAAGCCTGATGGACTTTTCACTTTTATTTTCTGTGGAAGTTTCACTCAAAGTCATTTGAACTTGCTGCAGTGCTATTACTCTGTCTTTGAATAGACACGAGCCCCCCAGAAGTATTCTTTTGTCATCCTAAGCTTCTCCATCATGTCTTTAAGCTTAGTATTGTGTCCAGGACTCCAAATATTGCAAAGCTTCAGGAGGTTAAAGCTATACATTAAACACTTGTGAGCCACACTTTGATGGACTTACTCAGTTTGGTTGGCTTCTGAGAGCCAGAAGTAACTAATGAAGTCGGGCTTAACAAGTGGATTACCTCAATGAAGACAATGAATATTTACCTTTGTAGTTTCAGGTGCATCCAGTTTCTATAAAATTCTCTCTGTAAAACTGTATGAGACAAAAGCAGAACAGTTAAATATTATCTCTTTATACCCCTAAAAATGTACATCTTTTGATGTTATGTCATTAAGTAGCTTTGCATTGCAGTCTTACTAATTAGAAGCAGCATTACAGAAGTATTCAGCACCGGTGCAGTTGTTCTGAACTCCAGGATCAAACTACGTGAAGCGCTGCTCTACATGCATACGCTACAGAACCCTTTCTTCCTACTGGCACTGGGAACCAAGCAACAAAAGCCAGTGCCCAGGATCTTCCAAACATATTTTTTTGCATCTCTGCAAGTTGTACACAATCCAATCTTGGCAGCAGAGCCAATAAATAAATAAATAATGTCTAAAAATAGCACTCACAAGCAATTTAGAGTGACAAAATTTGAGGTTTGAGTGTGGTGGGGAAGTGAAGATGAAACAGCATAGTTTGCTTTGATCACCCCAGAATCTTGTCCCTTTCAAGCTAATTAAAAAGTAAAGACTCACCTCCCCTGCCATATTGCCTCCAGCTGCTGTTGGTCCAATGAAATTTTGATTTTTTTTTCTTCAGAGTTCTTATTGTCTGAGTTTTAATTGTGGGGACACTTTTAAACTTTGCACTCCCTGAATCTCAGTCTGACTTTGGAAAATCTAAACTCTTTAAAAAGTGGCATTGCAGTCATTAAATTGGTGTGTGTGTGTGTGTGTGTGTCATGGCAATATGTGCATCCTGGACACAACCACTGCAGCTACTATAACTTCCCCAAAGGCAATATCAAGTGCAAGGGGTTTACTGGTTTGTGGGCAGATTTTTTTCAACATGACATTTATGCATGCATCTCAAGGTGCAAGGTGCAGTCACAGTTTTTATAGGTGTGCATTTGAAATAAAACGATTGAATTTAAAGTGTAATGAGTGTTGTCCAGCCCATGAATCTTGACGTCAGATGATCGATCTGAAAAAAAAAAAGAAAAAAAAGATGATAGATATTACATCAGATGTAGATATAGTGATGCCAGTATTATCCACTGTGGTGAGAGCAGGGCTGTTCTGACCGTGAAACCACACGCTCATTTCCTGATGGCTTGGCAATCACAATTCAGTGGTGAGCGTAGTGAGCATACCCCAGATACACAGTACGACCAAGATTTAATGTTTTCGTTTTTTTTGTTCAGTATGACTAAAACTGAGTCTTGAGCACTCGACCGTCATCAGGAAAGTGTCAGACGGCTTATTTTCTATAGACTTCTATAGGACCCAAAGTACATTTAGCACCCCTCGATGGCCATTAAAGACAATGCAGGTTCTAGGCACTCCCAAGTTGGTTTAATTTTTTAGACCCAAAAGCTGTGTGCATCCTTTTTACCCCTCAGCCGTGAAAGGCTAATGGAGTATTGTTAGCAGCGTGGACACCCAAATTTATAAATCCCATAACTCGAGAATGAGGTGACGAGGCTTTTGAAACTACTTCAATGTTCATAAAATATATCAAACAAAATATCACATATAATCATTTCTACTGAAAGCAGCTTAAGCTGTCCTTATGGTATTGACAGAAACCTTTACTGCTCTGTGTGAAGCTAAAATAACGTTCTGTGTTTGTTGTTGTGTTTGTATATTTTAACATTAATTTAATATATTTTGACATCGTTTAGTTTGTTTATCCACGCTACTTTCCGAAGCTTACATTGATGATAGCATGTCTGGAGCACCACGCAAAGTAAATCTGACATTATTCCTGCAGACGAGTAAACACCTCAAGTAGAAAAAATTAAACGGAGACAAGAAAACAAGTTTACGTATCTTCAGCATTGCTATGAAGCTTATACACTGCAGCTGGTTTGTGTCGAGTGAATAACATAAAAGCAAATAGAAATAACCGGGGGTTAGAAACTAAGTAAGAGTGAGGAGAGGAAACTTTCATTTTAGACAGTCCTATTTTCCCAGCTTTTCCCAGCTTTTGGCAGCTGAGTCATATTTCACCGAGCAGCAGGCAGAGACTCAGCCGTAGCGCGTCTGGTCAAAGTCCTAGCGAGTTTCTCAGCAGTGACTTTCTCCCAGCTGACAGACAAAATTTGCAGCATTTTGCTGTCGCCTTATCGATTGGCCTGGTATCACTGTCATTTAAGCAAACTCCTCCAAGGACATGAACTGATCGATCGGCGGAGATGAGAAAAGATCTCTGGTACCGTGCAAACACGTTCACTCCCTCTTTCTCTCACGCTCACACCTTAGATGGATGAATTCGTAGCACTTTATTCAAGTGTAAAAAAGAGCTTGTAGTTTAGGCTGAGGGTAGCATTCATTGTATTGTATACCAAAAGAAAATCTTAACAGTGGCCTTTTGTCATAAAACACATGAATCTCAAATTTAACTGCTGGAAAAAGGTTTAAATTGAGACTCTAATAGCTGACAGTACTTTCTCTGATGAATTTAGTACCTGTACCTGTTTACATTCGTTTATGTCTTGTGACTCATTCTTGTGGTTTACAGTCTTTTAATCTGTGGTTTGTTCTCACTGTTCATGGTGGTGTGGTGGTTAGTAGTGTCATCTCACAGCAAGAAGGTCCTGAGTTTAAATCCACCATCTGGCTGGGGTCTTTCTGTGTGAAGTCCAGTGTCTCGGCTCAATAACAATAAATATGTTTTAGCTTTACAAATTTTTTTGACAAGATTTCTAAAATGTTTGTGTTTCTACACCACTAAAAAGATCTTTTGGCAGTATGCTGGTCTGAAGCATTCATGAGTGTGTTAACATACAGGACTGGACAGCCTAAATAATTTAAGAGCTATATCTTTGAGTCTAACACCCTCAGTTAGCATGTTAAATGTTGAAGTTTGTCAGAGTACAATTAGAAAAAGTCGGAACAAGTGCAGCTTGTTTGGGGGTGTTGCCAGGAGAAAGCTTCTTCTCTTCTTTCTTCTAAAAGGAACATGGATGGTCTGCAAAGTTGCATCCGAGCAAACCATAAGACTTCTGGAACAATGTCCTTTAGAAAACTTGTGATCAATGTGATTACAAAAATTGGAACATGGTCATTTTAGTGATGTTTAATTTACCAAGTTGAAATTATCACTAAATATGCACAAACGTGTTTTACTATCTAGAATCTAGACAAGCTGTTACCAAAGTGTCCTTGGTGTGATTCTCCATCACATGAATACCAAAATATATTTCATACCTACAATACATAAAATAAATGAATGATATTGCATTTCACAGACAGTGCTCTGGCAGTTCATTGGGTTAAATCTTAAGCTGATCCCTGTATATACCTGAAGGGTAACCTCACAACACCTTGACAGAGAATTGTAATTCCGCCTTAAGGCAGGACTTTAGTTAAAGCTATGTACTGCCTTACCGAGAGCACGTTTTGGGGGAAAACGCTGTCTGAGAGGATCAGTTAGGGCTGAGAAAGTCCCTTAAATTGTGTATACCGATGCTCTCACAGAGCCCCACCAGGCAGGATGGGTCTTCATCTAATGCTGAATATATGCTGTGTAATACTAAAATTAACCCAAATTTTCTCAGACGGTGCTGATCTACAGAAACTCTTTACATAGATCAGCACTGGCAGAAGATATTGGCTCATATCTGCAATAACCTTTAGAAGAATGTCTTTTACTGGCACACACTGTTCAGTGTCCGTGGGTGACAATGACGGCAATATTTGCAGGCTTTATCTCCCAGGCTGCACTTGTCATTGTTGTGGGTGCTAACGCATACAAACACGCACACAATAGTCTCTGCCTCCACATCTCTGCCTCTGACCATTTGTCAGGCAAATTATCATGATGAGTTTGGACATGGGCTCATTGGCTCATCAGGAACTTGACAATTTATGCTGGTGTGTGTGTGTGTGTGTGTGTGTGTGTGTGTGTGTGTGTGTGTGTGTGTGTGTGTGTGTGTGTGTGTGTGTGTGTGCAGGCCCAACAGCATCATGATTAGTGCATTTCATCTGCAGAAGTGTGCTGATGACTCTGATGGAGATTTTAGCTCGTCTAACCGTTACGTTCGCTTCCTAAGCTGATGAGCTGCTGAGCCGAGCTGAATAATTTAGGCGTGTTGATGAGGAAAAGATGTTTTATTTTGGAGCAAACCAAATTTTTCTTGGCCTTATTTTCCTCTCTGCAGTTTGTCTCTGATCTTTGGTGCTTCATTGCTCATTTGTGAACACAGTGAAGGAGACTTACAGTGAGAGGTCCAAAGGAAAACATGGGCTGTAATTCTTCTTTCAACATTATGCACTCCACACTGTATATAAATGCCACTTGTTTTGCACATATTCAACTCTGTATATTTTATATATTTTATTATTATTATTATTATTATTTTATTTTATTTTTTTACTATTTAATTTGTAAAAATGTGTATACACACACACACACACACACACACACACACACACACACACACACACACACACACACACACACACACACACACACGTAGGAAAATATTTAGTATACACATCCAGAAATGCATACACTATTATATATTGTACATATATTTATTAGTTTCAGGTTGGCCATTCTTGTATTTTGCTCGTTTGTGTTGTTGTGTTTGCACATCTCTGTTGCTTGTGGGGCTCGCACACAAGAATTTCACTCGCATGTGCTGTGCCAGTGTGCCTGCACATGTGATGTGACAATAAAAGTGATTTGATTTGATTTGATTCTTGGATAAAACTACCCTGTATACATAAACTAGGCTGTGTGTGTGTGTGTGTGTGTGTGTGTGTGTGTGTGTGTGTGTGTGTGTGTGTGTGTGTGTGTGTGTGTGTGTGTGTGGATGGATTGCATGGGTGTACTGATGTTAGTCAATCTTTTGACCACAGAAGGAGAAGGTACAGTCACAAACAAAAGATATTTGCAGGTCCATGTATATCTTACTTGTGTAAATGTAAATTTGTCTGTGTTATTTTGTAAATACTAACGCTATTGTTTATTTCACACACATGGAGAGATGTGTGGAGGTCAGGGAAATTGCCTTTCATTGTTCTTGTAACAGTGACAGTAAAGAGCTATTCTATTCTATTCTATTCTATTCTATTCTATTAATGGGTAAATTGAAATAAAACAGCACAGGAGACAAAAATGAACAAAAAAGTTAGAAATTCTAACTGTAAACAGATAAAACAGTCTCCACACTCAGATAAGTGTCTCCGGTTACAGAGTTAAAGCACTATAAAGCAAGCACATCTGAAGCAGAACACAAAAGCCTCTAAGGTACATTCAGTGTTAACCAGATTACCAAACAACAACGCTACAAACAAGGAGACACGGGGCAGACTCCTCACTTTAAATCACTGCTATCTCAAATGACAAACTGGCAGCTCTTTTGAGTCAGCCGCTGTAATTAGTATTAGAGCCTTGGACTGGGACACCTGCCCAAGAAGCAGAGGAAGCTGGGATGAAGAACAAGTACACAGTAGGCACTAATTGGCCTACAAGAAAGAGTGGACAACAAGGGGGAGGAACATAGTCATATGGCTGTAACAGCTTGAAATACTTAAATATGTCAACAGCTATAAATTTTGGATAAACATTCATGAGCATCAGGGGACCAGTTCTGCTGACTTTAGTGATCCCCTGGCCTGTTCTCTGACACCACTATGAATTATCTATACTGGCATTTTTTTAAAGTCCAAGTCTAGCTGTAGCTGTCACGAGCTGAAAGCAGGGACTCAAGCGCAGAGCAGGTTGATGTCTCAGAACACGATTTATTTACACACCCGTGCAATAATATATACAGTGACGGGAAATTCAGGGTTCCAGGGGATTAGGGGAAGGCTCTCTCTCTCTCACGCTCGCTCACGTCCTCACACACGTTCGTACCGCGGGGAGGTCACAGGTCCGGGAAGATAAGCTGGAACAGGGAAAGGGAGACATCAATCACAAATCACGAAGGCATAAAGGTGTAAGACCACGGGAGCTGGAAAGGTAGACTAACGTCAGTAGCGCAATCATCCCGCGATGAGAGGATCTGTGACCCAGCCTCAAATAGAAGACGGATAATCAGCTGATCGCCAACAGCTGTGAGAGCCAAGGGCGGGAGCCAGCTGTGAGCTCCGCCCAGGCAGAGAGATAGGGGGAGAAAGAGAGAAAAAACACAAGTGTAGCCTTGTGAGGCCGGCTGGGCAGGCACGGGGACCATGACAGTAGCTGGATTTCCATTAAATGTAAATCCTATTAAAGACTAAAGACAGACCAAAACCTCACACACATCACTTCCTTTAAGTCAGCTACTAAACACACATGGCCTGCTAGACCATGGCAATCATAAACGTTTAGCAAAGATAGTACTTATTTGTCACCTTCTTGAACTCCTACTTAAAATGAGTTTTTCCACAGACCTGGGTCAGTTTTATTAAAGTTACCTCTTTTTGGTTTGAGATGAGCTAAAGCTGCTACAACCTGCAGGGGAGAGAGACGTTAAAGAGGAGGGAAAGCTCTTCTTCTTCTTGAAATTGAACCTAAAACCAGTCTGTGGCTGCTTGATTATGGCCAAAATCATAATTACTTTTTCAGTACTGATGATTTAAGGCACTTTTATTTTCCATTTTTATTTAAGTGGATTTCTATGAACTTTTACTATAATTGAAGTGAATAAATGTGTCCGATCAAATGTACAGAAAAGTGATGTACTGGAAGCAAAACAAGATGATTATTTTAAAACAGAATCTGACATAGTAACTGTGTGATTTTGATAATCTCATTTTAGTAACTGGTAGAAACCAAAATAGAAATTGAAACAAAATTTTAGTTAATTGCACAGCCATAGAGCAGTTTTACAGGATCATTAGCATAATGTCTTATTGGCATCTTATTATTGCCAGGACAGTAAATGGTAATGCATGATGTCAAAATCCATGTAATAAATGTTAGTTCATATCTATTGCATGTATTAAGATATACTATGTGCTAATAAGGTTGTATAAACAGTAATAATAGTATTATAAACATTAGATTAAGCATTTACCAACACAACTGTTTAAGAAACTTATTAGAGTTTCTTATAATGTAAATAAACCTCATACACTAATGTAACTTCACATTAATGGCTCTTTTTCCACAGTTAAACCTTTATTACTATTATTCGTTGCTTTATAGAATTAATAAACACTTTTTTCTTGTTTTTAATTAGACATGAACTAGGCTTATTTGCAGCTGAGGTATCTAAAATATAAACAAGTTAATCGAATGTTTCATTGCACACTTATTAACAGTTTAATTAAATAAAAGGGCCTTAATATTTAAGCTTTAGCTGCAATGTGAAGTGTTCCTAAATTAATACCTTTACACTGAAAATCAAAAGAGAACAACACAACCAATCTTGTACAACAATAATTTGAGTCAAAACGAGGTGATAAAGTTGGATTTTTGGCCAAACGAAAGCTGGACAGTCCTGTTCAACTTCAGTGGTTTACAAAATCAAATGAGAGGCTTCATCCCACGCCTGAGTATGTCTTTGATTATAAAGTGACTTATTTCTCTCATTGCACCGCTCTGCAGCTGTCAGCAAAAACAGGGTGAGTGTGTGGGGAATAAACAATGAAAATCTCAAAGACATCAGCACTTGTCAAGCTACATGCACTACATTTCTTCTCCCAGTAAGGCATGGCAAAGAATAAAAAGTGGGTGTCTAGTGTCAGTGAAAGCTTTTTCCTCCTTTTCTTTCTCTAATTTTTTCCTCTGCACTCTTTTCCAATTCTATTGATGGACTTTGGCCCAAGTAAACAAAGGCTCTTTAGCACCCAAACACAGTTCAATGTGCTGAATTATTGACTTGGTTTTTCAAAGAGGCAACGCAGAGCTTTGTTTCTCACGGCAGGGAGAGAAGCAGAGGACGGGTGTCTCACGGTTTTTCATGTGGAAACCCATGGAACCCATTTCTGTCCTCTCCCTCTCATTCTGCTCTGAGCAGAGGATCACAGCACTGTCAAATTATTGGATGGCCGCATGTATTTTTGGACAGATTTAAAGGTCAATCTCATGCACAACAGTTTGCTTGTGTTATTTTTATCCCCAGCAATACACAGCGTCAACCAATTTCTAATTCATCACTGCAAGGCATCAGATATGGAGAAGATATAGCAAAAAAATCCATAGTATGTTGATGTTTCTCTTGTAAAGGTGAAGACTTGCAAGATTTACTGTCAGTTATATATGAAACATTAATATCTACTATTTAAGTAAGTAAGGCTATGTGAAATTCATAGCTTATCCTTAAGAGATCACTGATACTTCTGAGTTATTAGAAACATTAAGCAATGGAATAGGAGGTTTTAGCAGCTTTATAGCAGCTATATACAGTACCACAGTTCATCTCTACTAATTGTATGTCAGTAGCATTAGAAATATTTATGCTACAGCAGGACTATCAAACTGAGGCCAAAATATGAAGTTAGAATTGCATTAAGTTCTTATTAAGTTCTTCATCATGTCTGGTCAGTCTGGTCTGCGTTCCCAGAAAAGCTTCCAGCAAACCAGCAAAAATTCAGCAAATTGTCTCACCATTAATCGTTTCAGTAAACCACAACAAATATTGGTAGTATGGCAGATAATCTTGAATTTGCTTTTTGTTTTTTGTTTTTTAAGTGTATTTTATAATGGCCTGAACATGACACTATAACTGTTGTGGCTCACATTAGGTCTTTAGGGTTCACAGGTCTTGAGACCAGTCTGCAACTGGTTTCTGGTTTCAACTTGTTGCTGGAGGTTGCAATGAAATATATAGTGCTGCACCAAAATCTCCTCGTGAATGCTTTATTTGTTAGCAGATCGTCATGGTTGTAGTTTACATGGAAGCCCCCGGCATGTCTGCAAACACTTATCAACTTCTCATTAAACACCAGTGAAACTATAACAAGTGCAACGTGTGTGTTTACAGTGCAAACAGGAAGTGGAGAATGCTCGCCTTCAAAGCAAAAGTTTTGTCCTTTCAAATGTGTTGATTGCAGCATTAAGGTGAATCTTTTATTTTGCAGCTGAATAGTAGAGTTCGGTTTGCGTCACTCGGAGAGTAACTGGCGAGGGTTTGGCCATCTTATAAACGTGAAGTATTTGCCAGCTTTGGAAAATTAAGCACGCATATTTTTATCACAGTCCTGGTGATTTTTTTTCCTTTGGTTAAAAGGCAAAAAGGCATTTAAGGACAAACCCCGTGAGGACTCCTCATCCAACTCGACTTCTCAAAATTGTGAAAAATTTTCTTTTCATTGATTTAGGGTGATGGTTGAACATTATAGTGGATGCTTCAAACACCTTGTCTATAACACCAAGTTTGCACTAAGTACCAGCTGTTCTTCATAAAGACTTCATTGGACTTGATTGTAAAAATATTGTATGAGAAGTTCTTTCTCTCCTTGAACCGCGTTGGGAGCTTCATCCTCAAAACATCAATATCACCTTTCCTTTTCATCTTACAGATTTATTATTCCGCTCTCATGTTTCTTTACTTTATCCTCATGCTTTGATGTTCTGCTGCTAGCTCCCGTATTAATATTTTAACACAATATGCCCAGCATAGCAGTCCTAGCATGTTAGCTGAATACTGCTGTTAATTGTCTAGTCAGGTGTAAAAAAAACAAAAACCATATCAATATTGTATTAAATCTTTATTATGATCCTGTACATTATCTAATGTGTTTCTTCCCTCTGTTGCAGGTTATCTATGCACTGAACACGAAAAATGATGAACACGAGGCAGCCATCGCTACTCTTAAGGAGGCTCATGAAGAGGAGGTGCAGCAGATTCTTTCTGAGACCAGGGAGAAGATACTCCAGGTTTGTGTGTGTGTCTGTCTTACTTTAAATTTATTAGGTTCTTTAGAACTGTGCACATCTAGGCATGGTCCCATATTCCTTTTATACAGAACAGACTTTCTCCTGGCAGCCCTTCCAAACTAATCATGCATATTCATCTTTGTGTAGTGGTTAACACATTGACCTAATGTGCAAGAGATCCCTGGCAAATGATTTAGAGTTGTGTCACAAAGGGCATCAAGCATAAAAATTTGTGCTAAATCAAATATGCGGATCCCTCTTCTGTGGAGATGCGTTGCTAATAAGGGAGCATCTGAAAGAAGCACAGGCCTCAGTTAGCATGATAAATGTTAATTGAGATGTAGAGCTATATGTCAGATTAGGAGTCTGAGATGTAGCTCTTGGGGTTTTTTGGTTTTTTTTTTTGCAATTTCTCTGATTAGTGGTGTTACAGAGGTGCTCACACTTGTTGATGATTAATTAATCAAGCATTTGATTAGCATCTCCTGGCTGCTACTTACCCACTTAATTCCTATGGAAGCAGTGAGGGTGTACTTGGTTTTAGAGAATTATGAAACGCTAAAGATGGCGATCTCATCCCCAAAGAGCCATACAACATTTGAAACAGGAAATGGTTAAATCAATCATGTCATTGCACAGATGCATGCCCACATTAGAGTTTCACAATCATTTCAAAAGTCACGATATGTACGTATGCATAGCAGAAGTACAGCTTTATGGGGGAAAATCTTTTTAAAGCTTTTCTTGGAGTTTTTTTGAGCACTTTTCAATGGATTTGAATGATTATTCCTTTCATCCAGTATCTCAGTGACCATTACACTAAAATTCAATTATTCAATTCAAAATTACTCCCAAGTTGTGAGATAAGAAATATATAATGCTGAACAATCAGGTCTATAATTGGACAGTTAGTGAGGATATAAGTATAGTACATGTAGTAGTAGTAAAGCTGTACATACATTTAGTTTTCAGACAGAGGAGATGTTTGAGTTGGGGCTTTAGTAAAAGCTGCAGTTCAATCCGTTTGTTTGTGGATTGTTTGAAAATGTCTGCCTGATGGTAGGAGCTTAAACAAATTGTGTCCAGGGTCTGCAATGTCTTTGATGATTTGCTTGGTCCTCTTCACACAGCCAGTGATCTAGAGATGTTGTTTCTGTGCCAACAATATTTCGTGCTGTTTTCATGACATGTCGGGGGGCTTTTGCTCCTGTCCACAATACAAGGAAGTGGTTTAAGAGCAAAACTGCTGTTACAGTGCTGTCCATTCATATTAAGTTCATATTATGAATCAAGTAGAAGCTTACAAGATATCAGGCTTTTAGATCTAGGAGTCTCCTTGCCAATGGTTTCTGAATAACCCACTGTTGTATACTCATAGTATACTCATAGGATCAGAAACTCAGACTCAGACCCCAATCCAGACCTCCTGTATGGGGTAACTGGGATCTAACACAGTGTTTGGCTTTTTAGTAACATGCAGACTTGGGGAATGCAGATAAAATGAAAGAGAGAAGACGGCGTTGTGGGAATCTCGTTAGACCAGGTTCATCCATGCAGAAAGGAGTTTCAGGAGTCTCAGGACCACTGCTGAGACATGTATTGTAGCAAGCACTCAGTATCCAGGAGAACAAAGATGTCTGCATGTGCTGATATAATGTAATGCAACCCAGGGCGAAGTCGTACTGAATCTAAACGTCTACATCTGACTCTTTAGTGGTAATATAAAAGGAGGAGGATGAATATTATGTAAGCAAAGCCTATTTTCGAAATTTAGATAATAGAAATGTATCACAGGTGTAAAGAGAAGCTGTTCTCATAGGCCTTTGTTCATTTTGACCTAAAAGATAAGATTAAGATAAGATCTACTTTATTTATCATAAAAGGTGGGAAAGTCGTTTGTTACAGCAATTAAAAATGAAATAAAGCGTAATAAAATTAGACGCAATGATATAATAAATATAATAACAGTAATAATAATAGGTGGACAAAAGGCTGAAGAGGAACTAAAGTCAACTTTATAATAGATTTCAACAGAAAACAGACATCATTATAAAATCACATACAGCTGATGATGTAGCTAAAATACATCAGGAGCGCTGCACTGTGATCACCGGTGAGCTCAGACCATATTTGAAATGAAGTCATCAATTATGAATCACGTGAATATTAATTATTTAGGCCTATATGTCACGTCATTACTCTTGATGACAATGCCTCAATGACGATGCTTCTCTGTGAGTAATGTGACCAACCTCGATCAGCTAAACTTGAATACGCAGACATCGCCTCACTCTGCTTCTCTATTAAGTTTCCCTGGAGGCAGTGTTTACTGGTGTGCTTTGAATGCAAATTTAATTAATTTAGCCGAATTGGATGTACCTATTTAATCTTTTAATTTTCATTTTCATTTGTTGTCATAATGAGGAAAATCAAAGCCTAATTTAAATTCTGTGCGCATCAGCCAATCTTTTAAAGTAATTTTAATTAAAGCTGAAATCCAGGATGGTTATTTACCGGTGTTTGTATGCAATTTATGTCCCATAATATCTCAAAATGATCAAGTTTTGGAGGATATGAAGTGTACGACATATTGTGCCTTGTCAATCACAGAGTAAGCATCTCCACACATGCTGTCATTAAAATGCTAGATTTGGATGATAGCGAGCACTTCACTGAACTTTAAATGTTTGTCACAGTACAAGAGCAAGATCAGCGATGAGATGGACCTGAAGAAGCGGATCCAGTCTCTGGAGGAGTCAATGGAACTCCACGAGAGGATGAAGAGGCAGGCCCTGGCCGAGTTCGAGAGCTACCGTCAGAGGGTGGAAGACATGCAGCTCTGCACTGAGGCTCAGGTAAATGGAAGAGTGATGTGATGTCTGTGTGTGCTGGAGGCAAGAGGCACCTGTGTCTGCACTCACAGCTGCAGGTAATCGCTATTAAGTCTGTTTCTCTGTCCTGCTGTGAAGTGGAGAGTCTCTCTTTGTCTGCATCAACTGCCTCAGATTGCTGTGAGCGGTCAGGGTTCATTCAGGCCTCATTTTCATTTCTTTTTTCAAGGAGTCTGTAAATAGAGTCCAGATATTATTCAATACATTTTTAAATTTAGTCACGTATATCCACGAGTTAATCCAGCTACATGATGACTAGAATGAGCTCCGTTTACCTGGAAACACCAACGTCATGCCATCACTTAACAGATTTTCTTGCACATTTTAGTAGGTTTCTTTAAAACAAGTCAACCAGAAGAAACTCCCCCATAAGAATGTGAGATGATGATTTATTGAGAATGATTTGGCCCACTATAACTCCATTTTTGATTTTACTAAGATGTGAGCAGGGCCTTGCAGAGAAACAGGAAACAAGGAGGCCTGGGTCATCTAGTTAAAAGAGGAGTTGTGCTCATGGTGAGACAAAGGAAAAGTTGGATCAGAGAGCGGGAGAGACATAAAAGAGAGAACTTGGCTTGGTCTAACCTTTGAATGTGTTGCCACAGGAAAGGCCAAGAACCCATCAGAGCGAAGCGCATGGGGGAAATCAGAAAATGCAGCTTTGAATATTAGCCTAGGAAATGGGAGGCACAATTTTCAGGTTCTTGTCGATTGCCTTAAGCCTTAATATACGAAAATACATGGAAAGCAGCAGAGGAAGGATTTAGATTCTTTACTTTAGTGAAGGCAGCAATACAACAAAATGAAACTACTCTTAGATGTAGCTTAGTGTCCAGAACCAGCATTCTTTGTAATGTCGTGCAATGGGCACAAGTTGAGTTGATGGAAAAAAAGCCCTCGGCTTACTCGATCTACAACATGAGTTTATGGTCTCGTTAGATGAATAAAACATGAAGTTCATTTTGTAAATTAGGATCCTCATCACAGTGAAAAAGGAGGGTAGGGTTTGCTGCAGCTCAGGTATATACAATATTTCTCAGTTATCAAAACCCTGCCTAATATCTCCCATTTTAAAACACCAAGATGGTGAGAGCAAAACGATTCAGCAGGACCTCACTAACCAGTGGGTGATGCCACAGTGGGTGCACGGTGCATCCATCTTTTATATACAGTTATTTGAGTAAAAATACAGACGTATTAGTGCCAACTTTTTTGGACACAGCCTTAAATAGAGGCTTGCAACTAAAATATAAATATCAAAACAGATGATTACAATGACCAGAGATCACAGACATGCTGTAAGCACCCAGTGCACCTTTTCTATAGTCTTTCATTTTCAGATTCAGAAGCTGGCAATGTCTGTTCTGTTAATTAAACTCGAGGAACAACTGGTGTTATTCTGGTACTATTCCAAAGTAGATCTGCCTGTTAGGATTACAGTAACAATAGACAGACCACAGACTGTTTGACACAATAACAGCTGGGAGAAGTGAACATTGCATTGAAGTCTTAGAGAGATACATGCACTCATCTTCTTCACATCTGCCTGGATTGCAAGTCAAATGCAGGATGTATTGAACAGCTGGATCTGGCTGCCTCTCGGATGCAATCACATCTAGTTTCTTCGATATCCAATAACAATCCAGTCCTGCTAAGACACATAAAGAGATATAATTTAAATTCGTTTTTTTTTCCGCACCTCGTGTAAGTAGGAGAGGAGTACCTCTCTTATTGCTATGCTGTAAATTGCCTCTGCTTTGTTGTTTATAAGTTTATGAGCAAGCCAGTGTGTATGAAATCATCCCCATGTATATGGCTGTATATGACCTGGGAGGACAGTGAAGCGTGTAACTAATCTCTAACAATAGCTGACCAAATGAACATCATTATATAGATTTATGGAGTGTGTGCAGCTCTCTGATAAAAAGATGCAAAGGCAGGAATAAAGAAAAATTGACTATATGCAGGAATTTATGATTTAGAGCAGGGATGTCAAACAAAGCAGCCTGGGGCCTGAACCAGGCCACCAAAGCCCACTGGATGGCTTTGAAAAGTAAGACACTTGTACGGACAGTTATCAGTACAATATACATCATCTCACAACACATCTGGACTGTTTGGTAAATGGACTGATACTTGTACAGACAAAAAGAGGATTGAGAAGTATCATCCACAGAATCAGAGAAACACAAATATAGAACAAGCCTGGAAGGAAAGAAAACTACTGATATGTTTAAAGACTCCAGACCAGTGGCTAATGAGGGTTAGAGTTAGAACAGTGTGTCGGGAGTATCATGCCGTGGGGAAGCTTCGCTACATCTGGATCTAGGAATCTCGTCAAGATGGATGGACTTGTGAATAAAGAAGGATATGTCAGGTTTTTAAAAGGCAGTAAAACAGGTCTGGGTCATCACTTTTCCGACACAACAACCCAAAACAGGCATTGAACTACCTCCAGAACAAAGTTAAAGTTACTTTTGCATTTTCTAGATTCACTTATTTACAGCACATATGCAATAAGACATACTGTTAAAATGATCTGAGGATGTTCATCATGTGTTTTGGAAATGGATATTTCACCACATGTTATTATGCAGTGGTTTTACTGATCTAGCCCATTAAATAAAATGACATCCCTGATTTAGAGTGACGCTCAAAGAAATAAAATGCAAACACCCAAAGGCTGTAGTCTCCACATATTAACCCATATTCATTATTAGCAGCGGTGGGCACCTGTAAGGCCTTATTCTGGTCAAGGGCACAGCGAGGGGAGCATTATCCTAGCATGTTTTGGCGGCAGGAGAAGCCAGGTCTCCTGGAGGAATGATTTGAACCAGGAACCCACTTGCTGTGAGGCCACAGTGCAGCAGAATGAGCCACCGTACTGATGGCAAATATGCAGATGTGTGTCTGTGTTTGTGCTTGTGTTATTATCCCTGAGTGTTTTTTTCCCTGATAACTGTCCAAGCTGTCAGTCATGGGTGTCTCCTACTTTTATCGTGGTTGATATGCCACTTCTGTACCCTTTGAGACTAGAAAATTTATGGCTAATAGTTAGTTGGTGCTGATTGTGTAATTAGCTACTTTAGAGAATGAAATGCAGTCAAATTAAATGAAAGGTATGAAAACGTATTAGTAAATCTTCCCCTGACAGATGGTTGTTATGTGCCTTAAAGATTTTATCGTAAAATGTTTAGTGTTTTTCTGATCAGGTACCTTAGAGACCACTTTTCTGCTAATCAATATAACATATAATATCAATGGATTGAGGCATTGTCAGAATGATAACTTCCTATGTCAATACTAGATGACATTTTTCTTGTAATTTTTGAACAATGACCTTCAGAGCATTTTCTGCTCACACACTTTGTTTCTGTTTAGTCTGCTGCTTTTTACTGCTAATTTAGAGCAGCCAGGTCGGCAGCCAGAAGGTCAAAATCCCCCAAGCCAGTACACCACCGCCTGGCTTAGACCTTTTGAAAAGTCGCGCTCTGTAAGAAGCCTACAAAACCCATAAATCAATTCCCCTGTTGGCTCAGCCTTTCATTCCCGTCTTCTTTGGCAGCACACGCAGCGTGTGGTGTCCATGTCAAGGGAGGTGGAGGAGATGCGACGGTCCTTTGAGGAGAAGCTGCGTACATTCAGCCAGGCACAGGCCCAGTTCGAGCAGGAGAAGAGGGCCGCGCTGGAAGAGCTCAAGGCTGAGCACAGACAGGAAATCCAGGAGCTTCTTCGCAGCCACCAGAGCCAGAACGCAAACTACAGCAAAGACCAGGAGAAACTGGTACAGCTCCATAAAGCCGAGGTAACACACTCGCTTCTGCAAAAGTAGAGCAGCTCTTGAAAGCCAAAGCATCAAACTCTAAACCACTACAGGGAAGAAGAAAGAAAGTGGGACAGCGATAATTACCAAGTTTCCAACTCTTTGTTCTACCTTGCCTTTCCTTATACAACATTTTAACGCTAGTATAGACTACATGCATTTTATAATGTAATTTATAATCGTCTCTCTACAGCAAAAGCATCAGAGACTTCTGGTTGCTTAATTTTTTTTAAAATAAACTGACTCTACTTAATTCGAAATGTGCCGTTTCTTTGTGTCTCCATGTTGGACGTTCAGGTTGATTCTCTGACAGAGCGGGTGGAGGAGCTGAAACAGGACAAGAAGAGACTGGTGGAGGAATACGAGGCCAAACTCAGCAAGGTACAGTACATTAAATATAATAACCATCATTAATAATTGGTAAACAAACTGGTAAGCAAATATGAGTTAATAAATCATTTATTGGGCATTATTTTATTCAGATGCCTTCTGTGTTAGTCCCCCCCCCACCCGTGTGTTTTGTTTTCCTTCCACTTCCAGTTCTCTTGCTCTCGTTGTGATTGTCTGCCCTTCCCAAACTGTTCACATGTCCTTGATGCTATTCAGTCACTTCGTATCGCTCCTCCAAACCCTTTAACTGCTGCTAGGGACAATATACAGTAGTGTTTGTTTTACTTTGGAGATCCAAGTTAGTGGGCCAACTCTATCCAGAACCTGCAGTAGATGGAGAACTGGTACCACTATGTTCTAAGACTCTTAAGTCCATTGTTATTTACTCTATTTATTAATGTTTTCAGGAAAGCGTGGGTGTACTCTCCTTCCCTGCTCTCACTACTGCTACAGTCTAATTCTGTCTAGAGCCAACCCAAAAAACCTAATACTGAGTCCAGACTGAAAGGTGCGATCTTTTAAAAATAAGCCTAAATAAAATAAGGATTCAAGAGGATTCAAGCAGAAAAGGTTTGCACACACAGTGTCTCATCTGGCATTTCCAGAATCGATTCACTCCAGGCTGTGCTAAATGTCCTTGGATTAGTAATAGTTAAAAAAAGGCCTGAAAATTTAATTTGTTGGCACTATAGTGTTGACGCTGCTGAAAGTGAAGGTTGTTATCTGCAGATCTGTGTACAGGAAAAGCCATAGCTGCACTTAAGGACTGCATTTAGATGCTAGTAATTCAATAAAAAAAAGCATCCTCGTCGGCAGTAAACACTGTCAGGAAAGTAATTTTGGCTCCAGCTCTAAATGTTTTTAGACCTTTCGATATAAAATTCACATTGTCATTAAAAAGAGAAAACTGAGGCTTATTAATTAGTTTTACACCCTTCATGTTTTTGGCTTAAATCTTTTCCGCAGTGGTGAACACTTTCACAAGTGTGCGTTTGTCCCCAGGCTCAGGCCTTTTATGAGCGCGAGCTGGAGGCCATGAAGAGAACCCAGCAGCTTACCGCCGACAACCTCTTGGCATGGAAACGCACTGAGGCCGAGCTGCGACGGGAGTTTCAGACTCAGGAGGCGGCGCTGCAGAAAACCCTCGGAAAACTGAGGGCCGAGCTGGCCAGGGTGTCGGACGAGGCTCGGGAAAACCGGGAGAGGTCCTACAAGCTGCAGTCGTCACTTAACACTGCAGAGAGCACCGTCAAAGTGAGTGTGAACCCTCACCTGCTCATCCAAAAATGAGTCAACAGAAGGTGGACGGAGGCGAAGTAGCCGAAAATCCTGTCGTTTTAAGTGAGCTGATGTCTCTTTTTATAGACGGCTTGCAAAGATTTTGTGCCTGTAATCAAAGATAGATTCAAATTAAAACAGGGAACAAGGTCCGTGTGAAGAAATTCAATAAATGTATTCCTTTCTATATGGATAGTCACTTTATAGATTAAATTATGACGAGTAGATGTTCATCAAGCGGTCCAACCTGAGCCTGAGCCTTAATTTAACATTCATAGATTTCAAAAATGATATTTTTATATTAATGGGTCAAATAATAGGGGATCTCACCGTTTTAGGGCCTTCAGCTTGATTTTTTTTTTTTATTGAATGCTCCTACAAGAACTGACGATGAACATAGGAGAGCAATTAGCAACTAAAGCCAGGTATTTCCTTGAAGTAGGGAAGTGAAACCTAAACAGGTTGTATTCTGTGCTTGTATACATTTCAACCAAGTGCAAGGTGGAACTGAACTTTTTCACAGGGTATCAAGGGTTAGGGTGTGGTGAAGGAGGACCCAAAATTGTAGGCATGGAGGCAGTTTAACTAAAGGCGAGCTCTTTAATGAGCTGATAAGTAAACAAGACATGAGCAAAAATACAAAACCAAACAGGAAACTAAATGCAAGCTGCTTAAACTAACTCGGGCAAAGAAACACTCAAAAACTAAGCCTGGGAAACAGAACAGTAGCATAAATGGACCATAACATGACAAAGCACAAAGGGAGATACTGCATATACACAGGAGGGTGATTAGAAGAAGTGGAGACACATGAGAACACAGCTGGAGCAAAATAGACATAATGAAGAAAGGGAAGCAAGACTGCACATGAGACAATGACTATCAAAATAAGACAGGAAATCACAAACACTGAGATACTGACACAGTCATATGGTAGAGACACAGAGAGAGAATGCCCACCGGGGACCCTACGAAGGACATACACAGGTGAGACTAGGACATGAAAGGGAACTGACTAAGTTAACAAAAGACTACGAACTAGAAACATAGCTCACTTCTCAAAACAAAATACAACATGCAAAAGTTCAAAAAAAACACAAACACTGGGAACAGACCCAGGGATCCTAACAGGAGGCTCACTTTAAATTGGGTGAGGATGTCATTTAGCCATGCTGGGCTGTCTTTATAGAAGGATGGTTCCTTTGTGTCTTGATCTCAAACAGTGAAGCACAGGTAAAATGGTTCAGCTACGTGTCGTAAGAGGTCTGGTCTAGGATGTAAGAGTGATGGTAGCATGGAGAGAAACTGCAGACCAGTCCCTGATTCTGTAGGGAAATAATGTCATCAAACTTGGTGTCCTGCCTGAGTTTAATACATCCATGTTGCATAGTGTCATGCAGTGAACTTATAAGATTCCCCGGATCATGCAGTGTGCGGGTGCCTTAAAGGAGAGTGTTTGTTAAAACATTTAGTTGTTAAGGCAAATAGAAACATTCGCCAAATTAACGCTTCAAGTTGGCTGCTAGTCCAGGTTGTTCAGTCAATCATATACTTTTCATCTCTGTAATATTCTCGATATTTGTAATTGAGCTATTTGTATATATTACAGCTATTTCTCATATATTCTAAACTTTGTAATATACTGTATTGTTTAATTAGTTCAGTCTGTCACCGTTATTGTCTTGGAGCAACTGTAACCCACATAATTTCCTTAGGGATTATTGAAGCATTCTGATTCTGATTCTGATTAAGTCATTAGGATGATGACATGTCAGCAAGATTGTATTTAAACTTTGTGTCCCTGCTCGTCTTCTCTCTGTAATTTAGAGGAGGAGCAGATCAAAAATGTCCAAGCTGCTGAACAGTAAATGATTAAAAACAGTGTGCTGCGTTTCCACAGCCTACCTGTGTACTGAGATGCTTAACCGTACAGTCTACAAGTAATTTGTCCCATTATTCTAAAACGGTTGGCTGTTTCTGTGCCATTAAATATATTCTAGGACAGTTTAAGCAGACATATGAGCAGGGCCTTTCTGCACACTGCTGTCTCTCTACCCACTGATGTCTAACCAACATATGATGGACGATGTTATCTGACAGTGTTACCAGCTAATACTGGCCTGTTGCCGCTGTATAAGTAAGACTTCCTGTGAAAGTATCACAGAGCTAGCACAGACAGATTCACGTATACCTACAGCCACTTTAGAATCACTGTGTGTCTCAGGTTAATGGATGTAAGGTTAATGGATTCAGTTTTACTCCCCATTTGCAGCTCATGCTACCCTTTCAGTGGGTTCTGTATGGACTTACCCTTTCAGCATCCAGCAGGTTGGCAGCAAGCCACTTAAGAGTTGAGTTAGATTTGGATTACATTTTAGCTGCATGCTTAAGAGTTCCCAAACAAAAGCTTTCAAATAGACTTCTTCTGCTATGAGATTTACATTAGCTGCTAAATGTGGCTGTGACTCAAACCACTTTCTGCTAGACTTTGTACTCTCCTGGCTGAAGTATTAACATCTTTCCAAAAATTGGAACTTTTATTAATATTTATCAGTTGAAATAACTAAAGGGTTTTATAAACTCTGTTGTCAGTTTTTTTGCGTAGCAGCTTATGGGTCAGGTTGTAACACTCAGGATTTACAATATCACAGAAAGACGATGCTACAGGCTTCAGTTAGCTTGTTAAGTTCATGACAGTACAATTAGAAAAAGACTAAAGTGTTACCGATTCTCTCTAGAGAATAGGGCAGCGTGTCTTAGGGTTTCAAAGTCCACTCCTCTGACTTAAATGCCATCGTGGGACCACAAACCTCGATGAACTAAAGCAACATTGCAAAGAAGAGTAGGCCAAAATTCCTCCACGATGACAAACCCTACAAGTTATTGCTGCTAAAGATGATCTTACGTTTTTTTTTAAAGAGGAATTCAAGCTATTTCCTATTATTTGATGATTTGATAGGCAAAATGTATCCATTATGCCTGAGCAAATGAAGCCCCCTATTAACAGAACCGGTTAAAGCAATATTGGTTATCTTCCTTTCGGATTTTTGGATTGCCAAAGTTGTAACTTTTTTTGTATTTGTTACAAATTACCCAAAATATCCAGCACACTAAGTCTCTATTTGGTATGACAGCAAAAATAGCAGTGCTGTGTTTATTTCCCAAGTCATTTTTTTTTTTCTAGTGTCTGACTTCTGTAAGATCTTTAGTGACGACGCCCGTGATTATCTTCGCCGTTGAAAATAAAGCTGACATGTGCTCCAGGGAGGATTGGCTAAGTAGGTCTGTTTTGTTTTGATGACTCGCTCTGAAGTTTATGTGGAATTATCACTGATTGCAGACAAAGACAGGAAGGGATCTCTCCTCCTTGGTGATGCTGAAATTGGGATCGAGGTCAGCGGTGGCTGTGGAGTTAATAATTTTAGCTATCAGAGCAATTAACTACAACCCAGATAAAGAAACGACAAGCAGAGCGGTTGATACCTGATGTAAGAAGGTAAAACAGATATCAGAGGATGGAAACTATTTGATCCTTTGCTGGTTTTGTCTTTTGTGCAGCTGAAATGTTATTGAGTTGTAAAAGTAATATCATAATAATCTCTTAATAACAGCCTCGGTATGTGAACAGATCTTTTAATCCTTCACGTCCTGCTGTGAGCTCATTGTTGGATGATAGATTTTAATTTAACCTTAACAAGCTCGCAACACAGGTTTGATTTACACCTCTTGTGTCTCGTCACTGTGCATACCTATACAGTTGCTAGCATTTGCGCAAGTAGAGGCACATTTTTAGACCCTTCACAAAATTAATTTGACTCTTGAAAATTAAAATGCTGCACTAAATCAAAATGTTCCCAAGTCTCCGGAGGCATAATTACTGTACTGGCACATACGCCATGTGGAGAAACCGTATCATCAAATATCGACTTAACACCAGTGTGAGACACTTGCGGTTGGTGTCAGGATGCTGCAGCGTCTGCTTCACTGTTCTGCCACCCTCCTTTAGCTTATGATTTAGTAGGCAAATCTCCAGAGAAATGCAAGCAAATGATCGCTCAGAGTAACTGAGACAGACGTAATTAATGGCTCAGTGTTCACATGCTTCTGCAGGAATATGCATGCCAAAAAATTACAAATTGTCCCCCAAGTGAAATACTCCACTGACGCTGTGTTAAATTGCTGCTGTCACTGACCTTGGACTAAATATTTCACTTCAGGTAGAGCTTATCTGGACTAAGTCTATGGGAGCTTTTAGTGAGATAAAACAATAAATCACCTAAAGCACTATGTTCGGGTCCCTTTTTGTATTTAAATGAAAATGCAGGAATCAGCCTGGTCCAATCAGGAGGATTGACAGAGGTGAGGCAGTACGTGAGAAGAACTCACATGTGCGCGTGTGGGTGTTTTTGTTGAGGTTTAAAGGGGATTAGAAGTGAATCAAAGGTGATCAGTGAATGTCATGACAATGGGATTCTTCTGTTAACTCAGATAATTCAACAGAGATACTGTTAATTAAAGCGTTTTCACCTTCATCTGCCAGCCTCATTCACACAAACAGAGGTGTACACTGCATTCGAAGGGACAGTTGTGCTTTCACTTGCCTTTAACCCAAACCTTAACAACCAACGACCTTCCACTCAGTCTAAACCAAAAGTTAGCATTAGTATATAGGCAAGTCTTATGTCTCTCACACAGTGCATTGATGGGCGCTGTGTCTCAGCCACTACAAAGACACCTCAACAAATTTATTATGTTAACTGGATTTGCTAAAAATGACAATATTTGTTGTGCATTTACTTCTATTGTAGGAACAAACTGGCTTAGAACAATGAAGAAAATCTGAAGGAAATAAGAGATAAATTAACACAATACTGGTTTTCATTAAAAGGTCTGTATAAAAAGAGTCGTATTATTTTTTTTTTTGGTTAAAGCTCGTACAACAAAACTGACAGGTCAGGCAAACTGGCTTAATCAAACTAGCCGCATACTGGAGCCTTCTGTGACATAGATTCTTGATGGAGGGCGCTTTAAATCAAAGTGGTGTTAAACAGTAGAAAATATTAGTTTAAGATTCAGTAACCTGGATCTGCAACAACAAGCTATATAAAGTGAGGATGGCAGGTGAGACAAACTGTCACATGTAGGGCACCACCTGTCTGAGAACCATAGGGGTTATGACAAAAACTAGAGAAATCCTTTGATCCTGAAAAAGATCTTTGAAGGCTTCAGGACTGGCAGAAACATCCAAACTTTCGCAGAAGGTCAATTAATCGGCAGTAGCTACCCTCTGCCATAGGATACTGAGGTGTCCAAGCCCACTGTGAGGCATAATCTCAACAGCATGTCCTGTGTTTGCCCTAGGATGTCTGCAACTCCTCACCTAGGAGGCACAGAGCTTGACTTATGGAGAAGCAGCAGTCAGTTTGACTAAGCCCCACACACCCTGATTTTCACTTTTGTCTTTCCATAATCAAAAGGTCTGCATTTGTTAAGAATGTTGCCTGTAGAGATTTTGCCTACACTGACACAAAACCAAACATATTTGGCCTGGCTGAATCGTGCATTGGCATTTAAACAGCTGTGTCTAACCCCATCCTATCCCAGTTCCAATTTTAGACCCAAAGCTGAGTCTTGAAACAGCCCTGTGAAGAAATTAGGACTCCACTTAATGCCCCAGTTTCTGAAACATTCACACTTTTACTTTTTCTTGTTCACAGAGAGCCATAGGTTGTACTGCTAGTGAAGAAACTTGTAGAAATAACACAATCTTTATCTTTACTCCAGAGCTCCAACCTTAGTCTCAGCTACGGTAGTTCCCAGATGGACTCAAAACTTTTTTTCCCTGTAGGTTTGTCTCAGAATGCTGTATGAAGAAGTGAGACAAAGAAAATACAGTGGGGCAAAAAAGTATTTAGTCAGCCACCGATTGTGCACGTTCCCCCACCTAAAATGATGACAGAGGTCAGTAATTTGCACCAGAGGTACACTTCAACTGTGAGAGACAGAATGTGAAAAAAAAATCCATGAATTCACATGGTAGGATTTGTAAAGAATTTATTCGTAAATCAGGGTGGAAAATAAGTATTTGGTCACCTCAAACAAGGAAAATCTCTGGCTCTCACAGACCTGTAACGTCTTCTGTAAGAAGCTTTTCTGTCCCCCACTCGTTACCTGTATGAATGGCACCTGTTTGAACTCATCATCTGTATAAAAGACACCTGTCCACAGCCTCAAACAGTCAGACTCCAAACTCCGCCATGGCCAAGACCAAAGCGCTTTCGAAGGACACCAGGAAAAGTATTGTAGACCTGCACCAGACTGGGAAGAGTGAATCTACAATAGGCAAGCAGCTTGGTGTGAAAAAATCAACTGTGGGAGCAATCATCAGAAAATGGAAGACATACAAGACCACTGATAATCTCCCTCGATCTGGGGCTCCACGCAAGATCTCATCCCGTGGGGTCAAAATGATCATGAGAACGGTGAGCAAAGATCCCAGAACCACACGGGGGGACCTGGTGAATGACCTGCAGAGAGCTGGGACCAAAGTAACAAAGGTCACCATCAGTAACACACTACAACGGCAGGGAATCAAATCCCGCAGTGCCAGACGTGTTCCGCTGCTGAAGCCAGTGCATGTCCAGGCCCGTCTGAAGTTTGCCAGAGAGCACATGGATGATACAGCAGAGGATTGGGAGAATGTCATGTGGTCAGATGAAACCAAAGTAGAACTTTTTGGTATAAACTCAACTCGTTGTGTTTGGAGGAAGAAGAATACTGAGTTGCATCCCAAGAACACCATACCTGCTGTGAAGCATGGGGGTGGAAACATCATGCTATGGGGCTGTTTTTCTGCCAAGGGGACAGGACGACTGATCCGTGTTAAGGACAGAATGAATGGGGCCATGTATCGTGAGATTTTGAGCCAAAACCTCCTTCCATCAGTGAGAACTTTGAAGATGAAACGAGGCTGGGTCTTCCAACATGACAATGATCCAAAACACACCGCCCGGGCAACAAAGGAGTGGCTCCGTAAGAAGCATTTGAAAGTCCTGGAGTGGCCTAGCCAGTCTCCAGACCTCAACCCCATAGAAAATCTGTGGCGGGAGTTGAAAGTCCGTGTTGCTCGGCGACAGCCCCAAAACATCACTGCTCTCGAGAAGATCTGCATGGAGGAATGGGCCAAAATACCAGCTACTGTGTGTGCAAACCTGGTAAAGACCTATAGTAAACGTTTGACCTCTGTTATTGCCAACAAAGGTTATGTTACAAAGTATTGAGTTGTATTTTTGTTATTGACCAAATACTTATTTTCCACCCTGATTTACGAATAAATTCTTTACAAATCCTACCATGTGGATTCATGGATTTTTTTTTCACATTCTGTCTCTCACAGTTGAAGTGTACCTCTGGTGCAAATTACTGACCTCTGTCATCATTTTAGGTGGGGGAACTTGCACAATCGGTGGCTGACTAAATACTTTTTTGCCCCACTGTATATGTAACCCCCCAAATCATAAAGTTAAAGTGGGTTTATCCCACCTTATCTAAACCTAGCGGTCATAAAGTGCAACTACTTTCCTTGAGGGAAATCAGCATACACACAGTGTCTCACCCACTCACACATATCAGGTCTAATTTGTGTGACTCCTCAGTGGTTTTCATCATACTGAGGTTTCATTGTCTTAGCCATAGCAGCGGTAATTAAGTTTGAGGGAGGCTGTTTGATGGGATTGAAAGATGTGAAATTGCCTCTCATAAGTTCTTGCAGAGTGCTAAATCACAAAGCTACTGTACTGTGTGTGTGTGTGTGTGTGCGTGCGTGCGTGCGTGTGTGTGTGTGTGTGCGTGTGTGCGTGTGTGCGTGCGTGCGTGTGTGTGTGTGTGTGTGTGTGTGTGTGTGTGTGTGTGCGTGCGTGTGTGTGTGTGTGTGTGCTCACGTCAAATCACTCCCTGAAGTCTAGTTCCTATTAATTGAGCACCAGTCAGCATTTACACTCTCAATCTTCAGTATTAATATTCTGCCAATACGGTTCTTTCTGTAAGTGTGATAAACTGGCTGCAACTGCTGGCTGCCAACTTCATCCTGGCATTGCATTACAACATAAGGTGAAGTTCACTTTTCTATACGGATGTGCCTCTTAAAGCCTCTACATTGCTTTAAATATGAATGTACTACACTTACCTTTTTGCAATGACCAAGCAACATGTAATTTTAAAGGTCTGTCTTCAGTAGCATACCTTACCTCATAATAGTACTGAACACACCCTTAACAGCTCATCAAATATAGAATAGGTGGATTTACATTTACTCAGGTTTCATTCCATTTAGTTAATGACTGACATTAAAGGGCATGTGCCCAGATATTTAGGTCTTGAATGTTGAAGTTTGGACTTGGGCTAACAATGAAAAAAACCCATCTTCTTCTATTTATACTAGCTAGCGAGCCTTGTGGCAGTCTTTGTAATGAGTGATCTTTTAACTTGTAAATAACAAAGACATTATCTATAAATTATTTTTTATCACCACAAAAATCATTTATAGATAGTACGATAATTTTGTAAAACAATGTTTTAGTCATTAACCTGACCTGTCCAGAGGTCAAGAACTCCTCCTTAGGACAGCTCTATAAACTATTTTGTAAACTCTTAGTTTCTCTTTATTCCTTTTTCTTCCCTTTTCTAAAAAAAAACATGCAAAATATTTGAGCACAACACAGACTTTTTTTTTAATCAATATTAAAGTTTTGTTGGTGAACTTGTGACCACACATGATTGACTGACTGTATATAAAGGTGAGGATAAAATAATTACTCCACAATGAAACAGAGCAACATATTTTTAACATAACCCCCGATAACCTGAACTTCTATTGAGCAAAAGCACAAGCCACTGCTGTGCAGTGATGTGCTTTAACTTTGTAATGCTCAAAGCTTGTAAAATCAAGTTAAAACTGAGCATCGTCTTCCAGTTTACACACAGTACAAAAACTTCAGCAGGAGTTTGAGCTGCCGCTTGAGAAAGCATCATGCCAAAAACAAAAGAAATCAGCTTAGACAACAGAAAAAGAATTGTTGATGCTTACAAAGCAGGAGATGAATTAAAAACCTTATCACAGAGCTTCCAAATGTCAAGAACTGGAATGAGAAGTTTCATCAAAAAAATTAAAGAGAGCTACACTGTGCAGAATAAGCCCGGCAGAGATTGGAAAGAAAACTATTGAGAAAAGTGTCTAAAGACCCCAGAACAAATGCTGAAAACAGTAATGAACAATTAGCCAAGTCAGGACTTTTGATCTCACAATCATGAGAACCTTAGACAGAAATGGACTGTGAGGTTACAGACCAAGAAAAAAAGAGCCCAAGAAGAAGAGACACTTTCCAGCCAGACTGAAATATGCTACGGAAACCTGAACAAAGATGATGCATACTGGACATACACGTCAGATGAGATGTAACTACTGTAGTTTTTTGCCACAGAGACACTGCATACGTTTGAAGCAAGGAATCTTTCTTTTTTTTTTTTCTGAAGTACAACCCTAAAAAACAGTGCGCCCAGTGAAACATGGTGGGAGTTTTATGCTGTAGGGAAGCTGCAGTGCATCTGAATCTGGGAATCCCACCAAGGTTGAAGGATAATCATAAAAAAAAAAGATATGTGCTGATCCTAAAGAAAACCTCAAAGAATTGGCAGCAAAACTGGGTCTGGGTCATCGCTTTGTCTTCCAACGTAATCAATACACACATCGCCCCTGGAGAAGAACTACCTCTAGACGACCAAAGTGAACAAAACCCCCCCGACTTGAATCCAACTGGAAATCTGTGAGGTGAACCAAAGACCAAGGCGCATTCCAGAAGACCATCGCAGACCATCAAGGCATGTTTAAGACGTGCCGAAAACTACAATAAACGGCTGCAGGCCGTTATCTAGCAAAAAGGATATAAAATTGACTAGTAACAGTCTTAACCCTGGTAGTTTTTGGTTTATGTGGTATAATATTGTTTCTGTGTACCAAGTAACATATTTTAAGTGTCCAAAATAAAAATAGAATGTTTAAAAAACCTGTGTTAAGAATTCTTTGCTCTGTTTAAAACAAAAAATAATAATACAGGGCCTAATAATTCTGACTTCATTTGTAAAACATCGTCATACCCGTGGTGTTGACATCCATATGAGATTCTAAATATTAAAACCTCAACATTATCATTAATCAAAATACTAGAATTTCAGTCATCAAAACTGAACCATAAGCATCTTGGGTGGGCTGTAGCTTACCACAGGCTATATTATTTGTGAGCTAGTTCAATTAAAAATTCTACAAAATGCACCAATATCACAAATACAGCTCCAACTGTCTGAAAACTTGTCAGAGTGGCCACTATCCACATGAATGAGTTGGATAAAAATATTTCCCCTCTGTATAGTTGTTTTAAAGGTGGAAAGTATCTGTAGAGGCCAAAACTGTTTGTGTGCAAGGCTGTAAACATGCTGTTTTTAATGGGAAGTTTTAACATATGAGTTTATGGGGATTGACCTGGAAGCTGGTCTCAAGTGGCCATTAGAGGAACTGCAGTTTCACTGAGTAAAAGTCAGATGTGTCATGCCATTTGAAGTCTCTGGTCTGCTAGTTATTTAGGTTTAATATTCAAGCTCATTTAGATACTATATTTAGGCTTAGAACTATATATATCAAAGCTGCATTTATCAGCTGGTCTTTAATGATGTTTGAAAACACCCGTCTGCAATGTCTGAAAGTAGGGAAAGTAAACCGAAAAGAGTTGTATGACAGCACAGACCATCAGTCTTTTCATCAGTGTCATTTAAACTGGGGGTAAATTATAATTTAATTATTTCCTTCTGTAAAGATGTTAGAGGTTGGTTGTTGTTCTTCTTAACCTACCCTAACAGAGCTTTCTTTTGTGGATTTGACTCTCCTCTAGGACTTAACCAAGCAGCTGGACGAGGTGACCCAGAACTCGGAGATTGTGGAAATCCGTCAGAAGGAGGCTGAATGTGAACTAGAGGCAGCCAGAGACCGAGTTCAGCAGCAGGCAACTGAAATACTTCTCAAAGCCAGTAAGACCCACAATCTCTTCCCTTTCTCTTTTCATGAGACCTGTGAATTCTTGCATCCGCACTAGACTCAAGATGCACTCTATGCTTTCCGTGCAAACACGTCAAACATATCGACTAACAGCTCCCCTCATCTTGTCTGACACATCGTTGCCTGTTACACTTTAATAGCATGTTGCTGTACTGTATATCGGCTAATGGTGTTCCCGGTCCCTCAGAGGCTGCTAGAAGAAGCCTTGCTGACGACAGTGCCCAGTTTGTCTGTGTTTATGTGCACATGTAAATGGCTAAATAGGTGTATGTTAGAATCTGGTCTAATGTCTTATGATGTATTTCCATCACTACTTTGGTTAACAACATTGCATAAACATTACTGTCTGAAACGTGTGAGCAATCGCAGCCACTTTGGTGCGGAGTCATTCTCGGCCCATTAGCTCCAATGAGTTCGTTGTATCCAATGAGAGCATTTTATCACTTTCCACTGGAGCTACTTGCATGTTAGAGACAAATAAGATCCAGCTGGTAAATGCAGCCATGGGAGTCTCATTTACCACACTACAGTTCAGAGGACCTCTCAAGGTTGTTTGCAAAGAAATGACCATGAGTCCTTTTTGCCTTTTAAAGTGCCTTTTGTTTTTTAAGTTATAAAGGTAAAAAAAAAGTGTAAGAGTGGTAAATTTCAACTTATCATCCTTCAACAATTACTAAATGTGTAGTCTTGAGTTTAAGTTTTATGGTTTGTATGTCCAGAAATGTCCAGCACATTTTCACTCCCAGCTCACATACAGATGCTTGATAAGGACCCTTTCTTGCCACATTGGGTGTCCATTCATCCATATATTTTCCTAACAGCTTATCGAGTTAAGGGCCAAAGTGGGGCTCAAGCCTGTTCCAGCTGTCACGGGGGAGAGACAGGGTCTCTAATCCATTGCAGGGCTAGCATAGTGACAAAAATAACCTTTCAGACTCTCACTCATACTTACAGCTAATTTAGAATCAGCATTTAAGGCCTCTCACAATCACAAAGACCAATCAGTTACTAACTGGCTACCACCAGTTGGGTAACAAAAATGTTTATTTCCAAACTTGTGGAAGTGAAATCGGTCACAAAAATGGCTGCAACATGATCACCTGTAGTTCACAGGGAAGATGGAAACTTATCTTCAGAGAGTTGTTATTTACTCTCCAAGTTCTAGTTTCACTAGAACTTGGAGAGTAAATAGTGAAACTAGAACTTAGAACTTGTGTGAAGCTTTCTAGAAACAGAATTATCGCTGCAACTAACACGTGAAAAAACACAACTTTTACTTCCTGTTTTGCATTGTACTTTAACAGTTTCACTACTGCTCTGGGAATAGTTTTAAAAGTATTTGTGGGCATGTCAACATTTTCATTGCTAACTACTGGAGAATGTAGCAAGCCCCTAGAGATCAAAGCAATCTCAAGCAGGTTTTCAGTGAAGAACTGTATAGCTCTGAAGTACCCAGAGACAAAGACATGACAAAGCAAAAGAATTCTAGCTCCACATAGAAAGGCCCCAGGGAGTTGTAGACCTTCTTCCTATGAGTCAGGGTCAACTATGGCACAATCACAAAACTGAAACTTTTTGACAGCCCCTCGTTGTAGCTGTGTTGGCAGCATCAATAAGAACCAGCAACATGCTGATTGCATCAGTTGAATATTTGTATTCTTCTCGCCTCTGCTCTGCCATAGGTCAGATAAGCAGTCTGCAGGCCACCCAGATGACCCAGGAAGCAGCCATCAGAGACCTGGACAACGAGCGGAATCGGCTGAAGGACAAGGTGGTGCGAATGGAGGAAGAGAGGGAGGCCCTTCAGAGCCAGGGCCAAGCACTGGATGAAAGACAGAAACAGCAGCTCCAGGCCCTGGAGAAGGTGCGTGTGTGTGATGGTGAAGTGTTTTGTATTCATGTCGGACAGGAAGCAGCTCTGTTATGAATAACCAATAAGTCATCAAGATGCAGAAACTGATCTTTTTTGTAGTTTGCTTCACACCAGTTTAAAATACAAGGACTGTGAAGAAGTCAGTGCCCATACTTTTTAGTGTAGTGGTCCAATGTCGATGGAGTTGAGCAGTAATAAGTAATACCTACTGACATCAGGTTTTCACATTAGGGTTACTTTGTTAGAAAAAAAATTGTACCCAAAATGTTATTGTGAAACCCCAGCATGAAGCCTTGGTCTCCTGTATTTTTTTGTATTTATGTGCATTTTAAGTAGTGAACTTGTCTCTCCTGACCATGTGACCAGGATCAAGCAAAAGTAGATTTAAACGTAGACTCTAGTCCAAATTCATTTTTCAAGTTTTCTTTTGCTTGCTTCTCTTAGTTTGTGATACTGACTGTACAGACGAGACTGCAATCCCCATGTGAGGCTGATGTCTTTCCCAAACCAAGTCTTTACAGAAGTAAAAAGAGCACTTGATTTTAATTATTGATGTATCTGAGAGAGTTGTACTTGTAGGCGAAGTCAGATTTTTAGATAAGAGCATGTAGATTTACAGTATGCATAAATACCCGCCCTGTCTATCTTTCGTTAGTTATTTTAGCATATTTAGTGCGTTGCAGAGGAATTCCTAGGGATTAAGAAGAAAATTAATCGTAGGTCTGCAACAAAGTTTAAAGCATGTCATCTGTGCAAGATGACCTGTGGTCGTCAAACAGTTGAAAGGGTCAAACTTGTCGATCACAGCTTTTACAAACTCTGAAAAAAGGACAGCTGCTCCTCTTTTTAGAAAGCGGGACTCTTAAAGGTCAGATGATTTAAGCAACAGCGTAGTCAGCAGACCAACCGCAGCCGATAGTAAATGTCAAGTGTTGCAGCCTCATGTGTGTTTTCCCATTCTTTTATATCTGACATTTGTGCAGTGTAATCCTCTGGGAGCTGAAAGACTTCTCCCACTGAGTGTGGTTGCTGTGAATTTAGATGTCTTCCCAAGGATAATGGAAGATCTCAGATCACTTAAACTTCATGCCATCTTTCTTCTATGGCTGAAGCTAAATTTCCAAACCTTTCAACACTGATTCATCATTATAAATTGGCTCTTGATGAAATTTATGCAAACTCAACTAAATTTGATAAAAGTTCCCATCTGACCTCGACGGGTTCAGTTGATTTATTAATGTAAAATAACTTTATTTATGCTTAATGAAATTTTACCTTCACGCTATGAATGCTTTTTGTATTAAAGGTCCCAGAGAGGTGGGTTGAATTTTTTCCAATGTATTTTTGTGTCACATAGTCTACATGTTTTCTCATCTGAAAAAACACATTGAAAACTTTTATTTATGTTGCGTGAAGTCACAACAACAGTTGCCTCAAAGCTCTCCTATAACAATACAGAAAAAACAACAATCAGACGACCCTCTCTGAGGAAACACTTGTCAACAGTGGGAATGAAAAACGCCATTTTAAGAGAAAGAGACCTCCAGCAGAACCAGGCTCAGGGAGGATCAGCCATTTGCCACAACTGGTTATAGGTAACTGTTACTCAACCAGTTTTACACTCCCTCTAACCTAAAGCCAGAATCTCTATTTGGTTCACGTTATTTATAACCAGCTTTGAGCTGGTTATAAATAACGTGAACCCGTTTCTGTCTCCTCATAACTGTCTGAAAAGAACTTTTCATTTCAGGTAAACTTAAAAGAATTTTCTTAATACAGTGATATTTTAACCCTTAGTAGTGAAATGGAGAAATTACACTGGTGTTTGTATTATACTTTGGACATATCACCTCGATCAAAATGCAGTTATAGGGTCTCAGGACCCCCAATGGAGCAGCAGATCAAAATGCTGCACTGAACATGAGTGTCACAGTAACTGAATGTTCCCCTCTAAAGTTTAGTAAAGTGAGTAAACAGAACATAACATGTAATGCCAAAAGAAAACAGTCACAAGCTGAACGGGCAGTGAAGCAAGAAATTGGGAAGAGAGCATTCCCATCTGCAGTAATTTATATTTGGCGGTGCAGCTCTGTTCAGGGACCTCTTCACCCTTTACATATGAAAGCCAGTGGCGAGGAGGGCTGCAGCAGGACCAGATAGGGAAACGGTGCCAACAGATGAGACACTGACCAAGTCAGTTAAAACATGGAAGGATAATTGACTGAAGTTATAAAGAGCTAATTTACTTTTTCTGCTACACTGAGACAGAGTTGGGTTGCGAAGTGGCTTGAAACCGAAAACAAAACAAAAACAGTAAGAACCATTCATAATCAGCTATAGCAGCCCTGACTCAGATGGGTTCATGAGTGTTTTAGATGTAAATACTTACTGCTAAAAGTCCCGTAAAAAACAAATGCTTTGTACAATTGAATGATAGTGAATGTATCGTATTTGTAAAATAAATTAAAATTACCTTGATGTAAACATTGCAAAGATGATTTTTATAATTACATTTAATTGTTAATGTAGTGATATTTGGCACAGTTCCTTCCAAGTGAAATCCATATAAATTTGCATCTTTTTTGGCAATGCAGACCATGTTTTCTTCTTTCCTTGTTTTTTTAAGACAAAGATTGGATCAATTATGGTTCGAAATAAGCAACATTAGTGAACAAGAAGAGACGGAACTATAATGATAATTTCATTGACCTGACTTAATTAGGGAACATGTGTGAAAAGTCATTAGATTAATTGTTTCCTTGGTTTTCATTTCGGTTCCCTCTTATTACCATTCTCTCCCATTTTGTTTGCTTTTATTTCTTTGAGTTTTTTTCCTCTGTCTCTCTGCAAAAGGAGAAATTAACCTCTCAGGATGTTCATGGCCTGTTGTTTGTGTCACACTGTGGAGATGTGGCGCCCATGGCTTTGTTGGCCATATGATAACACAGCAGGCTTGCCCAGTTTGTTAGATGTTGTTTTTGATAGTTTTCCAAAACAGCCTTTGGTTCTGAGCAATTACTGCACACTAATATGATCGTTCTTTGATCGGAGATTAAAGTTTTTTCATGTTGCTGCCAGTGTCTGATGATCTGCCAGACACTCAGTAGGGTTAATGAAAATTGTGAGGTTGAATGAGATATAAACTGTACATGTTTTAGGACAGTAAAATGTGTCATGCTGAGAAGTTATGTTGATCAGTCAGTCTAAATGACTTGAGAAGCTAATATATTCACATTTTTCTTAAGCCTAGTATTTCTAGAGTTTAGTTTAGTGGACAAAGGAAGAGTTTTACACATTACGTTTATCACACTTAAGCAAACATTTAATTTGTAATGAGTGAATATAATTTGTAATGGGCTCTCTGTGGTTATGTAAGCATTTAGTATCACTAAATAGGCTGGGGAGCTATTACGCTATTAATTCTGAAGCAGTAAATTTACTGCCATTAAAGTATATAGAACACTAGGGTATTAGTATGTCATAGGATATGATTTTTAATATCATGAGATGCCGATACAGATGTCTCTCCATCTAATAAACCAACAACAATGTTATAGTTTCTGCATCCACCACCATGCAAGGCTCCACTTATGTCCATTGATATAAATTTTGTTATCAGAGTGAGAATATCAAGGGAAGAGGGTGGAAAAGTGAGATAGCATGGAGATTAAAAATAGTACACCGGAGTACTGGGAGGGTAGGCGTTCAAGAAAGAGTGAGGTGGCAAAGGAAAAGCTTACAGTCAGTTGTATGTGAAGCTGGACACACTATAGATGGACAAAGTTGATGAGCCGTCAGAGAAGTTATGTGAGGGGAGGTACAGGACATTTATGAGGACAGCAAGACACTGGTGAGGTGTGTGGTAAGAGTGACAGATGGGTTCAAGTTGGGGTGAGATTAAATCTGCTCAGAGCCCCTACTTGTTTGTGGTCATGATGGACAGGTTGACAGCTGAGCTCAGGGAGGAGTTTCTGTGAACGCTGATGATCACAGATGATATTATGATCTGTAAGGAGAGTAGGAAGCAGAGTCTGGAGAGGTGGAGGTATGCTCTGGAGAGAGGAGGAATGAAGCAAACAACAGAATGAAACAATGAAACAAAACAGAACATGTGTGTGAATGAAAGGGAGACAGGTGGAAAGATAAACATAAAATTGGTAGAGTTAGTGAAGGTAGATGAGTTGGAATACTTGGGGTCAACCATTCAAAGTAATGGACAGTGCACAGGAGGGGTGAAGAAGAAAGTGCATACAGGGAGGAGTAGGTCAGGTGATTTGTGACAGAAGAATATCAGCAAGACTGAAAGGGAAGGTTTACAAGATGGTAGTGAGTCCTGATTTGATGTATGTTTAGAAATTAGAAATGAGTGCATCAGAGGGACAGCTGAGGTTGAGCTGTTTGGAGATAAAGTTCAAACGAGGGAAGGCTGAGATGGTTTTGACATGTGCAGATGAGAGAGAGTGCATATTAGGCTAAGTATTTTAAATGTGGAGCTGCCAGAGACCACAGAAAAGATTCACAGGTATAGTGAAGGAGGACATGCAGAAGGTTGGTGTGACAGAGGATGATATTAGTGATAGGATCAGATGGAGGTACCAGCTATCTGCTCAAAGGTGTTCTTAGCTTGGTTAGATGTTACTTCTCTTAACCATGGAATTAATTCTGTCTTCATCCACCTTAGTTGTCTCGTGTGTCTTGCTGAGACACGTGAAATTCAACATTTTAATTCAACTTCAGATATTATGTCTGCTTCATTTGTTATATAATAATAACTAAGCTATGAAACTGCTTGTGAATCCTCCAATTACTTTTGAACCTCTATAAATGTGATCTGTATTTAAAAATGTCTGTAATTCCTAAACAGTTAACGGGATTTTTTTGTAAAATGTGATATATATTGATAGTTTGATTTGAAATTAATTAAGGCTGGCATAGTCTATATGACAGGCCGGACTCAAACGCTACATTCAACCTTTCATTCGCTACATCAAAGTAGACTGGTGGACTGCAGAAGTTTTACTAGATGTCATCTGCTCCACCTCCCACCCTGCTTGTTTACATCTATTACAGCAATTAGCGAGAGGGGAGGGGAGCTGTCGCGGCTACAGTGCAGTGTACAGTGCAACCCTGGGTAAGTGACGGGTGGCTGCGTAACCCAACAGTGAGTCGGTGACACTGATGACATTTGCAATTAGTTTAACAAACATATATTTGTGGTGCCAAAGATTAATTGTTCACTCAGCTAATCCCTCGCTTCTATTACCAGCCACTTAGCCTCTTTATTTATTTATTTTAATAAAATAACCATCAAATAACGCATACGCTTGTCATCAGTAAAAATGCTGTCAGAGCCTTTAATGGCCTACCTGAAATTCAGTATGTGGACTCCTGAGACTGAGCAAATTTAAATTTAAAAATATATATAACCTTATTTTAAAAATTATTTTTATCAGTTACTTTCAAGTTTTCTTCCTGCCATCCCTTTTATGTCTGCCTGTAGTACGCCCTGATGTGCTACTGCCACCAGATGATTGGTGTGGTGCCAATCTCTTGTTAGTGCACAAAGAAACCAGGAACCTACCCAGCTCCACAACCAGAGCCCACATGTTAACTTTATCTACACCTTTAGCTACAGTTTTTTAATCCGAGACACACAACGAACAGAAATTTAAAGCTGGAAACAGAGCTGCTGATTTTAACTCTAATCTCATTAGTAGTCAGATATTCTTGGTATAGTCTTTAATAGGATATGTTCCCTCAGATCGCTCACTGTGTGAGTCAGCTCAGCTCATGTGTATTACAGTTCCCTTGTGACTTTTTTTTGGCGAAGTTTAGCCAATTAAAGTTTTGTTAAAGCCATGCAAAGAGGAAACAGCTGCTCTCCTGATTAAAACCAAACTTTAGCGCTTGCATATTAATTTTTTTTTTGTCTGTTTTGTCTGTTTCCCCTGAAAATCACTATTTTTTGACTGTAGCCTTGATTCATACTATAATAGCTTCCCAATGACAAACCCAGTGCACTGTTGCTGGGTACAGAGGGCATTTGTTCTTGCCTGTCTGCTCATCTCTGAGTTACACAGTTTATAGAGCCTGACAACAACCTAACTCTGCAGGACTTCATTCGTTCTCCTTGTGTCTCTCTAAACAACATCTTTTCTACATCTGTTCTTCACTGCATTTTCTGCCTCCTTGCTCTGCTATTCTACAGCTTCTCCTCTCATTTCATCCACACATAAATCACTGCTGATAACTTATATTCATTCTTTAAATGATGCTCATTACATATTTTTTTGTGTTTATACTCATTAACTTAGCATTTTAACTTGGAATTTCAGGCTTTTTAATGTTTTTCCTCCTCTTAAACATCTGTCACGTCTGTAACTCATCAGTGGGTCGCATTAGAAGTTCGTTTTGAACAAATTTTCACTTTTTTCTTAAATTTAAAATTACTATTGGATTTATCTATACAGATGAGCATTTTTTACAGTACTCATTAGTTCAGTTGCAAGTGCAGTTTGTAAACTTTGACACAGTGTTGTCTCAAATTAAATGATCTAAGTTGTGCACTTAATGTACATAGATGACACTGAGAATTGTGATTGTCTTGCTAGCTCTTGTAACTTGGTTGAAAATTTCTCAGGTCCCTCTCTTTCCTGCAGGCAAGAAGGGCAAGAGTTTTACTTACTTGTTTGACTGTACATCATCCAGGTACTTGTGAAGCACTTCTAACCATAGTTGATTGTTTGAATGAGTGTACAACACTGGTACATTGACATTTTACCACTAGGAGGTTTTGTAGTAAGCCAAAATGCATTATGACTAAAACTAACACTGCTGATGTGTTTGCCTTAAACAAATAATTCATATGTAAAGTGATACTATAGATCATCAAAACTGTTTCCTGTATGGACACCAAAGTTGATATTTGGACTTGTCCAAGAAAACAAGAAAAGAAAAAAAAAAGTGAAAACAGCCACACGATCAGGTCAACATATCCTGAACTGTTTGGTCTCCGTATTGCTGCTTCTTATTTTATCCCAAAGGTCACCGTATTATACGCTGTTGTCATCATCTTGCGATGTCCCACTGCAGAGTCAAATATAGTTTCTGTGCACCTAATTTAGTTACATTTTTGTCAAACATAATATTACATGCCTGCCTATATTAAAGATCGTTTTACAATGTTTAAAACGTGTTGGTCAGAGTCTTCAATCAGCAGCTGTTCATTTCACTTGGGACTTCACTACAAAACATCCCAAAGTCTGTTTGTTTCTTTCTGCATGAACTCAAAGACCTACTGTTTAAATAATGAGTAAAAAGAAGTTCTCCTGTTATCAGCTAGACTGCTTTAGCATACTTAAAAAACACAATACCTGAACACCAGTGTGATAAAGACCGTTGGACATCTAGAATCCAAACGATTGTATCTTTACTTTTGAGACTGATAATGGGCTTCATTGTGTCCTAATCAATAACCCCATTATCAGTAATCCCAGATAGGCTGTGCCCAGGCTTTATCAACTTTTACTGTTCAAAGAATAACACATGAGAGTGACGTGGCAAGAAAGAGTAGCACTGTATAGAGGCAGCCTGGAGGATTATCCCCAAGCAAACGGTGGCAATATGGCTGAATAATGCAGCATATGTTGTGAATGTCAGCCCGAGCTCTGTGTCTGTCTATCGTCTATCGCAGAGCTCACCTTTGAGCATAATTTAAGTTCGCACGTGCGTTTTCGGTGTTTTTTAGACCCTCCGTGATGAGAAAGTGTCCCACGAGAAGGACGTGAACAGTCTGCGAGCTCGATACGAAGAGGAGACCAGCCAAATGAAGGAGAGCCAAGCTCGAGCTCTGGAGGAAGTCGCCAAGAAGAACAGGGTGACCCTGGAGACCGCTCTCAACAACGCCGAGAAGGACAAGAACCGCCTCCTGGCTGTGAGCACACACACACACACACACACACACACACACACACACACACACACACACACACACACACACACACACACACACACACACACAGGGACATGTTTTCATTGTTTTCAAGGACAGAAAGACATACAGGGCTGGCCTGGGCCCTTTATTGTAAATGTTCCAGTGTACACCTCTGATATGACGAAGGTTCTTCCAGACCAGAGCCTTATTATGAAGTGAAGCATCTGACACATGCAATCATAACAAAGGTCCCAACTACAAAGAAGAAACGACTACATTTAAAGCTGGTGTAGTTATTTTAAAAAAAATAGATAATCCAGCAGGTTGAAACCGAAGTAGTTGGAGAGGAAACTAGAATTCTGCAGTGCCTCTGGCCTCTGTTTTCAGGCTTTACTAAAATGTAGCCTGTGAGGAGGGACTTGAGCAAATTTCACACTAGCCTCGGTGCAGTAGTTTAAAGAAAATAGTGGGTTGAATGGGCTAAACCAGTGCATCTCAAGTTTTCTTCCTTTGTCTGTTAAAACAAGCCAAAAAACATAGAGTTAAAGGTACAGTTTGTGAAATCTCACCACTGCTGTAGATGTCAGTAGCTTGCTGATTGCCGTCCATTTCTGTTTTTTTACTCCTCTGAAATTTAAGTGCGTAATCCTAATTATGGCGGCTGTAGGTACAAACAACTCTGTCAGTCTGCTGTTTATGTCAGCTGGGTGTCCATGTGGAGCCTCTGGAGTCAGTGAAGCTTATTTCTCTCCAATACTGAGGTGAGTTGTTGAGGATGTACAGAACCTTTCTGTTGAGAAGTGCTGCTGTTAGCCGGCCTTAGTGTTGTTGTTGTTTGTGTGGGTCGCCTGTCTAATCTGCTGACTGTAGCTGGGACAATATCACGAACAAATAAGCATGTTTATGCATTTTTTGAGTGTTAAAGCCCAGTGTGTTTGAGTGTTTTTATGTCATGTCACTTTCTAAAAACACTTTTGTATACTGCAGCTTTAAAACATGGATGGATCAGATGGTGGGTTCACAGGGCACAATGAATGAAAATCAACAGGGGTTTATTTTGTGATTGCCGCATCTTGAGTAATCAGCGATTATTGCTCGAAGCCGAAGGAATGTGAACAGCTGTATGCTAATTGATCCTGCATCATCAGGCCCGGAGCTATTCTCAAGCCGTAAACATTCTGTTTTTCGAAGAATTTCTGATGGACACCAGATGTGACAGTAAATTAACTTTTGGTGCATAAGTATTTTTATTTGTTCTGATGCATTAGATTTTTTTTTTAACTTTATGCACTTTTGAGCTTTGGTAATATTTTAGTCACAAGACAATGTGCAGCTAAAAATATGTCAAAACATGGTCATCGCGTGGTGCCTTGCTATCGCCGATTTGTGTGCTCCACCATCCAGCACAGTCGCCATTACTGTGATGGGAAATCATAGTGACAGTGTCTACTGGTGCCTGCTGACAGTGACAGCAGTACAGGTAATTGGGTTAATAATGGAAGGTAGTGGGCCCGAGTTGCTGTTTGCGATGATTAGAAACTAGTGATTGGGCCCATAAACATATCAGGAAATGTTTAGTGAGGTCACAGGGAGAGTGAGCTGAGGGCCATTTCCCCAGTTTTTCTAGTGCAGTGGTTCCTGGCTGACCAATAAAAAGAATCACGGTTAAGGTGCTTTTGCATTAACTTAAATTTCAGGCCCAAAAGCTGTGTTCATCTTTTATAGTGTCTGTGATCTCAGCCCACTAATATTAGCTTGCTAACTAGTGTGAACTTGTTGCACGGTTTTGAGCTAATCAGCTGCATACTAGTCACTGGGAGGTTAAATACGTTTAACCAAAACCTTCTGTGGTGATTTTTTGGGGGGGGCTAGGCCATCAGACATCTTGGTGGCACGCACACCTAGGACAACTGTATAAAATGTATGGTAAAAGGGCCACTCTTCGTCCAGTAAAGGCTTGGGCAGCTTTATTACAAACTTTGCCATTACTGTTGAATTCCCTAGAACTGCACATGTTGAAAAGCTAGAGTTGTCAAATGTTGCATTCAATCAGAAATAAAGTGAAAGAAGGAGATGGTGAACTGCTCAAGATGACAAGCAACTCGTTGGCTTCAGGTACTGACCTCATCTAATACAAAAATGTTTGGTAAGTAAGATGCTGGTGTCCTTTAATCTGCATGGTTAAAGGACACTGGTCTGACTGGTCAGACTGGTCAGATGATCTGAGAGATCATCTGACCAGTCACTCCTTGCTGTCCCCATGTCGAGACTGAAACACCGAGGGGACCGAGCTTTCGCTGTTGTGGCCCCCAAACTATGGAACAAACTGCCCCTCCATATCAGGCTGGCCCCAACACTTGAAATGTTTAAATCACTTTTAAAGACACACTTTTTTTCAAAGGCTTTCTAGGAGTATTATCAGAGTCAGTTTGTAGTCAGCTGTTGATCATTCTTAATCTTTCCACCTTGTTAATCTTATTCATTGTATATCTTATTGTTTATTCTACTCATGTTGTGATATTTAATATATACACTGATTTATTTTTATCTTTTTCAATTATATATTTATTTTGTTTATTGATTTCATTGTATGCTTAAAGTATGGTTTTTAACTGCTATCTCTGTTTTATTATTGGAAAGCACTTTGGTCAACTTTGTTGTTTTTAAAAGTGCTATATAAATAAAGTTGGATTGGATTGGATGGATGGATGGATTAGTCTTCAGGAAATAATTTTTAACAAACTAACTTGACCAACTTGATTTAGCATGTATTTTTTAAGGAAAGTTTCACTTGCACATAGCTGTAGGCTGAAACAGCATCAGCGGAGCAGTGGTGTTGACGAGAGAGATGACCCGGGACTGATCCATTGATCTTGTAGTAGACACGCTTCTCTAACCTTTGACTGCAGCAGTCTGATACGATCTGACATCTTACAGAGTAACTTCATTATTTATTTAGACTGTTGTCCAATATTCACTGTCTTGTTTGTGGTCTGCTAACTGCAGAAGGAAATATTTTTCTCTCGCTCCTAAATGACCCTCTGTGTTTATCAGTAATTTCCTCTCTACCATTTGCTACACAGCAGGTAGAGTATTGTAGGTTATCAAAGGAGCTTGCAAATAAAGCGTCTGGACTTCTTTAAGTTACTTGAAGACGTTTCACCTCTCATCCGAGAAGCTTCTTCAGTTCTAAGGTCAAATGGTGGAGAGTCCCAGATATAAACCTAGTGGGAGTTTCCCCCCACAGAGGGACAAAAGGACCCCCTGATGATCCTCTAATCGCCTGAGCCAAGGTGTGAAACTGGGTGTGGGTCCCAATCAGCCAGAGTTTCGGGTGTGTTCATTGTGAAACCTGGCCCCACCTTATCATGCGAATTCCTGAGATCAGATGGCCCAGGATGTGAGTGGGCGTTAAGGCGTCTGGGAAGGGATCTCAAAACTGGATTATAGATGGCAGAGAGTTGGTGTCGTAAACCCCCGCCTCTGTTCAAAGATGGTCGCTCACAGTGGACATAGATGGCTTCTTTCACTCCTCTTTCAAACCATCTGTCCTCTCTGTCCAAAATGTGAACATTGGCATCCTCGAAAGAGTGTCCTTTATCCTTAAGATGCAGATGGACTGCTGAGTCTTGTCCTGTGGAGGTGGCTCTTCTGTGTTGTGCCATGCGCTTGTGAAGTGGCTGTTTGGTCTCTCCAATGTAGAGGTCTGAGCATTCCTCGCTGCACTGTACAGCATACACCACATTGTTAAGTTTGTGTTTTGGCGTTTTGTCTTTCGGGTGAACCAGTTTCTGTCTGAGCGTGTTGCTGGGTCTGAAATACACTGGGATGTCATGCTTGGAGAAAACTCTCCTGAGTTTCTCTGATACGCCGGCTACATAGGGGATGACAATGTTGTTGCGTCTGTCCTCCCTCCTCCCTTTGCAAGCTCCTTTGACTACGATGACCTGGATGACTGAGAACCTTCACAGACATATTGTAGGTTATATAGAGTATGTGATGGAAAATTTGCTGTCTGGAGAGCTAAACTTTGAGATTAAATTTACTTTCAAACTAGCTGAAGTACGTGTAGTTTTATGTAGTTTATAACACATAAAACAGTGATATCACAATTCACCATGGCAACTCAAACGACTGAGGAATATGAACACAAGTCAATGCTGATTTTTTAAATAAGGAGGAAAGAGAACAGTCATTAATAATCAGCTTGTGTCACCCTGTTGTCATCATGTACAGAATAAAAGTTTGACATAAAATATATCATACTTATGTATGATATACTTTCTGTCGTCAAGTTTTTATATTTCATTTTGAAATCTAATTATTCAGCGGTAACCTCCATCCATCCATCCGCTCTCTTCCGCTTATCCCTGTCAGCGGTAACCTGACAGGGATAAAAATGTACACTAGATCACAAAACTGATGATAGAAATCTGATGAATTGGATCAGATTCGGTGTCCCGTTTGGACTTTAGCTATTATTAACCCAGGCAGCAACAGACTCCCTCAAGTCAGTGTTTTATTTCTACTTTATACTTTGTAGTATTTCTCTTGTTTCCATTGTTCTTGTGTATTTTTTTGTTTCCTTTTTGCTGCTCACCTGGATTGTTTGACGAACGTCCTCCCTGTTTGAAATTTGCTCTACCTCTAAGTCACAGTTATAAGTGGTGACATGTTGTTACAAAACTTTATCATAACCCGGGAGGCACCTACTGCAAATAACCGTGTAGTTAGAGTTGATATTATAAAACGATGAGCAGACAGATAATCAGGAACGACTCAGTCAAAATACAAGCTGTCGGCTCGCTCGGGTTCTTTGCACTAAGGATCTGCGGCCTGCCAAAGGATGTGGTCCTGTCAGATAATTCAGTCTGCTCATGTTGTATTCATTAGCGAACGAGTGGAATGACAGACAGCCCGCATTATGTTGCATATGTTTTTCTATACCACTGGCTACAGTTACAGTAGGTTGCAGTTGTGTGTGTGTGTGTGTGTGTGTGTGTGTGTGTGTGTGTGTGTGTGTGTGTGTGTGTGTGTGTGTGTGTGTGTGTGTGTGTGTGTGGTGGTGGTGGTTTTTCCTATTCCCAATTATTAATATAGTCCTGTACTGTGAGCCATACTCATTTACCTCTCCACAAATGATCTTATGTAAGTTGTGTGTGTGGATTACTAACAAGTAACTTATCACAAGCCTGTTTCTGCAATCTGTACAAAAACTCTCCTTTATTCACTGCCGCAAGAGCTATAAAGAAGATACATGCTGTGTTTTCCTAGACACTTTGTAACATGTTTTTCACAAAGGTCTAAATACTGTTTCAATAGCTTTTTTCTGCTGATGCCAAAAATGTAAAGAAATGCTGAATACTGGCTTCGGTATTCAGTTAATTTCATATTGAATTTCAGGTGATGCCCCTCTTTGAAACGCTTCCTCTCAGGCGGTGGAAAAAGATCCGACTAACATTTTCAGTTTATTGTTGTCACAAGACTGTCAGTCTCGTGAATACAAAGAGCGCAGTTTTTCCTGTGTGTAAGAGGAAGAGCAGATGTGATTCTCTCAGAGAGGCTGAAGAACGTTTGAAATTGAAAATCTGTTAGAAAGATGATGATAGACAGAGCAGTGGGCTGTGATGTTTGGAGTTTTTTCCCTAATTTTGAAGTTTGTGCTTACTAAAGTCTGTGACTGTTCATGCATTGTTTACTGAAATGTTTCGTATTGTGTAGTACGCACGAATCAGTTTAGCAATCCGGGACTGATGAAGGTTTGATTAAAGTTTCTTTTGGATATTGAGATTGGTGAGTTAGGCTCTCACAACCTGATGGTTTTCACTTTTCATAGTGCTGAAAATCTTCACATTTTTCCCTATCGGATGACAGCACTGACGGGATCATTACACCTGAAATTACTCCTCATATAAAGGCAAGTAAACTAAGATTACAGTATTTAATCTGCAGAAAGTGATGGATATACTGTAGTCAGTGTTGGGTATTGGTCAGAGACTTGCAGACAGTGATCAACTAATGGGTCTTCACCCAAAGTGTGCTCAAGGTCACAGTTGTCATTTTACTGGCAAGAACCTGTGAATTGTGATGGATTGCGAACCGGATGAGCCACATCATTGATATTCTGTCTCTGTAATGGAGTAATTCAGTAATTACATCATAGTTATTAATCAAACAATAAGCTACATAAGTTCCTCGATTGTCTGCGTGATTTGGGGGGGGTAGGAAAAATGTTCCAGCATAGTTTTTTATGTGCGTTGCACAACAGCGGCTTTTCATGACAGTTCATGTGGAAGATGAGGCAAAAGTATTAGAGTGATTTATGACTGCTGAGGAGCGATGATTACATCTTCTTTCTAAAAAGAGCGAAGAAGAAAGTCACATTTGCAGACGTACAAAGAAGCAAACGTGAAACACTGGCAAACATGTAAAAGTGACAAGAAAGTAAAGAGAGCGCTGCACTCATGCAAGAAACAACAACCCGCGACTGCAAGAATAACATCAAAGCTCTGTGCGGACCTGTAAAACGGTATATAATGGTCACACAGAGTTAGCAGTGAGAGGTACCCAGACCCCGAGTGATGCAGCCAAGCAGCTGATTCGGCTTCATTTCTGACTTGCACTGTTGTAATAATAAAGGCAGAGATGAGCAGTGATGTTATATCCTGCATGCTCTCAGAGAAGAATCACTGTAACCACATTGTTCCGTGCTCTTCTACCAACTTTGCCCTAAGCTTTGTGTTATTGCTTATTAATACTTAAACAGTCTACTAAAAGGATTTGTGCAAATTACATAGGTGTTACAAGTTAATAATAGAATAATAGAATGTTAAAATCTAAGTTTGGGAACCATCAGTCACATGGAATAGACTGTAAAATCTAAACAGATGAATAGAGATAAATGTATTTTCTTATGAATGTACAAAAATTGAAATGTTGAGGTGAAGCAGAAGAACCGTTTAAATTAGAAAGTTGAGTACTAGCAAGTCAAGTGTTGTCAAGTATAGTACTTGATTACTGTACTGAGTTACTTTCCACCTCTGCCTGAGTGTACCTGGTAATGGTAGGGCTTTGAGTCTTTTTAACTTCAGTGTCAATGTGAAAGACAGTCATTGCTAAAACACAAACCAGCATGCAAACAAAAAGCAAGTCCTCTAACAAGAGAAAAATGTATCACAGGGTGATACTACTGCGCACATGTTGTTACTCATATTCAAAGTAGTACACCAACTAGCACAGGCACGACATATGACATCAGTTGCATTTTCTTTTGTTGTCTATAGACTAAAATACATCAAATGATGCTATAACTGTGACTAAGAAGCTGGCAAAAATCAAAGGAGGAAATGCAACCTACTGATGTGGGTGCGCATTTATATTTATCACCTATAAATGTAATCTGGAACACCTCTGGGCTCTCCTAATCTGAGCTGGTAGGAATGTGAATAACCCGATGAAGGTTTTGTCAGTTTTATTATGTCACAAAGCAACCAGATCCAGAACAGGCATTTAAAATAGGTTATCAATGAAAGCAAAGTATAATAAGAAGTGGCAGCTGATGACAGCCACATGTGCAGACAGTTCATGCTGCCTGATGAGTCACACAGGTGACAAAGAGCGTCTTAAGCGTTAGGTGCTATTTCAGGGAGATGCTTAAACTAGTGCTCCTCGAGTTGTTGTAGTGTGTCTGCTACAGAAACAATAAGACGTTAATTAGATTAACACATTGCATGCACATGTTAGAAAACATCAAGCTACATAGTAAAAAAAGGAACTTTTTAAGCTTTTGCTTCTTTAAAGGACAACGTTAATTGTTGGGGGGGGGGGGGGGGTGTCGTCTTTCAAATAAATGAGGAAATAAGGCTTGTTAGAAGCTTTGAAAGTTCGACATTGAAAAGAGTGCAAGACCAATATATTTAAATTCACAGTCTTACCAGGACACGGATGACATTTACTGCGCATAAAACTCCAAGTGGAGGGTATAAAGTAAGTAAAGTGATCAAATTTAGGGCAAAATGATTTGATGTTGAAGGAGACAGATGTGAGCATTGGCTCAAGGATATGGCTGTGGTAACCAGTACAGTGTGTGTGTGTGTGTGTGTGTGTCTGTGCATATATGAGAGTTTCTAAAACTTCTAGCATCAATATTTTACTGCTACTTACTTAGAACAGCGTGTGGCCTCCCTAACAGAGCTTAAGCACATACATGCACAGTTCTTAGATGACGCTTTTACCCACTGCTTGTCTGCTGCATATTCTATGGTATATATTTTTACCCCATTACCTTTTTTTTTAACTCTTAAGAAGAACATGAGTTTCTTTTTGGAAAGCACTGAGTTTCTTATTTCCCTCTCGTCTGAAATGAATGCTGCAAAGTTCATTAGTAAATGTGCTTTAAAGAAAACTCCTGATTCAGATGTCACAGTTGGATATAAGGAATGTAGAGCAGTAGTTTAGGACCCAAGAGGCAAGACCTAGAGAGATCAAACAGAAAGTCAAGAAAATGTGAGAAACCAACAGAATCCAAAATTGTGTAGAAAAAAGGCCAAAAAATAAATGCAAAAAAGAACTTTCCCCAGAACTTTCTTAATTCTTCAGGGCACAGAATCAACAAGGTGCTGGAAACATTCCTCAGATCCTTTGGTCCATATTGACGTGGCAGCATCACACACTAGACGATGTCTTGTCTTCTACCAGGTCCAAAAGGAGCTCTGTTAAATTTCTATGTTTGGAGGTCATTTAAATCCAGTGAATTCATTGTCACATTCAAAAATCCAGTTTGAGATGACCTAAACTTTGTGACATGGTGTGTTATCCTGCTTGAAGTGGCCATCATAAGATGCGTACACTGTGGTCATAAGGGGTGTACGTGGTTAGCAGCAGTACTTGGGTAGGCTGTTTAAACAGTGCTCCTCTGATACTAAGGAGCCCAAAGTGTCTCAAGATAATATCCCACCCACTAATAGAGTTCGAGCACCAGCCTGAACCACTGGCACAAGGCAGGGTGGATCCATGCTTTCATGCTGTTCATGGCAAAGTACAAATGACACAATTAAGACATCAAGGCTCACCAGAAGGTTTCTGTTGTCCAGTTTTGATGAGCCCATGTTAAATGTGACCTCAGTTTCCTGTTTCTATCTGACAGCAGTGGCACCTTGTGGGGTCTTCTGCTGCTGTTGTTTGTCTTGTTCATTCTTCTGCATTCCTCACTTGTAAAAAGTGGTTATTTGGGTTGATTTTGACATCCTATCAGATCCACTTCCTCTTCCGATCTGTGGCATCAACAAGACATTTTCTCCCAGAGAACTACCGCTCACTGGATTTTTCCTCTTTTTCTGATCACGCTGTAAACTCTTTGGGAAAATTCCCAATGCTTCTGAAATACTCTGACCAGTCCAGCTGGTCAACAATCATACTTGAATCACCATTCTTCATGATTCTGATCCTCAGTTTGAACTTCAGCAGGTTACTTCGACCATGCATACATGTCTAAAGCCACTGAGTTGCTGACATTTGATTGGCTGACTAGATATTTGCATTTACGAGCAGCTGAACGGGGACACCTAATGAAGTGACCCACAAATATAAGCTAGAGTGCAGCATAGAGGTATACATGGTCATTGTTGTAAAAGGTGCAATGAAAACAGTTGCTGAAGCATAAATAAATACAAGTTGATATTGGATAATTTCAGGAGATGATCATCGGTGGCATCCTTTTTTGTGCCTAGTATCGAAGAATACTGCACCAACAGAATAGCTTTGTATCTGATATGAAACAGTGAAATTGTCTCCTAGGATTACAAACTGGGCTTGGGACCAATTTAATGAGCCTATGGTTTGCTGTTCCAAATCGCAGCCTACCACTGATTTGACTGCAGCCGTGGCATGCAGTTCCACCAGCCCGAAATAGCCTTGTGATGATGCCTAATCTCAAGAGTCCTTCATTCCAGTCACACAGCCATGTGAAAGCAAGTGATCAAGTATTCTCTTGCATCAAAGTTGCATAATGAGGATGTTTTAAATGATATTCCACTGTAGACCGGATCAGATGGGAAAGCAGCGCTAAGAGAAGACTGTTATTATTTCTGTAGTTATAGATATGCATTCCATACGAAGACTTTCTCCTCCGTGGCTCTGTGGGATTTTCACGGCTGTGGGATTAACATGGCTTCCTATTCCCTCCCACTGCGTTCTCAACTGCACAGTAATTTACCATTGTTCAGTCCTGTTCATGATTATGCTGTCAGCACTGTGTGCAGAATTGTTCAGATTTAAAGAGTGATGGGGAGGAGGATGAGGAGGAGGGCGACCAGCAGCATTCATTCCCGGCTCACTCACTCACAATTTTACATCTTTTCTCCAAAAATGACAGAGCAGACAGATGAGAAGAAATGAATCTTCATCACCTAATTCTTTTGTCTGATCCAAGTTTCATCACTTCTAGTTAATCATTTTTTCTTTCGTCATCTTCATTCTTTCATCACTTTAAATTATAATGACAGTTGTCTGTGAGGAGGCTGCATTTTGAATTTAAATGGATCTATTCTGCCTTTGTCTCACGCTCTAAATGAAGCTACCTGGCATGACATTAATCCTTCTGTGTCATAATCACTGACTTTCTATACAAGATGGACAGTCACTGTGACATCACCCCTTTAGTTAGTTCTGTTCTGTTTTAACATCTTGAGTTGAGAATTTTGTCCATCTTAATTTAAATAAGGTGGAAGCCACAGTGTAAAACACAATGAGCATCATGTTGTATAACACACTGCTCCCCGGGCGCTAGATTGGTGGCTGCCCACTGCTTCACTGAGTGAATGGGTTAAATGGGATCAATAAAAGATACATTATTATTATTATAAAATAAGACTTGGTCATTAATTAGAGACCAAAAACATATCAATAAACTGTTTACTGAGATATTAAATGTGGTGAAAAGTAAGTTCATTTTTCCATGCATAGTCTGGCTTCTTTTTACATTAAAAGAAGTTGCAGGTCTTTGCTTCTTTTATGAGAGCTGGAAGCTCTGTCCATCTTTTATATACAGTCTATGGAGCCTATAGATATGTCTTTATTATTTCCTTCTCTCTTATTATTTCTTATTTCTTTGTTATTTTTTGCACCATTTGACTTTGTCTGTTTCAGCACCAAACAGTCTGCAATTCACACAATATTCTCTGATTTTTAAGGTTAAATAATAGTAAAAAAAGTTGGACTTTAAAACAAATGTTTTTTTTTATCTAGAAGATAGTTTTTGTTTTCTTTGAAGTATTGAAATATTTCAATGTTTTTTCTTAATACTTACTTGAGTATAGTGAGAATCCCCAAGGATTTTTAAAAGTTAGAGCTAAAGTGCCCCCCCAATTCTTACGTTTCTTGTAAATTCAGCAAACTGAGGCTGGATCACGAACACGGTCAGAACGCATCTGGTCAAATACAATTTTACCTCCTCCTGTATATCCTTCTGTATTGGCGGCTGTTTCTGCAAATACAGGAAGTTTTCAGCCTTTGATGGAAGGCGAGATGTCCCTTTCCTTATTTCGACCAGGCCGGCTTGTCGACTCAGTCGGCCCTGCAGTGCAGGCTCTCACCGATTGTGTGCCCCCAGAGTCCCATAAATTGTAGAAACCTGCATATGCCCTGTGATAATGAGATGCTTTCTAGCAACCACACCAGCTCCCCTTTCTAACACTGGTGCACAGCACAAATGTACCACATCTTATGCCCAGACTGTGGCCTCTTCAGCCATCTGTAAGAACTCCCAGAAAGACTGTCGTACTTACCTTACTGTGATGGCTGATGAGTCATTGTGCCATATTCAGTTTAATGTTTTTGTTTTATGGTTTGCAGCTGAATAGTTGGTGAAGTCTCCTTTTAATGGCACAAAAAGGAGGGACCATAATTAATTGGCACTGAGTGAATGTAGGCTCACTTATTCCCCATTATTGTGAGTATAATTTTCTCAGTATACTGTCACTAAATGATTGTGTAACTGTTTGGTCACTGTTTGTTACTGTTTGTATTTACTGTGCAAGGAACGGGGCTTGCAGACTAGCTTTGGCTATAAATGCATCTCTTGGTTCATGTTGCATATTGTGTCCTATAATAATAAAAAATAAATAAACTACATATAAAATAAATACAGTTCTCATACTGCTACAGAGTTATTCTGTGTCCTGATTTTTGCCCTCATTTTTCTCTGCAGGGGTCTGGGGCAGAAGCAGGCTCCGGGCAGAAAATAGAAAGATGCAGCTCTAGTTTAGGGTTATGTTTTGAAGTCTTTTTGGTATATTTTCAGTTTTTTGCAGGATTCACAGCATCTGTCAGACTAATTTGAGCCTTTGTGCTGTGGGAAGCCAGTAGTGGAGCAATGTGTGATGTTTTAACTGGTTACGTTGGTGTAAAATATTACACATTGCAGAGGGTTTTGTTTTTTTTACACATGCATTCTTGTGTCATTAAATATTCACTTTCTATGCAAGGTGAGCTAACAATTGTAACATTTGTCAGAATGACAACAGAGAAACTTTCCATGCTCTAAGCAGAGAGTGGAATGTAAGAAGTCATGAAGCATTACACATGAATTACTGTGATTTTTCACTCTTTCTTCCATTCAAATACATTTTTTAAAGTCCCATTCATTTTTATGGGACTCTGTCACACTTGTCAGAGTGTTTTTGCACGCCGTTACAAACTCCATCCTCCTGTGTAATGAATAACGGTGGCAAATTTTATTTGACATTATAGCAATTTCCCTGAGCTCTAATTGTCCTTGGAAAGTAGCAATCATCGCTCAGTATAACAGAAACCATTCCCCATTCATCAGAAGACATAATAAGCTTTATAGTGGTGACAATTGCAAGAGCGCTTTCTCTTCTGACTGCCAAGGACAATGAAAATGTTTGAAGTATATTTAGAAATTTGTACAGATGAATGCAGTGAATGTAATGTCAAACAAAGGAGAGAGAGGGAGGCAAGATCTGGATCTGGATCCTTCTTTAGTCACCAGTAAAATGTATCAACAAATGTTTGATGGAGTGACCTGAAATCTGGTTCAGATACACCTGTAGATGAATTGTAGTTACCTTATTAATGCCTCAGAGTTGTCTTTTTACAGCACTGCAGTAAATCCATAACTACAGTGTTGCTATATAAACTCCACTGTAGACATGTAGTTTCTTAGAAATGTAACTTTATGTCATGTCATGAACTGCAGGCAAAGGGAATCCAAACGTAGATATGTGGAGATAGGTTAAATCAAACTGAAGGAAAAAAATGTCCATCCCGGTTTTCCCTCCAAGGCACGAGCGATAAGCAGAGTTCTGTCCTTTCCTTCTAAGATTCCTAATTATTTAAAGTAACACTCAGGTATGCCATTCAGCGTGTTAGTACGAGCTCGGGAGCAGCTTGGGAGAACAAGAAAACAGAGACTGCTTTAGGTTGCCTTCCCAATCGACTCAAAGGTTTATTTAGTACATAACAGCTTATATAGAGGAAAAAAAGGTTCGTGTGTCAGCAAGTTCTCAGTTCAAACCGAATAAGGAAACGTCTTCCTGCCTTGTGAGCAGAGAAGTATCCTGTGTGTAGTTTATCAGTTCAGCTACAATTTATGATCATCCCAGCAAAATACACTCCTAGACATAGAATACAGAGTTCTTTCATTAGTGAATTCTGAAACAAACCACCTGGCCTTTAACGAGCCTTTTTCTAAGAGATAAAGAAGGGAGGATGGGAGTAAGGAAGTGGTCTCGTCTCTGTGGTGTTTTCGACCTTGGGGTACCAGCCTGTGAGTCTTACACATCAATTCTTGGGTCAGAGAGAAAGAGAAAAACAACTATTAAATGGGCCTTATTGAGTAACTCTTTTCTGTATAATATCACAATAAAACAATATCCTGTAAATGCTACCATGGTATCAAAATATCACAACAGTTCTCTCCTTTTATCATGAAATGATAACATAGTATAAAGACAGAATGTAATAACATAATATAAAGACAAATCATAACTGTAACTGGTCCTTCGAGCAAGCTTAATATCAAAAATTCTGAGAGCGTATACATGGTATCACACAACAGACAATAATCATCAAAAACAAATAATACATGCTGCAACGGTTACAAAGGCTACAATTAGTTCCTTCCATCTTCCAAACGTGTCCTGCAGCCACTTGTCTAGCCACTGACCGTGGCCTGTATCGGCAATTAGTTCTATCTGCAATGCTTCAAGTTTATTCATAGCTTGTGTGAATGAACCGTTAGGAGCGGTATTATTGGGAATGAAAGTACAGCATACATCAACGGTCACTAGACCACAGGTACCGGTCCAATTAACAGGTAAAGCTAATCTAAGGGTATTATTGCACAACCAATAAGCATGTGGGATTGGTCTAGTTAGGCGCGTGACCATATGTGATTTAACTAACTCCCCCCAGTCAGTGTCATTTAATACACCCTCTGGGGGAACAATGATCGATTCTCCGCTCGAACTTGAACTGTGTGTGTGTTGTTCCTCCAGATAGGATAAAACTTCAGCCACAGAGACAGCTAGCCATGTCTCATTACAGCGTGCACCTGGGGAGTCAGAGAAGAATGTATAGTTATCCTTTGTATAATCTATGTGTGTGTCTGGGCCAGTTAACTTTAGTCTGCGCAGACATATCATACTAGTATTAAAATGGAGAGGGATCTGTCCTAAGGGCAGTGAGGGTTTTAACCTATTCTTGGGGCGTTTCATTGGGCGCAGGTCCCTGCGGTGTCATTAGATAACTTCAATAATTCGCCTAATGGAGTCTCAGGGTTAGTTGGTGTGTGTGTGTGTCTAAGTAAGCAGTCGAGAGGGCTCAGAGTCAACTGTAAAGTGTCTTTAAGGAGAGCATTATCTCCGCTGATTTCCTCTAGTCCCTCAGTCAGGGGGAAACAGGATATGGGGTATCCTACTATTACCTGTTCTGGATTAGCCTTTGAACAGACATAACAGTTACTGTTTCCTAAATCACGAGCGGCTGTTCTGGCATTTTCGTACCAGGCGTTAGCTCCTGCTCTAGAGGGTGCATAAAAGGGTTTATTAGTGGCGTCTATGTTGTCATTTACTGATTTTAGGGAACGTGAGGAGTGCATTAAGTAGGTGTCTTGCAAAATAGAGCATGAGGTATCGTCAGCAAAATATGACCTGCAGAAATATGAACATGGTTGCAGTTTTCAATACAAAATAGCAAAGAAAAATCCTAAGGTTAATGCGATAGATATGATAAATAACCTAAATATATAAGAAAATATATAAGAAAAACAGTTCTTCAGTTGTCTCCTGGCCTGGTCCCAGGTTCGAGAGACATTGAATAAGCGTCGTATGATGACAATGGGCATTTCATTTTCTCCATGATCAGGATGGAATGAGTCTAGCTTTATCAGGTTAGACATCATGTGGTACTTCCGGCTTTCTGTTCCTGCTGGATGTTTGAGTACCTTGTTGTTGTTCTTTCAGGCGTTGTGTGTTAATCAGTGATTGCGTGTGTGTATGTACATTGGATCCGGGCGCTGGCTCGCCGGAGATGTCGTCTACCCGTGTGTTTATTTGCTCTGGTTAAGGGGGTTGGCCCGCCGGAGATGTCATCTGCTTGATCCGACGCCTGAGATGGTCCGATTGGGCTGGTCTTAACCCTGCTGGCATGAATCCACTGAGGTTGTCCGTCTGTGAGGATGCTGGTTCTTCGTCACTGCCAGTACAGTCTGGGGCTGGAACACGCGCGGCCTCCCAGAGTGTCCTTGGTTTTAGCAACTTCTCCAACACGCATCTCCTTGTCTCCACTGGTGGAACTGTGGAGGGGAAAGGCTGAGAGAGACAAACTTTCTGATAGTTATTATTCAGTGTTTCTACCAAATTGTGAACATCAGTGGACAATGCAATATACATCACCTTCTACTAGCGGTGCCCCTCTGGAAGCTGACCATGGTGTTGGAAATAGTCTTATTTCAAATGGAAATAATTTGGTTACTGCAGATGGAGTCATAATGTATGAAATGGAAAATCTGGTTGTGGTAAATGCTGATGTTTTGCTTTTGAGCTACCTACATTAGTTCGCGCACATGTTAGACAGGTTGCTAATATGCTTTTTACTGCATGTGATGTTTTCTCAATTACAAATCTTGATTTTATTGCCCCTATTACCCCTCTTTGTCCGACATGACTCACACAGTGAAAATGTCGGGCAAGGACTGGCATCAGGGAATATGGGAGGGCAATCAAACCCTTAAGATTTTGTATAAGCCATCTCTGTCATCTAAGGTACAGTCATTATTCTCCCAATAGGTGTAATCACATGCAGAGGCTTGCTCTTGTATGAATTTTAAATCAACATTTGTTTCTAAATAGTCTGGGAGTGTAACAAGTGGCAGCTGTAGGGGCACAGATAATACTTCCTGCGGCGGTGGGAGCTGCGATGCAGCTGCAGCCTTGGCTGTCACGTCTGCTAAGGCATTACCTGTCGCTTCGTCTGTGTCAGCCGTACTGTGTCCTTTCGTTTTTACAACTGCAACGGCCGATGGCAGCTGTATAGCCTGAAAAAGTCTTTGAACAAAATCAGAATTTAGCAATTTATTTTCCATCAGCAGATCTAAATCCTCTTTGTCTCCACAATGTGCCAAAGTCATGCACAACGCCAAATGCATAGCGGCTGTCTGCGTAAATTGTCACATGCTTATCCAAATGGAGCTCACAGGCGCGTATTAAAGCCATGAGCTCTGCTTTTTGTGCTGAGTGAAATGGTAATGAGTGAGCCTCTAGTATAATGTCAGGCACTGTCACCACTGAATAGCCACAAAGAAATGAGTTGTCATTCGGCCTTGAACAGGACCCGTCCACATAAACCGTGGCTGAGTCTGGGATAGGTGTTTGCTCTAAATCTGGACGTGGTGCTGTGGATTCCTGTATACGTGTCATGCAGTCATGATCGTCAAGCCTGTCTGAGCCATCCTGTCGGTCAGAAGAACACAGCATAGGATCAATAAATGTGCTGGCGAATCAGGCGTGCTGCTCGCTTTTATGGTGAGGTTTGCATATGTTGTGTAGTTATGTTTGCTAGAATGGTCGTGACCTGGTGATTGGTGTGTAGAATAGTGTCATGTGAGAGTGTGAGCTTCTCGCAGTCCCTTATCATGATAGAGCAAGCTGCTACTGCCCTCAGGCAGGCCGGCATTCCTGAACAATTCAGGCAGCACCTTTGAGTGGCGGAGGTCAGCACTCCCTTTAATGCATTGAAAGAGGCAGTCATTTCTGTGGATCACAGTATTCGAGGAGGCTTCTCTTTTTTACAACAGTCACGCAGAATGTGGTCATGAAAAGAACAGTCTGGTATCCACTGTCTGCAATAGTTCACCATGCCCAGGAAGGACAACATTTCCTTCTGTGTAGTGGGCCGAGGGACGGAGGTCACAGCTTTGACCCTGTCTGCAGTCATGGAACGTTTTCCGTGAGACAGTGTGAATCCCAAATATTGAACAGAAGTCTGACAGTACTGCATTTTCTTTGCAGATGCTTTGTGGCCAGTCTTTTGGAGGTGCTGGAGAAGCATGTGTGTAGCAGTTTGACACAGTTTTTCACTTTCAGCACAGAGGAGGAGGTCATCCACATGTGGATCAGGGTGCAGCCCTGGAGGAGTGAAGCACCATTGAGAAAGCAGCAGAGCTGTCTATCATGCCTTGGGGCAAACGAGTCCAAGTGTACTGCTTATTTCTATGTGTGAATGCAAATAACGGCTGTGTGTCTTCATGCACAGGTACTGAGAAAAAGGAGCGGAGCATAAATCCACCACGGTAAAATGTGTATGCAATGCATGTCAATATGCTGTGAACATCTGAAACGAGAGGTGGCAGAGGAATGTTGACTGCATTAATTTGCCTTAAGTCTTGTATGAAACGCCATACGCCAGGTTTGTTAGGCTTTGGCACAGGATTGACAGGAGTATTATATGGAGATACTGTGGGCTTTATTACTCCAGCTGTCAATAAATCTCCTATCATGACATCTAGGGCTGCGGCTTTTTCGGCAGAAATGGGATGTTGCTTGACATATACTGGCTTGTTGTGTTTTAATAGGTGTACGTGATAAAGTGTACAGTCAATAAATCCTATATCATTCTCACTTTTAGACCATAATGTCATATTCTGGTATTCAGCTGGCAATGTAACTGCAGAAATAGTACAGTGGATAGGGTAGGTTAGATCTATGTGACGACATGGTGTAGTTATGTCATAAACTATGTCTGAGTTATGTGACAAAATCACTGTTTGACCTTAGAGAAACAAAAGTGTGGCTCCCAGTCATGGGATTACCTGGTAGTGGCGTCTGTACACGTTTTTTTTGGCACAGTGTGTGACATAGAGTACCGGACAAAAAGGATGTTGAGTTCATTCTCTGCTGAGGGTCCAGCTGACACAGAGGATGTTCCTTCTCCATCATGTCGGTACATAGGGCAGAGAAAACATAAGCTGTTATCAGTGTCAGCAAACATTTCACCCTTTATGTTAAATGAAATACACAAATTCATCTTTGCTCCGGGTGTCTGCGGCTGCTGGAAAACTGAGCCACAATAAAAACACATATCTCTACTTTTATCCTTCCGTCCTCTGAAACTTCCTTGCTGTGCTGGAGCGGGTAATCCTGCATACATTAGTTTCTCACTTTCCTCTGAGCCTTCTACATCAAAATTCAACTTTATCTTAACACTTTTAGCTTTCGTGGTAGTATCTGCACTGGCCTTCAGTTTTACTGACCTGTTTTCTGGCGATAATCGTTCGGGATAGGGCTCCGGAAATAAATTAGAATGCATTGAACTTACAGTCCGTAAGTTGTAAACAAAGTCAGTCACATAAGCACTTCCGCATGTTCTGGATACGTGATCATGGACGTCTTCACCGATTCGCGGACGTAGGTTACACGTAACCGGAAATGGGAGTTGTACTGAGCCGTTATTTGAGACTTTATTTTGTATTTTATTAATTTTTGGTTTTACAGGTACTTTAGATTTTTTATCGGACCTGTCTGTGGTCTTTGAATAATTCTGACCCATGTTCAGTGATTTCCAGAGGGGTTTACACGCTAGGAGGATTTAGGTTAGTATTTTCGCTGCGGCACAGCTGAGATCACTTTAAATTTATTGCTAGCAATTTTTGTTTGGGTGAGCAACTCTCACTTAACGAGCAACTTCTCGCAAAACAACAGGCAACTTCCTGTGTCTTTCTGCTTTTAATTTACTGCTTTTAACCCTTGAGACCCGTTTTTTTTTTTTTTTAACAAAATTAAAATATTCAAGACAACAGGCAACTTCCTGTGTCACTTTTTGGTGAGCAACTTCTCACTTAACTCTGAGTGAGCAACTTCTCACTTTTTAACGTACGTTTCAAGACAACAGGCAACTTCCTGTGTCTTTCTGAGCGGGTCCACCAACACCACACAAGGGTTAATTTACTTTATTCGGGGACTGAGGAAGTCGTCAGTGTATCTCTCTGGATCACTAAGTGAAACTTCGTCAGCATATCCCGTTTTTTTTATGGATCGATCACTGAGAGAGGTATAATACGGTCTTTATATAAATATGAAAGACGCATATTTACCTTCTGTCAGTCCATCCCACTTCTGACGCCAAATTGAAGGAAAAAAATGTCCATCCCGGTTTTCCCTCCAAGGCACGAGCGATAAGCAGAGTTCTGTCCTTTCCTTCTAAGATTCCTAATTATTTAAAGTAACACTCAGGTATGCCATTCAGCGTGTTAGTACGAGCTCGGGAGCAGCTTGGGAGAACAAGAAAACAGAGACTGCTTTAGGTTGCCTTCCCAATCGACTCAAAGGTTTATTTAGTACATAACAGCTTATATAGAGGAAAAAAAGGTTCGTGTGTCAGCAAGTTCTCAGTTCAAACCGAATAAGGAAACGTCTTCCTGCCTTGTGAGCAAAGAAGTATCCTGTGTGTAGTTTATCAGTTCAGCTACAATTTATGATCATCCCAGCAAAATACACTCCTAGACATAGAATACAGAGTTCTTTCATTAGTGAATTCTGAAACAAACCACCTGGCCTTTAACGAGCCTTTTTCTAAGAGATAAAGAAGGGAGGATGGGAGTAAGGAAGTGGTCTCGTCTCTGTGGTGTTTTCGACCTTGGGGTACCAGCCTGTGAGTCTTACACATCAATTCTTGGGTCAGAGAGAAAGAGAAAAACAACTATTAAATGGGCCTTATTGAGTAACTCTTTTCTGTATAATATCACAATAAAACAATATCCTGTAAATGCTACCATGGTATCAAAATATCACAACACAAACAAAAGCAAGTTTTTATTTCAGCTGATGGAAAAAGTCTAAAAAAAGTACATAGTATGGATGGATGGATGGATAGGTAGATTAAAAAAAACACAGGTGAAGATAATCAAACGCAGTGAGGCAGGAGGGGAAGTAAAATTAAACACAAGACACTAGAGACAAAAGACTATCAAAATAAAACAGGAAGGGAAAATTGTTAAATGGTGAAATGCAGACACATAAAAGGTGGGTTGACACAAGAGAATAAGACAGGAAATACTGAGGGAACAAATTAAACTCTAAAACTAAAACTAAATTATAACAAGTACTGCAGACTCCAAAATACTCAAGCAAAAATAAAAATCAGTTTAAAATAAAATCTATAACATAACAAAACTTTATCTAATATGTGGTTTAGCCACACCTTTTTTTTTGTACTCAAAATACAAATGTATGTATTTAAAACACAACATTGATGTTTGTTATGAAGTATTAAAATTTTTTTATCAGTACTGGTGTAGTGCAACACCGCTGTATGCACTGTTTTAATAATCTGTGTATAGGCTCCATTTTTTCTCTCCCTCCCACATCAGCTTGCTGGCAAACAATGACACGTCAAGTCTACAGCATCTCTACATCGGCTAACATTCATTTAGTAAACATGAACTCACAGTAATGTTCCCATTAGCATCACTTTGTCTGATGTTAAAGATTATGTCTGCTAAACCTTTGGTATAAAACTTTGGTATAATAGCACAGTTTTGGTGAAACTCTTAAATGAAAGAGCGACTGCCTTGGCTTTTAGATTGTTTTAGATGTGGTTTGCAAAACTGACTTTCAGTTAGGAAATTCTAACAAAAACCTTTGCAAAGGTTTTCTCTAACCTCTTCCACCCTGGTACATTCACTGAAGAGGCCACTCAGGACTATTACGACTGAAATAATTGCTGTAACTTTTTGCGCTTCAATGCAGTTTGAAACTTTTTGAGTTTTAGGTGGGAGTATGTAGAACATGTGCAGTAACATCAATGTTTCCTGGCTCATTATAAAGCTGTTTTTTTATTAGCCTGATGTAAAATTGTAAGTATTTGCTGGTGTTTTTCATTTCTTATAATGGACTGGTGGCACAGTTATGCCGATTTTGTTGTATTTCAAATTCCTCTCAAGTGTCTCCTATTCACTGAGCCCAAGGTTGTTCATGTTGGCCTTCGGTTTTGCAGCTTTTGCTATATTTTAGATTAATTGGTACTCAGTAGGTTAGTGGAAAAATGACTTGCTGTTTGATCGTGACCGTTTTTAACAAGATTTCATCTGAATTATGAATCATTTCTGCCCTGACTCGTCTCTCAGATATTGCATTACCTGTATGACTCAAAATCTTTACAGACGCTAAATACCGTGAATACTGATTAAATTTAACGTCGACCTTCAACTAAATCATGCACGACTCGTACTGTTTCCCCTTTATGTGAGTCACTTATCTGAGGGAAACAGATAAGGGTTCAAGGAATCTTCAGGCGCAAAAACTTTTCATCCAAGGTCTTGAGCTCACTTTGGCTTTCTAAGTTTCCCTGTTGTTTTTGACAGTGTTGTGTTATTGATCGTTCTCCACAGGAGCTGGAGCAGCAGTTTGAGAGGGAGCGTCAGTCACTGGAGGAGCAGAAGACGCTGCTCAGGCAGCAGCTGGATGAGCTGAGGGAGGAGCTGACGTCCAAACTCAATGCGGCCACTGAGGAGGTACGACACATTGACTTTGTAAAACTTCTGTTCAAGTGTGCAAACAATATATTGTGTAAATACGCTGCTCAAAAAAGTTAAAGGAACACTTTGAAAACAGATCAGAAGCATCTCAATGGAAAGAAGAAAAACTGAAAGGTTTAAATTTTATTCTTGACCTTTTAAATCAGTTTAGTGCCCGTTCTTGAGATCAGATGAAGCGATGTCCTTGAGCACATGGAGTTTCTTTAAGTATGTGCACACTTTGGTAAAAGTTTAGATTTTTTTTTTAAATACACACATATACTATTACAGTTGTTTTAACTTCCGGTCAGTTTTCTCACCACAGAAAGTTTAAGAAACCTACATCTGAATCTTGAGCTTTTCAAAAAATGTGTTCCCAGAGTGTTAAAAACTGCTTGCTGTTTTTAAGCTGAAATAAAAACACATTTCAGTCATGTTAGCCCCTGAAAAATGAGCTGAGGATCGCTTCTAAGAATCACAGCTTCCGTCGCTCTTAAAGGACACAGAAAAATTAAGTGTGTGAAAAAATAGAGCTTGTAAACTCAAACTGAGCCCAGGAGAGGAGGTAACTGGGTTCGAGATTTCTTTTTATAAAACTTTAAACCCAAAGCTTCAGTTTTAATTCTTTTTGAACCTGACTGCACCTGAGCAGGTCAGATCAGCTCTGCTGCAAAACAACAAGACTTTAGTACTTGTGTAGTAAAGTAGCTGAACAAGAAAGAATAAAGATGAGAGTTTAGCTCAAATGATTATGAATGAATTAAATTGATTGCATACTAAAACACTGAATCAGTAAATGGTTTTCAGTTTCAAGGTTTCCTCAGTATAAATCTGCTGCCACTATTTGTTGTTGTTTTTTGGGGTACTTTATGCAAACATTTTTAGCCACTACTTCAGACATTTGGGGAAATTAATATGTGATGCATTGCAAAACTATTTTGCTATGTTAGCAAAAAAAATATATGGGCTTGGCTCATTTAAAAATCTGAAATGGAAACAGTCATTGAATGTATTTTTGATGGAAATTCCACCTCGCTGAGCCTAAAATGCTGATGTAGTTTCAAGGTTGGTGCCACACTGAGCTACAGCCTGAAGTGTAACAGAGAGGCGGGTGTGGACAGAGTCTATTCTCTCTGCCTCACTCTGTCTGTCTGTCCTCCCTGCAGGTGTCTCGGCTGCAGCAAGAAGTACAGCAGGGGGAGAATGATATTAAAACAGCTGAGGGGCAGATCTCCACACTGAAGGAGGCGCAGGACAAGCTGCTGGAGGAGCTGGATGCTACACGGGCCCGACTGAGAGAGACCAGCAACCTGCTGACTGCACTGCAGGTCAGGCAAACAAAGCACACGTCAGCCTGGGCACTGAACTTTACAACAGCATACTTAACCTCAAACATCTTGATGCATGGTCAAACATCCAGGTGAGGAAATCCCAAAAGCTTGATTCTGTTTATCTGGACGTAGTGTTTTCAGTGGGAGAAACATTTCATCACTCATCCGAGTGACTTCTTCAGCCTCAACCAACTGCAGGTTTCCCCAACCTTATAAACAACTGCTGCCTAAGCGAAAACCCTTAGTGTTCCCTTATTTGTCAGGAGTATCGGAACAGTTGTGACGCGTTTTCTCTCAACACTGCATCTCTATGGCTTTCAAACCCCCAAACACGCTGCACCACTAATTGGCCCATCCTGAGGATCGGGTCTCCCAGCACAAACAGAGTAATGTAGTGTACGCTGTTAAGATTTCCATGATTTATACATCGGGGAAACCAAACAACCTCTGGCAAAGCGGATGGCACAACACAGAAGAGCTAACTCGCACCTATTTACACCTACAGGCTTTCACTCTACACTCTTTCAATGATGAGGATGTACACATCCTGGACAGGGAGGAATGCTGGTTTGAGCGGAGAGTCAAAGAGGCAATTTATGTGAAAAGGGAAAGAACATCTCTGATTTGAGGAGGGGGCCTAAGGGTACATCTTTCACCATCTTAAAATGCTGTGATTGCAGCCATTCCCCAACTCTCTGTGAGTGGTATTCATCGCCACTGATCAGTGGTCATTGATCAGTGGTTGTTGATCAGTAGCTGTTGATCAATGGTCATGACAATTTGTATATTAATTTGTATATTATATTCATTCTGTGGTGCTAGTTTCAGTCATTATGCTAATGTACTGTTTATAAGGTTGGGGAAACCTGCAGTTAGCTGAGACTGAAGAAGTCACTTGGATGGAAACGCTACGTCCAGATGAACAGAATCAACTTCCTGGGATGAACCTCGAACCTTAACTTATCTGTGAAGCAACAGTTCACTCTAAAATCAAATAAACATTTTTTGTTTTTTTCTGTGCTGCTATTTACCCATAACGATTGTCCTTCTCCTAAACATTATGTAACCAGATAGCATTTTCTTTTCTTTGTACTCATCAAAGTGCTAAAATAATATATTTGAAACACTGCAACAATGTCTCTTTTTAAAAATTAGTGTCCTGGTTTAAAAAAAGAAAATCGTAAATTTTGTTGTAGCAGTTTCTCCTTTTCTATTTTTAGCATGGCTTCTGTGTCCCTGCTGTGTTAGGATGTTAGGATTGACATTGCCAGAAGCCAACATGTTGTGCTGTCTGTTAGCAGTGTCACACTACATAGCTTTATTTTTTTGTCCTGCAAAAAATCCACCTACGAAGCTGGATTCTCTCCTTAAAAAAGGAAAAACCTGATTGAAAACTGGGCCTAATATCCCACAATGCTTTGTGAAAGGCTGTCTATAACTGATTGTCACTTTTAAGGCATCCCATACTGGCCTTCCTTGTGTTGTGGAAAAGCCTGAGAGATGAATGAGAAGAAGGAGAGCAGTTCACAAAATTAACATCTACAAAGCATAAATCATATTTTCATTTAGCCTATTACCTCACATTATCCTTTACATAGAGTATGGAGGATCCAGTGCAGGAAACATCTGACTCAGCTTGTTTTTGGGCATGCAGATTGACCACTGACACCATCATTGAGATTAAAGTTAATTTAGATAAATTTCATAACTTTGGTTTCACTAAGGTGCACACTGGGGCACCTGAAAATTTGTAGCTTACTTACACCCTGTAATTAAGAACATACATTCCGTTCTGCCTTGTCAGACACAGTTGGTCCCCATAAACCTTAGTTTGCTAAGAAAAACCAAACATCACAGTTCTACACAAAGGTTACAGCACAGTCAACTCACGACAACCTGTTTAACGAGCAGGTAGTGCAGAGAAATTCAATAAGACCAAATGTATGCTGATGTAAAAGCAAAGAAGTAACTTTATAAAATTTTTCAGAATTTTGCACAGGCTGTTTAACGGGCCTGAACATGAGAGCGCAATATATGTGTAGAAAGTTCCTTAAAGACAGAAAAGACAAAATAGTAATGATGCAAATCATAGTCTTTGAAAACAGAAAGTGTCTAATGGTGAATACACGGGTCTCTCTCTCTGCACTCAGTAAAGGCGTAGGCTGCTCAGTCTCACACCACTGCTGAAATTATTCTGCCTTCAGCAACTTTTCCTTTTTGTTGCTTCCCTTGTTAGCTGGCTCTTTAGCTTGCAGGTGCTGTGAATGTGTGCATGACTGGCATTTAGACAGCATGCACGTCAGACCAAAACTTCAGCTAGGCAGGTCAAAACTTGTTGAGAATCTTAAGTGATGTGCACACCACAGAGTTTAAGTGTAACATATGATTTAGACTGCAATGGTGGACTGAAGCCAATGTGTCCTTCTCTCAGGGAGAGCTGGAGACCCAAAAACGTCAGCATGAAGCCAAACTCATCACCACCAAAGAAGAAGAAAAACATAAGATGGACAAGATGGCTCTGGAGCTGGAGCTCAAATGGACTGAAACACTCAGGTGTGTGTGTGTACCGGTTTAGATGTCTTTGTGGGGACCAAAAATTAGATGTCAATTAGATGTCCTCAGTAAGATAGAAAAACAAGAATGTGTGTATGTATTTTAAATGGAAAAGCAACAATAGCATCCTCCGTCTTCATCTTTTCTTTTAACAGAGTATGAAATTGAGAACAGATGGGTAATTTCTGTCTTTTTATTTACTTATTTTCATTTCCTGCTGTTAGTAGATTAAACACACACACAAATGCACGTAAACACACACACACACGGGTCCTGCTGCTTCCACCGTTGACTGTGACAGAGCATTAGTCTTGGTGGGCTCTGCAGCTTTTCAGCTCAATCCAGTGTTAAAGCCCCCAGTGTTAAAGTCTCTGTTAATGTCCATAGACCTTTGAAGAGTGATTATTCAAAATCCTCTCAGAGTAAAATTGACTGTTTTCAGGTGTGAACTGATGTACTTTTCACACAGCTACTAAATGACTCTGTTAGAGTTTTTGTCAGGATTCAACAGCATCTGATGAATTCTTCCTTTTGAGGCCAAAGTGAAAGTGCTGCGGTAATCGTAACATCTCATCTATACCTCTGTTTCTGTTTGTGGAGTTTTGCCTTGAAAGTTCATGCACACGCTTTCTTAAATCGATAATTAATTCCCTCCATTCATAAGTTCCACATCGACAGTTATTACGCAAAGGGTATTGTGTACTTTGTGACAAATAACTACAAGGGAAGGGCACAAGAAATAGTGGCAGGCCTGAAAAGCTTTCAACAGCATATGAACAGTATCTGAAAACACCTAAAGCAATAGAAAAAAAATCCAGCACTGACCTGAGACAGGAACTACTGTTCACTGAAGCTTTCTAAGAAATGGTTTAAGTACAAAGGTGACTCTCACGAAGAGGAAAAGGAGGAAAGGTGAGTTTTGCCAGATTACTCAAGAACTGGACTGAAAATAATTGGAAACATTTTAGGTTCAAATCTGCATCAGTACTTACTGATAAGGTCAGGGGAGAGTACAATAGTGAGTGTCTGTAAACATGTAAAGCCATGGTGGCTCTGTCATGGTTTGGTACTACTGCGTTAGAGAGCTTGTCCAATTTGATGGAATTATGAACACAGAAAAGTACAGTTAGATTGAGCGAGCACACAATATAACCTGGAAAGCATTTGACTGGCAACAGCTTCATCTATCAGCATGAAAATGATCCCAAACAAAAAGCATATCTGGGTAGAAAACACTATCAGCCTTGAAATACCTCCTCAGAGCCTGTACCTCATTATTAGTGAACAGAACAAGCATCCAAAGAAAAACTCTGAATGTCCTACAAGACGTCTGGAGAACTATTCCTTAAGACTGCTTAAAGAAATGACAACAAAAAACTTGCCTAAAAGAGTTCGGGCTTTAGGCATGCCTAATATTGACTTTCAGGCTTTTTAGAGTACAGATATATACTTTTACATATATATGAATATTTTGGAAAAAGGAAGTAGTCAGGAAATCCCATTAATTGCTGATATTTTAGTGTGAACCAGGTCAGTTCTCACTGAATCATAGATTGATTTTGCTTCCCTGAACTTCTCATGGCCTTTAGTTTAAGACTTCCCTGAATAGTCTTAAACTAAAGGCCAGAACAACGAGGATAAAGCATCTGTCAGAAGCTGGTCTAAAGTTTCAAGTGCCTAACATGCTTCTAAGATCTTATGTATAACCAGGACAACCTAGCACGGCCTCATCTGCGCTTTAGTCTGCTGATCCGCCGAACCTCTTCTGCTCATTTGGTAATCCAGAGAGCTCGTTCCGTGATTACACTATCACAGACAAACCGCCTGTTTCCACAGTGAAAGGGGGATTAAAGCCAGCCTCCTTTATTCAGACGGCTCACTAACCACAGTGTACTCATCCCAACCAAATGAATAGATGTTCTCCAGGGAATAAAGAGCTCAGTGCATAGAGACAAAGGAAGGTGAATGGAAGCTAATGAAGAGGAGACTGAGAGGAGGAGAGCGACAAGTGCTCTGTATAAATATGCTGGTCTATATTTATTTATTTATTTTTAATCCTACAGTGCGTTCACCTTGTCTTTGAAGACTGAATGTCACCTAGTCTGCGGTTTATAAAGTATTTAAGTGAATTTGCTGCAGATAGTTTGTCAGCACAGCAGAGGGAAAATGAGAAGATGTACTTTGCATCAGGTCTGATCATTAATATCACAGCAGAGCTGCTATTACAGCATGTGACACAATCCCCCCTTTTTGTTTTTGTCATTTTTTTATTTAAACATCCTCCTCATTGGAAGCACCTTAAAATGTAATGCAGAAGGTGAAATTAGCCAACTGTTTGATATTTTTGTGAAGGAGGAATTCTCTCTGTTAAATAAATACTGTTATCAACCAGAAAAATCATACTTCTGGGGAGGTATAAAAAGAAAGAAAAAGCTGCCAAGAGAGAGGCCGCTGACAGATTTAGCTTGTGATGATTGTCAAGATAAGAGAAGAAAGATGCAGCTTCAGTATTTTAACATCAATTCTCCTAAATTTAATGCAAGACTTGACACCTATTGGCCTTCTATTTATGTGCTTCTTAAAATTTGTCCCTCTCTGTTGATGGGGAACATCAGGATAATATAAATGCGTCAGTATGCCAATATTTCTGTTTTAGTCTTTTGCACCTTCACTGAGTCTTCGGGTGGTTTGTGTGCTTTATTGTCTTAATTCATTGTTCACATGCGTAGGAAGCTTGAATTGTCACCACTTTCCAGTTGCTGTCACTCATGATAATCCTTAATACTAATTCTATTCTAGTTTATCCCCTACACTCTTAAGAAATAGCAGTACACTAAAATCCCACATCTGTCCCTACTTGAATGCATCTGTTATACTTTAAGGTGACTTTGTGTACCTTACAGAGGTGTGCCCAAAAAGGAAAAGTATTTTAAATTATAATATCAGAACAAAGTCTGTGACCGCCCAAGTATTTCAACAAGCAAGTATTACATTTATTTACTGCAGATGTCTGCAGTAACGCTGGAACACTCTATTATGGTGAAAGGACCTGAGTGTTGGCGTGAAGCTGTTAATTTACTGGTCGATCTGTATTCATACCATCACCTATTGCCACGAGCTGCGGGCCGTGACCGAAAGAATAAGACTGCAGACACAAGCAGAAGTGAGATTGCTCCAAAGACCATCTGTGCTCTCCCTTAGAGGTAGGGTGAGGAGCGGCTGCTCCCCTACCTCGAAAGGAGCTGTGGAGGTAGTTTATCTGATCCGAGCTGGACGCTTACTGGTTTTGGGCACGTCCTAGTGGGATGAGGCCCTGCAGCAGACTTGTGACATACTTGAGAGATGATATCTTTCAAGGGGCTCGGGAATGCTGACTTTGTCCAAGGAAACGATGAAGTAGGCAGCTGGGGAGAGAGAGGCCTGTTTTCTCTGTTAAGGCTATGGACTGGACCGGCGTTGTTGGGGTGTTGTTATTATACAGAAAACACATAATCTAATAACTAACCAACAAAATTACAACTGAAATCAAATTGTATTTTCCACATTTCTGTTAATTTGAAAGGGTGTTTGCAACCTTCTTGGTATCTCGACATGTTTCAGATCATCATATTATACAGAGATAACGCAGGTAATACAAAACGTAGTGGGTGGATGGCGTGGACCTATGATTCTGAACACAATAACTTAAGAATGAGGCAACGTAGGGTTTTTAAATTCATAGCTTAGGTGCATCTATTACAAATCTCATCTACCTTGAACTCAAAGGAATCACCTTGGATTATCAAATTTATACCACAGGAGCGTATTAGGAGGCTGAGGGGTAGTACTAATGGCCACTTGTATTTTTAAATGATAGTTTCATTCATTAAGTGGAAAAAGTTATCCAAACCTACGTGCCCCAATCTGAAAAAGTAATTGCTCCCTGTTATTAAATGATGACTTATAATTTCCTGTAATTAATTTAATTTCAAAAACCAAAAGAGTCCCATTACATCAGGCATAAAACTAACACAGCATTTCATAAAATGATCATCACACTAACAGTTAAACATGGTGGTGGTAGTAAGGTGGTTAATACCTGGACGACTTGTTGTAATTGATGGAACCGTGAGTCCTGCGCTGTATCAGAAAATCCTGAAGGAGAAAGTCCGACTATCAGTTCATTGCCTGATGCTCAAGCATACTCAGGTTATACAGAAGGACAAAGATCTGGATCCACCTCTGGATGACTCAAAAAAAATATTTTTTTTTAATTTTTTGGAGTGGCCTCATAAAAGTCCAGACTTAAAATCAATTGAGATGCTTGAAACCCCTCCAGTGTGGCTGAATGAAAACAATTCTGCAAAAAACAGTGGGCCAATATTCCCCCACTGTGATGTTAAAGACTCATTGGTGCCAATGGTGCCAGTGGTGGAACAACCATTATTAGGTAGAGTTTTTTTTTCCTTAATGAAAATCATCATTTAAAATCTGCATTTTAAATTTACTGAGGTCTTGTTTGATCTAAATTTGATTTGATGATGTAAAACATGCAAGTGCCAGTCTTGATAGCCGGGGATCAGTCCGCCAGGGCCTCCTGCCCAGCACACAATGCACCCGACCCCTACGGTTCCTCCTGCGGGTGGTGGGCCTGCGGGAGGATGGGCCCATGTCCCCTTTTCACGCTGGGCCTGGCTGGGGCCCATGGACTAAGGCCCGGCCACCAGATGCTCGCCCTTGGGCACCCTTCCCGGGCCTGGCTCCAGGGCGGGGCCCTGGTAACCCTATCCCGGGCAGGGTAAACTGTTCCCTCAATGTTTTTCTCATAAGGGTCTTCTGAATCGCTCTTTGTCTGGTCCCTCACCCAGGACCAATTTGCCATGGGAGACCCTACCAGGGGGCAAAAGCCCCCAGACAACATAGCCCCTGGGATCCCTGGGACACGCAAACCCCTCCACCACGATAAGGTAGCGATTCACGGATGCCTCCTGGGCACCTCCTGGGCGAGGTGTTCCGGGCATGTCCCACCAGGAGGAGGCCCGGGGCAGACCCAGGACACGCTGGAGAGATTATATCTCTCAGCTGGCCTGGGAACGCCTTGGTGTTCCCCCGGATAAGCTGGAGGAGGTGGCTGGGGAGAGGGAGGTCAGGGCTTCTCTGCTTGGGCTGCTGCCCCCCGTGACCCGGCCCCGGATAAAACGGGTAAAGATGGATGGATGGATGGATGGATGGAAAACATGCAAGTGTTCCAAATATACAAAAAAATGAACTCATCAAGAAGTGGCAAAAACTTTTTCTCAGCACTGCAGGTGCATTTTACTTGATTTGATCATCTGAAAGCCTCTAAGTATGCACAATCAGATTCAGATACACACAAAAAAAATGAGCGCAAAGGAAAGAGTAAGAGTGAAGTGGGGTAATACAAGAAAGTTAAGTAGAGAAGTAGAAAATAAATTACAGTCGGGCAAGAAGACATCTTTGGGCCGGTTGATCGAGGAAAAGACAGAAATATTAAACAATATCAAGTGTGACCTTTACAAAGAGCGGGGGCATTAACTGATTAAACGAACTCCGAGGCTGAGAAAAAGAGCGTGAAATGAAAGTCAGAAATCAGCAGGTAGTATGACTGCAAAGGACTGCATGATAAAAGGAAAATGTGCAGTATGAAATACCATTGTTCAATACGCGATTTAGTATGACTTGAGATAATAAAAAGTATTGAAGTGTGTATATCCTAATACAGATCCATCCTGCTTTAATAGGCACGCTCACGAGGAAATGAAATCAATTATTTTGAACCTTCTTTTAACGGACTAAGTTAAGTGTTTGCATCCTGAGTGCGAATACACAAGAAGTGCTTTTATTCACATCCTATTTACTGCATTTCAGGGAGCACTTGCAATGTATTTATTGCTTATATTCATATGAAAGTGAAAACAGGATTTATTGAAGGGCAGTGTAGATTCTGGAAGAAATGTATCAGAAAAAGTACAATTACAGTCGTGGATAAAATAAATAAGTGAAAAATGTTTTTTAATGCGAACAGCTGTCTCTGTGTTACAGTTCCCTGTAGATATTATTCCCAGTTATTGCCAGTGATAAAACTGGAGGTAGTGGACAGCTGATCAGACCCTAAAGTAAAAAATACTATGACTAGTTCAATACAAGGGATGTCTAGTTCATTTTTCCTCCTAATCCCAATATAAAAACAAATTTAATCCTTATTTTATATCATAATTAGAACCAGCCACCTAATACTGAATATCTCACAGTGGTGGCAGATTAATATTGGCCGAAAAGTAAGTCATTGTAAATGTGCTGCAGCAGGAAGCCTTGGGCAGAAGATGAAAACCTTTCTCCATCTCTGCTGTGACTATTGATCTAAAGAATCAGAATCAGAATCAGAATCAGAATACTTTATTGATCCCTGGGGGAAATTATTTTTTGTTACAGTGCTCCATTTTAAACCAACATTAAGACAAGACAGACAATACGCTAACTAAGAATAGTACAATATATACATATATATACATACATACATACATAAGTCACTTATAAATAAATATTTGGAAAAGAAACATGTGTAGTTGTAGCAGCAAACAGTGTGTTAAGTGGATGCGTTGTACAGGGAGATGGCCACAGGCAGGAATGATTTCCTGTGTCGTTCAGTGGTGCTTTTCGGTAATCTCAGTCTCTCACTGAACGTGCTCCTGTGACTGACCAACATGTCATGGAGTGGGTGGGAGGTGTTATCCAACATTGTCTTTATCTTGGACAGCATCCGCCTCTCCGACACCACCTTGAGGGAGTCCAGCTCCATCCCCACAACATTGCTGGCCTTACGGATCAGTTTATTAAGTCTGTTGGCATCTGCGACCCTCAGCCTGCTCCCCCAGCATGCAACAGCATAGAGGATCGCACTGGCCACAACAGACTCATAGAAAATCCTCAGCATTTTCTGGCAGATGTTGAAGGACCTCAGTCGCCTCAAAAAATAGAGACGACTCTGGCCCTTCCTGTAAAGTGCTGTGGTGTTTTTAGCCCAGTCCAGTTTATTGTCAATGTGTACTCCAAGGTATTTATAGTCCTCCACAATGTCAACACTGACCCCCTGGATTGAAACAGGGGTCAAGTGTTTCCTGGTCTTCCTGAAGTCCACGATCAGTTCCTTGGTCTTTGCCACGTTGAGCTGCAGATGATTCTGCTCACACCACGTGACAAAGGAGTCGACCACAGCCCGGTACTCTGTCTCATCCTCCCTGCTGATGCATCCAACCAACGCAGAGTCATCAGAAAACTTCTGAAGATGGCAGGTCTCTGTGCAGTGGCTGAAGTCTGTGGTGTAGAGGGTGAAGAGGAAGGGGGAGAGGACAGTCCCCTGTGGTGCCCCTGTGTTGCTAATCACCTTGTCAGACACACACTGTGGGAGACGTACATATTGTGGTCTTCCTGTCAGGTAATCAAAGGTCACTGTTTCAGCCAAAAACTGCCTCCGTTAACCTGCAAAATGTCACTGAATTAGATCAACGGCGGACTTTTAGAGGGGGTCAGTGATGCTCACTTATGCATCATTGGCCTGCATATGCATTTTTTTATTTTAGGAAAATGGAATATATTGACAGGTCCTGATTTTTAGTCCAGTCTTTGTGTAATTTGGCACGCTGTGAGCACAGATGCCCCATTTACCTGCTGTTCTAATCTTCTGTTTATGAGGAACAGCCAATCAGAGGATATACTCAGGAAGAACTGTTTTTTTAGCATGTGGCTAAAATGCATTTACATATTTTATTTATATTTATTTATATTGTAAGGTAAAAACCCCACAGTGGAAAAACAGCCTCCCCCTCCAACCTGTCCAACCTAAAACTAGGATGGTGACCTGAGTGAACATGACACCAGCATCTCCCTGCTGTGGCAGTTTAGCTAAATGTTAAACAAACATAATAGTTTGGCACCAGATATCCCAGAAATATTGAAATTAATTCTACAATCAATGACAAAGACCAGCTGCTTGGACAATGTTATTACAGCATTTGTCCATGTTACATAAAACTATACTGCTTTGTTGAGTTGCTACAGTTGTAGCTGTTTTATGATAAAGAGACTGCACGTACCTCTTTAGCCCTTTATTGCATCTTTTAACAGACACGTCCTCTCACAAAGTTCCTGCAAGGTGTGAGTCTGCTGAATGTTACAGCAGAGTTTGTGGCAGATGCTTCCAGCAGGGTTTGTCTGCAGTTGTTTGCGTTCAAGGATTTACATCTAAACTCTGAACCTCTGCCTGTGCTATGACTTTCAGAAGGTAAATAGCGGAGGGACAGCTAATATTTAATTACCCACATCATCCTGTAATGTGAGCCGGCTGTTCTTTAGGGGATAATTTTATTAATGTGACTCCAAAACTACGACTTACTCTTTTTTTTTTTTTCTTTCTGTGCGGTGAACCTGCTTGTTTAATATTGAATAATAAATAAATCATCAGTCACTCATTATTAAAATGTCTGCAGGCACCCGAAACATAATCAGGCTAAAGTTTATATTGTTAATGTCATACTAATATCTTTTTTTTTTCCAGTAAATGTTTTTAGATCTGAGTTTGAATTTGTACTGTTGTTGTTACTTGTATAGAAAGTATTCTGCAAGGAAACTTGCAGACAAGTGGTTAGTCCATATATTTCTATTTCTGTATTTGTTTTTACACTTCACACCCCATCAGTTCTCATTATCAATGTTATCGCTTACATTTGCTGGTTTGGAAATGTCCGGCCTAAATACACAAGAGTACATGTAAGAATGGCAAAAAAGACAAAAGGAGAAGTAAGACCTCCACGTTTTGGCCTACCACAGGGATTTAGCACCACATAAGTTGATGCGCGTGTTAGCTTTGCAATGGGTCTCGTTGCCTGGTGCAAATCAGAAATCTGTCAAAGTACCAGCAGCCAAAATGTCTCGTGCGACTGGCAGCTGCTTGGAAATCCTGTGATGCAGTAACTGTGAGTCAGTATAAGCCTGGTGGCTGGTTTCCCTCACAGTGGGCTTTTACACAATATACATTATACACATTAAATTCAGGTCCACCTCATTGTTCTTATTTCAGACTCACAAGCAGCAGTATTGACTCTTATAAATGATAAATATTGAAACAGCAGCATCAGTTGGCTGAAGCTGTGGTTTGTTGTAAAGGTCTGTCAAAAACATATTTTTGTAGGCAGCATTTACTTAAACATTCTTCTTAATCATTCTCTGCTTGTATTAAATTATTCTGGGCACGTCTCCTTTATGTGAGTATGTATGTAGGTTCACAGATTTGGAATGGAGAGCATCGGAGTCTTTTGTCAGCAAGTTATAAATATGCAAAGACCTTGACTGTTACATTTCTTCTTAACTATATGATGTATGTGTTTAATTATGCTGCAGGGATGTGTGGACTTAAAGAATGAAAAACAGCAGACAGGATGTTGATAAATTTGCCCCTATGTAAACTAACTAAATCACATAGTTCTTAGAAGTTCACTATAGAAGCTAAACTACACTGTATGTGCAATAATAATCAACATTAAAAGGTGAATATACAGTCTTTGTGCAGTACTGTGAAGAACTCAGTACACCTATACTACTTCTAATAAGAAGTAGCTAGGTGCTGCTAATCATATATACTTGATTAATTGAGAATCTCTATAAAAGCAGAACATTTAGCACGTTGTTGGAGAAAGGAGAGAAAGCCTCTTCCCCTTGAAAAAGAATGTGACAGCACAGCTTTAGTTTAAAATGCTGCACCTGAACGAACCACAAGCCCTCTGGAAAAATGTCCAGACGAGACCAAAGTGCAGATGTTTGGCAATAATGCACAGCACCGTGTTTGAAAAAAACAAACAAAAACAAATGCAGGATATCACCGCAAACACGTCATACTAGCTGTTGAGCACGGTGGTGGAGTGGTGATGATTTGGGCTGGTTTCATAGTAGGGCTGGGTATCGTCACGGATTTCTAGAATCGCTTCGATTCAGATTCGCAAGGTCCCGAATCGATTCGATCCACGATTCGATTCGATTTAAATCTGGGAAATTTTGCCTCAGACAGTCAGAAATATTATAATTCAGATCAGTACATTTACATATTTTTGTATCTATAAAAAGGAAGCTGACACACGCAAGACTTTATCCAAGGTGTGAGCATCACAGCAGAGGCCTTTGTGTCAAAGTAGCTGAAGATAAAACACAGAAAAACATGAAGGGGATTTTTCCTGGCCTGGGATTTTATAAAAATATTCTGCAGTACATCAAAAACAAAAGAAAACCATTAATCAACTTATGAACATTACTTCTGAAGTTACAGCGGTTTTATTAGAGACACGGCTAAGCGTTTTGCATTTTGCATCATTTTAAAAAGTTTAAATTTGTTCAGAAGCCTATTGAACCGCAGAAATGAGGCTTTCTTTTCGGAAGTAAGTAAAAGGGAAAAAACAGCGGCCGACAGCGCTGTAAACAACAGTAGACTTGTGCGTAACAAGCAAGCGAATAATACAGAAAACAGATTTTTAGATGGGAAACTGTTCTTGAAGTATACTAAGAGACAGAGAGAGAGAGAGAGAGAGAGAGCTGTGCGTGAAGTGTGGTGGAAGCAAAACAGCAAACGTCAGAGGGAATTCATGACGATGTTTTTGTGAAGCGTAGTTTGGATCTTTTTTTGCTGCTGGTTCGGTCAATAATGTTTGGAGAGACATCAAACTAACAGCTTCAGAACCAGCGCAAAAAAGGCATAAACACAAAGCGCGGACCTGCCGAAACATCAGAATCAGCGAGCTGTCGGCTTCCAGCCCCGACCGTGTCCGTGCCGTCAAGTGAGAAAGGCGACATCTCACTGATTCTGATCCGTCGGCGGGTCCGCGCTTTGTGTTTACGATTTTGTGCAGAATCCGTGTACCTGCTCTCATTTACTGTTTTAGCTGTTTGGTGGTTCTTGAAATTTTGTGAGGTTTAACCTGAGATTCTGGCGTTTCGGGCAAAATAAATTAATATTAAAAAATCGATTCAGGATTTTAATGAATCGATATCACGTTATCCAAGCCAGAATCGATTTTAATCGATAAATCGATTATCAAAACCCACCCCTATTTCATAGCTACCTGGCACCTGGGTGCCTCGGAGACACTGAGTCAACCACGAACTCGTCTGTGTACCAAAATATTCTAAAGTCAAATGTGATGCACTTGTCTAAAGCTTGGCCCAAACTGGGTCATGCAACAGGGCAATGCACTGCAGCAAATCTACAGTAAAGTCATTGAAAAGAAAAGAATCTGTCATAGACAAAAATTTGCATATGTTCAAATTAACGAAACATACAGTCCTAAACCCTGTTTAGGACAACAACAAACAATGAGTGACTTTTTTCTGTATAGTCCTTAGTTATGACAAGTTAAGAATACCTTCATCTAGTGGGATGTTTTGAAAAAAATAGTGTTTTTATGTACAGATTGTGATGATTTGTAATTTTGGGTGTTTATAAGTTATTAACCTTTGTTTGCAAATCTTGGGAAAAACATCAGGTTGGATTGTTTATGGTGCTACTGTGGCTCTGGTTTCTTGTTATTTAGGTTTCCATGTCACAATAATAAAATTAACAAAATGAATTGTGCATGCTGACGTATGTATACAAGTATAAAAGGTTAAATTTTATTGCAATTTAGAACACAAAAAAAAATCATTTATGCTTTAAAAGGTTTATTTTTAATCTTCTTTGATTATGTTTTAGCCTATTTGGTGGACAGTGCAGAGGGTAGACAGGAAGGGGGTGAGAGAGTGAGGGCGAATGACACATGGGAAATCTTCTGTCTCGAATTGCCATAAGGTCCCTAGCCTTTAGTGTCCGGGTCGCTAGCTCAACCAGGTGAGTTACAGTGGCGCCCCAGTTTGTGAAGCACATTGTAACTGTGTGTTTTAAAAGTACTGTACGAACAAAGTTCTTGTTAGAATGATTACATATTTTGAGCACACAGTAAATTATAATGTCACACGCACCTTAAATGAGCACATGCGGCTCATATCTGCCTGTACGATCCCTGAATCCAGCCAATTATCCCACATTTGATCCGGATATTCCTTCCATCTTTGAAAGTTCCTTCATCCCTTCATGTTTTTACCTCTTTCCATTTGCCCTCGGCTCTTCCTGCACAGCAGAGAAGAGAAGAGCAGAGATCATTGACGCCTCAAGTCTGGATGTGTCTGTGAGAGAGCAAGAGAGAGGGAGAACGTCTGCTTTATGCCGAACGAGGACGTGAATGATGACACGTGTCAAGTGTGCCGCATTATGAACGTGACTTTGTGGTGTGTGACTGCATCGCTGTGTGTGTTATAGCCTGCCTTCAGTCTGACACTTTGCAGCTCTCGAAGTGAGAGAAAAAATGTGTTTGCCTGGATACTTCATTTAACAGCTGCCATTTCTACTCCCACACAGCTATCACATTGGCAGCGCGCAGACACACACACTGCCATTCGCAGAGCTGTTAGCCGAAGTGTTGGAGAGTGATGGGCGCTCAGTGGAAGCTGTGTTGAGGTCTAATGATTCAGGACAATTTATTGTTCCCATAAAGTGTTATAGAGCTCTCTGAAGCACCTTTACTTTTCAAGCCAATTCCTAGCTGCTTGTTTGAGTCTCTTCTTTCAGACTTTGTTGTCATCTCCACAAAATCAGCCTAAACCTAACACACAACATTTGGGGGAATTAGCTGAATTCTAGTTCCTTATTTTCCCAGAGCATACCTGTTAGATTTATTTGATACCCTCCAGGCAATCCATAATTTCAGTTCAGTCAAGACCCCTGTAGACAAAAGAAGATTAATATTTATGACTGGAGTAATTCATTTTTTGGCAGCTCCGTTCTGGGACCTTGCCACCCTTCATTATGGAGACAGTAAAAACTGGTGATGGGGAGGGCATCAGCAGGAGCACAGAGAAGATCAAGCATCATTGACAGCAGATTTCAGATTAAGTCAGATAAAGCGTGAAAGGAGGAGCTGGGGTTATTTATATAGCACCAATTCACAACAACAGTCCCCTCAATGTGTTTTATATTGTAAGGTAAAGACGCTACAATATTAGATAGAAACCCCAACAATCACATGACCCCCATTGAGCAAGCGCTTGGCGACAGAGGGAAGGAAAAACATCCGACAGAAACAGGCTCAGGGAGAGGCAACGTTCTGCCACGACCGGATGGGGGTGAGGGGAGGAAGAGAGGACAAAGGACACACTGTGAGAGAGTGATAGAGATGAATAAGAACTAATGATTAACTACAGTAGTGGTGTATGAATACACAGAGAGTGAAAAGAGATGAGTGAAGAAGAAAAGCTCAGTGCGAGGAGCCTGATTCAAAGTAGAGGGGCCTGATTCTAGAGTACAGGAGCAGTCTGAGACCAAAGTGATCTTTTAGGATAATATGGTGCTACAAGGTCTTTAAAATATGATACGGGCCTGATTGTTCAAGATTTTATATGTAAGGAGAAGGATTTTAACATCAGTTCTGGATTTAACAGGGCGACTATGCTAATTTGGGAGGAATGTGCTGTTTCTAGTCTCTGTCAGTACTCTCACTGCAGCACTCTTGATTGACTAAAGGGAGGGACTTCCCCCAGGGAGTTTTTAGAGAAACCTGGCAGAAGTGGGTTGCAAAGTGGCTTCCACACTAAAGCAGTAGGCCCTATATTAAATTTGCCACCTGAATCTATATGAGGGTATCAGCTGACATGAGTGGGCGTTAAAATTATTTTATTTGTGGTCACTGCTGGGCTTGACTGCATGCCCTGATTGAACTAACGCTGTGCTCAATTTCTTGTCAGCACAGCACATAAATCAGTTTGAGAGTTGACACTTAATCAATATAGGCAATCCCCCAGTTCCAATGATTTATGGTTATTCACTCACAAGAAAGAAGTTTGAGGAGGTTCCCACTGTTTTCCAAAAATCTAATTTCCATCTTACAAACGGCGGTAAAAGTGCTGAAATGGAGCGTCCTCTGATCTAAGCTACCTGTCAGTAACGCTGCTGCTGAAGGGTCTTTATTGAGCTCACTAAGATTTACTTGATTCCTCTGTCACACTGTTTTACTCTCAGGTTTTCTGGAACTTCGCAGTTCACAGATTGAATTTGTGTATTTTTCCGCACAGGTTTTGTGAATCACACTGGATGATTAATAAAGCGCCTGAAACATAAACGCATATGTGTTTCATTTTGTGCTGTGCTATAGGCAGGAGTGTAAGAAGCTACGTGAGGAGCTGAAAGAGGAGCACGAGGAGGACAAAAACTCAGCCTTGGCTCAGCTGGCGCAAAGCAAGGAGCAGGAACTGAGCAATGCCAGGGAGAGCTGGCAAAGGAAAGTGGAGGACCTGCTAGAACAGGTGAGGCTCTTCCCAATGGGAGCACAAACAGTGCCGCCCATCCTTCTGTTCACTTTACTGTCTCTGTGCAAAACACTAAAAGGGCACATATTGAAATGTTAAGTGAATGTTGGTGTTTATGTTGTGTTTTGGGAATTTTGTAAGTAAATATTGGTAGATTTTGAAAGACTACTGTGACTTAGTAAGCTCATAAATAGGTGTGAATTAAAAAGCTGCAGTGATGAGCAGACACACATTGAATACAAAGAAAAATCAAAACACATGAGAATAACATGAGAAAACAAACCAGTACTAAGGCAGGACACAAACAGGAAAACAGGACAATAAACAGATGATAAAACAAAGACAAAAGCAGAGATGTGACTTTGGTTGTGGTCAAATAGTCATTTGTACTTAAGAGGGCTTCTGATTAAATCATCTGCATGGCAGCTGTAATAAGAGCTGGTCAAATTCTCAAGTTGCAAAGAAAAGGTGCTTCAGTGCATGCTTCCTTACCTCCTTTAGCAGATGATACACTTCCCAACTCTAAGAAAATAAGGCCTTCCCAGGGTTCATAGCAGCACACCATTCAAACGTTCACAAACCAAAATGATCAACATACCTGACAAGTGAAACAGATGATGTAAATTACCGCCTGTGCCGTAATGATTTAATATGCCGATATGTTTTGAATCTTAACAGTTTGCCAAGCTCACTGTATAAATAAAGATAATTTTCCCTATTTCAAAGTTCAAAGAGAGGTGAATGTTGTTGTGTAACTCATTTTGCTGTTCTTTTGTTCTCATTTTCGGGGTTGCTGTACTTCCAGTTTTTGGGATTACCTTTAATTAGTTTCATGTCGGAGATTCTAAAAGCTTTAATAAAGGAAGCGTTTAAGTAGATGAGTGGACAACATGAGTGGACAGCATGGTGAGCCACATTTCTTATTCAAACCATTTTATTTCATTGTGACTGCAAAGTTTCTCACTTTTTCCCACTTGGTAATGGAAACATTATTCACATCAATGTCTAAGTTCATATAGCCTGCATAAAGAAAAATAATAAGAACAGATAAGGCTGTACTACTTCTGTAGTATCACCAGGGCTGACTCACATCACCCACCACATTATTAAGCACCCTAATGAAAGTGGTGTGAGCTGTGTGGGCCACTTTTGAAGAGGTCGTCTTCACACAGGTACTTCACCTCAAAGCTTTTGACACTGAAGTCAAGGAAAAGTAATTAGAGATAAACATGTGAGGTAATTGTGTTGGTTATGTGACTGCAACCTGAAAGTACACCAAGCTGTAGATAATTAGAGGGGAGAAGTCGATAAAGAAGAAAAAGGAGGGAAAACACACTACTGCTCATTATTGCTAATATTTTATTAACCAATCACATGTAACCAACTCAATGCATTTATGCATGTAGACATGGTCACGATGACCTGAACAGGAAACTAAAGCCACAATTTTCACACGCTCACCAAAATTAGACAGAACTGAAGATTGGGAAAAGTGGTCTAATGAGTCTCGATTTCTTCTGCAATATTCAGATGGCAGGTTCAGAATTTTTCTGCCTTGTATTAAAGGTTCAGGCTGGTGGTGGTGTAATAGTGTGAAGAATATATTTTTGGGCACACTTTGGATTCCTCAGTACCAAATGAGCATTGTTTAAATGCCATCCTACCTGAGTATTGTTGCTGATCATGTCCATCCCTTTTTGACCACTAAAATTATGTCATATTGGTTTCTTGACCATGACAAGGAGTTTACTCCAGTGGCCTCAACCAATCCAAAAGGAGCAACTTTGAGATGTGATCTCATAAAATCTCCCAAAATCTCTGAGGAATGTTTTCAGCACCTTGTTGAATCTCTGCCATCAAGAATTAAAGGCAAAGGTAAAAGAGGGTCCACCCCAGTAGTAACAAGGTGTGATAAATAAAGTGTCCAGTGAGTGTAGACACAAACAAAGGCATTGCTGAGAAAGGATATATTTTAAATAAAAACAGGAACAGCAAGAAACTAACAGCTTTTATTAACACAAGAAATCACATAGCATCTGTACACCAAGTGTGTCTGTAAAGTACTGTTACGCAACAATACTGGTTAAAGATTTAAAGGTTTAATCTTCAACTTACAATCAACAGACCTTTTTGAACACAAAATGCCCACAGCCTGGAGTCAAGTGGTTGTAATTATACCAGTGGTGAGAAAATCAATATGATGGGCGAAACATTATTGAAGCAATAAGAGCTACCTCTCTTCTAGGTGTATGTTGTGCCTGTGATGGCTTGTCTGTGCCAGACTCACAGATTTCCTCCTAACACTGGCACACAGATTCACGTATTCATTATGTGTTAGTGTTTAACGCACACCAGAGCCGGCTGCTGTAGCTAATGACTGCACAGTAATATTAATGTGGCATGACTAAGCTCTCCTGTGGTCATCGTACGTGCAGAATCAACAGCTTTATTTCTGTTTGTTTGTGCATGTCTCTTGCATTAATTGCTGGTCTTCAACATGCCCACCCTGTCATCGGTGATTAATGTGGCAGCTCCGCACCTCACAATCAGCTAAACCATATTTATTTACTCCAATGCCAAATCAGAGCAGCAGTCAGGCTCTTGACAAATACGCACTGATGGAGAAGAGGCTGTTTAGAAATCAAATGGCAGATGTCAGTGCCAGTAAGGCCTTGATGCACAGCATGCTCCAAAGTGTGTTTTCAAAAGGCACAAGCATTGAAAATATTAGTGTCGTTGTAAATAACGCCTAATGTGAATGATATATGCGGGTAATTTTGCACTCAAACGCAGAGTTGGTAAAGCTTGAAAACCTCCGCTTTGAATCTCAGTGAAAAACCAAATTAAAAAGGGTCAGTGGCATCCACACCATCACTGTCACAATATCAGATTTTCACTTCATGATTATCAACTTCAGGATTAACAAGAAGAAGAATTTGGCTGCATGTGAATTTCATCTTTGACTTATGTTCACTGTTTTTTTTTGTTTCATTTTTGGCAAATAAAATGCACCAAAGTAAGATAATATTGAGGGGGAAATGTTATAATATTATGTCTAATATTATCATATACACTATAGCTCATGGCTGTATGACTGTACCTCAGGAGGTAAAGCAGGTCATCTGTTGGTGGTTCGATCCCTGGCTCCCACTAGTCTGCATGCCAAATATCCTTGATAAGATATTAACCCCAAGTTGCTCTCCAATGCATCCATCGGAGTATGAGTGTGAATGGTAGTTAGAAAGCACTTAAAAGCATAGAAGACAGTGAATGGGTGAATGTGCCATGTTGTGTAGAGCTCTTTGAATACTCTGGGAGAGTAGAAAATATAAGAATCAGTCCATTTACCATTAAATAATACAGGGCTACACGTCTGAAACTTTGAATACAGTAAAGAACATAATAACAGCAGACTAGAAGCGAGCAGATGAGTGAAAACAGATCTTCCTTATTGAACTCATGCAAAAGCTTAATCAGTGTGGTTTTTAAGCCCAACCTCCATTATATGTGTCTATCTGACAACTGTGAGCAAGAAATTTCTCAAAAATGCCAGCTATAGCAAAAATGATACAAAATTAATATATGTAAGTTGTCAAATCTGTATTTCACTGTTTTACAAATCTTTTAGTAAATTTTATCAACAGCTCTCTCCAGTTTGGCTTTTTCCCTGTTTCTTTTAAATGTGCTGTAATCACACTGTCACCCAATAAAACTAACTTAAATCTATTAGTAATTAATAATTGTACCATATCATAATCTAACTAAAGGCTTCATGACTCAGTAGGTTTAACAGGTCAGACACATTATTGCTTCTAATCGTATCTAAAGGGTCGAAGTTTTTTTATGTTTCAATTAGCAGTTTTAGATCCATTCAAATGCAAAATTCAATTGGGGGTTCCTCAAGGGTCAGTCCTTGGTCCATTACTGTTCAACTTTTACGTGCTCCCACTTGGTACTGTCATAATATATATATATATATATAATATTTGGGGCAGGGATAGCTCAGTAGGTAAAGTGGTCGCCCCATGATCGGAAGGTCGGCGGTTCGAATCCACTTAACGGCTACCCTGAGGTACCCCTGAGCAAGGTACCGTCCCTACACACTGCTCCCCGGGCGCCTGCTTAGTGGGCTGCCCACTGCTTCACAGAGTGAATGGGTCAAATGCAGAGAAAAACAAGTAATTTCCCCATGGGGATCAATAAAGTATCCATTATTATTATTAATATAGCCTCATATTCTTATAGCAATGACACGCAGTTGTACTTACCACTTCCCTCTTATGATCTAACCTCTGGTCATAAACCAATAAGCTGCATTGATGACTTGAAGTCCTGAATGTCTCAAAACTTTTTAGAACTGAACAGAGACAGGACAGAAATACTTGTAGTCCAAAATGTGTTCATATTTATCATCCATTTCTCTAAAACACAGTGATCAAGTCACAAACCTTGGTGTCATTTTAAAAAGTGACCTCAGTTTTGATAACCACATCATTATAATTACCAGAACTGCTTTCTACAACTTAAAATGTATCTAAGATTAGAAAAATCTTCTCTAAAACTGACTCTGAGAAATTCGTTCATGCATTCAAATCAAGTAGGTTATATTATTGCAACGCTCTATTTGCAGGATTTCCCAAATGATCAACATCATCGGCATCTTCAGCTTGTCCAAAATGCAGCAGCCAGAATCCTTATAGGTCACTGTTTTACCCGCAATTTACCTGCATTACCCCAGTAATGAAATGACTTCAATGGCTCTCAGCGCAATATAAAATGTTGATTAAATTGAGATCAACTAAATCTGTGTGTCAAACAGACTCCAAACCCTTCTATTCACAAAGGCCTACACTTAATATTTTTTGTTGTTGTTGTTTGTTCTGTTTTGCAGTTTTCACTCCCTTAAGGCATTGTAAACTTTATTTTGGGGGGGAGGGGTTCATGTCTTAATATTTTGTATTAAGCAGATTTAGTTTTCATATAATGAAATGAGCTAAATAAATTAAATTTGTCTTTGTTTTCTAGTGTATGGTTCTAGCTTTACATGATTTATGGGAGAAACCCAAAAACCCCAAAAAGTTACTACTTAGAGAGGTCGGCACTGCTGACTTTATAATTGCAAGACATGCAAAATCACTGCCATCAGTCCAGGATTTACTCTCATTGTTGGCAATTTGTGATGACCTTCTTTTTTTACAGCTGGCACAAAACACAGTGAAACGAGGCACAGAAAGCTTAAAATGCCTGACATGACGTGCAAAATGTCCCTAAAGTGATGGGCTGTCATTATAAAAGTGGCATTTCATGTTGGTTACATAATCACCAGGTGATAATTCAACTATTCAAAATTGCAGCAACAAAACACAAAACCTTTTACTCTTAGTAGATAAAACAAAAGACTTTCCACTCTCAGTTTAGTAAATCAGGCCCCTGTTTTAACCTTAGTGGATATCAATGTTTGAAACAAGGATGCCAATGTGTATAAATGTAGGGAATGTGGAAACTGTTTAATACATTATGCAAGTTTTCACCTATTATACAAAAACCCTCCCCACTAAGTCCACAATTTGCAAGCTATATGAGCAAGTCAATTTTAGATAATACAGGATCAGTGTGCAGCATATATAATCATATGTGCCTGCTAATAAAGATTTGCCACCATGCAAAAAAATGTGTGACTCATGTCTGAGTGATAATGTAATTTCCAAATTAGTGAAGCAGTTCCTGCGGCAAAGCTACTCTATTTAGATCACAGAGAGTCTTTCCTGTTGTGTTTACTATCTCAGAAACGATGATCTGCAAGTGGCTGCACAAGATGATGGATTTATCAACAACTTTCTCCGATTATGTTTGACAGTATTGTTGTGTTTTTAATTAAAAGCTCAAAGCCGGATAATTCGTTCAGCTTTCACAGTCCATAGAGCGGAGTTGCACATTCAGGGTACAAATGCTCCTGTTTGTCTGTGAGATCTTTACCCTGAAACTTGTGTAAAGAGGTGTAGGGGTGTGATCACAATATTCTGAGAATGAGTCCATGAAAGTCAGAAGTCTTAACTGATTTTCATTTCACTATCACCAAAGCTACAATAATAGAAATTCAACAATGACCCCCTACATGAAATTTAGGTCAAGAAGAGGAAGAGAAGTTGTGTGTGTGCAAGAAGCACACCATCAGAGCACAACTTTCAGGGAGTAATATAGAAACCGCAGACCCACTACAAGCTGTCTGTGAGTGCATAAGAATCAGAATCAGAATCAGAATCAGAATACTTTATTGATCCCTGGGGGAAATTATTTTTTGTTACAGTGCTCCATTTTAAACCAACATTAAGACAAGACAGACAATACGCTAACTAAGAATAGTACAATATATACATATATATACATACATACATACATACATAAGTCACTTATAAATAAATATTTGGAAAAGAAACATGTGTAGTTGTAGCAGCAAACAGTGTGTTAAGTGGATGCGTTGTACAGGGAGATGGCCACAGGCAGGAATGATTTCCTGTGTCGTTCAGTGGTGCTTTTCGGTAATCTCAGTCTCTCACTGAACGAGCTCCTGTGACTGACCAACATGTCATGGAGTGGGTGGGAGGTGTTATCCAACATTGTCTTTATCTTGGACAGCATCCGCCTCTCCGACACCACCTTGAGGGAGTCCAGCTCCATCCCCACAACATTGCTGGCCTTACGGATCAGTTTATTAAGTCTGTTGGCATCTGCGACCCTCAGCCTGCTCCCCCAGCATGCAACAGCATAGAGGATCGCACTGGCCACAACAGACTCATAGAAAATCCTCAGCATTTTCTGGCAGATGTTGAAGGACCTCAGTCGCCTCAAAAAATAGAGACGACTCTGGCCCTTCCTGTAAAGTGCTGTGGTGTTTTTAGCCCAGTCCAGTTTATTGAAGAAGACGATCTTAAGGGTGAGACTGGCTAAATTAAAATCAGCATTTTTGAATTTATAAAGCCTTTCTAAAAGATTTTCTGATCACATTCCAAACATCTGCTTTGTGAATGGATGGTTGCTTCTGTTTTAAGAACTGGGTTATTTTAAGTGATTTTATTGGCTCAGCCTACTTGACATTAAATTGTGTAGTAAGTAACTTATGGGCCCGTGACCTTAAATGAGTTTGATGCCCCTAAAGTTTACTGTCGATCTTCTTCATCGGGATTTCTGATTAGAATGTGTTTTTTGACCTGGCAGCAGGTTAATTTTGTGAGTCACACTGCTGCCTGCTTTTAGTGCTATGTTCACAGCAAAAAGCTCTTTTGCTGGAGGTCTTGAGAGTATATATTTGTTTAAGGCAAATTGATTGCCAACCCCAACCTTCTACCTTTTTGTTATTCTGCCATGTAAAAATGCAGTTCCCTTGAGACAGCCTGAACTTGCACTTCCTGGACCACCTACCTGATTTCTATCCAACTAATTATGTATGCAGAGGTCTAGAGGCAGCGGCTTCTTCAACTTTCTCACTGACAATCACTGCAATATGTATTGTTCTTATTATTGTGCAGATATCCTTGTTGAAGCAAAGTCTGGAGATGCAGCTGTCCCAGTCGCAGTCGTCGCTGCAGCAGCTACAGCACCAGTTCAGCCAGGAGAGGGAGCACCTGAGGATGCAGCTGGAGGAGCTGCAGACGGAGCATCAGAGGCGACAGCACCGTCTGCAGGAGGCCCACCGCTGCGCCATGCAGGACATGGAGCACGCCAGGCAACGTGATTTGAAGGTAACATTAAAGTGACCCAAAAATGCTGCTATAGAGCTTTTTTGTCAAAGGTTCATTTGGTTGGTTGCAGCTTTCCTAGTGGCGTCTTTGTGGTTCCCATTTGCTGTGGGATTCCCAAGTACTTGTAGCTGTCCTCAATTTCTGCAATATCGCCTTCTGGTAGTGCAATCCCCTTAGTTCTGACTACCTTGCCTCTCTTTGTTACCATCCGACCACACTTCCCCAGATCGACTGACATTCCAGTGTTGTTGCTGTAGATCCTCGTGGTGTGGATCAGTGAATCAGTGTCTCATTCACTCCTACATCTCATCCATGTAGAGGAGGTGGATGATGATGGCTCCATTCTGTAGCTGGTATCCGTAGCCAGTCTTGTCAGTGAGGTTCAGGCCTGTGCAGAACAGCAGTGGGGACAAAGCATCTCCTTGGTAGATCCTGCAGTTGATGGTGTCTTGTGCTATAGGCTTAAACTTGGCGTGACGCGGTGTTATTCGCCATATCCCCATTCAGTTCCTATCTATATCTATATCATCGATAGATAGGTCAAAAACAGAATAGAGAAGACATACATTTTGTGTGACTTTATCGGTCTCTCCCATTGATGTGGAAGAACTTTGGTCCATTCTTCTTTCCAAGAAGTTTATAGGTATTGAGGTTTACACGCTTTCATTTATACACAGCTCTTTTAAGGTCCCACCGCTGCAGGTTGAGCTCCCGCACTTTGACCTGGCCATTGAAACACCTTGATTCCTTTACTTTTTTAGCCAATCTGTTATAGATTTTCTGCTGTGCTTGAATTGTCCTGTTGCATGAGTTTGGGCCAAGCTTGAGCTGTCACACAGGTAGCGTATACAGAGTTGTCTCAGTCAATGCTAAGTGTCCAAGTCCTGTGGCTGCAAAACAAGCCCATATCATCACCCCACTTTGGTCTGGTCTATCCAAAGCACTGAAGTCTTACAATTTGTTTAAATACAGCTTTCCAAGCTTAAGCCATGCTGCCAAGTTCTTTTTAGAGAGAAGAGGCTCCAAACAGGCCATACTTGTTCAGTCTTTTTCTAATTGTACTGTAGAGTCTGTGATGTAGCTCTTGGGTTTTTTGCTGTTTCTCTGACATTGGGGTGAATTTAGCACTGATTGAACAATTGTGGCATTTTGTTTACACAGCACCTGAAGCTCCAGTACAGCAAGGAGCAACATTTTCTGCTTTTAGAGATTTTCACACTTGCTGATAATCAATTTATCAAGTGCCTCTGATTAGCCGCTACTGGCTACTACTTGCCATCTTTATTTTTTACAAAAGCAGTAAGAGTGTACTTAAGTTTTTAACAAGTACATAGAGTCCTCTGAAAACATTCTTTTTCTATGCCTGAAAGTTTTATCGATGGAAAGGAAATAAATCTAAAAATGTGTCATGAAGCAGTCTGACTGGCAAGATTTATACTGCAACACAGACTCGGGCCAAATCAGTACCATGAGCAGTAGACTGATCAGCCCAATAGACACATTTTGTTCATTGCAAATTACATGAAAATAATAGTTTATGTCCTATTTCAATCTTTTTGGATGGACAAGCTGCTAGACCTGCCACATTACAATCCCTTTGCACAACCCTGTGAAGACAAAGAGACCAATGATAACACACTGCAGAGCAAATAACTTTTTAATCGCTGCTGTTGTGTTTGCTGTTTGAAAGCTGAATTTGAAATTGATTTTGCTCCTGACAGAGAGTCTTTCCAGCTCAAATAGATCAATAGGCCTGCAGACAAATACAGAACTTAATACAAAATGTTGTTGGGAAGCGTGTACTGCTCTCGCTAATCAAAACAAAGGATGTGGGTGACATACGGAGAAATAAAACAGTAATTATAATAATACATCTCAGCGACCCTCGGGACCCCTACGTCTCTCTGCTCTGCATGGAGCATCAATCAGCAGTCATCAGTGAACACTGTCCTCTGCACTCAATGTTCCCCAATCACCGAATACAGTGCATTATTATTTCTATTTAGTTCAAAAAGTGTGTTTTCTAAGACCACTGGGCCTTCTTCAGTTCTGAATTAGTTGGTTTATTATCTGGTTTATTAGCTCTAAGTGCTAAACCTTTAACCTAAATCTAAGCCTAAATTTAAACTTAATTCTAACTTTTACCCTAACTCAAACAGACTAACACAAGGGTGCTAAAAAGTGAGAGCTGATCAAGATGTTCTACATGTTTTCATTTATCTGTCTTTGTTTTCCTGTGGCAGATGACTTTAGTGACTCAGTCATGTTCTTTGGATGAGTAATTCTCAACAAAACAGCAAATAACAATCTGCCCATTCTCCACAGCCACATTTTAATAGGACTGTTACACACACACATGTTCAGTGAGTGCATCCCTTCAGCTCACCACTTTATAAAAGAGTCGTTTTATGATTGCCTCTGTGTGACACCTCTCAATTATAGCTACAAAACTATCTAGGTTTATGTAGATTTCACTATGCCAGACAGGGTATTGCAAAAAGAAAAAAAGAATGGTGACATAGACAAGAGACCGAGGATGCAACACCATCAATCTCTGGGTGATCACTTTGCACAGGTCACGTGGTAGGATAGCTCTAAACAGTCATGGTCAGACCCAGACTGATGGCAGTCACTGACACAGACTAGCGAAGGTTTGTAAATACCTTACAATAACACAGAGAAGAACATAAAAATTTGCAAAATGTGAGCAAACACTTGGCAACAGTGGAAAGGAAAAGCTCCCTTTTAACAGGAAGAAATCTCCATCAGAACCAGGCTCAGGGAGGGGCAGCCATCTGCCTTGACCGGTTGTGGGTGAGGGGAGGAAGACGGAACAAAAGCACGCTGTGGAAGAGAGACAGAGGTTGTAGAAAATAGATACGAGTGGTTTAATTAACTCCATATGCAGCAGGAGTCCAAGACTACATCATTTTTACTCCTTAAAAAAAGACCCGATGGGTTTTGCCATTACCCCCCCAGGCCGACAGTAGTCCTCCATTTCAGCATAATAAGAACTTTTAGTTTTTATATGTAAAATGTTGCATTCCTGAAAAGTTTCATGCTGTTATTCAATGTAAATAGTTTAAACGACTACATGAACTGTGAGCTTACAGACTCCTGTTATCCTCTCAGCCAGTTAGAGATGCTCCTCGGGAGAAGTCTTACTTGACTTTTGAATGCAGTGGAGCCTTGTCAGAGTCAAGAGTAGAGTGGCAGTGACTCATCTCCATCATTACTCGCCCTGACTGACAGCAGACAGCCTCTGCATCAAGCAGCTCTACTGACAGCTCTGTGTTTCCTCTTTATAATGTCAAAAACATGCAAGTATAAACACAACATACCCTCTCCTCAAGGTGCCAAGAAAATGTTCTTCAGCACTAATCCGTCCATTTCACAGTCAAGGTCGATTTGGATCAGTTTTACATCACAATTCCAAATCCCGTCTCCGTCTTGGACGCTGTAATTGTATTAATACTTTAAGTAGAATGGAGGTCAGGAAGCAGCGTCCTTATGATGTCTTTCTGGCATTTCCCACAGTACACATTTGTATGAGACTGTGTGTGTGTGTGTGTGTGTGTGTGTGTGTGTGTGTGTGTGTGTGTGTGTGTGTGTGTGTGTGTGTGTGTGTGTGTGTGTGTGTGTGTGTGAATGATAGAAAACAGTGAGTCACACAGCTCTTATGAAATCGACAGTCTTCATTATTTCCCCGTAAACCGAACTGACTGCTGTAACAAACACGCTCCTCTCTGTTATCTTCATCTCCTCCTCCACTTGTTTCTCCTCTGATGCAAACGCACACAGCACTGGTACATATTTGCTCACTATACCCACAAAATTGACCACTTTTTTTGTTGCTCAGAGTACTTCTTCCTCTGTCACAGACTTAGTTAATAAGCTGGGAAACCAAGTGTTAAAAGCTTTATGGAGGGCTTTTATGGTGACGGGGTGTTTGTTTCTGTCGGAGCGCAGGGAGAGAAAACTCAATTATCCCGTGTGGAGGCATTTGAAGGATGATTTGTGATTTGTCAGTGTGTGTGTAGGTGTGTGTGTCTGTGCGGGGTGGGGGGGTGGGGGGGTGATGAGAGGTACATTCATATTGTCTGGTGTTATCTCTTCACACTTCACAGGAAGTTATATCCAGGGAGTAATACATTTGTTCCAAATCCTTGCTATATACGCACATACACACACATTCAAATAACCAAAGTTTGCTCCCAGACTCTCTGCAACAAAAAGCTGCAAATAGAAGCAGTGAATGAGGGTGAGGCAATTGACACTATATGGAATTTCCTATCTTTTGTCTTAGTTATTTCTCCAATACTTACTTGCCTTCTTTTGTCTGCACGCTAAGGGAAAGAATGATTTCACCTTCAACAGTGGTGTTTTTTAAAAGGATGTGTAGATATTAATTCAAATAAATATTTAAAAAATTGCAGGCACCCACCACCCACTGAAATATCACTGTCAGATGGATTGATGTTATTCGTTTTACTGACATAAATCCTTCCTGTTGATGCAGTCATGTAAAAAGGTTTTCACACAAGATATGAAGTCCTGTGAAAAGTAACACTAACTGCTTCAATAGGAATTTAGAGGGTTACATGTTAAACAGCCTCATTGGACTAGTCATGTGTCTCTAATCAAATGCACTTGATTGATTGATAATCAGCAAATGTGACCATCTCTGTAAAAGCAGAGGTTGTGACAGTCACAATCTTTCCAGCACTTTCAGCCCAAGTTTGGATCGTGTAGTGCATAGAGAAATAACAAAAAATCCTAAAGCTACATCTCAGACTCAGACTTAAGCTGGTGTGTTAAATACTAAAGTTCATAATAAGCGTATCATTAGAAAAAGTCTGATCAACTATGACTTGTTTTAAAGGGTTGCCGGCAGAAAGCCTTGGACAGTATGGCTTAGGTTTGTATCTGAATAAACCACAAGACATCTGAACCAAAGCTCTTTGGATAGACAAGACCAAGGTGGAGACAAATGCTTCGAACCAGCTGTCAAGGACAGTGATGGAGGAGTGATGATCGGGGCTTGTTTTGCAGCCATGGGTCCTGGGTACCATGTAGTCGCTGAGCCAACCAGCTCCTCTTTATACCAAAGTATTGTAGAGCCAAATGTGAGGCCATCTGTCTAACAGCTAAAGCTTGGTCTACATTGAGTCACACCATAGGACAATAATTCCAAGCACAACAGCAAATCTACTACACTGACTGAGACTAAGTCCAGACCTCAACCTAATTGAAATCCTGTGGTGGGACCTTAGGTCAGCTGTGCATAAACAAGTGACCACAGTGGTTCTATAATTTACTGGCTCATTGGGTATACTTAGTTCACACAGGACTTGTAAGATTACTGTGAAAATGTAAATTGTCGTGCCTGTGAATCAAGATTTTCTTCTAATTTGTGCATTACCTAGTGTTACCATCCATGGACACTTAAATTAGATAGTAAATTTTTTTTTAGACTTATTTGAACTTTAAATTTTACTGGTCACCACAACAGAAAACAGCATGCACCACTCAGTATTACTCCCATATTTTTTATCCAGAGTTGCCTCGGTAGAATGTTTCTGATTCGTGGTACTTGTGTAGCGCTTTTCTACTCTTTCTGAGAGAATAGAAGTACTTCTGGACATCTCCCATCCACACAGCACTTTATTCTGCTGTTAACCTTTTTTTTTTTTCTTATCACACACACATTCCCACTCCAATGAATTCACCAGGGGCAATTTGGAGTTCTGTGTCTTTCCCAAGGACACTTCAAGAGATGGAGTGTATGAGCCAGGGATCACACCACTGACCATCTGACTAATAGATCACCTCCCTTCCTGTACAGCAGCAGCCCAGTCAGCAACAAAAATGTCGCTGGTACCATTTTGTTAATCACAAGGTCATCATGCACTCAAACAGTTCCTGCTTTTGTCAATTTTACTTTAAATGTCATGATTAATTACAGAACACACATAATGCTGTGTTGAAGAAGCATAGAAACTGACTTTTAAGGCAATAAACTCTTCTCATACATCAAGCGCATCAAGTGGGGTCGTTTTCTCTGGCTTCAATTCAATCAGATTTCTTTTTCCAGCCACGAGAGTTGCTTTTTTCTGCCATAATTCTTTATGTAGTGAAATAATTATCTATGAGGAATGCTGAAAGTTAGTGTGCACATGTTCAGACATCACCTGTGCTACTTTTCTCCTGATCTGATCTGACCTTCAAGTCCTGCATTAAAAAAAAAAAAAATCACCAAATCCCCTCAATCATCTCTGGAATAACGGCAGAGTGCAGTCATTTCCCACAGTCAAACGTTTTTACTAGTCAGGTGGTGTTCTCTGGTCAAAAAAGCTTTGAATAAGGTGAGCATTATTGTATTACAGCAGCTTCAGGGTTCAAACATGTTACCTGTCTTAAAACCCTTGTGTTGGCTGCAGGTTAGTTTAGGCATTAAGATTCTACTCAACAGTCTAAGATCTTGAATGCACATTAGACAGGCTTTTAAGCCACATCTCTTTCAGATGCCTCACTTTCTCCACCTGGGGACTCTCAGTGGTCTTCGGGGTCAGGATTCAGAATTGCACTAAAAGCAGCTGAATCAGTTTGCCACAAAACCTGAGGGTCAATGTTCTCAGTTCATGTCTTTGTATGTTTACCCGAAGCTCTTGTTCTTCGGTATCACCACTTTTACTTGTTAAATGGATTCAGCCACCAGAAAAGTAACAAATATTGACTGCTTGGTAATGGAAAGAAGATTGAAGAAGCAGGCCTTCACACACAAACAGCACAGAGAGACAAGACAGGGGAGGAGGTGAATGTAACAACAGTTCGGTCAGTTTGTAATTAAAGGATTCACTGCAGTTAAGAGAAACTAATGCTCTCCTTTTAATTAAAGGAATAAAAGGTATGCTTTTAACTGACTCGGGGCACAAAAGCAACAATGATCAATACTGATGAATAAGATAGATTAGTGGCTTTTAAAACTCTTACAGGATTCGCTGCACATATGAACTCAGTGAAGGACATTAAGAATATCTATGATAATTAAAGGCTCTCCCAGATCTTAAAAAACTGCAGTGGTGCTACTTCAAAGTCAAACTGTAGAGCTTGTGTTTTGTGATGTGTTCAAGAGAAACAGAATACTTAGGCAAGGATTAGATGGATTAAATCAAGTCCTTAAGATTTGCTCAAGTCTCAAGTAAGGGCCAGTGGACCAACACCTAATCTTAAAAAGGAAGACAGGGAAAGAATGAGGCCCTAAATGGATTATTTGGAAGTATAAAATTGAGTGTAGTGTTGTGTCTCATGTTGGACACGATAGTAAAGTAGGCTGCCATGATTTATCTGCAAGCCCCTTTGTTACCCTCCTCCGGCCTAGCTTCTCTTTTATATTTGAGTGAAAGAGGTCTTTGCTGCTTTTCCTTCTTGGGCCGGGCACTGAGCATATATAGGGTACATTTTTCAATCGAAATGCTTATTTGCACCACTTTATGTTGCCATAAAGTGGTGCACACTTTTTGGCAGTATAAAGTGTGCACCACTTTATGTTGCCATAAAGTGATGCACACTTTTTGGCAGCATAAAGTGTGCACCACTTTTGTGTTGGAAGATTTCAGCTTACAACATCTTGAAGGTCACTTTGCATGTCTATTCTTTTATCTGTGCCAAGATTATACCAACCGCTTACTTCACTCATGGCGTCAGGTTAGCTACATAAAGGTCGACGAAACACAACCAGACAACAAAATAATAATCCTTGCAGTATGGTAAAATTGAAGAAAAAAAAGAGTCAAATTTACACCATAGAGTATTTTCAGAAAAGTTTATCCATGACCTTGATCCTTGAGGTTGAGGTAGCTGAGATTCAAACATGTCATCGATTTTTACTAGATGCACCAATGGTATCAATTTGAAAAAGTTATGTTGCATCGTTCTCAATTTATCACATGTGAAAATCATGACTGAGGGGTTAAAAGTGCTGGAAACGGCAGTTCCTTCAGTCGCCACTTGAGGCAGGCTCAGAAAGTGAATGAGCACTCATAGACTCACATGTTAAAATGCCCCAATTTACAGCAGAAGCAAACATGTTTTCAAGTTAGTACAAAAATGGTTTTGGCTTCGGTGGATAGTTTGACATCAGCTGTTTAGCGAGTCAATTTGTTTTATAGTTCATTGGTCTGGATTAGGGATGGGTATCGTTTAGGTTTTATCCGATACCAGTACCAAACCGGTACTTTTTAAACGGTGCTCGAACCGGTGCTTAAAGAATGGAGAACACACACTTTGTCCAAAAACCTCTCGTGTTCAGCTGTTTTTTTGTGAAAAGATAACAATGTTAGCCTTTTCTGCAGCTATAGGGGATTTATGGCATCACTCTTGGCTGGAAGCAGTGCTTAAACAATGGAAAAAACAAATTTTGTCCAAAAACCTCTCACGTTTAGCTGTTTTCCACTTTTTCTTTGGTCATTTTAGCCTTTTTGGCCAGGGTGAAGGGAGCATCTGCCATCAAACAAGACAGCCGCATGTAACTATGACGGTGTTTGCTAGTTCACCTTACATGCATTAATTTAATAACGTGGTTAGCCTACTCAACGTAAATTACACACGAACAACATTAAGCGACTCACCCAGAGAAGAACGGCTGCTGCTGCCATCATCATCCTCATCATTCCTGCTACACTGGCAGGGCTAGGGACCAGGACTCTACTATTCGGATTCTTGGGGGATGTTGCTAACTCCGGGTCGATAACAGCCACCACACCCACAGTAGATGTGCTCGGTGTGAGGTCTTGCAGCAAGCTATCAAATACGGTGCATTTCTCGGCTTTAAAAAAAAAACCCCGCTATGTGTCGCCAAGTGTTTCATCAGATTCGAGGTGTTACCTCCTTTGCACAGTATCACCTTAAAGCACTTGTTGCAGGCTGCTGAGTTTGCATCTTTTGCTGTGAAGTACAGCCAGACTTTGACCGCTTCACCTTGGGCATTTTTAATCTGTAGCTCTGCTCTAAAAGAACGTACGTACCTGGGCCCGCCTACTATCCTCGGAAACGTAAAATGATTGGCTAGAATCTAAAGTGTATCTCAGCTGAGGAAAAACAAAGCACCGAAATGTGCGCTGCTTTTCGGTCTGGTTACTACCGTTTATGTCAGAACCGGTGCCATTATGGCACCGGATACCGGTACCCATCCCTAGTCTGGATACAGACTTTTATGTCCCTTGTTTGTGTGGTTGGTTTCTGTTTGGTAGATTTGGTAGAAAAAAGAAACTGTGGTGGCAACCAAAACATCAAATTTTAGGCATCAACATGTGAACTCCATACGCAGTGGATTAAATCACACTGGATTCATTCATCATTGATACTCTGACTGTGTTTGAGATTAATCAGAATAATGTTGCCTTTTATTAAGTTGCTGAGGATTGTTACGTTATCTTTTTAGGACTTAATGTGATTCTAAAGTGCAAATAGGAAAATTATGTAAAATATAAAGCAGCTTTTCATCGTGAGAAAACAGAGAGCCCTGTTATAGCAGATAAATGACTGAATCCACTATAAATAGCAGTTATTTCTTTTCTTTTTTCTTTCTGATGTCATTAATGCACTGTGCTGCTTTTGGTGCTTTTGAAGGGTTACCATAAAAACAGCATGGGAGCCCCGTCGAACACTGAATAACCAGGGCTGCTGTCCGCCAACTCAGAGCGAGCCTCATTTCAATATTCAAGCATCTCTTCAATCCATGTATCATTTCCCAAAGGCATTACACACTGCTGAATCAAAATGCAGATGTTTCTGTCAGCCTCATTTGAATATCATTTTAGATCATTCTCGCTGATGGATTGTGGTTTAAAATTTACAAAATGGCACCTGAACATTTCACTGACAAAGAAAAACGAGCTAAACTCAGTGTGAACCGTGGTGTGCTTTAATGCTTTGTGCAACAATGCAAATGAGATCTGACCGTCATCCAATATTTCACGACTGCTGATAGAAAAAGTATCAACGTTTTCCTTATTTATTGTCATGCTGGGTTAGTTATCTTGATACCATTTTAGACAAAGATGATTAGGTGGTTTGTCCAGAGTTGGAAAGAACATTTAACACTTTATATCGAGGTTCTTGATAAATTAAAAAGTCACTTGTATTGTTCTCATCTTTATTTTACATTTTTTGCCCTCATTGGTTTGACCATTTTCTTGGGGCTTGACATCAAGACTGAAATTCTATTCTGAACATAGAGTGTTACCAAATGCATCTGGCAACCAAAAATCTAATCAGACAGTTAAGCATTTAAAAGTTTTATTAAGTTCAAGAGTTGGGTTTTAGAGAGACGCACTGGAGTTTCTCAGATTAGATGATGGACTGTTGAGCGATTTTGACCAAGATTAGAAATCAGTGCATCAGAGGGACAGCTCAGGTTGGGTGTTTTGGAGACAAAGTTAGAGGTGACTCTAAGATAGTTTGGACATGTACAGAGGAGGGATAGTGGATATACTGGACAAAGGATGTTGAAGATGAAGCTGCCAGGCAGGAGGAAAAGAGGAAGACCTCAGAGGAGGTTTGTGGATGTCATGAAGGAGAACATGCAGAGGGTTGGTGTGACAGAGCAGGATGCTAGGAATAGGGTGAGATGGAGGCAGACAGTCCACTATGGTGATCCCTGCAGTTAAAGCCAAAAGAAGTAGTTTAGGTGGAGGCTACTTTCTGTAAATTAGAGGTATCATCATCATAAACACCTTTGTAAGCTTAGAAAAGCCTTGACAATGACTACTGTTAATCTCTAAAGAAGTCATATTGTACCAACTTATACCTGCATGTTGAAAAACAGCGCTTAAGTAGTACCCTGTGTGTGTAATCTCAGTGATAACTTTAGAGGACTGCTTTCTGGAAACAGAAATGAGGCTCCTGATAGATTGCAGAAACACTTTAATGGCCGTTTGACACAGAGACGTCAAATCCTGACAGCAACAGCAGCGCTGACTATTTCTCAAAGAAGTAAAAGCATGTTTCCTATAAACTGCTGCTAGAAAGGCACAAAGTGTGGATACTCACACATCAAAAACAGCCTTTTCCTGCCAGAGTAAACACTCAGCTGCCAGCAGCGTAACATTAGTAGGTCTTCACTGATGTTACGGTGTGTGTGTGTGTGTGTGTGTGTGTGTGTGTGTGTGTGTGTGTGTGTGTGTGTGTGTGTGTGTGTGTTTGTTTGTTTTGTGGCAACCCTCCAGTAAACAGTGCTAATGCATGATGCTAATGCTGTGTATGCTTGTCAGTTGTTTTTGCTAATAGTCAAATATGTTTTTCTGTTTAAACTGTTTAAGTTCTTGTTTGGAAACTAAAGTGGAAATCAAAGAGCTGAACGAAACAAAATGAACATATTTATTGTTTTATTAATTAAATAGTCGAGACTCTTGCTTTCAGATGCTGAATGTGACAAAAAGTTTCCAGAAAAGCTGAAAATTGGAAGTGTACACAAAGACTGCCTCTGGTGCCTTTAGCCTAAATACTAATTAATGTCTTTGTGCCTGTTCCTTCTTCATAGCACGACAACAGCAAAATTATCAGAAGAATCTGATGGCACATCACTCAGTTTTTCTCTCTGTGTCAATATAAACAGGTTTTTTGAAGGGTTACCATAAATTAATTAATTCCAGCAGGACATGATGTGAGCTCCAATCCTGGGAAATTGCCTGATACTCTTCTTAACATCCATTTGTCAGATCTTTCAGGATATATCTGCAAGCTTCTTAGAAACCCACCTCTATCCCATCTCCAGATTTCCATGTTTGCATGCAGAAGGATGAAGAGCAGGGATGCGCCAATCCATTTTTATGCCTAATATCCCGACGGACACCTTAGCTTTGTGTATCTGCCATTAAAATAGTGATGTAATACCTAAGCAGTGTGACACAAACAGAAAACAAAGACTGTCTGCCTTCAAAGTGAAAGTTGGGTGTTTTGAAACATGCTGGTTGCACCAATAAAGCACGCCGTTCAGTGACGGTGAACACTTTAGTTCTGGTGTGCCGCACTTTTCCAAGTTCAGTAGCTAGTTGGCAAGTGTTTGCAGACAGGATGTTTTTTTTCATGCAAACTAATGGCAACCAGAACGATCTTCCAGCATCCAAAGCAGATGGAAATATGCAGCAATATGAATATGAAGCACTTCTGGACAGGAACGGCAAACCTTCTAGGAAAAGTGTTTATGAGACTTGAAATATGACGGAGAAAACTGTCTGCGCGTTCTTTAATATCACATCTCCAGAGCAGAGTGACTTATAATTTTTTCTGATATTTCAAATGTAAGAAATGTAAGAAAATAGCGTGTGCACTATGATGCATTCAGACATAGAAGGTGACCCCGATTTGTGCAGTCTGCAGCATAAATGGTGTGTTTCTTGATGCTTCAGTGGTCAGTTTCTCCTTTAGCTCATAGAGGATTTTAAATAAAATTGTTTTCTTTTACTTTCTTTCTTGCTCACTGTTCCATTTCATTGTTTTTATCCCTCTTGCCTCTTACTTTTCCCTCCCACTCCATCATTTCCTCCTATACTGTTCATTTTCTTGCATTTTTCCTGTCGCTGGTCTCCCTCTGGTCCTCCCACTCCTCCATTTCCCTCTTTCTAATTGTTTTCCTGACCTCTTTTTGTTTCTCTTTCACCCTCCTCTGTTTCCTTTTTTTACCCACCTGTCTCATCTCTCCATCAGGACCTGGAGGAGCGTCTCCGCCACCATCACCATGCAGAGCTGCAGTCTCTCAGAGAGGCTCACCGCCAGAGCATCGAGACGCTCAAACAGCAGTCAGAACAGGAGCTTCAAACGCTCCGCTTTGAACTGGAGGATGAGGGCAAAGCCATGTTAGGTAAAGTGTGTGTGTGTGTGTGTGTGTGTGTGTGTGTGTGTGTGTGTGTGTGTGTGTGTGTGTGTGTGTGTGTGTTTGGTTGCTCTGTCTTTGTGTGTGGGTGCATACATAAAAACAGATTAACCCACCCATGAATTTTAAGTATATTTTGCCTTGATTGGAGAGCTTTTATTCAGTCTGCAGTGATTTTTCAGTTTGAGCTGAAACTATAGAAAGAACAGAAGAATGTTTAAGTAGAACCGACAAGTTTAAACACAAATATGAATATATTTGTGTTTAAACTTGTAGGTTGAATATGAGACTATTGGCAGGACTTCAATTCAGCCATGAGATCCTCCCCCCTGTCTCGCTCTGTTTTCACACTGCCACATTAAGTGCTATTCCAGACTATATACAGCCTTAAGTGGAAGTCATTTATGAAACCCTCAAACACACCCTGTGGCAGCTGATTTGTGTCTACATAAAGGAGACTTCACACACCTATGAATATGGATTCCTGGTGGTTATTTCAGAAAAATCCAAATGGAAAAAATGCAGCAGGGGCTAAACAGATTCATGTATTTCAGAAGAAAGTCTTGAGTGAAAGAAGATACTGGCAGTGAAGGACTTAAAGGGAAAATTAGGGCTGCCACATTTATTGTGGCTAATATTTTATCCTCTAATATGTAACACAATTATTTTTCAAAAAATATATTTTAAACTGGATTTCTCTGAAATGTAAATGCATTGTGAGCTTTAGTTTGGCAAAAGGACCCAACACGTGTACAATGTCACAGGGTCGGTGTCTCTAGTGAGATTACCAACTCCCGGTGCAACTCTCTCCTCCAGTCCCAGCGACCTCCTGATCACCGGAGAGCCTAATAAGCCAATCAGCCCCAGCTGCCCTCCCAGCCTCCCGGGCATTGGCCCCTGAACCCACTGCACCACGCCTCCTCTGCAGCCGCAGACCACACAGTGTTGTTTTGGCATCCCCCAATTTTTGTAACCTGACCCCAGTCTGCAGGCAAAAGTGTGCGACAGGGTCCATCTGTACTAGTGCATCTACAATAATATGAAGGTCCAGGAAAAAGTTAGTTGTTTCAGGATTTATACTTTCATGTATTCTCCATTTATTAAATATTTATACATTTTGATTTGGTTTTGGCTTAAAGCTCATGAAAAAAACTCACAAATCCATCACAAGTTTTATCGTAACATTTTCTCATTTTTATCAAAAAAGGATTCAAAATACAAAACTGTCCAATTTCTGAAAAGTGAGCTGGCTGACGAATGGAGCACAGACAGCACTGTGAGCAAGTCCAACTGGAAAAAGAAATCAGCATCTCTGTAAAGGACGTGAGCAGATGAAGCATAAAATCATGCAGTATTTATACTGTTTAAATTTTTATTTACTCAAACTTCAAATGAAATAATGAAATAATTTAAGATATTTTAAGATTTTCATTAGCTCTAAGCCATAATAATCAAAATTAAAACAAAGAAAGTATTAATTTATTCATTTTAAATGTATAAATCTATATAGAATATATAAAAGTTTACCCGTTTAAATTAAAAAGTGAAAAAAATGAAGATTTTCACAGTATTTTAGTTTTGTGAGATATACATGTACAGGCCTCTCTGTGATACATCAGCACAGCTCAGGGTTTCCCAGCTGGTGCAGACGGAGAACAGTTGGAAAAGATGAGGTCACATTATCACACATTTGAGCCAGTTTTGTTTGTGAGGACACAAATCTGTAACTTTCCAGCTCCCTGGCAACGTTCTGTTAATGTCAGAACGTGTTGGACTTTAGCAGCTGGTAACCTGGTCCGTTCACCATTAGTGAGTCTTGGTCACGTTTACTGCCTGCTCCACGCTCTGTTCAGACGGCTCATTCCCCCGAACCTCATGGAGTTTTTCCAACTAGTGGAAAAACATCGGAAGTGAAAAAGGACGGCTGTGGGAGGTATCTGTTTCAATAAAACACTCAGAATTGGGTCCGAGGGAAAGTCATGCAGTAGAATGATGGGTGATCATTTTTGCCTGCTCGCTCACAGTTTGTGTTTTGTCCTGTTTGTCGGTTGTCGTCTCTTTTCAATTAACCATCCCCATCGATTGTGGCAGTTAACCACCCCTCCTCAAGCCCGGGTCTGATCTCATTCTGTCAAAAGACAGTCTTTCCTCCCCACTGCAGAACAACATTAAAGCGCATTTAGATAGCTGGTCTTGCACCGCGGTGCTATAGAAATGGCATTTCCGTGAATAATAGCTGTAATTTCAGAACGCAAGACATATGGATGTTTTCTACATGACTGTAGACAGACATTCTTTCATCACAGACTACATTATTACATTTCTCTGTCTTACGTTAATGTTGCTATTTGACAGGAGAAACATCTGGTCTTTATTATTTTCTCATTATAATGCAGTGTAGGGACAACAGAGTAAAATGAAACATCAACAAGGATCTAAAGTCTAACAAAATCATATAAGCACATAAGTGAAGTAAATTCTCAACCTCACCAAATATTTGGTGCCGACAAACCAGTACTGTGCTGTGATAAATGGTCTTCCATTACCCTCTATGTCATGGTCCTGACACTGGCAGGCTCCAGCAATAATATTATTTTATTACCTGTTCCTCCTTATATCTCTTACCTTTTTTTCTATCGTATCCCCATACGTGTGTATTCGCATGTTCTGTTTCTTTCTGTTTGCCCGTCTTCTGACTGGTTTTGAACTGCAGAGAGAAATCATGTGCAGTTCGTGACTTTGTTCTTCTTTTGTCTTTCAAAGCTAATAGCAGTGTGTTCCCTCACCATGCTTCTCTAAGCCATTAGACTGTTTGCAATAAAAGGTGTTCATTGAAGTGAGGATTAAAGGCCACTCGGGTAAAGGCAGCAGAGACATTCTCTTTATGGGCAAAGTTAGGGGGAAAAAAGTAATGTAGTAAGAATGCCTTTGGATGTAATGAGCTCTTTTTGCAAATAGACAAAAGGCTGAAAGGAGCTTTCTGAGTAAGTCTGAATCTGAAATATGCAGACTAGCTTTGCTTCATCATGTGCGTGATGCTCTGTGCAAATAAAATGTGACCTCCTGACATTCGTGTATTCGATCATATTTTTCCATCAGCCTCTCTGCGATCGGAGCTGAACCACATCCACGCGTCAGCCATCGAACACCTGAGACAAACCCACCAGCACGAGTCAGCCGCCGCCAAGGCCGAGCTGGAGAAGACGATCGAGAATAACCGGACACAGGTACTGTGAGACTTACTGAAGACGGGCTGGCTTATCACAACAGCATTTCCAACCACATTCATTTCCACCGCCACCACAGCACCACGAGCAACAAAGCTATGTGATGAATGGGCATCCAGTGAAGGATGAATCCTCAAAACACTTTACCATATTCTCTCTCTTCCATGGCCACAGTGAAGATTAGACGCACACAGTATTACATTCTCCTGTCATACACACCCGGCTTGACTTATGCCACAGGCTGCTGATATTTTTATGGATTTTTCTTTATTTCACCAAGTTTTTAAATTAGCCTGAGGTTACATCGAGGTGATTAGTCATATAATTGATTACTTGAGCAACAAAAAAATAATTGAGGACAAGCTGGATCAATGTTAAAAGTGCTTAAAAAATAAGGAGCATTTCAAGAGGAAATGTTGACTATGCACCAGCTCCAGCTTTACCTATTGACTCAAAAATGAGCAATTTATAGGTGTCGCCTTGATTTGTGGAAGCTTTTTACTTTTATTTTTTTGTATATACTAAATTTTTACAGCCCAAGAAAGTGTTCATGTCCAAAGCAAATCGATACTCTTAGCGCTGAAGAATTCAGCCTCGGTTAAGCTCACTACATTGGTCTGTTTGCAAACAGTGACGTCGCCTCAGCTCCGTACCACTTATACCAGCACTGAGGGAGGAAATAGTCCCCACATTACGATAAGTGTCTCCACTCAGACACAGTGTGCACATCAGCGCTGGTATAAGAGGAGAAAAAAGTAGCAAGTCTTTTTCTTTTCAGACTTTTGCAACATCGCCCTCTGTATATGATGTCACTTTTTTCATCTGGCACAGTTTGCATGGTGAGGATAAATGGGCCATAAAGAAGTGCCAAAAGTTGCACTTCCTCAAATGAGCACTTGACACACGGGTCTTTATAGTCTCCTTTATGGAAACTTTATTGCAGTAAAACATGTTTTATAGGCTGGTTTTTGTCTCGATTGTTAATTTCCCACTTCATAGAGGTATCGAGTCTGTTAGCTAGACCTAACTAACTAGCAGACATCTGTATGTCTGTGTGAAGCATGTTATCGTTAACTCTGTAATCCACCATCATGTCAAAATATGGACGCTTCTTCTTCCAACACACCAACGTGGTGGTGGCCAAAATGCAAAACTCAAGGCTTCAGAACAGGACTTCATTAATCAGCTGGTGAAGCCGTGATTGATCAGCCACCATCTATCTTCAGTATACAGCTCATGCTCAAATACAAAATAAGTGATAAAACATTCAGACACTAATGCAGTAATCTAGGTCGCACAGTCCTCTAAAAACAAAATTACTTTCAAAGAAATCAAAATCAAAGAAATTCAGTGGGATGGAGTCAATGTTAAATGATGCTACCAGCATCATATACCACCTGCTCACAAGCACACACACCACACTGCAGGCAGCCCTCTGAGCACCACTTGTAAATCTTTCTAATTACCCCCAGCACAGTGAGTTCCATTCTCATCACCTTATGATACAGATGTTCTAGCAGAGACACACAGCTGGTTCTCTTTAATACTGCCACTATGCACCCCCTAAATGCACACGTGCACACACCCCACCTTTACTCCCTCTTTAGTCACAAAGAGAACAGGAGGGCAATTAAAGCTAATAGGCACACGTTACAGTCTCAACTACCTGCCAGTCAAGCAGTGATGTTTGAATTATGCTTCAGCTGGAAATGTACGGCATGACTTCAGAGATAAGCAGAACCCCCTCTTAAACCTGTGCCGTAACCTCCCATCTAACCTGATACACACCTCCCAAGAAATGTAACTACGTGTTCAGTCAACACAGCCACTATGACATCATCAACCTGTTGGTGAGGATCTGTCTTAAAGCCTCAAACTGTTTTCACTCTGGTAATTTGAAACTGAATGTGACAAGCGAGGGGTGGTCAACTAGCAGTCAGCTATGAGGTAAAGCAAACTCTCCTTTATTCTTGTTTTTGACCACAATGTGGACCATGATTTGCAAAATTATCATCATATTTTATTTAAAAAGATTCAAAATGAATGACTGAAAAAGTAGCATGTTTTCTGATGTCATGGATTACAGGAGACAAGGGTCAGTTTCTCGTAGATTTCTACATCACTGTGTTCTGCCTTTTTTCTTGCATCTGAAGATTTATTTATTTATTATTTGGTCCTCTGAGATCCATAAAGACATCCAAGTTACGCGCTCAGACGAAGAAGTTGATGTGCTGCTCACAAAGCGATGTACATAGCTGCTCAATATTTTCTTTTCCTGAGGAAACACCCACTGGACGAGTTTCATTGGATGGAAGGTTGGATCCACAGGGGGCAAATAAATATTTGTCGGCTCATTTTTTTCTTGATATTTTTCTTGTTTTATGTCGAATGCGTTACCAACTCCCTGCAAGTCATCTCTCTAGTGTTTTTGTTTTGCAGATGAACTGAGCAATGAAATTAATAATGCCAGAGAATGCCCATTCCTGAATATAAATCACAATTAGACACAAAGTCTGACATTCATACTTTCCTACATAGTAGTAGGATAATAATCTAATTTACATTGGTAACTGTTTAACAAGAAAAAAGTAAAAAGCCATTTTTGCAGGCCTTTGAAAAGAGAAAGACCTCTTCCTCTTTATCACCTCTGCAAACTCTTTAAACAATCATCAGATTTAAACCCAGAGACTTGATTACTGCGGGAGCATCGAGCCACACAAGTATGTTTTCACAGTTAGCAAGCTGTTGCTACCTGTTAACCATGTAAAGTCATGTGGAAAGAAGCAGCTTTAGTTATTAGTAGATCTATAATTTCCATGGAAGATATCGACTTCCACCACTCACCAACCTGTCAGGAAATGACACTTTTCTCTGGTGACTGGGTTACTGTTGGTTGCTAGGGGTTCTCTGGGCCTGCTTGAATGGGGCTTTAGTAATGGACATTTCTGTCCATGCTGTAGGTCCTGGGATTTAATAATGTTAAAAGTCTGCCTTTAAACATTTTGTTTTACATTTAAATTCAACATCAGTGGGAGTCTGTGTTTACAATAATTCCTTGTTTACTTTGCTGAGGCATTAATGGAACATAAACTAAAACTTCCTGAGTTGAGTCAATAGAGCGGAGGAGCTCAGTGGCAGACGGGCGTCACGCTGTGTTAAATAATGCTTTTGTACCTCCAATTACTTAACAGATGGGGAGGGAGAGGCTGATGGAGTGCAGAGGTGTGCGCAGGTCTTTGTGTGCACAGTGTCATCTATCCTTGTCTAGATATTTATCATGTTTGATCTAACAGTCTTGTCTGAAGAATTACCCTGCCATCAGTATCTCTTGACTTTTAATAACTATTCCGGTCCACTTTGATTGTATTGTTGTGGTCATGATGATGCTCTAGCACACATGAGAACATTTGTTTTCTTCCTCATTGTTAGATTTAAAGCATCTTCAGAGAACCGTTGTTTCCTTTTATCGCTCGTATTATTTTTCTCCCCGCTATGGTTCTGTTCTCATGGAGCCATGGGTTTTTGGAGCAATGTGTTCTTAACAGTTTGGTAGAATTGTATATGAAGTGGTTAGCTGAGATTGTGACAGGCAGAAAAGTGGCATATTTCCCATATTAGTGTTGGCAGCCCTGGATAAACATGATGACAGCCAGCATATTTTACAGCAACAGTACGAACCACCTTTGTCCCGCTGAAAGGAGGAATTAAAAGTGAAGGCTTTACTGTTAAAATTCACAGATACACTTATGAATAAGACAGTAAAGAACTCAAAACTAACAAAAAAGCACATTTAAAGGAATAACAAAGCAAATAACTCACACACTGTTTAGAAACTGGGGCACAGCATTGTTCCCCTGAGAATAAAAATATGTATTCATGGCAGCAGTTCATGGGATTTCATTGGCTAACTACTAATACCCATTGAAAAATAAAGTAGCTCAGGAAATCACACTCTATTTTACTGTAATGTCCTTTTTGATTATTATTTGAAAAGTTTATTTTTTAAGGAAAAGAAGGATAAAGAAGAACTAGGCAAAACAGAGAATGACAAAGCGATCTCCTTTACGGCGCTGTTCACATATTATATCTGAGGTGTTTGAAAGAGAGGATAAAATTAGATTATAAAAGAGAGAGACAGCAGATAAGCAGACAAAAAAAAAGATGATAGATCAACTCAGACAAGATGCAAAAGTAAATAAATCTCTCCCCCAAACGAGCTCAACACTGGGAATTTTATCTCGTCTTCCGCAGTTGTGAAATCAAAGGCTGATATCTGCTGTAATTGAAAGAGTATATTAAGTTATAATGTCCCATATCATTCGATAAATGCTCTTCCAATTAGCCTTTGTTTCTTTCTTTAATTCTGCCAGCTTTCTTTCCTAATTTCCCTTCATCTCCTGCTCCAACGCCAGCCAAGATTTGGATGAGATGAAGAGTAAAATGAGTAAATTGGTCATTAAAGACTCATCTGGCCGATCACCATTGTGCTTGATTGTACTGAAGGTTTTGGACTTAAAAAAAAAAACAGCCAATTACATTAAGTGAAAATGCAGATGGCGATGCAAATAGACAGTAGTTTGTGAATATGAAGCTATTATACAAGATTATGGCTTCTGGATATGTGAACACAGTCCTTGGCACAAATTGTTATAGTGCCAAGTTAAATTAGATTTTTCACAGGGAGAGGAATCATTAGTAGACGATAACGTGACAGTGTTTAATCTAATTCTGATGGTGTTAAGTGGCACTCAACTGAGAGTCTTCAGATCACATCTTGCTTCTTCATTTAAGTCACCAAACGTAATGAAATGTTTGGCACGTGAGGCCCATTTCACCTCCCGGGAATTTCAGAGTTGAGTATGTTAATGACAATGACTTGAGAAAGGTTTCAGATCTCTTTCAGTGTTTCAGGCTCCTCTGAAAATGGATTCAGCTCATTTTTTCTCCTCATCAGTCAACACAAAATGCTCCATGATGACAAATAAACTTTTTTGTAATCTTTAAAATCAACCTTTTATTAGATGAGATGCCAAAGTTCTAAGAACAAACAGCAAGGAGACCAATGAGGACTAATCAGAGGAGTGGAAACACCTGGGAAACAAGGAACAGCCAAAACTAATCAAGGACAATGAGAGAAAGGAAGCAGTCTCTTGTGTCTAAAACACATCACAGACAAATGACAGTCAACATAAAACTGAAAGTTACTAAAATAGAAACACCCAAATGAGAGATGACAATTAATATATGTATGTATGTATGTATGTGTGTATGTATGTGTGTGTGTGTAAATATATATATATATATATATATATATATATATATTTTATATAACAGTGAAATAAGTAACATAGTAAGGTGTCATTGTTTCTTTAAAGTTCACCTTTTACAGGCACAGATCAATTTACCATTTTCAGGCATATCTGAGATGATATTCAGAGCTACAAAGAGGATAAATCGCAGCAACTGACCTTATGACTTTATCAGAGTAGCTATGCACTATTCAAAATAATCCTTTTCTATCTTATACCAGACCTCAATGCACCCCCTCAGTTCATGCACTGTATACAAAAGAAATTTAAGCTCCCTATTAACAAACAACAGAAAGTGGAATACTTCTTAAAGTTTGCGAAGCTGTGAGTCACATGTTCCAATAATGGACTCGTAAATGCAGACAGGCTGCGTTGTTCTTTTTGTTTTTTTTATGCCACTGTTTGGTTGAACCTACGCGTCGTTCACCGCACCCCTGCTGGGAAAATCACTTGCTCATTTTCTCACTTTCAAAATGCGACAGAATCGAGCTGCTTCTTGTGTCAGTGTGGAGCTCAGAAGAAAAGAGCAGCTCGGCAGGCGGTCGTGAGTAATTTCAGTTGTTGGTCATGTTTACATGAAGTCATTCAGTAGTTTACAGCACTGTTGTATTATCAGAGCTCAGATGAATCTCGTCTCTCCCATAATGACTGAAATCTTGTTTTTGCCATACTCGTCAGTTAAATTACCTGGTTCAACAGCTTGAGTTCTCTACTGGATTTTATTAAGTTTTATTAAGTTGATTTTATTAAGTTGCTTTTATCAGTCATAAACAAACTGTTATGGCCCAAAAGAACTAATAGATCATTGTTTCCCCAAGTACACTGGCTGCAAAATGCAAGTAAGTTGACAAAATAAGAACCTTACACGGACTCAGCTTATTGTGGCACAGTTGGAAATCACTGTGTATCCTTAAATGAAAACCAGTGGAGGATTTAGATCTCTCTGTGGACAAAGTGACCAAATAAGGGCTGCCTATAATGTGCAAGCTAAAGGAACAGTCCTCTCCAGTGTTTGTTGTATATGCCTGCAAAGCTGTGGTAAGAAGAAACACTAAGGCTTTTAATTTGAAAGAGTTACAGGAAGTGTTAAGTTGTGTCCTGAGCCCAAATAAATGGAAGGCCGATGGAAAATCTGTGTAAAGTTTGGCAGAGGGGGTTTATGGTCTGGGCTTGTTTTTCAGGAGTTTTGCTCTGCCCTTTAGTTCCAGTTAAAGGAACTGTTAATACTTCAGCTACCAAGAAACTTTGTACAACTTCATGCTCGCAACTTTGTGCAGCTCAGGTGGTAGAGCAGGTCACCTACTAACTGGAAGGTTGGTGGTTCAATCCCAGTCTGCATGCCAAATATCCTTAGGCAAGATACTAACCCCAGGTTGCTCTCCGATGCAGCCATCGGAGTGTATTTAGTATTTATTTAGTATTTATTTATTTATTGTCATTGTCAAGAACAATGAAATTGCGTTTGGGGCTTCCATACAACCCAAAAATGTGTGTGTGAATGTGTATGTATGAATGGTAGTTAGATAGCACTTAGAAAAGTGAATGGGTGTGGTGAATGAACAAGTTGTATAAAGCGCTTTGAGTACTCAGAGTAGAAAAGTGCTATATAAGAACCAGTTCATTTACCATTTACTATCAATCAGATCAGAGAATGCAAACCAGGCCATCTCAGTGAACATCAGCATCTGATCTCATAAATGCACTTCTAAAAGACTGGTCATCTTAAACTCTTCTCCAACTCTTCCCAGAAGAGTTGGAGCTGTCATAGCTGCAAATGGTTGGCCGACATTAAGAATGGGATTTTAGTCAAGTTCATATGTGTGGGAAAGCTGAGCGAATACTTTTGGCACTGGTGTGCTGCTTGTTGTTCAAAGAATTTAGCAATCTAACATTTATTTCTGATCTATTTTAAGAGGGGTCACAGCTTAATACTGCCTTAACAGTATCATGCAGTGACTTTACCTGAGGAAACAAGTAAATTTACTTAAAGAGGACCTAATATGCTCCTTTCCACCTCTGTTTTTTTTCCTGAACTCTGCGAAAGTGGCTTTGTGCGATTCCCACTTCAAAATAACCCCTATTAATCTTATAGTGCTGCAACCTTTCGATTAATCCACTGTCTGAAATAAACAGCTTCTCTCCCTTTAAGCCAACTTTTGTCTGCAAACAGAAGGTTTGAACAGTTTGTGAGAAATACCAAACCTGCCTCTGTGAGCTTCTTAAGGATGTGAAATTATGGACACATTGAAAAGGGTTTTGACAATTGAATCAAGACACATAAGCCAGATTATTTAAAGTCCTGCATAAATTTAGGACTTAAGATAAAATGCTGTTCACTATATTCGTTAAGAGGCTTTGTTGCTATCTGCGTTGTGTGCACTGATGGATGATTGCTTCATCGTGGTAAAGCCATTTTTGTTCATTCAGCTGTGTTCAGCATTCACCTATTCATCTGAAAAGTTTCACCCTAATGGTGGATTTAAAAAATATTCTCAAGGTGTTAAACATGTTCGAAATAACCAACTTTAAAAAATTCTAAAGTGTAGTTTCCAAAATATTCTACCATATAGATAAGCTTTAAAATCAACATTACAAGCCTTATAGCTAAACCTTTACGTCCTTCATCTCTTCAGAGCTGATTTTTATTGTTTCTCTTTTCACAGGAACGCGAGCTGTTGGGCCGGATCTCCGAGTTGCAGGAGGAGGTGACGAGGAGGAAGAACCACATCGCTCAGCTGGACCACCAAATCCACACGCTCAACGAGAACATCAGCACCCTGACTAAAGAGCTGGAGCTGAAGGGCAAGGAGGTGCTCAAGATCCGCAGTGAAGCCAATCAGCAGATCCGGTATGACTCAGTGTTCATTGTGTAGCACTGAAGTGAAAACCTGCAGTCAAACTTTACTTCACAGGGAGGAAAAACGCGTTTTCTCAACACGTTCACAGCAAATTGGTTTCGTCTACCGCTCCAGAGTCTAACTAAACATTGTTTTCTTTTTGTCAACATTAAGTTACTGTTTGCTGCATTTACATTAGACTGCTTAATCCTCTACCTTTGTGACTGATCTCCTCTGAATATGCCTCTTTTTTTCTTTTGTATCATGTTTCTGTGTGGCCGAAGAATGAATCGTTAAACTTGCACTTTGAACAGTTCTCACACACATGCACGTCCAAATATCTCAAAAACACAGAAAAGAAAAAAACAAAACTGCATCTTCACAGTGAAGCTTATCCTTTACTGTAACCTAGCAACCAAACTGCTGAATATTTTAGAGCGATGGTTGTTTGAGTGCCTTATTTTTCTTTCTTTTTGTGTCCGTTTTTGGCAGTAAGCAGTTACAGTGCACGGTTCAGATTCCATTTAGAATCTTCTGTTGAATCAATTTTGAGTTTGACTTTTAAAAATGAGGAATTTAGGTTTTGGTTGAAGCACAATCTGCAGAGCTGAGCGTGAAAGCAAAGCTGGCATGTGTTCACAATATTCATAATCAGTCTTAGAAGCTTGACATTTATGTTATGTGGGTTGGCATTTATTCATATTGTGGTTTTCTAGTCTTTCTTAGTACTCAAACCACTTCAGGCACATTCATTAATACACCCACATATAACATACCTCGGACGCACAGACCTAGAGACCAGTCGAGTGTTTGCTGGATGTTGTAATGTGAAATCAATCACAAAGTTGATTTGGTCATTAGCTGTCTGCTGTGGTTACTGGTGGTTAGCATGGATGCCAACTACTAGCAGAAAGTTAGGTTTACCTTCGAAGAAAAAGTTAGATCTTACCACCGCAACTGACATGTGACAGTTGCCATTAAACCCCGAAGAAGAAGAAGCAGTGTCCAGTATCGCAGCTGTGTTCAAATTCTGGAAGCGCATCCTCCTGTGCCTGCATTTGTAGGCCGATTATGTTACAGCGACACGACGAAGACTGTCCAAATTCTAAGACTCCGACAAATGCGGCCAACAAATGTGCCCTTCCCCAGATTTGAAGGATTGGTTGCTTCGGGGCCCAACCTATCCCAGAATTCATAGCACGGCCCTGCTCAGTTTCCAACAGTGGCGGCAAACGTTTATTTTCTGGGTCACAAAATAAACGTTTAACATATTTTCGGGCGAGTATGTAGCTGTGTAAACTTGAAATATCTGCTCAGTTTATCAAGAAACCGCATATTTTCAAAAGCGCTCCGACGTTTTCGGAGACGTCTGTTACCCACCAGCTTGATAGCGAGCCGGGGTTCAAGGCTTACTAGAGCCGGCGAGAACACCGGACTCCCGGCAAATCGTTTTCAAACTCACCGTCGTCTTTTGCTACTCAGGTTAAACATATATAAGTCACTTAGATAACTTAAAAATGTTATTGTTTGGCTTTTTTTAGTATTTTATTTGTTCCTGAGTAAATCGGTTTGGCTGAGATTAAAGTTATAGTTTTTACACAGCTGAATAAACGTCAAGCAGACAACTGATTATCAGAAGTGTGAGATGCTCGAGAATTTACTCCGGTGTCCCGTTATATTTTAGATAGCAAGGAGCAGACGGCTGAGTTTATTAAATTCCACGGAAACAATCTGCAAATTTCATTTACATTTAATAAACTATCATCTTGTCTTCATTTTTAGTTAGCACAGACCTTAAACACTTAAAGCTGTAAGCTAATGATAGTTACATAAGAGCAGATGCTGCTGGTGCAATAAGCTGTACGTTTTACGTCCAATGGATGCATGATCTGATTAGTCGACTAATTGCAAAAATAATCGGTGACTAGTCGACTATCAAAATAATCGTTTGTGGCAGCCCTAGTCTCTAGGCATGTGTGGCTGGATCCTGACCTAACATGTTTGGTTTTGCTCTATGACAGAAAGTTAGAGCACACAGGAAACCCTGCAAGTACAGGGAGAACATGCTGGACAGGGAAATGTCCAGGGTAGACCTGAACCGCCATCCTGCCTATTAATGTTTTCTGTTATGATGTGTTTGCACATTCTGCACATTTCGTAATGAATACATCTTTTGGTTAAATCTGCTTTATTTGAGGGCAATACCCGTTTTTGAAGTTTGGGGAAAGCCAAGCTAGATGTTGCTTTCTTCATGCTAATCTGAACTAACTGCAATTTTCAACTTCATAAGTAAGCAATAGAATGTCCTAATATACATATTAAAGAAGTAAATAAGCATATTTCCTAAAATGCTGATCTAGACTTTTAGCTCAGAGCAGTAAACAGCAACATTAAACAGTTTGTTTCTTGGGGAAAAAACTACAAACGTCACATCTTATTTCTTTAATCCATGCAAAAAAAACCATCTGAGATGATGCTGAATGTGGCATTTAAAGCAAAAAAAAAAAGAAGAAAAGCTGCCTTCCTGAAAATGTCACACTATTCCTTTAAAAACATTAGCACCACACTGTCAGTGACATTTCAGGATAGCTTTGGCGTGTACACGCTGTCGCCTAGAACACACAAAAACGCCCGCAGTGGGCCTGTCATCGGCACATGTGTCTGAATTTGAATTCTCTTGTTATATTTGGATGACGATAGTTTCTGCAATCCCTCTCTGTCCGAGCCTGAGTGATGAAAATACACCAAAAGATAAAAGGGAGGAAAGAAAAGCCCGAAAGAAGCAAATCCGTCTCTTTAGTCTGCCTCTGTCTCTCGACCAGTGTCAGGAGCCCATTGATTAGAAGACATGTAGATTATTTTGGGTAATGCAAAATGTGGGCTATAATCGTGTTGTCCCTGCGGCATGGCATGAATTTTTAAAGTGCTATATGAGTAATGTGGTCCGGCTACTCATTAGCATCCATCACACTGTATTTTTAAATGCGCCCGTGGTGCATTATTATTATCTGTTAATTTGTGTGCCGCTTGCCTTTATATATGCACGTCATCGCTCTCTGCTGTCAGACCCATGCGCAGCACATTTCTTCTCCTGTTACGTAACGCCCCGTCTGAATCCTGGTCACGGGGATAAAAATAGACTGATAAATAAATAAAGAGGAAGCAGAGAGCGGGAGATGAGACGTGCGCCCCTCGGGGAGAGTTGGCCCAGTCAGAATGAGATGCAGACGAGCATCCATGTTTCTCCCTCCATCGTCCTCCTCGCTTTCATCAACTCGTTTTGTTTTGTTTTTTTATTCCCCTCATTTCATTATCCTCTTTTATCATCCTGCCCCTTGTCCAGGTCTTCAAATATTGCTGTGCACATGTTTTGCAGTATTTTTTTATTAAATATTCATACATGTCAGTTTCATTATGATTTTAAATTAATTATGTGTTTGTCATGAAATTATGTTCTAGGAATTCATTCCGTGCATCCGTCTCTGGATTTTCTTATCTCACTAACATTTCCCTGGAGCAATCCATTATGTTTTGCCCGTCCTGGGAGAAAAATACAAAGCGAGAGAGAGAGTCTGCAGGACCTGATTAAGTCTTAAAGTGCAACCTCACATATTAAAGAGTAAAAATAAATCTATTACCTCTGAGTTACAGCAAACAGCACTTTATCCCAGAGCTTAAATTGTGATCAAGCAAAGTGAAACATGATGTGATGTGAAACATGGGATATACTTAATATTTTTGTTAATTAAAAGTGAACAGTGCGATATAATGCAATTATAATTAATTGTTTTTTCGGTCATTATCATGATTCTTTTAATTGGCAACAGCTCTGAGGTGCTGTAGGGGCGCACCGATCTGATATTTGGGTTGGGTTTGAGTCAAAAAGCGGAATCACGTTAGACGGAGCTAAAATATTGCAAGTAATTCTGTGTTTTTCATCACCGTTGGTGAGACTAAGCATCTATAATACCATTTAAAAAGTATCTGCACTCTACCCTTCTTGGCACGTTTTCATGCTTCAGATCATCAAAGAAAATGTCTGTTTGTTCGGGTTATCTTTGTCTAATATTAAGACTTGTTTGATGATCTGAGACATGTAAGTGTTGACAAATATGCCAAAAAAACCTACAAAAACAGGAAGAGACAGTTACTTCCTCAGTGTGCTGTATCCCTGTAGACCAGAAACCAGAACTGTGTATGAGTTTAACACCTGCCACCCAGTCAGCATTGGCAGAATCCTCCTATTCCTCCTATTTAGGTCATGGTTATTTGATGTTTATGGTGATGGTGGGCCAGTGGTTAGCACTCTCGAGCCACAGTATCTCTGGCACATCCCACCCGGACACTAAACATAGCCAGTGCAAACCCAAGTTATCAATACTGAGAGACAAGAAAACCACAAGTGCACTTATCTACATCCTATGTCTGCCAGCAAACAGCTAAACTTGTCTTGAACCTCTGCTGTGGCCACAGGATGTTGGCTCTTATGATTCAAAGGTCGACTGTTGATTCACTGTTTGCTGTTTCTACTACTGGCAAGTTTTCATACACCAGAAAATACTCTCTATTAAAATCGAATCCATGGAACACAACTGATAGTGGGAATTAAGTTAAGGTAAAATAATTTCAGAAGTTGCCAGAAAGTCCTGCAAAGCTGAAGCGGCTCCAGCTGCTCCTTAATGGCATCAGCAAGATTGTCCTTCATTTCTGATTGTCTGTAGCTTCAGGAGAATCCCGGCTGATGGGTTTTATATTTTAAATAGTACAAATGCAGATTTGGCTCCGTTCACATCGCCCGGTGCAAATTTGTGTCAGTTTGTCTCATTGCATAGACTCTGTGTGTACGAAGGCAGTGTGAAAACTTCATCTCACATTTGGTGTGATGGCAGTATTTTAGTGAGTTGGACACTGCATGCAAAAAAATCTTAAATGCTATTTCAAATTGTCGGCTGACTCTTCTTCTCGTTCCTCAGGGCTCATGAGCAGGAGCTGACAAAGAGACACGAGCGGGAGCTAGCCGAGCTGAGCGCCGTCCACAGCAGGGAGACGCAGAACATGCTGTCAGATTTCAACAAAGCCCAGGAACTGCTCAAAGACAAGATCTCCGCCCTTCAGATACTGTATGTACACATTTTAAAAACTATATGCCTTTAAACAGCTGTACAGCTGCAGACGAGTAACACTTAACAGATTCTGAGTGCAGGTCAGCCTATTCATCGTAGATGATGTCATTCTGCGTTGCCAGGGTCAAGTGCGAGCATTAAAGTATATCCCACTATATCCTAATAAACAGACTGGGTGTCTCTGGGGAAAATAACAGTAGAGGCAACAGTCAGATCTCTTCTACAGATTTAACTTTGTTTTTTAGACAAATGCTCTTTTTCACATTTGGGGAGTCTTTAAAAAAAAAATGTGGGTTTCCTGTTTGTTCATGCAGTGCAGTCACTACTTCATAATGAGACACTTAAAGCATAGACTTCCTTTATTCCTTTTTGGCCAGGTGGAATGGAGTATAAAGTGCAACGAGTTTTTTTCTTCCCAGCCAATCACATTGTGCGTGTCATAAATTTTAAATCACTGCGCTGAGCACAACAGTGCGTAACGAAACTGCCTAACCGTAAGCGGCGGCACCATGAGAGATTTACTGCAAGCTTCAAGCAATGAGTGCACCTGCAATATTTACCTGTGCTGCAGTCATCTGGAAATAATGTATTCAGTCTCCAAAACACAAACAGATCACAAAAAGAAATGATAATCCATGAATCAAAGGCTGGCAAAATAGAAACACAAACGCCAGCACAGTATAGCGCTCCGGATTACACGTGTAGAAGCTGTAATGTGCCTTTATCCACACTCTCACACTCTCACATCTGTATATGGAATCAATTTAATTAAGGAACAACGCCCAGACCTGTCTTGGAAGTATGAGACAGCTGATTCTAAATTAATGAAACTGTCATATAACAATGGATCTGTGCTGCCTGCACCATCAGCACGTCTTCTTCACACAGACAGTAAATGTAAAGTCTGCTCTCTTCATCTAAACATCACTGTACATGAGCTGTTCAGTCCAAAAATAGAAACCTTCTATATATCTCCAGTGTCACCAGTATCCTACCTGGAGTTTAAGGCTGAAGTCCAACTACACAAACAAACTTTTTTTTTTTTTTACACAAAAAAATCATGACATGTCAACGCCATCAAATGTACTATTTCAAACATCCAAAAAAAACACTTCCAAACTGTAAATCCCAAATATATTGAATCCTTTACGTATACTCAGCATGGTCTGTGTGTTGCTAGTGCCCCTGATATTAAATTATATTAAATTCCATCAATTTAGTAGGCATGAAAGATTTTTGTACAAAAAAGAAGATGTTTCCTACTATATTTTATGAACATAAAGAGTACATCATCTGGGTCTTGAAGTGCCACCCATGTGGACCTACATATGCACTTAGCCAGTCCAATCAATGTGAAATCTATTCATGAAAAGCTCCAGGCCGTGTCTCAGATCCTGGTCTTCCATGCTAACATTGGCTGTTTTAATTCACCAGCTGAACTTTGCCACGATATCATCCACAGCAAATCAGATCTAGACCTGTTCACCTTGACTCAATCAAGTGGTGTTTTGACTCTCCTTTTTCAGTGGTTTTGGAGTCGTGACCATATTTGCACCTTTAAATGTTAAAGAGACTGGTACATATTTAGGTATTCTGCTTAAATTGAGCATTCAAAACAAAGCTACTTAGTGCTAAGTAAGAGACAAGCTAAGTAGACCATATTATTTCTCAGACACTATTAATTGTATGAAAAATGTTCCAAAAGGCTCCAACACCACAAACAGTCAAAAGGTTAAGATCAGTGAGCTTAATAAGTACCCCCCACCCCCCACCCCCATGGGACTTTTAACACACGAGTCTATGGGAATTAACTCCACTGGAGGAAGTCCTTTAAAATACAACTTGTAATCATTTCTAATCTATAAATTATATTGTATGGTGAGTGTCAAGGGTTAACATCACACTGCTGCAGCTTTTCTGTTCTCCAATGTGAAACTGGAGAACTTCAGAGGGTGATTCACCACCAGATTCAACCCTGAAAAACTGCAACTTCATCCAATTGAAGTCTCATAACATGAGGCATTCAGCTAAACTCTTTATACACTGAATAAAGTTGAGAATTCAAGCATGGTGATAAAACAAAAAGAAATGTAAATTATTGCCTCCTTTAAAGCATAAGTCCTCTGAGTCCTTAAGTATGCTGTAAATTAGAAGTTACTCAGTCGAAGAACTCTGAGCACAGATCAGAGTTGATGTATAGATGTGGATCAAAGACATTTAGACCGCCAAGAATTGATGAAAGGGGTTAAAGGACCTCATTAGTGGTAGGAAATGTATGCGTGTGGGGTTTTTTTTATTACTGCAGATGAAGAGGGAGAGTTGTATTACTGATGACATGCAGTGAAGATACTGTAGGCAAGAGAGGTCAAGTGAGATGTTGGGTGAATTGTAAGTGATGAATGTATGTATAGGAGGAAAATAAAAAAGGAGGCTGAGGGGATGTGAGGAAGATAGATAACAGAGACTGAGATGTGGTATAAAAGCTGAAAGAGAAAACTGGAGAAGATGTTTAGAAGAGTGGGTGTAAAAATAAGGTGAATTTTAAGGTAATCTTCCTGTTGGTGGGCGATCTGTGATGTCAAAGCATGAAGGAAAGAGATGAAACCGAATCTGTGAAGAGAAAGCAACACTGATAAAAAACAGGGAGATGAAAAATGAAAATTCATACGGAGACATGCTGTGTGTGTGTGTGTGTGTGTGTGTGTGTGTGTGTGTGTGTGTGTGTGTGTGTGTGTGTGTGTGTGTGTGTGTGTGTGTGTGTGTCCAGAGACCATCAGGAAACATGTAGCGAGCTAGCTCTACCCTTTAGAGTTGACCTCCTTTTACTCAGATTCTGCTGAGAGCACAGCGCCACCTGCTGGGTCACAGATGAACAGTGTGAATTCACCCGAATCACCCTGAATGGGCAGTTCTTGCATCCACCCTTCAACATTATCTTGCATAACACACTGCACCCTTTTCCTGTAATCCAACAGTATCTGAACGCATGTGAAGCGTTACAGCAGCTGTCTGACATTTATCTCTTTTGTTACAGCGCAAGTCTGAATGCATGATGTCACATTGACAGATAGGCACATATAAGATAGTAAAAGAAATGATTGCTTTGACCTGCACAGCAACAACATGAGGAAAAAATAAGGTTGGCATTTCAGGCTCTTTCACAGACCCCCTTTGTGCCTTCAGAATTGCCTCAGTGCTTCATGGCATAGATCCAGCAGGATGCTGAAAACAGTCCTGAGAGATCTGAGTCCATATTGACATGATGGGATTGTACAGTTGCTGCTGGTTTGTCTGCTGAAGAAATCAGGGGAAAAAAACAGTTTGAGATGATTTGTGACATGGTGTGTTATCCTGTTGGAAGCAGCCATCAGAAGATGGGTACACTATGGTTATAGTGGGATGACCAAATATTCCCGTTAAGCTGTGAAATTTAAACAATGTTCACTTGGTATTCATTGATACAAGGCAGGCAGGATCCATGCTTTCATATTGTTTATGCCATCCAAATGTTGTAGCAGAAATCGAGACTCAACAGACCAGGCAAGTTTTCTGTTCTTAGCTGACAGGAGTGCCACCCAGTCTGGGTGTAACGAGTGGTTGTTTGAGTTACTTTTACCTTCCTATCAAGCTAGAAGCATTCTGCTCATTGTCTTCTGACCTCTGACACCAACAAAGCATCTTCATCCAAAGAACTGCCGCTCACTGGATATTTTGTCTTTTTCAGACCATTCACTGCAAACCCTAGAGATGGTTGTATGGGAAAATCCCAGCAGATCAGCGCTTTCTGAAATACCAACAACCATGCCACAAACTCAAATCACCTTTCTTCCTCATTATGATGCTCAGTTTGAACTTTAGGTTGAACTGAAAATGTGTACATGTCTAAATGCATTGAGTTGCTGCCATGTGATTGGCTGATTTGACGTTTTTGTTAACAAGCAATTGAACAGGTGTGCTGGTGTAACAAAGTGGCCAGCGAGTGTACAACAATTCTGAAAATCAAGCTTTTCCCACATTTTTTTGGTCAGTATTGAGATCACAATTATTTAACTTTGGGGGGAAAAGTGCATTCATTCGAGAAAAAAAACATGTCTTACGAATTAAGTGTTTCCATGAACTAAACCTGCCACAGTCTCATGTGGCAAAAATTAAAGCAAGAAGTTAAGATCTTCTTAGTTTCTCTTTTATTTAAGATTAAATAATAGTTAATCAAAAACTTAAAAATGATGCCACAAAAGTGTTTTAGAAAATAATCCCATCTCAAGGCTTGACTTTAGTTGCATCACATTTCAGTGTCAGTTTTTTTGTGGTTTCTGCCTGTTGTTTTTTCTGATCCTAGAGATTAATGTGTTGAAATTTGTGATCAGTGGTTGTGTGTTGAGTTCAAATAAACTTTTTAGATTTTTTTTTCTTTCTGAATTACACTCATTTTAGTCCATTTAAATCTATCTGAAATCAGACCCAGCCTTGCTTCTTAATGAACCCTTACCAAAGAGAAAAAACATGAAACCATCTACATCATTATCAGGGCACAAGGTTTGTAGTCCATGCAGGAAATTTAGGTTACAGATGTATTCTAGGCTGTTTTTTGTTTTTTGTTATTATGGTAAGAATTTTACTTTAATAAAGTCAGGAAAACTTCCTGATTTGCTGTCTTCACTCAAGTCCCTAAAGATGCATTTCTAGGGCTTTCCTCTTAGATAATCCACTTTCTGTCATCTAATTAAGTACAGCATAGATTTATCTTAACAAGCTGTGTCCCTTCCTAATTAATCACTGTGATGACGCGACAGCTTTACCCTCCCTCTAAATATCCCCTGAAATTGCTGCACTGTTTAGTTTTCATGAATATTTCAGTGTTTTGCTCTCTGCCTGTGCACCTTGTTGCTCGGTCCTCTGGGAGTTTAAAAGCTCGCCTGCGGGGTTTTTGTTTTTATGAAGTTAGGATTTTTCAGTTTGTAGTCATGTCTGCAGTCGTATTAGCAGCCTTCCAGCTGAGGTCGTACATCATGACTGGAAAAATTCACAAAGGGAGGGGACTCAATTCCAGGACACCAGGAAGAAGAGTACAATCTAGATCTTTAGTCCAAAACTTAGGTCCAAAGTAGTAGTATTGCAAAGACTATGTAAAGTTACAGAGTGTTATCTGCTGAGATGCATAATGTGTAAAAGTTGCCAACACTCTGCTGACTCAAACACTGCAGCGCTCCAAATCTTCTCTGGGATTAACATCAGCATAAAAACTGTATGCCAGGAGCTTCATGGCATGGTTTCCATGGATGAGCAGATCATGTAGATGTAATATGTAAGTGGCCCTGCACTTTTGTCCACATACTGTATATACTGGGGACTGACTTGTTAAATAAACACAGGTAGTGTATTTAAAAAAAAAAGAAAGAAAGAAAAGATTACTAAATAAAAATGAGACCAAAAGAATCCAGAACCATGATAGCGGCACCATAAGCATAATTACTGTCTAACACTTCAACACCAGTTCTCAAATTAACACATATTAAACTGTATGTAAATATCGCAGAGGTTTTGCTTTCTGCAACATTAGCAATGCAATATTGAAAAAGACTCCAAGGATCCTGCAGAAAACCCCCTGCAAGTCTCAAAACACCAATTTCTTCTCAAAGAGAAAACAAATTTTGTTGCTGCACGACCAAACAAATCAAACTGCTCCTTTAAAGATCAAGCTGTCTCTGGCTGCCGTAGATAAAACTCTGCCTCCTATAAAGTCTTTATAGAGAAAATATCAAGCATACAGTATGAAAGCTGCTTAATGTGACCTTTTGGATCTTTCCTTCATTTCTCTTTTAGCCTTCTTTTCTATTTTTAACGTTTTCTTTGATGAGTGCTTCTTTATATCTCCATATTCTATCATAAATGCACAGTGAGTTTTCGAAATGACTCTTCAGTTTCTCATTCATTTTTCTCACGACATTTTTGTATTTGTATGTCTTGGTGTATATTATTGTACTTACAAAGTTTAAACCAACTAGGGAAAAATGTTCACTTAATGAGTAGTTTGTGTCTGCAACCACACAGCTGAAACTATTCAGAGTTAACACTGTGCACATGGACCAGTGCAACAACATGAGTGGGTCATGCATTTGTTCGTTCAGCTGCTGATGTGGTGTGAGTAGCATGAATGTGGTGTGTCAACAGCGGCTATGAGAGAAAAGGTCAAGACATGATAAGAAGGTGGCAAAGATAACAGAAACCCTCCTGACCATTTCTCATTTCTGTTTTTGGGACATTTGAAATCCTGAAACCTCAGACTCTTGCTGAGAGATTCTAAGTCATCATCTTATCACAGACTTCACCTTCACCAAGAAGATGAAGCACCTCCAGAAAATCCACATGAACACAGTGTTGCAGGTTTGCTGGTGACATATTGGAGCAGTCGTGGCTGTCCAGCGTCTCTTATCAGCTTAACCATGCAGCGGATTTTCTCCCTGCAGGTTGTCATGATGTTTTGTGTGTGTGTGTTTGTCCGTAAGCTGGAAACCGTCTGTCCGTGTGATCTGAAACAAATCTGAAAATGAGATAAATGCCACTGGTGGCACAGCGCTCCCTTGCTTTTCCTGTGGGTGTGACTGAGGGTCCTTCTGCTCAGCGAAGGGTTGCTGATGCTGTGGTACTCGGGCACAAAATAGCTGGTCACTAAACACTTGGCCTCAGTGTGCTCCTGCTCAGAGGAAGAGCTGTTTTAGCACCAACTCAGTCTGCTTGAACACAGATATATATAGATAGATAGATAGATAGATAGATAGATAGATAGATAGATAGATAGATAGATAATCAGTTATTAACAGTAAAAAAGGATCCAACTTGAATTTTTCTTAAATAAAGATTAGCACAATAACATCAGCTATATTTTGCCTAACAAAAAAGAAAAAGGCGAGCATAGACGTGACCCTATGAGGCCCACATATCTCTAAAGACGTTGTTAATTAGCTAAGACAAAGCAAAGCAAAGCAAGTTTCATATCTCATTGAATACAACTTGACTTTAATTTTTTAAATGATAATTACTATTAAAGCCAAAAAAAGGGTGTGCTGTAGGGTGAGGTTATGTCCTTTCTCTGCCCCTTGCTCGTAGCATCCAGTTTCAAAACACAAAGACTGCAACAGCCTCAAGCTCCTTTCCTTCATATTTTTACTTTCGTGTTCAGAATTTACTCTAGATCCCTAAAGTGATTATTGCACTTGAACAATACAAAGCAGCAACCAGAATTTAGTTTGGTTCATACTGTAGATATTCTCCTACTTGAGCAGCAGAAAATGTTTGGCAAACAGGAAAAAAAATGATGAATCGCCTGTCTGATAAACTCAAAAGTACCAGCACAACAGCAGAGCTAATATCTGACGAAAGTGCAGATCAGCTTTTATCAGCATCACTTGGATGAGCTCCACTGGCTGTTCCACTCCAATGCCAGATTTTCTTTGGAGTGACTGCAATTTATCTAGAAGAGAAGCTGGCCTAAAGAAAGCAATCACTACTGCCATTTTATTTTTTTATTTTTTTGTTATGTTAAATACTTAAAAGCTCAAATTTAGCTGTTAAAAGATGGGTGCTTGATTTATTTTCCTCCAACCCATCAATATATAAAATGTGAAGCTTACTAAAATGAAAAAAATCATGTTATGAAAAATGGACTGAAGAGACTCATAACCTGAGTTAACTCAGAAGACACCTCATGAGGTTCTTGAAACAGTCCAAAATGCAAAAGCCACAACACAACAGACCTGAGTCTGAATATATGAGGGTATAAGACAGACGCTGGGACAAAGACTAATTTAAGAACTATAAACAATGGGAAGACGCCACTGACTGTATAGAAAAGGGGCAATTAGGAGGAGGGAAAACACCTGGGAAACAAGGACAGCTGAAACTGATCAAGGACAATAAACAATGAAAATAAAAGACAAAAAACAAGAGACAACAGAGTACTAAACTGAAACTGGAGGTAGCGCACGGGGGGGACAGAGATGTAGACTTAACAAGAAAGAAAAGGACATGGGGGAGTCTAAAACCAATTAAGTATATTTGGTACTCAGCATGTAAACACAATATAAAAAAAAAGACTAAAAACCCTAAAAAATAACCTGAAATACAAAATTTTAAGAACTATAAACAAGATACAGGAGAAAAATCCAGGGAAATTTGTACTGTGTTAGTGTAACAAGTTTTTAAGTTCACTGTCAAATAATAATAAAAAGTATTACCAAAACTAGAAACATGCTTGCAGCTAAACATGAAAAGAAGTCGTGTTTGATCAAAAAGACCTGTTTTCATTTCCTAAAACGCCTCACATAAAAGTTTCTGTAACTGAGCTTTGATGGTTTCATTTTCCTGTTATTGTTTCTTTTGCTTAAGTTCTTTTTTCTTTCTTTCCTAATTTAAATTTATGAGGGTGTCATGTAGGGCTGCTCAATTAATCGAATTTTAATCTCGATTACGATCTGGGCTTTCAACGATCATTAAAAATGACTGAGCCGATTATTAGCCCCTCCCTCGTGCTTTACTCTCGCGCTGCTCCGTGTGGCAAATCGAGCGCACCTCTCTGCATTTCGAACACGTGTCACAACAATTACCAGAGGGAAGCTCGGAAAGCTAAGCAGAAGTTATTTGGAGAGGAGAGTGACTGCTGGTTGAAAAGAGAGGTAAAAAAAAACTTCAGTGGTGTGGAAACATTGTGGGTTCGCGGAGTCAGACGTGGATCAAGTAGACACAGTGTGTAAACTTTGCTACAGTGTTGTAGCTGCACCACAGAGCAACACTGCAAAGTTCACTAAACATAGATGTTTACATTTTTCATTTATTTTTTATATTGCAAACATTTGCACTGTTATCTACGGAAGCGTAGAGCTGCCACCCAGGCAAAAGAAAAATACAAGTGTATCACGTTATAACGTGAAAGGTTTATTGTTCTAACAAGATACTTTTCCTGTTTGTACAATATACTATCATGTTTGTACAATATACTTTTCACGTTTGAACAACATAATATCACGTTATTACAATATACATAATTATCACGTTCGTACAATATAATTATCACGTTCGTACAATATAAATATTATATTGTATGAACGTGATAATTATATTGTTTGAACAATAAAATTTTCACGTTATAACATATATTTTATTGTTCGAGCATGATATATTGCCGTAAAGATACGGAAGTGTAAAACATAGTGAAGTGGGTGACAGTGCAGATCAGAGTGCGAGAAAATGGCTCGTTTATTGGAATTAATTAAGTTCTATTTTATGCTTGGATTGAGGCATGGGGAGATTTTGCTGTTATTGAGCAGTTTGGACAGTATTGTGATAAGCATGCGGACACTTAGAAGAAACCTAAAACGCATGGGACTGTACAGGAGAAAGAATGAGTCCGATCCGATTGAGGTGGCACGATTTCTTATTGATCAACTGGAGGGACATGGGAGGCTCCATGGATACAAACTACATCACCTGAACTGCATTCAGGCAGGTTATGTTGTCACGCAGAGTACTGTGAGACATTTACTGAAATATCTTGACCCTTACGGTGTTGAGCAACGACGCAGAAATCGCCTAATGCGACGCACGTATGTAAATCCTGGACCAAATTTCATGTGGCATGTTGACTCCTATGACAAACTGAAGCCTTTTGGAATCTGTATAAATGGAGCTATTGATGGGTTTTCGAGAGTTATGATTTGGCTTCATGCCTATTCAACAAACAATGATCCCAAAGTCATTGCTGGATATTTCATAGCAGAAGTTGAAAAGAGGATGGGAACACCTGCTAGGATTCGCTCTGATTTGGGAACAGAAAATGTCATAATGGCCGAGATGCAACGATTCTTGCGCTGGACTATGGATCCGAACGTCAGAAACTGTTTTATTACTGGATCCAGCAATCACAATCAGCGTATTGAAGGCTGGTGGGCCTTTCTGAGACGACATCATGCTCAGCACTGGATAAATTGTCTCCAGGAACTAAAAGACCATGATTGCTTTTCTGGATGTTTTTTGGACAAGCAGCTCATATTGTTTACGTGCCTGAACGTCATCGAGGTATGTAACCATGTTTATATTCTTTTAATGAGTCATTGTGTGTGTGTGTGTGTGTGTGTGTGTGTGTGTGTGTGTGTGTGTGTGTGTGTGTGTGTGTGTGTGTGTGTGTGTGTGTGTTAGAGAGAAAGAGAGACACGGAGAGAGAATAAAAAGTTTGCTTTAACACCTACCATGCACCATCCCTATTATCACTCCGTTGAGGATATGAAAAAAAATGCATATTTCACTGGCCAGAAACATAAAATCGCACTGTCTAAAACAATTCACGTTTAATAATTACTTAAAATTTTCCAAAGTATCACGTGTCTACCACTGTTATTCTTGTTGTTGAGTATTTTTGATAAACTCTGTTTTTCCGACTGTCATTGTGTGGTGCTATTGATTGATTGATTGATTGATTGATTGATTGATTGATTGATCGTACTTTATTCATCCCGAGGGAAATTGGGTTAAGGCTGCCAGCCGTGCCAGCGCCGTTTTTGGGTAACATGTTGAGCCAAGAGAAATGTGTTCTTTTACTGATATGAGATTTTTTAATTTTTAATATTTAATAGGAAGAGCTGCAGCAAGTTGCACATATGTGGAACACCCACATAATACGCAGAAGCAGAAATGCAGTTGCTCCAAGTGGACGTCCGATTCTCATGTACACCATCCCTCATCTCTTTGGAGGACAGGATCATCTGAAAGAGGTTTCTTGGGAGGCAGTGGATGCTTGTAAGCAAGAATGTCAACAGAGAGGACCTTATACCTGTGATGAAACCGTTTTCAGCTTGTGTTGCCTTATAATGTCAGAGAACTTCTTACTTCCACCAAGCACAGCAGATGAATCCATTGAACTGTATCTCTTCCTGAGAGCCTATATACTGAAGGACTTATAAACCTAAATATAATTGGGCTTTGGGAATTTTTACGCATATATTTTTGGGTACAATGTTTTATTTGTGCAATAAACAATAGAAAAGACATTCATTATTATTTTGTTTGGATTTTCGGTTCAAGATAGTAGCAAGCAAGCATGTCTAAATATATTTAACCAAATCTGCGTACTCCAACCTTTTGGCATTTCCAATTATTTTTTAACGGAATTTCTATTATATCTGATTTCTGTTTTAAGACTGTCAAAAAAACATTTTTTAAACTGCTGATCCTATACATTATCATTCATGAAATATTGTTTTCAATTTTACTGAACACATTGTGCAACTGCTATTCATCCACGAACAGTTTCTTGTAAACTGGTAAATGTACAAATTCTGCATTATTTAATAATTAACAAATAGTGTTAGATGTTAACCTCCCTTTTATTTGTGTTCAAGGAGAAGAAAACACGGACTCTTGATAAACACTACAAAACTTAACTTATGTGCCAATTTTCTGTCTTTTATTCCAGTCAACTATTGCATCAAACACATTGCCTTCCAAAGTTATTCCCTTAAAATATGTTCTAAACAAATGACTGGTGGAAAGGTAAAAAAAATATACTTGAAAATAATTAATATTAAGTCTTTTGAATTATTACTAAACAAAACATCCCCTCTAGCAGACATCTTGTATCCTACAAAACTGCACCACAGACCTGTGGAAAAGGACCTTGACACATGATAAGAACTAATAATAAGCATAGTTCACCACTTGCTGCTAACCATATGAACTTATTAAACATAATTAGTTAACATTTAAACTAGTAAAACTTTTAAGTATGAAAATTTAAACTGAAATTTACATTTTTCATGGTGGAAACAAATTGATGTTATCCACAATTTTTGAAAATAAATTCAAATGTGAAATAAAACACTTCCCTGAAATTTAAGCTCTTTCTTTTTTTATACAATGATGTGTTCCCTGTTTGTGGGTTTAACAAACTTTAGAGCTTCATAGCCAGTCATTGTTAGTGCAAACCTTTCATTCTTTGGTTTAAACATGATGGACTTTAATCAAGCTATGCTGAACTCATAAGAGCTTTTAGCAGCCAAAACATTGTTCAGTTCATTTCGTAGTTCTGGGTAGGACGTGTATGTCCATGGTAGTTCCAGAAGAGGGCCGCATGTGTGTGCCACAGGTCGTCGTGCCAGTCCATCCACAGGCGTGAACAGTACCTCAACCTTGTCAACACAGATGACATCTGACCCAGTAAGAAACCTGAACATCCTTCTGAGCCCTGTATCGTCAAGTCCTCTGATGTACTGGTGCAGAAATCTGAAGCTCTGCTTCTCTGCTTGAGTGGTGGGAGAGGCAGTAAGCAACTTCAAAAGCTTTCTCGTTGTTGGCTTTTTATCCTCATACATTTGTAGGACATCTTGTGGGCTTTGAAAAGCTTCTTTTAGGAAGTAGCTTGCAACTAAGGACATTTTCTCTGCGGCATATGCTGGTTTTTGGATTAATTGTTTGTGTGCGACTTTCAGAAGAAGGCCTTTTAAGTTCTCTTTGGTTGGAAGCACTGATACATCCAGGCGATCCATGAGATCCAGCACTTCATCCCTGTCTTCATCTGAAAGATCTTCTTTTAGTGCCCTTGTTATCAGATCCCTATCTGATTGACTTAGGTAAAAGAGAAGACTTTCAAACAGCAGATCATCTGATACTTGATTCTCACCGAAGATGAGTGCCACTGTGAAAACAGGAGCAAGGCGACAAGGGAAATATCCATGGTCTTGAAATCCCTTCAGTAAAATTCTACCCATGGATTTCCACTCTTCTTCCTGCCATTTAGGAGACAGTGATGGCACTCTGAACTCCTCTCCTTCAGCTGTGTTGTCCACAAACTCTGACCAAAATGCAGCATACACATCTCTTGATACGCCATCTGCGTCAGCTCCTTTTTCATCAATGTAGGTGTATTTTAGAGGGTGTATGAGGAGTGTTGGATCTTTGAACTGGCTGATCATCTCCTCCAGAATAGTAACCCTGTGAAGTTTGATGGTAACACAGACAACATCATATGATCCTGCAGAGCTTATTGCTTCATTGCTTATAGATGTTTCTGGACTACTGACTGCTGTGTTTGTTGGAGGAAGTGTAATGGATGTGATGACCAGATCATCTTCCTCAAACTGCAGGAATGGTTCATCTATTACAGTGTCATCAAGTTGACAAGGCAGAGGCTCTCCAAGGTAGGGTCCAATCATTACCTCAGATGTGTCTAATAATACATCTTCATCAGCATTCCTAGATTCTGATGATGAGATCACAACAGTGTGAGAAGCTTCTTCATCTCCTTGATGTGAGTCAGTCAGTTGTGTAACATTGTTTACATGTGTTTTCCCTCTATCATAAACTTCTTCATCATCTTCATCATTGGAAAATCTTCTTGTGCACAAGTAAAATCTCAACATTCCCATTTTAAGTGCTGAATAGAGTTCTCCAACTGTGACATCTTCATCAAATACGGCCTCTTCCTGATAGTCTAATATGTCATGACTGAACACTTCCCATCTTCCAAATTTGCTTTTTCCACTTGGAAAGAAAAGATCTTTAGCATACTGTAATATGTCAGCTTTTTTGGAGTCTTTGGGCACATCAAAGGTCCTTGTTCCTCCTCCTCTGCGCTTTCTCACTTGCTTACCTTCATGGATCCACCCTAACTCAATTTTTCGTGTCTTTTTCTCAGCCCATTTGTTGTTTTTTGCATATGTTCTTTTTCTCTTAGAAACAAATGCCTCCTCATGATCAGGTTTCTTCTCATTTTCATTGATTCCCATCTTTTCCTTCAATTTTTCGAGCAATGAGTTTTTTCTTGATTCCTTAGTACTTGCACCACTGTTTTCCAAGCAGAACCGTCTGGCAGCTATCCGGTCACCATATGTTGGGATGTAATCAGACAGGGTCTTGTCATCCATGAAATCAATCACTGTGGCATCAATCTGTAATAACAGGGATATTTATTACTATACAGAAGTACAAGGTATACCTGCTGCCACACCACATGAGGTACCTCACTAAAAAAATGTATGTAAATTTCACATGTGTTTTGATAATTGTCTGTTATTATTTTAGTGGCAGCCATCAATATTTAGCATTTATTCTTTTCCTCTCTCTATGGCAGCAACATTAATGAGATACTCTAACATGTTATTAATAGAAATATTACAGTATATACAACGCCCACCTTTGAAAAAGTAAATTAGTATTCACGTATCTTTCAGTTGCACAGAGCACAAAGGGTTGAACTCACTGTTTTTTTTTAATTGAAGACAAATATCAATATAAACACAGTTTAATTCATTTGTTTTTAGATAAACAAGGAAACATTGTGCATCACATAATATAGCAATATATTTAAGAAACCTGGAATCTGCATACGGGTTAAGTAGTAACATGTGGTCATACAACGACCCAGTTTTATACAGCGGGTTAATTTGTTTTACATTTTCCATTCCATATTAAAGATCCACACCAATGCAGCCTACCGTTACGTCCTTACGCAGTCAAAGCGAGAGAAGCGAAAACCGCTGTGGTTGCTAACTTAGCAATATGTCACATTTTTAGACGCTGTAACTTCGTAAAAAGCGAGTTTTACAAGTTTCCCCCTCAAGAGTGCACTTACGTGTTCTTGTAGCATTCGTAAGAGACAGTCCTCAGGTACACCACGATTCCGAAGAAATCTCAGAAGTGGGCTATCAGTGTTTGTGTCCATGTTGAAAGCAGGGCATTCAAAGTTAAGTGCCAGTTCTGACGAGCGTGCACTCTCCACAACTACCATGGATTTGGGTTTCCGAATGCAACACGTTTTACGTTCTTACAATAAAAAATGTTATTGTAATGGTATTTTTTTTTACGTTTGTACAATATATGATCACGTTCGTACAATATAATATTTATATTGTACGAACGTGATAATTATGTATATTGTAATAACGTGATATTATGTTGTTCAAACGTGAAAAGTATATTGTACAAACATGATAGTATATTGTACAAACAGGAAAAGTATCTTGTTAGAACAATAAACCTTTCACGTTATAACGTGATACACTTGTATTTTTCTTTTGCCTGGGTGGCAGCTCTACGCTTCCGTACATTGTTATTGTTAAATATCGTCAAATAATCAAGATCTCAATTTCAGTGAAAATAATCGTGATTATCGTTTTTGCCATAATCGAGCAGCCCTAGTGTCATGTCATAATTCTTGTGACCAGAAAAAAAAACATATTCTGAAAATACTTTGATTTATTAGCAACCCAGTACACAGTAACTGCAACTGAGTGCATCGCTGTTTAATTATGAGACTGGCATAATGACTTGTATCACGGCATGTTTCTTTTATGTTTACTTGAGTTTTGTGCACAAAATAAAATTTTAGTTTATCACAGCTTAAAAAAATAACTAATTTAAGCCAACAGTACAACATATGACTGCTTGCTTGAGCGTGTCACTCGCTTACTGCACTGCGCTCTTTAGCGTGCAGAAGGGAAAACGTCACCAGACGTTAAATTAATCAGAGCTTTTACACAAAGTGTTGATTTCTCTAAAGGCCAGTGTGAAAATAAATCCATTATAACATTTTTGAAAGTTCTCCTAAGTTACAGAATCAAAACATTCTCCACAGGGACTGCACAGCTGCTGACATAATGGTTTTTGTGATGAGAAGAGGCGAGGGCGGGGAAGAAAGGAAGGACAATTACTGTTTTATTGATTAAAGTGTAATGAAAAAGGAAATCGCCTTTTGATACACACTTTTAATTTTCTCAACTCTTAAATGCTTCCATCTTGTAAACATACACTATAAAGTGCCAGATCAAATGTTCCTGCTTTGAATCTTTCCCTGCTAATGTTTGATGTCACATATTTAATATGTGGAAGAAACGCACACAGTTTGTTGGATCAAACTGTGCATTGACGTGTTGCTTGATTTTTAGATATGTATAATTTTGTTTTAGCCTAGACTGTGGGTGGATATTTATGGTCTTATGTCTTTTTTTTTTCTTTATCTCACAGGTTGGAAGGAACAGAGGATAAGTTCAGGAACAGAGAGAGTCGTCCTGAGGATCTGCAGCTCATCGCCGAGCTCAAAGATATGGTTTCTGAGAGAGAAACTCTAGTCAAAAAACTGGTGGTAGGTATTGAGGTAAAGTCTCAACCATAAGAAGCTATAGCTATAAACATGAAGAGGAAAATGCATCCTCCCTTATTTGTTTGCACACTGAACAAAAATGATGAGTAATGCTTTCCAGATCTTATCTGATTTATAGAGAAAGCATGGATAGTGTTGTCCAGACCCACAAAATATATGTTTAACTCTCCTGAAAACTCTAGGCTAAACATTTGAATAAACCCAACAAAAAAAATGTTTGCTGTACAATTAAAAATCGCTCAGGTTGTGCTGATTTTCACAAGTTACTTTTCTAACAACACTGATTTTATACTCGTTTTTATACTATATTACTATATTTTATCTTATATTCGAGACTAAAGTGAAACACCACATGGTTTTACTACAGAACCAGCTTTGAAGTCATCTTTTGAAGCTGTTTGGAAACGGCCAGCGCATTTTAAATAATAATTAAATGACGTCCATTGCACTAATCATCTGTCTGTCACTTCTGGCCACAGGCTAGCTAATGAGCCTCATCAAAGAACCAAGAGAACACCAAAAGAGAAAAACAAGCCAGAGTGTGAGGAGAATTGAAAGCAAGCATTTAGCAAAGAACTTGTCTTACAATCAATAAAAAAAGCACTTGGTTCGTCCAATTCTAAATGGTTTCACACTTAGCTTTGACCTTTTCAGTCAGTAGTTCAGACACACAGCGTCAGATTAATTTAGTAAAGGGTGGCTAACATTAGCAGTGCTAACACCAGCGTCTTGCAGGTTACCGTTGACATGCCTGTGCAGAATCTGGGTACATTTTGCTGTGGTCGAGTAGTTATACCATGTAGTGACTGTGGCTGGGTGTTTAACATCTTATAAAATCTAACAGTTAATTGCCTTTGAATATGAACTTAATTATGAGTAAGTAGTTTAATCAAGCAGTATTTGCACTCATGACTGTCGAGGGCAGCAACATGTATTCGACTACTCATACACACACATACAGCTTAATAACTCATTACTCACAGAGTTTGACATGTTAAAAATAATGTATGGGTGAGGAGTCCTTCATAAAACGAACAGTCGGTAAATATTTGACTTAAAGAGAAGGTGCTAATTAGAATAGTGCAGGACCCAAGACAGAATCCTGAGGAACACCACAAAGTTGTTTCTCAAGAAGAGTCCGAAACCTCATGTGACAATTGAAATGTTTAAAAATAAAATAAAAGATTTCAACTCGTCCAAACTTGGAAACATGCTAAATATATTCACATGTTGGCATTCAGAACTGCTACCCTCAGAAATATGTTGGAATTAGTCTTCATTTAAACGCTGCATCACAATTTTCAGCACCATTGTCAGGCTTAGTTTCTCTCTTTCGGACAGTTTGAGACCTAATCTACTTCAGTTCATTAACATTGTGAGATTCATTGTTTTTGTCTGACACTCAGTGGTACTGAGATGGTGATTTTTATTAATCAGGTTACATTTTTAATGCTGAGGCACTATTGCTGTCTGAGTCAGCTGTGGAGTTGTCTCTGACAGTTTGGAGTGCTTGGGAGGTGAAAAGTTTATGCTAAAGTGCATAAAAGGTACCTCACAGGTGCAAAATTCTGGTGGGCAGAAGAGTTTGGTTGTGAGAATTGCTGTTTTTAAGCAGTTTTCACAAAGACATGAAACTGTAGTGTCAAGTTTGTGTGCCACTCGGAAATGTTGCCAGACAGAGCTCATTAAATGTGTGATTTTCAGTCACTCTACACTCCCCTGAGTCCTCCGCAGCCTAACTGGCTGTCAGCTAACACGATTTTCTCCTCCAGGACGATAAAAAGTTCTACCAGCTGGAACTCGTCAACAGGGAGACCAACTTCAACAAAGTGTTCACCGCCAGTCCTAATGTGGGAGTTATCAACCCGCTCATTAAGGTAGGCCCTAATATCCTGTAACACGCCACACACAGGGGTACTCTGATAAGCCTGCTCCATTATTTTACTACATAGCAAAGATGATATCCACTCCAAGTCATTTCATGTACATCCGTGCTGATCAACCAACACCATCAGTGCTGAGGTTTTAAAAAGGTACCACAGTAAATCATTTTAAGTAATACCTGTTAAGAATTACACCATTTTTGAGGTGACTGTCGTCCTTTAGCAAAGTTTACAGAGCAAGACATGAAGTTGTTTTACAGCAAAGAAAGGATCACGATGTTCCAGTAAAACTTTCAGAGTTTATGAGAGACAGTAGAAGGACAAGGGGAGAAAAAAAATCAATTTTATCACATTTATTCTTTTCTGTAAAATGAAGGTCGTCAAGGATGGAGAAACGGACAGGAAACGGCATGAGGAACAGGAACTGTAGTGTTTCTTTCATTTCTAGATAATAGCACAGACTGAGGAGTGAGGGGGAGGCTGTCCAAGGTCTACATACCAAGATCTTGTTTGTTTGCAGCAGCTGAACCAAAGTGTCACAGTTCATATAGATTTCAATGCACCATAAAAACACCACAAAAGGAAAGGGCCTTTGGTTTTAATGAATGCAGTCAAATAAAATCAGGAAGTTTGACTGCAATAAAATTATTTTCTCTTATTACCTTTAATTAAATAAATGCTGTTTCCTGTTAGTCGCTGTGGCTCAATGTAATTATATAACTAGAGAATTTAAACCTAAAGCCAAAAGGACAATGGTGCTTTTCTGAAGCATTGATTTTGTGATCTGTTTAAAGCTGCTGAAAACAAACATTTCTGTTCTTTAAAGCACTTCTCAAAAAATCAGTATATAGGATGTTGGTTTAGCGAAATAACCAGATAAGCAAAAGCAAGCATTAATTTAGATACCAGACTCCCCCGCCCCCCAATGTTACACAATATATTGCAACAAAAGGAAAAGCTCTGTATACTATATAAGGATAATTAAATGGCACATTTTTAGAAATCATATAAATAACATTTATTTCTATTTTAATATTTGATAATTGAAACAATTTAATTTAGACCTTTCCCTCAGCTTGTGTAAAAAAGGTTCAATAAATACCTTAAAATCAATTGTTTATTAGAGACTTGGTTTTTCTTTCCTTCCTGTCACACCGGCATCGTATTTTCTCTTTTTACTGGATTTATGACGACCATCTTGTAGTTGTCAAGGGTGTGGTCAGAGGGGGGGCATGGGGTGGCACAGGCCCCACTAAAAATACAATTAACTCCACTGGATGAAAGTATGGATGGGACCAGTGGTTCAAATATAGCATAGTGCATTTACTCAGGCAACGGGTGAAGTGTCTTTCCCAAGGACACAACGACCGAGACTGTCCAAGCCGGGGCTCGAACCGGCAACCTTCCGATTACAAGGCGAACTCCCAACTCTTGAGCCACGATCGCCAGAGCAGGAAGAAGCATAAACTTATTTAATCCCACCCCTTTTCCACTATCTAGTATCAATAGACTACAGAAATACCTCCTTGCAATTACATTATATGTTATGTGTAATTTTTTATTTTTTTTATTTATACACATATATGTTTCTATCTATCCATACATACGTATATACACACATACGCACATATACACATTTTCAATAACCCCATTAACACCTCAAGGATACACAACCTACAATATATATATATATATATATATATATATATATATATATATATATATATATATATATATATATATATATATATACCCATACCAACATACCCGTGCACGCGCACACACATGAAAATATTAGACAAGAACAGCCTATAAAATCTCTACCTTTTCCCTGTACCCTGTAAAAACCATATCCTTAAACCGCTTTTTAAACTGCGCCATGCTCGGACATTGCTTCATATCTTTACTTAGTCTGTTCCACAGCTTCACTCCACACACAGAGATGCAAAAACTTTTTAATGTTGTACGGATACGAGGATGTTTTAAATTTAATTCCCCCCTCAAATTGTATCCCCGTTCCCTTTTAGAAAACATTTTTAGAATATTCAGCTTAATGTACTACATCTGCTTCAGTAATGCATCTTTATGATGATGCCAAAAATCACTCCTAGTGTTTTCTAATCCAGACTGTATACTGAATATATTTCAGATCAAATATTCTGATTTTCTGTGGGCCCTTTGTTCTTTGTTCTTGGTGTCCCATGTGATAACACTCCCAGACATATGGTGGTTGCCGTGGTGATTTAAATCAATTAGTGCTTCTACAATAAGAATAGCAGCTCATTTTTCTCTTTGACCGATGTCTAAAGAAGCTCCTTTGAAATTAATACTCTTTTCTTTGTTACATTGCATTAAGAATTAAATTGATATTTTAAAGTAAATAGTGTGCCGACCTTTTCCTTTTGTGGCAAAAAAGTACAAAAGAGCAGAAAATTAAAAGGTTTAGAACAAGATTGACATTCTCATGCAGGACTTCATAGCTCGTAGCAGGAAACAGGTTCAGAAGATGTTTCTGGTTAACAGAATGTCTCATTGTCATGTGTGTCTGAGCTGAATGGTTCCCACTGCATGATTTAACTGTTGACACGATCTCAGGTACAACTTTGACCTGTGACGCGTTGTTTTCTTTGCAAACCCTTTCTCTGATCATGTCTTTGTGTGTATAAATGTGCCACCCGATTTGACTGGTCTTCTTTTCTTCAGCCTTCCTTTGCTTTCAAAGCCATTTGTTAGTGTGAGATGTTTCCCGCTTTTACACATCTCTTCTCATCTGAACTTTCATTCTGCTCAGAGTGACTGGTGCTTTAAGACTGTGACTGAGCAATGCCGGTCTTCAGACTGATCCATTCACTCTGCTTCGATCAGCATTTGAATATTATTAAGTTAGCACGCTGCTCTTTCCTGTCTCTCATTGGCTGGACTGTTACAGCTTCCAGAGCTCTCCCTGTACTCCATTTGCCCTTTTTATCCTTTCATTACTTCCTAAGTTTTTATTATTATTTTGTTTTAAACTTCCCTTTTGCTCCTTTTTGACCCCCGTGCCCCTCCTTTTTCTTTTTTTTTCTTTTTTTTTTCTCCTGTGTAGCAAAAGAGAAAGAATGAGAAAACAGCAGCCAGCAGATTGAGCAGCTCTCCTAATGTCAGGGCTCTGGAGGGAGCAGGTATGGGCATGGGCTTGGTGGGTACAGGGAGCGGCCAGCCCCCACAACCACCACCCCCGCCCCCAACCCCGCCCAGTCGCCTAGAGCCTATCCCCAACTCCCCCCTCCATCACCTTGAGCTCAACTCCAACAAACCTCTTGCCCCGCTGACCCCTCCCACCGAACCCAAGAAATTCATGAGGTGAGACCTTTTCAGCCCCGACTAACAGCAGCGCATTAATTATCCAATCACAGGCCTCAGAAGCACTTTTACTGAAGTGAGTCGTGGCCAGAGGTAAACATTCAAATATATAATATCTTTATTTTAGATTTTAAAACAAACAACAGAACTTGGTTCTTCTTCTCTACAGATGTTTTGTTTTATTATACTCATTCTTTCTTGCCAAGTGTGGCACTTTCATAAACCATAAGAAGCATGAAATCATTGTCAGCTATAGCTGCAGATTCTAAAAAAAGAAGCTTTCAGAAGCTCTGTGCTGTGATCAACTGTTCGCTGATTCCCAACCTTGTTGATTGCTGGTGCCATGTTGAGCTTTCCCCTCTGCAGTTTGTTGACAGTTGTAGAAGCAAGATGTGGAACCTGAGTTTAAGACAAAAAGGCAGAAAAACGCTGCTTGTTTTTAGATCATTACTTTGGTTTTTTGGCTTAAATATCAGCTGTTGCTACTTGATTTTCTCAGTTTTTGTTATTAGTTTAATCAAGATAACACACTGGTTAAACTGCCAGGTGTTGCTTCCACTTGACTCTGTTTGGAACAAGATTAAAATATATGTATTTAGCAGGTGCTAGAGCTGCAACAAAATTAGTCATCACATAATCAGGCAGTTATTTTAAAGATTTGGCGTTAGGTGATTGGTGGATACTATGGTATTCTCCAGATACAGTGATGTTAGATTGTTTAAATGCAAAGACATTAAAGGTGACACAGAAAAACAAACTCAACCAAGGTTTAGTCAACATATTATAATTTTTTCCTTGGAAATGAATAAAACCTTTCTATTCACAACAGCTGTATAACCTTGAGGAGGTGCTTTATATTCCAAGGCAAAGGCCCTAAAATATTAAATTGAAATCCTCAACAATGAGACAGTCCCATACTATAAAAAATCATTAGGAAGTAGAACCAGGCATCGTATACATGTTTCAGACATTCAGGGTGAACTGGCATTATAGTACATAGTATTAACTGATGAGATAAAAACTGCTGCATGGCTCGTTGCATTCAAGGTGTTATGGTGTTACATTAAGCGGTCACTCCCAACTCCAACCAAGGGGGTGTTTTAACCCAAATCTTGTTTCACTAATGCTGTCCCTAGCAAAGTACTATCTAGAGCCACATCAGGTTTTATCGTCCTGATGGAGTGCTTGTGTGAGATTTATGTTATACTGCAGGTTGGAAGCTAGCATAAAGCTCTTACACTTTTCTGCGATAAATTCATCCCAAATAGAAAAAGGACTGTTAGAGACAACTGAGAGAGTCAGGCAAGGGCTATTTTTTTGAAAACCAAGTTTAATCCTACTACTTTAAACCACTGGGGAAAAAAACAATAGAAAAAACTGTTTAATGCATGGTTGATGTAATGTTTTTGGCTTTTAAAGTAACCAGGGCTACTTTTTAAAAGCTAATTTTAAGCTAATAAGCTAACAGACATGCTACTGTTTGCAGCTTACAGTAGAGCAAACCAGGTTCAATCAAATCCTCACCACTTTGTTTTTCTTGATTTAGATTTTTAAGTGGAAATAATGTCCAAACTATTTAACTATGGATTGTAGATAGTTTTACATCAAAGACATCTAGAGCCTAAACGTCTGGAGTACCCTAAGTCATATAAATGCTAAGCTATGACGACAGTTTGGTCCTTTCATACTTTTTGGTGATAATAACCGTTAATAGTTTTTGATAACAGCCTCTCTCCTCGGGGTTAGGGTTTGGCGAACAGTTAATCAAAAAGACTTGTAGATGATTTTCTGCCTCCTTTCAGGGCCTGAGGTTTTTACTGTTTATATCACAAACCAGCTGACCCTGAGTCGACATTAAAGGACACGACTACTTTCTGCTGCAGCACGTTTGAACTCAGAGGCATTGGCAGCTCTTTAAATAGAAGTGAATAATATGGAAAGGGCAACATAAACACAAGAGTCCCGTGTGCGACTGAAGCTTCAAAGAATGGCCTTGGAATGCAAAAGGGGCATGTTTTTACTTTTGATTTCTTTTCTTTCCCATCAGTCCGAACATGTTGCTGTCTGAACTGTGTGCATGCTGAATGTTCTTTTTTTTTTGGTTTTGTTTTCTCTTCTTTTCAGTTCAGGACGTTTACACTACCTGTTGTTATTATCCACTGTGTCTTTTTTGTCGTTGTTTTGTGTCACACTGTGACGTTTCTTTCTTCATCCTCACCATCATCTAAATTTCAGCATGTTGCACTTTTACTCGACTCGAAATGGGCTCGACCGTTTTTGTAAAAAGTAAATAAACGTTTTTTTTAATGCAGACTTGTATTGAAGTAGATATTGTCTTTTGCTATTATGGACCGTCTCCCTCTGTGTGTGGTGGTGTCTTATTTTGATCCTGCTCTACTCTACGCTCCAGTAAACGCTGCTTTGGTGGCTGTGACGAACTGTGTGAACTGATATGATGATAAATTATGCAACATGCTTCTCACATGAATACATGCAGTGTGTATGCGTGTGAGGGGTGGCGGGATGGGGGGGGGGGGGGGGGGGTGTAGTTGCATGTAGGTTTACAGCATGTGTGTGAGTGAGTGGTTTCTTTCCTTTGTGCTGCATGTTGTACTGCCGAGTAAGACGCAGTGGCTGCTTTGCAAAAGCTTGGGACAAACCTCTGTTGATTTAAAATGCTTGCACAAGCACACACACACACACGCATTATTATTCCTCATTGCCAGAGCTGTACCCTAACACACATTCTAACATGCACAACAAAGTAAGGCGATGACAGTATGAGGTCAGGTGTTAGAGGCTTTGAAATGTTTTCAGACTATAGTACAATTTATCTCTGCTCTCACTCTTCACACTCTTTGTTCTTAACAAACAGTTTGAGTGATGGTAAACATTTTCCTTACACTTGAGCGATTTGCTATGCTGGCCTCTTTAAATCAATAAGTCGTTACGTGTTTAACCCTGATAAACGTTATTCAAATAGACTTCAGTTTGTATAGAAGAAGTAAGTCAGACATCAGAGCAGTAAAGAGTAGTTATTAGACTGCAGCTTGCACCCGTTTTGGCTGAAGGAGATATCTTTGTGCCTACAAACATCCAGAACATTCATAACAAAGATCTGTTTAATAGGAAAATATAGAACGCAATATGTATAACAGCCTGTTAATGGTGTTAAATTGGGTATGTTTAAGTCCCAGACTAATCCTAATCTAATCCTAAATTCAAGATGACTAACTCAAAGTTACGTGTTTTAGGTTAATGACCCTAAATTTTGGGGTATGGACAGCAAAAACCCCAAACAAATAAAATAAAAACAAGCTTCATAGACGCGTATCAGACAGACAACAAGAAAGTCAGGAGTAAGCTGCATATAAATGTAGGAGAATTAGAGGGATTAGAAACAGTTGAGGAATAAGAAACAGCTGAAAGGAATCAAGACAATCATGTCGACAGGAACTAAAGAGAAAAACACCAGAAGAAAAAACAAAATATCAAGTATCATGCACCAAAAACACAATAATATAAATCAAAATCTGAAATACAAAACTCTGCAACAATAATAATCCTCATTTACCAGAGCCAACGAGACGCCAAGCCAGTTCAATGACTCTCTAAAACAAGGCATTTTAGACCCCTCCCCCTTCAAGGCCCGCTTTCTTCTCAATGGCTGCCCCTCAAAAACAGAAAGTTTAAACAGAACGTGGGTGCAGCTTCTGTGCTCACAGCCAGATTTGACCATATTAGTAATCTGTTGACATCATACAGATTCAAGAATAGAAAAAAAAATAGCTGAATGAACCTTTAGAGCAGACTGAAGTCTCAGCTTTTGGCTCTCACATAAGCTGATCTTATTATCTTTATAAAAATAAAGATAAGCTGTCTTCAGGTAGCTGTTCTAACGTGTGCATTTACTCATACAGTCCTGGGATTCTTTAAAGCTGTTTAAAAGGCCTAAAATATCATAGTATATTAAAAGGTCATGGCCAGCAATGTCACCTTACAGCAAGACCCTGAACTGGATAAGTGGAACAAAATGGATGGATGGATCGTAAAAAGTATAGTAAAAAAAATTATATTTTAAATTAAATAGTTTTGATATAAACATATAGATAAGTAAACAAAGTGCAAACAATGCAAATTGAAGTAATCTACATCAGCGGTCCCCAACCTTTTTTGCGCCACGCACCGGTTTATGCCCGACAATATTTTCACGGACCGGCCTTTAAGGTGTCGCGGATAAATACAACAAAATAAAACTAGTGAAAAGACCCAGGAAAACCGAGTAAACGATAAAAACGATAACAAAATAACGCTGAAAACTGATAAAAACCCTGAAAACCATACATTTCACACCTGAGCCTCAACTCTCGCGGCCCGGTACCAAACGACTCACGGACCGGTACCGGTCCGAGGCCCGGGGGTTGGGGACCGCTGATCTACATGATTGAAATGTACAACTGAAAGACCAAATCTTAAACACTTGAGCTGCAGATGATATGACTGCACCTTGATCCCTTAAAAAATAAGGTAGGCAGGTGAAGTGCACACATTTGTAAAAGCCTGCTGAGTTTCTAGCCCTCTGTTTCCCCCTCAATGTCCAGTATTTGTGCAAATGCAAAGAGAGGCCACATCCTCTCTCTGCTGTCACGTACAGTGGATAGACTCCCTCCTTCAATCTGATACGCTCCTCTCGCTCTTCTTACTTCTTCCTCTGACCTTGATTCATCTTCTCATGCTCTGCCAATCTCTTTTCATCTCCTCTCCATCGTATTTCCTGCCCTGCTCCTGCAAGTCATCCAGCTTCTCTGCTCACGGTTTCATGCCACCACATTTCACCTCTCTTTTCTCCTTTTCTTCTTGCGAACAGAAAGCTGCACTTCCTGCATCAAAGCTTCCTGAAAATTATCTTTAAAATCCTCTGATCGCCTCGTGATTCTGTCAGTCAGTGCACACACTGAGAATACAGACTCTGAGGGTGTTTAATATGAGATGACCGTGAGCACAAATTATACATTAACATGAATATTTTATGAATTTGTGGTAAAACAGAACGCCTTGAGTCTGCACTGTGACTGTGCGCAGCATAAACAAGATTTATTAGGCTAAGCAAATATAAGGGAGGTCTTTTTGGGAGAAAGTAAAATAACAAAAAAATACCCTCGTAAAATTTTAGCATCGCCCCGGGGTTATGGGACTGTTTGTTTAAGAAGTAGCCCATTAAGAAACAGAAGTGGCTCCGATAGGTGTTTGTTTTTAATAGATGCACACACTAATTAGTTCAAACTTTGGGGAACGGTGTGTTTCCCCTCTGAGGACGTGAGTCAGGAAGGAACTGCAGCTTGATTAGATCATATAAATTCCAGCCGCGATTGGCATTCTCCTGGAAAAGAATAGACTTTAAATCATTGGATAATGCCAATTTAAAGTAATTTAGTGTTATAGAGTTACCTGCTGAGGAAACTAACCTCTTAAAGTATTTTAACACACATATACTCACCAAGCTCAGCCCATCAGTGCTCTTTTAAAATGTGACAAAGACAATATAAAAGATGCACAAAGCTTAAGAATCTGAAAAGTTGAGCTTAATCCCCAAGTTGTGTTTCAGCGGGAATCCTACACCAAAACCTGCCCCTCATTTTAAAAAAAAGCTATTAAACATCGAATCGACGCAACCCACAGCTTGTGATTGGCCTGTTCAGTCCCATCGGTTCATTTTGTGCATTTCTGGCTACTGTTTTGCAGCAGTTTTGAATTTATCAGTGAGAGAGTAACAAAAAATAAATAGTATAAAGAATAATTCAATGTTAAGGTCATACTGGAAATGATGTTAACCTTGTTTTGTGAACTGTGGTCAATATTAGAGTCAGAGAGGAGGCTTTTTAATCACAATGATTAATAAGCATTAGCGTAAACAACTTTAGGCTTCTTTAATCGGACTTTACTAGCCAATGGGTGATGCCACAGTGGCTACACCCATCCTTTATAATGTGAACACAGCCGTAGGATTAAAATGCATCGCAGGGCGGTAGAAACATTGGAAGTGCTTCAGAGACACAAAAATAGGAAGAAGCAAATGTTGTGACATTTTCATAGAAAGTGCATTACATGACAGTTTGTGCGTTTCACAGACAGTTACCCTGTTACTTCTAGGGTTAGATTTTCCTTCTTAATGGTCCATCACAATTTCGTGTTCACAAAGCAACACAAAGGGTGCTTTGGGCTTTTTATTTTTTGTTAAACTCAAATACTTCCAAAGAATTCAGAATTTAACGTCTACACCATATCTTGCATAAACACTCATCCACACAATTACTAATATTATAGATGCAGAGCTGTGTCCAAACTCCTGTGTGAAACTTTGATTTCAAGACAAATAATTGTATCTTTTAAAAAACAAAGGCTTCAGAGCTTTGAATCTGCTCAACTGAATCTGTACTTCCCTTTAAGATGCGGAAGAAAACAGAGACACACAAAAACCTCCAATTCAGTCCAATAGCTGTTTGAAGTTTAAAAGTATTACAGTTTCAGAATGTAGTTTTAACTTTGGTGCCTAGTTTTCAAATATGGTGTAGTAGCCATACAATAACAGGCAGTGAAGTGGGGAAGCATCACGTTGTTGTTTTTTCATCCAGACAAGCATGAATAGGTAAAAAAAAAAGATGCAAAAGCCATTTTCATTTCTCGTTATTTGCTTCAAAAAATGGTTTTTGTTTGTTACTGATCTATGAATCATTCAAGCATAAAAAACCATCAACTCAGAATCAGAATCAGAAACTTTATTGTCATTGTCACGAGAACAACGAAATTAAGAATGGTCCCCGATCATTGCATCATCCCTAGCAATATCAAAATATAAATAAAACAATAAAATTCAATAAATGAATAAAAAAAACTCAAGAGATAAACCAGTGTGTGCACATGACAAGCAAAGAACCCATTTTAAATTGTGTCTTTAGACACTTTGTTACTAGTAGCCTGTCACTAAAATACATAATTGTTCCCTTTCTTTATATTTCTTTTAATGAATCTATAAAATGCCCAAAAAATAACAGTTTGCCAAACATTACAAAATTTCGTTTTGCATGACAGTGATCCCACTGCAGTCAAAGCAATCCTGGATAGAACAACATAATAAACTCTATCGGTCATGGACTGGCCTCCCCTGAGCCCAGATCTCTACATTATTGAAGCATCTAAAGGCAAATAACATCCAAAAAAAATAGCTTTTAAGGTCTATCAGAAAATCTTATTCAGACAGGATGAAATTGTTCCATTTTTGTAACTATTTTCAGCTGTTTTGAGGCTCTAGTGATGATTTACTGCAGCAGCATCGTGATATGATTTTTTGAGGAGCCAAATTAAACCGTTCTCATGGTGATGAGGGACGGCGCTGCTACAGCCATGTGTTTTTAACAGTTTTGCTAAACGGGGAATACTCTTTAAAAGATCTATTCACTTCAAAGGACTGTGTGAACTTCACTAAACCTTTACTTAGAGATAAAACATTGCGCGTGGTTACTTTCCAAAGGCTGCACAGGAGAGTAGTCATTCAATCAGCTGTAATGGAGAGCGGAGAAGGACAAACACTGGCGTGGCTCATCTTGAATCTTGTGGTTATGCTGCCCCCTGTGGACAGAAAAGAAAATTACACATTCAAACGCTCAGATTTCAAACTTAAATCACACAAAAACACCAGTGGAGTGTGGAAAAAGGTCAAAACCCCAGTTACATTTTCTCAAAGCATCAGAGGTAGACACACAAACAGCTAAATTAACAGTAATATTAATGATTATTGATTCATGATAGTAAAAAAGTTTAGCTGGTCTGTCTGAGGAGAAACAGAATTCCCCCTTATCTTTCTGTCTAAATAATTTTATTTTCTAAAAACAAACATGTAAACGACAATCTGCCACTGCAGTGAAAATAACACACATAAAAACACACGTAGTATTGGACACAGCAGGAGAAGTCAGGATCAGGCGACACAACAACCAATAGGAAGGAGGGAATGTGGTAACTAAAGAACTGGCTGAACTCATCTGTTACATCACTGGTTACAATGAAGACATGTGCACAGGCGGGCATCCCGTTACATGTAGGGTTAGATCGGCTTTGGTAATGCTCCGTCACTAGCTCATGTTCACAAACTAACACAGAGGCTGCTTTGGGCTATTTATTGTAATAGTTAGGAAAATACGTCCAAAATTAACATCTACACCGTGTCTCGCATGAACCTCCACAAAACCACACAGTCACTGATGTTTTAGATGCAGAGCTCAGTTTGATTTATTTCAGTATTTAGACCGGACGAAGTACTAAAACAAACATCTTCCACACAGTTGTTAATGTGTGTCCCCCGCTCTTTCTGCATGTTAATATCAACAGAGTGTGAATGTTTGTTTTTGATTTTGGAGGCAAAAAAGGAAAAAGGTTTTTAGCTTTGGATCAGATTGTGGAGCTTCGCTGGAGGAAGGCCGCTCAGCTGAACCTATATTTTCCTGAGAGATGAAAGCATTAGAGCATCATTTTCTTTTCAATCAGAAAGTCATCATTTGAGGCTAAAGTTGGATTATTATAAAAACACATCGACTTTCGGTGTGAAAAAATCGGAGAGCGTTAAAGTGAAGCTTGTGCTTTTCACCCCTTTATGTTTAAGACTAAACGAGCTGAGCGATCAGCCTCTCACTTCTCTTTCCTTAACTTTCTGTTTGTGTGTGTCCGTCCTGAAGCCCTCCTGAAACAAAGGACTCTGCCATCGACTCCCCGGACGCTCAGCGCCAGGAGTGGTTCGCCCAATACTTTTCCTTTTGATCGACCACAGACCTGCAAACACAACGATTCAGCATGTCAACCGAACTTTTAAAAAAAAGAAAAAGAAAAAACCGATGAAAAAAAACAAACAAAAAACTGGAAAAAATCTTCAAACTATTTGTTATTTATCGTCATTGATCGGTTCGGGGATCAATCCACTTTGGAATCAGTCGACCGAAACTGTAAATCCTGGTTTGAGAATCGCTTCTCCTCGACGTGTCGATCAAACGCACAGAACCTGATGTCGCTGATTTCCACTTCTGGGAGAAACGCCACGATTTTCCACTTCCTGCCGTTGACCGAGACCAAAGTGAATTGAACCCGACCGCGACATCAAATGTCATCGCTCCGATCTGATTTGATTGTTTGATTCTCTCTGATTGTTTCACTGTGGAGGAGTTTCTCTCGTAGTACAGTGACAATGATCATCCGTATGTTTGATGTTTATTTCATTCCTTTACTCTTCGACTTATTTTGCAGTTTCTTGGAACTAGAATAAAATATGAGTGGTGCATTTTCATGCTGCTAATTGCCATTGTTGGACTACAGTAAGAACTATATATAAAGAATTATACGGTAGGTAATTGTGCTCTCTTTGTACGTGGGCCCCACTGCATACAGCATCTTAGACTAGGAGGGCTGATCTAAGACCAGTTCGCCTCCTCATTTATGGTGACATTAACTTCGGACCTGATCCTAGATCAGTTACACTTCTCTGGCGTGCTCCGTGAATACAGGCTCTGATTTTAGGACGGCACCATCATGGCGAGTTTGTTACAGCTGCATAGAAGTTTCAGCCGATTTTGGTAGAATATTAAAACCTGTTTGTATGGTCGTCTGTCTCAACACAGATATAATGATGTCTCACCAATTTTAAAATCAAAAATAGCATATTTTATATTTATATTATAATGTGTATGCTTAATAAATTATTATTGTGACATTTACTGGCGTTTGCTTGTCTTTTTTTAATGAACTGGTGATTTGTGGGTTTTTTTTCCATTATTGAAGTTAACTTATTTTGTTATGAGGTATAAAAAAAGAAAACAAAAGCTTTTAGTTTTTGTTGAATTAATACAGGAGTGAGGGGAAACAGATGGAAAAGCAGAGGAAGAGACGGTACTCTAAATACACAGGGCTGATTGGGGTGAAAGGAAGAGAGGCGAGGAGTCGAGGCAACGAGTTATAAAGCGAATGAGACATCCTCAGTTCAGAGCTTCATTTTAACGACATGTCAGTTCAATGTGACGTGTGGAACGACTGCTTCATTAAGAGCTTGTGCTGCACTGGGGCAGAAGGTTTGCGCATCTTAAATAACTCACTATGAACAACACAGCTGTCAACAACACACCCGCGAGTGTTTATCCTGCTCCTCCTGGAGCCCACCCTCACACCCTTACACTGTGCTCCAAAGCCTAGACACAGATTTATCCTAACATGTATGCATTGCGTTGTTTGGTCTAACAACACAACACACTCCCTCATGCTGGGGGCAGGACTCTACAGACAAATACTTTTCAGTAGAAATTAAAAGTAGACGTAAAGGTTGTCTTGAACACTGTTGTGCTCACTGGAGATATGAGATCACATCATCAGCAGAGCAGCTTTATGGGCTTTATGATGCAGCTGTGCCAAACATCGCTTTAAAATGAGGCTGTTCATCAAAAACTTCCCAACAGTCAGTAGAAGTAGCTACTGTCCTCCTGTGCTCCCAAATCTACTTAGTTATTTAAAATCATTTATTACTTAAACATGTTTCTATGAATTTTGTTTTTGGCAGCTTGAATTTCTGCTAAATTGATCAAATCACAGGAGGCTTTACTATTTACAGAAGTAATTGACACAATTTACGTGAGCTCATCTGCAGACAGTTGTATATGCATTTGAAATTTGATGGACAAATAAATGGGATAAGGTGAAGGAAGAACACATTCTTATATGTATACAGATAAAATGGTTTGTAGTGTTTTTATAAATATATATTTATGATGAGTAGGATTATGATTTATGTTTAGAGAGAAGAAAGAAGGTGAAAATAAAGTGGAAAAATAAGAAATATAAGGTGTGGTAGAAAAGGGGAAAAATCTGTGGTGTTTACCCAGCTGTTTCCTTGTTAATGCAATCATAAATACCATAGAATCTTACATATACCAAACGAACAGGCTGCTACACTATGGAGTCTTAACAGTGACCGCTAGAGGGCGGTAGTGCTGCTCATAACACGTTATTAACAGTTTGACCCGGAAAATAAACAGAGCATGAGTTCCTGTCCGGGCTAAAGATGGCGGCGTCAGGAGCCGGGTCTCCCGGCCGGCTGGTCCAGTACGTAGTGGTCCGCTCGGATCTGGTTCATAAACTGTCCTGGCCCCTGGGGGCCGTGATAACTCAGGCCTGCCACGCCGCTACCGCCGCCATCCACCTGCACTACGGAGATCCGGACACACAGCGCTACCTGTCCGAGCTGGACTCCATGCACAAGGTGGTGCTGGGGGTAAGACAGCCGTGCCAAACTCTGTTCAGAAATTCGCTACTTTAGCTTCTTGGAGCATATTGCGGGTTCATCGCCCGATACAGATTAAATACGGAGATGTTATAAGTCGACATTCTTATTTGAAATCAGCAGCAGCAGTAAATTTCTATATAATATCGATTTATGGCTATTATTCACAGTCATTGCTTCTCTAGCAGCATTTAAAACCCTTCATTTTAACAAATAATAATATCAGAGTGATCAAGCTGAGCGCCGAATTAAAAGACCAGTCCTACACATTACGATACGGTGATAAATTATGCGCTAGCAGATACATTTTCCCTGTAATTCATTAGACTTTTAAAGTCTGTAATTTCAAGTAGAAGTTCGCAATAAGAGATTTTTCTCCTCAGAAGCAGGGCTGTCAAACACAGAGGCCAAAGCCAGTGAAAGGTCCACTTCGGCCCAATAGGAGGCTTTACAGTGTGTTGTGTTATTATTAACTTCTCCCAGTTTTTCAATTAAAATATATATATTTTTAAATTGCACTTCACTTTTAAAAGAAGTGTCAGAGTGCTGATTTATTCCCTATAAACATAATATGATATTACATTTTTAAGAGACTGGCAAGGGGTGTCTTTCATTTTGCCTGTTTTCAGCTTTCAAGATGTTCCCCTTTACATTTAAAAGGAAAGCATTGTGCTGGTGTATTACTCTTAACAGCTGTTGTCTATTGTTTTTACTGGGCTGCTTTATTAAACCCACCAAAGCCTGTTAGGACAAACAAAGTGGTGCATATAGAAATAGATGTACTGTCTCAGCCTCTTGTTTGGACAGACCTGCAGTGTTTTGTTCCCAGAACTCTGTCCTTCATTGCAGGAATCTGTTGCAGTCATCAGTGAGAGTATGCTTTTTTTGTCTCCAGGCTCCAGACGAGGCTGCCCTCTCTGGTCTGTCTGAGTCTCTGACGCAGGCTGGTGTCTCCCACAAGCTTTGGATCGAACAGCCTGAGAACATCCCCACGTGTTTAGCCCTGAAGCCGTATCCAAAAGAGACTGTCCAGCCACTGATGCGCAAGTTCAAACTCTTCAAATGACTTCCCCTCCAAACACCGCCGCCTCGCTGAGACACTCTCCATCCGGACACTCGTTTTTATTTTAAATTGCAGTCTGCAAAATGGACAGTGGGCACTGCACCCTTTTCTGTCCAGAATTAAAATCTGAAATACTGTCTGCTAATCTGGGTTTATTTGTTCTGATGTTTTACAAAATACAAAAGCTGTGTTCATTCGTTTGTGATGTAAAAGCAAAATGAGACGCCAACAAAAGTCCCTTATCTCACCCCCAGCTGGTTCTCATTGCTCATCTAAATAAACCATTCCTGTTTAATGCAGTGTAACTCAGGTGTATGTTATCATATTGTGAATCCTCTGTTTGAAGATGAAATTTATGCCGCTATACTGATGAGTGTGGATTTACATGCCTGCACTGTTTTATAACTGGAGCTCTTGCCAGCTGATGTTTCACCGGAAGATTTGAACAATATTTATCTGTTTTACACTCTTTTATCTAAATTCATGTCACAACTGGAGCCCATCCCAGATGTTACCGGGTAAAAGTCAGAGTCCTCAAGTCACCAAAGAGCCTGGGATTTAAAAAAGAAACAGAAGAAGAAAGAATCCAAGAATTTAAATTTATCTCATCTGCTTAATCTATAAACTGACCTAACAGCTGGCCAAGTTATCAGCTCACATTTAATGAGCCGATAAGGTTCAGAGTGTGTGTCCAATCACACTTTACTTCTATGAGGCCCTGCACTACCTGTTCATTGTTAATGAGTCATTGTAGCAAGATTAAGCAACTCTGAATCAACCTCTCTGTACACACTGCAGGTCAGTTTATTTCTCTTGCAGTTATTTGATTGATTAAATATGAGAAAGTAGCAACAAGTGCTTTCATAATTTCCTGGAGCCGTCTCATAATATCATAGAATTTCCTTTAATCGTTTAAAAACGATCTGAAAGCCTGTTTCTTTCTGGCCTGAGTTTTAATCTGTTTATTTCAGTCTAATGGATACCAGAAACAAAAACGTATGAAACTAAATAAAAATGACCATTTCAGGTAAGTTGTTTTAATATGAATTCGATTTTTTGATTGTTTTTTCCCCCATAATCAGTCACTTGCATTTTATAATAAACACATTGAATAACTTGGAACCTCACACAGAAATAAATGCAAGCATAAAGGTTTTTTTTTTTAAAAGAAATTAATATAAATTTTCTCTATAAAATTGTCCCACAAAGCCTGGCTTCTTTTAAAATGATTATTATTATTACTGGAAATCACAAATGAGATCCAGCAAATCTTGACACACAAAGCTGAAGCTTTAAAAAGGACTCTCAGAAATTTGCCCTTTTTTCTTGTAAATTTGTAATATTTTACCACTGAATTTGAGATTTCTTTTCTCAGAAATGTGAATCTTTTGATTGTAGATTTTTTTTCTATACATTTAGATTTTTTCTGACATTTTTGTTATAAATTTGAAAAAAACAACTATATTTTTCTTGTTTGTTTTAGTTGTTTTTATGTTCTATACTAAGTAAGAAATTAAGTAAATGTCTGCTGCCTTTAGATTTATACGTTACTTCAAAGCTGTCTGTAAAGTTTCATCAGCCAGTGTGCTGCCAAACGCTGACAGTGAACTCCATGCTGACCGTCTCGCCCAGTGTAACCAACAGTGTTGGTCAAGTTACTTAAAAATAGTAATTAGTTACTAATTACCGATTACTTCTCCAAGAAAGTAATCCAGTTACTTATCGATTGCCTATTTTCAAAAGTAATTAATTACTTTATTACTTAGTTTCTTCCCTTCCAGAGTGTACAGTGGACGCTAATGTTTTTGTAACTGTTTACCGAATCAAACTCAAAGTAATGTCAGTACACACTTAAAACGCTGCGTGGTCGTACTCTCTCCTGCACTCCATATTATGCATCGTTGATCTGCACAGGTGTCTGTTGCTGCCACGGACGTCGCACACTCATACATCATTTGAGACACTCTCGCAAGCAAAATCACGGTTTAGTAACGCAGTAACACAGCGTGCTTACAGGAAAGTAACAGTAATCCAATTACTTTACTCATTACTTCAAAAAAGTAATCAGATTATGTGTTACTGCCCATCTCTGGTGACGAATAAGAGCCAAACCTCATGGATGACAAAAGAGAAAAAGAACACTTGAGCCTTGGACACTGTAGACTCCTCACCTGAAAACTGCAGAAATTAAAATGTAAAAAAAATTATATTTACATCAAGTAATTTCTCATTTTGAATACGCTCCTGTTTCTTATCCCACGTCTGTTTACTGTTTTTCCAACCTGCAGAAGTAGACGATGGACCTAATAACATCCCCGTAATAACATCAATAGAACATCATTAGAAAATGAACTTCAACCATTTTTAAAAAGTAATTAAAATATTTTTATCTGATACAGGCAATGCAGAAACTGAGCAGCTGCAGGACAGTTAATAGCTACCGCTAACCGTCCACCTCTGACCCTGTACACAATGTACAGTTCAAACTTAGCGTTTTCACTCATAAAGTACATGTAGAAGTGGTCAGAAGCTCACAATAACTCTTAACTGAGTCACTCTGACAATAAACTAGAGGTCTGAGAGAAACCAAAAGTTGCTGCAGAGCCTCTCAGCTGCTCTTTTTGCTGTTGTGTTAACACAAACTTCAGATGTTTGTGATGTTCATAAACATACGCTTTCTCTCTGCGTGCAGTTTTATCCAAAAAGACTCAGAAATAATTCATGCTAGCGCCGCACTGTCAGTTGTTTTTATTTATGCTTCACTGAGAGGCTATCAAGCTTGACACTGGATATTTTAGAACCTGTTTTCTTTCCTAACAGGGATCTCAGCCATGACGTTAAAAAAAAGGAAGAATAACTTGGAATCGAGCCGACTGCGAGCACAGCAGTAGTAAATTAACTGTAGATCATTTACATTATAAACTTGGGCTGTAAATGCATAACAAAAATGGTTTTAATCCAGGCGTGACTCATCTTCAGATTTCACCACTACTTTCAGGCACGCTGTAAAGAGGCATTTAACAGGCATTATTAAATTTGAAAAAGGCAATAAAAGACAGATAAACAACAATAAATCCCACGTCTAGAACTCCATGTGTCCAAACGCCTGCTTTCATAACTCATAACCTTGAACTCTGAAGTAAAAGCACTCTGAAGTATGCGAGTGACCAATCAACATATTACACACAATGTAATTACTTCAGTGTATTTCCCAGAATATGCTGCCTTAAACACGCTACTGTAATTTTATCATAACATCCAGAGTTCAAAGGAGCGGCAGGATGACAGGCACACTTAACAGATGAGTGTTGTGCTGCTGCGTTAGTTTATAGAGATGAGGATATACGCTATATTTATAAATTTGGCCTCAGTGGTTTCCAAAACTTGCCAGAAAACAGCAGAAGATGAACTGCGAGCTCTGACAGAGCAAAGTCCGTGCACGTCTCTGTGACAGTGTTTTCATGTGAGTGGAAACGAAAGCAAAATAATGATCAGCATTTATATAAAATTAAGTTAAAGATGCCAAATGACAAATCAGATCTGCTTCTGCAGATGCTTACAGTGATTTTTCACTTGTTGGGCAACTCCGTCATCTGGTTCAAATGAACCAAAAACAGAAGCGGTGCTGAAGGGGGGTTGGGGTGGCATCGACCCATACATATTACTGAACGTGTACGCAGTGTGTTGTGTTCCTGTTGCACTTTTAGTGACCAGTGGAGTCCAGATTGGAAATGCAGTTTGCTGATAACCTCAATGATAACAAAGAAAACGTGTCGCTGTTTTCCAGCAACATTTACGATCAGTTATTGATTAGTGGAGCTCAAATAAGTGATTAACTTTGTATGGCTCCTTCACTAAAATGCTGTTTTCTAACTTTTCATTTATATATTTGAGAGTTTTTTGTCACATAGTGTTTATTTCTTCTTGACTGTCAGCTTTTATCTCAGTATTTCTTTTGGTAATTTTTTTTAAGAAATTGACCTGATTTTACCCTTTACATATATCTCTTAAATTTACCATTTTTTCATACATTTGCCTGTTTTTTTTCCTGTAAATGTGTGAAAAATACTGTCAATTTGTAAAGTTTTTTTTCTTATGATAAATTTAACTGCCTAATTTATTTATTTATTCTTTTCTAAATCTGACATTTTTTTTTATAGTAAATCTGTTTGCAGATTTTTTTTCTTCCTCCCATCATTGCCAAATGCTTGCTGAGGGGACTGTCTGTTCATTGGGTCTTTCTCTGTACAGTATAAAACACCTTCAGATTACTTTTTCTTTTGCTGAAACGGTGCTTTATGAGTAAACTGTTGAGTACAGTTTTAATGTACCTGTATTTTAAGTAATTTGACACCTTTCTACTTCAACTACACCCGATTTTGGATGCAGATATGGTTCTTGGTACTGTATACCGTACATACCAACTTTAGTTACCTATTATTTGTATAACTCCACTAATACACTGAATTGGTGAAGTTATATTATTAAAATAAAACCGTATATCGGTATATAAGAAATTCATAATTAATTTCAAAACAATTAGAGTGATGTACATACTGATAAATCAAAATATAGGATTCACTAAAATTGCATGTATGAATCTGAATAAAGACTGTTAAACTTTAACTACATTTTGATGATAAAACTTTAGCATTTTCACCAATTTTTTTTTTCACCTTTGAGGGTTATCAGGAAAGGTGGAAGAGAGCAGGGGAAGGGCAAAATTCCCAGCTTGTAGCATAGTGGTCACCTCCTTAACCTGGAGAGTTATACTGGTGTATGTACAAAGTATTTAATGTACTACTTTCTGTAAACACAGCACAGAGCTGCACATGAACCTGAAAATCAATGACATCCATCAGTCAGTCCATCGAACCAGATCCGACTCATCTCTTTGCCATGATGACTGCTTGAGAATCCTGACAGGTACCAATCTGCAGATCTATCTCACACTCCAGCTTTCCATCACTTGTGACTCCCAGATTCCATGACGCTTGAACTCTCTCGCCTTGGTGCAGCTTTCTGTAGGAGACCCAATGTTTTCTACCTGCCCTTCCCAAACCATGTTTTCTTGAAAACGCCCTGGCGAGATATATGACACATCAGGGATTTTGCACAGTGCGTGTACGGCATCTGGATTTAGGAGGCCTAATAGTTTCCAGAAAGCATCAGTGCTCACCCTCCTCCAGTCACTCGGTGCGGTGTGGCTAAATACACGCTGTATGTCTGCACATTCACCCTGACACATGCGACACATTAATCACATGTAATCAACAGTCGGGTCTCCCCTCTGTCAGCACTGTGGAAGCGTCTGCCCGCTGCCCTCGGCGTGAGCGCGCCTCGACGCTCCGCGCGCACGAGCAGCCCTGTTTGTTTGTGTTGAGCGATTGGAAATGGCGGAGAGCAGAGACCAAAGCGATAACTCGGGCTAGCAAAAGCAAGTGCGCCGTCATTGAAACGCAGAAACCTTTCGCAAGTGGTTCTCGGAGTTACTTACGGTTTGCTGCTGCTGACGGGACACAAGTCGCACGCGAGGTGAGCGGATTTTCGGAGCGAGGTTTGGATTTAGCGGAGCTACTTAGCTGGCTAAGCTAACCGTGCTAGCAACCTGGCGTTAGCTGGCTCAGAGTGGTGTGTGTGTGATTTTAAGCACGCAGGCTTGTTTGTCAACATAAGCTGACGTTAAATTGATAGCGAGCCAGCTAACATACAACTCCCCCGGTCACCCATCTTAACCTGAGTGTGTTTATAACATGGTGGCCACAGTTAAGCGCAGATTTATCTGTGCAAAGTGAGAGTGGATAAAAAAGTCAGACATCTGACCATCCTGGTCGCCAGCAAGCTGCAAGTTAAGCTGGTCAGCCAAGTTAGCTAACTGGCTTGCTTTGCACACAGTCTAAACTGACTCTTTTGTTTGCCTGGGAATTAATCAGCCAGCGTGAAGCAAGGTCTCAGTGTTTGCAAGCTGAACGGACGGCTGAACAGGTAAGCATCGCCGTGAATGCATGACATGTCATCCCTACAAACCCTGACTCAAGTGGCTGCAGCAGGGCCTCCAAACTTGCCTGACTCATTTTTGGTTTTTCCACATAACGTTACTAAATTTCACAGACACCATCTTCTCAGCGGGATTTATAACGTGCAAGGCTCCGCGGAGCTTTTTCTTTCACTCCTTTTCCCCTCCTCCTTCACTCCCCCGCCACCTGCAAAGAAACGAGATCAGGCAGGTCTTATGTAATATGGTAGAGCCGGCCTCAAGGTGTCGCTATGGTTCATTCAGGCCAGATTCACAAATCAGCGTGGCTTACAGGCTTTGATGGTGGGCGTGTCCGACAATTGGCGGTATCCATTGTCATAGCAGCAGCACTTAGCCAGGCTAGCTGCGTGTTAGCATAGACAATATAAACATGTCTGCCTGTCACGGCAGTTCGTGAAATAGTCACAGCCCTTTAATCCACTGACTTTTTGTTTCTGGCTATGAACTTTCCTTGGACTCGTGTCACGTTAGTGAGCACGAAATCCACGTTTTCCAGAGGGAATAAGTCCACATATGGAGGCTGTTGGAAGAGGGTTGGTGGTGGAGTTGATCATTTTGGCCTTATACTTGATCTCTGTTTACACATTTGCTTTGCAAACAGAGGTTGGTGGTTGAATTCCAGCTGTGGACACAAATGGATTGTGTCAGGAAAAGCAGTCTGTTTAAAGTTGTGCCAAATGAAATGTGGTACTGTGATCTGTACTGTTAGGTAAATTATAATAATTTTCAATTATAACGCAGATATTGCTCTGTTTTCAGGGGTGAATGTGGAAGGTATACATGCTGCAGACATGAGCAAATGTGCAAATTTGTGTGACTGAATATGAGGAAACTTTTTCTCACTATTTAGCTTGCATTCTTTCCGATGACCAACAGGGGATGACTTCTTTTCTTGTCTGCCATATATCTGCATGTCCTCCTTCTGTACATCTATGAATCTTCTCTTTGCTCTTGTCCAAAACTCTGTCTACACTGTGGTAGAACAGTTTGCTTCCGTTTTACCTGGTCTACTGCATGCACAATATTCCTACTTTCCTGCTATCCATCATATCAGCCAGGTCTCACCCTTTAAGTGTAAGGACTGTGACTGATACAGTCCCTACTCTTACTTCCACACTCCTGCTTTTCCTTCTCTCTTGCTGCCTCCTAACATGCCTTCCCCCTCTATTCTCCCTTTGTTTTTAGCCAACAGCAGCACAGTTTTCACTGGCATTGCGTTGGCCAACAGCACCGGAGGTGGTTGTTGTTAACCCTGGGACCCAACCGATCCGTCATGACAATCTTATTCTTGATGGTCCATGTGTTTAATTGAGAAATAATTTTACACCAGAGGCTTTTCCTGATATATTCCTCCTCATTAATCTGGCCTTGGGACCAGCAGTAGGAGTACACTGGCTTGTGCCAGTGTCAGGTTTCAAGGTTTCAACAGGGGAGTGACTGGTTTCCAAATGACTTATAAATGTTAATGTTTATATAGAAGTTTAAATGCCTTGAGTTCCCTTGCTCTGTGACCTCAGTAAGCACTTTACTGGTAAACTTCCTTGGTTCAGTTGCTTGTTTCATATTGACTAAAATAAGTTAATTTTATACTTTATAGTCAAATAAAGAGTCAGAAAATAGGATTGTATTCTCAGTGGCGAGTGCATCACAGTCATATCCACCCCTTGCTGTTCATGTCAGGTTTCAAAACATCAACGTGTCGACATGCCATTCATCATAGGATTTCACTAACCTGTGGATGGGCCCATATTTATACTTTCAATGCTTGTTATGCTTGTTTCTATGCTTGATCGACTTCTCATTCATTTTGATTGCCTGAAACATGTGCCAGTACTTGAAAAGTTTAACTAAATGAGCACTGAAGCCTGAAGCCTTTGTTTACCTGTAACTTGTGCCTTGAATCTTGTGCAGAACCTCAAAGTGTCTATAATGTCGGTTATAGCTGTGTGGTGTCATCAGGTGCAATTTCAAAAATGTGTGTAACAGCTAGTAATTTAGGTTACTCTTGCATGTATTTGTGTTGTAGTTGGTCCTTTGTGTTAAACCAAGTGTTTAAGTCAAAAGACTAGCAGTGAAAACTGTTCTCTTCAGCTGTTTGATGTGCTTTTCATATGTAGTTTTAAATCATTGATGTTGTTCTTCCCCTTCATTGTAAACTCCATCAACTTTTTCGCCAGTCAGCGTCTTACCTGTGCTTATTGTTACAACATGCAAATAGACATGCACTATAATTCCACTTCAGAGTACAGCTTAACCCAATATTATGTGGCACAAGGCTGAGAACTTAAACTCTTTGGAGTTCGGTTTCATGTGGAGCTCTTGTGAGATCATGAGGATGAATAGGGTCCTATGGAGCTGTAGCCCAAAAAATGTAAATTTAATGAAGCAAACATTTTTTGTGAAATACTTTCCTTAAATACTAGGGATGTCACAACACCATGAGCTGCTTCACAGCATCCAGTATTTTGGTTTCAGACATGAAGTGAGAAGCAGAGAATTTCCCCTTCAACCAGCTGCTTTCTATACACACATGGTCTGTTGTAGTTTAACTGCCTTTAACTAATTCTGGCTTTTAGTTATTGTTTGGACAATGATGCCATTGATGGAGTGTGTCCTGTCGTAAATCCTTAACTGACCAGTCATCATGCATATAATCAATTCTAGTGTTTTTCGGGAAAAAACAAAGGTCATAAGTGTTGTTTTATTTTGGTTTGGACACATTATCAGTACTCTGTGGGGGTGTTTTTTTTTCTAGAAGCACGTGTAAATGATTAGTTTACCTATTTAGCTCCTTATACTCCTTGCAAGATGATCCCTGCTGTGCCTCCAGCTGAACTGAAGCCAGTTTCTGTACTTATTAATTAATGGGATTGGAATGTCATTTGGAAATGAGATCGCACATAAGTATGAATCGAGATCGCGATTTTCTAACGATTAATCGTGCAGCCCTAGTTAGGGTTATGCGCACCATTGTGAGCAGAGGTGCGCATTTGGAAATTGAATTGGCAGTCTTTGACTTCCTCGCCTCTGTCAGTGCACCCCAGGGTGGCTGTGGCTACAATGTAGCTTGCCATCATCAGTGTGTGATTGTGTGTGTGAATGGGTGGATGACTGGATATGTAAAGTGCTTTGGGGTCCTTAGGGACTAGTAAAGCGCTATATAAATACAGGCCATTTACCATTCCATACACTTGACTACAAAGCAAAAACATTTCAGCTAAAAATATAGATTTTAAGTAGCTTCAAACATAATATGATGCTTAATGGGGGGAAATACTGCCAAGTTGATATATTCTACAAGGGGTCAGCTGTACATTGAACTCTAATTCAAACTGATCCTTGGGATGCTGCAGGTTTGTCTTCATGGGCACAGCTTCACACTTGCTTGAAATTTAATTATGATCAAAATACAAAGAGTTAATTATTGTGATGTATTTCCACTAAACTTGTTCCCAGAATTGTCTCTGATTATTCCAATTTTCACCAAAGTTTCACGCATTTCCAGGCATTCACAGTTTCACACGGGGAGCTGTGATATGATGCTGCATTTATATCGTGTTTAATCTGTTTGGATGTTGTTAACACCCCTAGTAAAAAACTGAAGGCAGCTTGTTTGATAGTTATTTATTTTCAAATGGATATTCTTACGGTGAATAAACCTTAAGGCTAAGCTGATGTTGCTGATCATTTACTGATTACCTTAAATATTAGGATTACAATAGGCTGCTCATAAATTCTATTTGAGCTTTATTAATACTTTGAAATTTGACCTTTTTATTGCAATGGTAACTGACAAATGGTGTTTAAACAGTCATCTAAATTGTGCCTTAAGAGTTCTGTCTTTGATATGTAAACAGAAGTCTGTGATAAGAGGGCTGAATTGGGCTTTGCTCCTTGAGTGTAAATCTGTTTTACATGCAGGGGAGGCAATGGATATTTCCATAGATCCCAAGTTAACAAGTTAAAGTTTTCCAGTTGACTGTTTTCAGACACAAAATGCAAGAAAATGCAAAGCAGCTGCCGTGACTCAAGGGCTTATTATGCATAGGCTTTAAGAATTAAGCTGTTTTTTTTCTTGTAGCCTGAGATCTTATGCTTACCAAGGTGTATTTGTCAGATTACTTTTCTCCAAATCCTAAAATAATATCTTTGTAAGCTTTTGCAGGTATTTTTAGGGGAAAATCATTTGATTTTTCTTATCATGCATGGAGCAATTGACTACTTTGTTTTTGCTTGAGTGTGCTCAGTGATAGCTGCTAATCTGTTTGTGTAGTACGTGTAGTATTGCTGCTGCAGACTTTGTCTTGTTCTAAGTGAAAGCATTGTAACTGTGCTTCATTTGACCGAGATGTAGCCCACATAAGTATACGGAGTTCAGCGTAGGCCTCAGTTATTCAGCTCGAGGTCTCTGAGTGTGGCACCAGCATGGCAGCACATTAAGCCCAACAAGATTGTCAAAACAAAACGAGGCTGGAAGTAGCGAATTTCACTATTATTGTTTTGCAGCGTTTAAGAAAAACAAACAAAAAACATCAAAACTAATATTTAAATAATGGATAGACTTTGTTTACAGCTTAGAGGCAGCGAAAAGATATAGATAATAACCACTGTTTTTCCTGGTTTAAAGAGAACCTCTTTTTGGTGACATATAAGCTCAGTTGGTCATACAGTAAACGTACAGTAAAGGCAATCGATGAGAGTTACTTGTTTAACAGAAGTCTATGGATTTTCCTGCCCATTAGATAAACAGCCCAGTCATCCACACCTTTATAGGGGACATGAAACGCTGTACATATAAAGGCTAATTTACACCATTGAGCTCTGCTCTTAAAAACTGTTTTAAAAACATGTTTCGTGCCATCTTCTGTCAGTATGGAACATGTGTCATGTGCTTGGTTGGTTGCAGCTAATAGACTTAGATTAGTTTATTATAGCTACCTAGAGACAGCATTGATACTGAAGAGGAAAATAACGACACTAAAATTAAAAATCAGTTTAAGGGGATCGCATTTGTGCTGCCCCAGACTGCAGCAATGAGTTTTATGTACTGTCCATTGTTCTGTCTGTCTCTGTAGCAGTAAGTGGCTGTTTGGCTAGCTGCATTTAAATGGGAAAATCTAGCTATGTTGGGGTTTTTAAAGCACTTAATATGAACGGTGTGGAGGAGAGCCTGTTTGAGCCAGGTGACATGCCAAAGCATGGCATCAGGTCAGATGTTAAAATACAAAGTACAAATGCCCTGAAGTCTGTAAGATGTGGTAGTTCATAAGAGAAAATGTTTCTTTGCAGTTTTGAGCTATTTGACTGGAGATTTATTATCATAATACTGCAATTTGTTGACTTTTTTGAGGGTTGCTTTGTTTTACTTTCAGAGTGGCAGGGATCAGGTTGAAATGGTCCATTGGGGCGTATTTTGCCTATGTGTTCGTGAGTGCATGTGTTTATTGATACTGGGATGCCTGTGAGTCATGCAGTTGTATTGTATTACCTGGTCTGAACTTCTTAAATCTGGTCTACACATACACTCCATATTCTGGTAATTATAAACAAACTGAAACTAATAAACACATGCATAGGGCTGGGCCATATCATACCGTTCACGGTAATACCGGTGTAATGTTGGGCAACGATAAGAAAATGAAATATGGCCATAGAATATGGGTAAAACGCGCATGCGCAGTGCCTTTGTTTTCATACGCACATGGCGGCGACGCAGAATGAGAAGGGCGAAAGCGAATTGTTGAATGAAACTGATGAACCAGAATTGGTTTGTAAAAATGCTGCAACTTCAGTGGTGTGGAACTGGTTTGGCTTTCGTCCGTCAGATACACAACAAAGCACTATTTCTGGTAGCGCATGCTAGCGGACTGTCGTTATTACCGTTTTTTGGAAAATACGACACACTTAAAATCAATCCTTTGATTTTTCTGAAAATCGACAGTGCCCCTTATAATCCCGTGTGCCTTATGTATGAATTCTGGTTGTGTTTACTGACCTCGAAACGATTTTATGTCGTACACGGCACTCGAAAATCTGTCAAATGTTTTAGTACGACTTTGCTAAGCTATGAAACCGCACCACTTGATGGATTGTCGGAGCATTACAGCTATCGTAGGCAGGAGCCTCGCGGAGTGATACGTACTGTGCTTCAACATAACATTACCGTATTGTGTGTGTATAACCTCTTTTTAAGTTTTGTGGATATCATACATGGTTATGCTGAGGATATGTCGGCCAATTTCCACTAGAAATGCCTTTTGGTTAAACCTTCAGCAAGGAGTTTGCATTTGCACTGTTAATTTTGTATATAACTTTAATGCACATAAAAAAGCTGCTTGTTTAAGTGAAAATACATTGATGGGTTTTTTTTGTTTTTTTTTTTTGCACTAATAAAGTTATATCGTGATAAATATTTTTGGTCATATCGCTCTGCTCTACACATGCACTGAGAGTAGAAAACTCATCCAAAGAAGCGAACTGGAACTCAGCTGAAAAGAATACATGAAAAGTAAATAAAACATGGACAAACACAATTATTAGATCTCTGCCGTGCGGTGATATACCAAAAGCTCAGTAATTACATTTGAAAGAGAGACTTAATGTAAACTGTAGATGTGTAAGCAGCTGATTTTACAAGAGGATAATCATATGCATTTAATACCGTTTTTCAGTTCCATTATTACGTTATGGCACAAGTAGTGCTGGGCGATATATCGATTTTTTAAAAAATATCGATATATTTTTATACAAGACATAAGCTGTGACAATATCGTTTATATCGATATAGTCTATGTTGCGTTATAATTACACTTGTGGAGCCGCTATTTTGCCTCTCTCTCGTCTGGGTTTGTTTGCCCCGCCTCTCACCCTCACTGAACACAAACCCCCTCCCCCATCGCTAAACCTCCAGTTGGCAACAAGATGGACACAGGAGCTAGCGAAGAGGAGCTCGTCGGAAAAAAGAAAACCAATGGCTCAATTATTTGGAGATGGTTCGGGTTCAAAGTGTCAGATGAGCAGCAGAATAATGTATTCTGTAGAGAATGTCGAAAAAGCGTCGCAACGAAAGGTTCGAGCACCACTAATCTTTACCACCATTTACAACTGCGCCATAAAGTGCAGTATGAAGAGTGTGTGAAATTGCGTGCTGTAGCCCAGACCGCAAAGTCTTCCGAGGTTCCTGCCGTGAAACAGACCACCTTACAACACTCATATACTCGTGCTGTGCCATATGATACAAAAAGTGAGAAGTGGGGGGGAATTACTAAAGCAGTGGCCTATCATATTGCTAAAGACATGGTCCCCATCTCAACTGTGGAACAAGAGGGCTTTATACAGCTGCTAAAAACTCTTGACCGAAGATACCAGTTACCTAGCCGGAAATACTTCACCAGAGAAGCACTGCCAAAAATGTATACTGATGTTAGACAGAGTCTCGCTGCCCAGCTCACCAAAGTGTCTCACTTCGCACTGACAACCGACATGTGGTCCAGCAGGACATGCGAGCCATATATGAGTGTGACTATACATTTCATGGAAGACTGGGAACTGAAAACTGCCTGTCTCCAGACCAGCTACTTTCCTCAAGACCACACCGGAGAGCATATAGCTGAAGCCCTGCAGGATGTGCTCAAAACCTGGAAGCTCAACCCGACGGGACTGGTTGCTATAACAACTGACAACGGGGCTAATATTGTCAAGGCGGTTCAACTGAACAAGTGGTCGAGGATCCAGTGTTTTGGTCACAGGCTTCATCTGGCCATTGGTAAGTGCAATACTGAATTTTTTGATTTGGAAAAAAAAAGCTAATAAATGAAAAGTGTATAGAGTCTCTTGTAGAGCTAAACATGCCTATGGACCACAAGACAAATATTTTTATAAGTCATAGCCAGCATATACATCTATCACTTAGAAATCGAAAGTTAGTTGAACAAATAAATAAACTATCCCTATTAAATCCAATAAACGTATTGGGGTGTATTTGTCTTTGTATTAGATTGAGTTGTGACACTAAATGAGGACCACAGCTGAGACAAGACAGGGATACATTTTTAAATACATAGTGAGATTAAAAGGTGTAAAAAAAACGAAAAAAAAACATGTTCTAATCATTTGGTGATCTGGTGATTTTACCAAGATAGTTTAACTAGAACCATTTCTAGGTTATACAATACACGACACATTTTGCAAATATTGTTAAGTCTTATGCATCACATTCTATACAACTGAGATGGATGTTAATTTGCCTTTGAGTGATTTGCATCTTAACATAACAATTAAAGTGATTTTAAAAGTTTGTATTTTGTGTGTCACAGGACATGCTATGGATGATGCCCGCATTACCCGGGCTATTTCTCTGTGTAAGAAAGTCATCAGCAGCTTCTCCTACAGCTGGAGGAAGAGAAGAGAGCTGGCTGAAGTGCAAATACAGCTGGGTCTTCCAAGTCACCAGCTACTCACAGAGGCAACAACTCGCTGGGGATCAAGGCTTCTCATGATAGAGAGAGTTCTGGAGCAGGAAAGAGCACTTTCTAAAGTCCTCTCTGTCGACATGAAAACCAGACCTCTAGTCCCTACTTGGCAGGACATAGAGGTCCTGGAAGCAGTTCAGAAAGCTCTCAAACCCTGTCAGGACTTCACTGATGCACTTTCAGGAGAGAAGTATGTGACCCTGTCATATGTCAGACCTGTGCTACACCTGTTTAACACTAGTCTCCTGGCACCTGGAGAGGAGGATAGTGAGCTGTGTAAATCCATCAAGACCCGCATTGTGGATTACCTCAACAATAAATATGCAGATCCATCCACCAGTGACCTGTTGGACATGGCTTCTTTTGTGGATCCACGGTTCAGGGCGAAATACATCCCTAGTGAGAAGATTAATGCACTAAAACATAAACTCATCTTGGAGGCAGAGTCTCTGCTCAGCTATCAGGGTACGTGTTTGTCTGAGCTGACTGATCCAGCCGTGCCTGAGTCTGCAGACCAAGAAGAAGCAGCAGTAGGACACACAGCTAAAAAAAAGAGATCACTGGCAAGCTTCTTCCAGCACAGCACAGCCACCAACACTGGTTTCACAAAAAGGGAAGCAATCGAAAATGAATTTTCTAGCTACCTGTTGTCAGTTTGTGTAGAGAGTGATGCTGACCCTCTCAAATGGTGGAAGGAACATGAAGTTGCCTTTCCAGCACTGAGCCTCCTGGCCAAGAAATATCTTTGTGCGCCAGCTACCAGCTCCCCTTCTGAAAGGATTTTTAGTTGCAGTGGAAACATTGTAACCTGCCACAGGGCATCGTTGAAGCCTGATAATGTTGACAGATTAGTTTTCCTGGCACAAAATCTGTAAGCTGTACAGTTGTTGGCCTTGCTTGTTTGTGTTCTTTCTATATTGTTATTGTCATTGGAGATTTGCACAAAGACCCACTGACCAAAGAATGTAATTTTGTTAATTTCATTCAATCTGTTTACATGTTTGGTTTTTTGCACAAAGTACCAGATGATTGTTCAGCAATACACACAAAGAAGCACTTTAGAAAACTTTAATTCAGTGTAAGCACTTTTTAAAGAGCAAGATGCCTTTGTTATTTTAGATCTGCATCTTTTTAGTTTACATTTTACATTTAGTTTACAATTTTTAGCTTTTTGTTATGTATGAAAAGAAAAAAAATGGAGCATTATTATTTAATAAATGCTGACAATTTATTTTTGACAATTTTTTCGTGTACATCTACAGTTGTATCTTAATAAAAGTTACATGTGTGACATCTGGGACAAGTACCTTTGACCAAGAACTCTCTTTTTGTTCTTACTTTATGGGATTAAAAAAATATCGAGATATATATCTTATATCGCCATCCAGCTAAAAAATATCGAGATATGAATTTTGGTCCATATCGCCCAGCTCTAGGCACAAGCAATGAAGCCTACCTAAGGATGAGCTACGTTTGAGGCATATTGTTGGGAGTGGGATCCCTCCTCCTCCTCCTCCTCCACACTCAGCTCTGCGTCTGTATGGAGAACAAGCAGCCATTTTAGCACTCAGCAGTGCTGCAGCCTGCCTGCCACTGTCACAGCTTTCTTCCTCTAATTAATGCCGTTTGTTTTGAAGCCCCCAGGATACCTGCAGCCAACCTGAGAAAATGCCACAGTGTGCTTTCACTTTGGGTCACATAGAAAACAATGCCTGATGATGATTGGTCTCTGTTGAGAGAGATCAGTGAGGGTCACCTGACTGCCACACTGATCTTATGGCTCAGCGTGTACATTAGTCAGTGTTTAGTGGTGTCATAAAGCTGCAGATTGGAACAGAAGTCTCTGACTGAATCTTGTTTGTGCATTTCCATAAAATTTGCACATAAACCATATTTAGCTGCTTTGATGAATAATGTGTAGTTTAATGGATGATTCAGTTCAGTCTTCTTTACTTTGTCCGTCTTTGTGTTTAACACAAAATCAGACAGAGAGTACTGACATTTAATTAGGTATACTCCTGTTCCTATTCAGCCTTGGCTTTGAGTACCTGTCAGAGTGTCAATCTGATACCAGTGTTTAGTTAATAAACTGTATTCCTCGCTGTCAGGAAGAGACGTGGGTGAACTGGGAAAACTTTCCTAACTTTGATAAATAAAAGTGAGAATTAATTACAAACAAAAATATTAATTTACTGAACCTATGTTAAGTAGTAGAATAAATTTCATGTTTTCCATCCGTCCATTTCCTTTTCTGTAAGATTTATGTAATAGATTTGATTCAGGGTCACGTTGGGGCCGGAGTCGATCCCAGCTGTGATGGTGCAAGGGGCAGGGTACACGGTAAACAGGTCACCAATCTGGACTAATACACAGACAGACAACCACGCCAATGGCTAATTTAGAATCACCAACTAACCTAACCCCATGCATGTCTTTGAACTGTGGGAGGAAGCCAGAGTACTCAGAGAACCCGCACAGTCACAGGGGAGAACATGCAAACTCCCTTAAACTGAAAGGCCTCAGGCTGGGTTAAAACCCAGGGCCTTCTTGCTATGAGGCACTCGGACATCTTTTAGTAAAGCAAAACTCAGTATTGTAGTTTTTCTACATAGTAACCACACAGTTACTGAATTTTAAAATGTATTTTTAAAGTACAGCAAATGTCTGTAGGTGCATGCAGCAGTTAAGACAGACCCAGGTGGTAGTGGGCTGCTGGATTTTAGTGAAGGTGTTCATATCTTCCTGAGGAGGCATTGTAATAACGTCCTCTGTCTAGCACCATCATTGAATTGCATTTTTTAATTTAACTGTACTGGCATTCCCATCAACCACTGTGCTTTGTGGTAAGAGCTAATTACCAAATGCCAACACACCCATGACATACATGATAATTTAATAACACGATATTAAACCAGCTTGACACTGTAGCTGCCAACATCAATTATTTCTGACAGCATTTTCATTGTGAGAATGGGATGTTTGCATTTCATCAAAGTACGACTGTGCTTTCACAGAACCCCAAAAGCTTTATATAGACTCCTGGTCAAAGTAGAGCAATTTAAAAGTAACCAGTAAAATCTTGCTGTAGATTGTACTGGTTACTTTTCTGTAACCAGTTTATCTTTCTACTGTGTGACTTAGTGCGGTGACTAAATAAGTCATCAGAGAACTACACTGTAGCGAATGGGAGGCCAGTGTAGTTCTGTGATGACTTGTTTAGTCACCGCACTAAGTCACACAGTTAAAAGATAAACTTGGAAGTCACTGCTACTACAGGGTATCTTTAAACCCTTTATCTCCTTCATATCCCCGACCAATTTAGAGTCACAGATTAACCCAGCTTTTATGTTTTTGGACTATGAGAGGACGCCAGAATACACGGAAACCCACGCATACACAGAAAGACCCTAACTGACCAGGAAGCTTGCGAGCCTTCAGCGATAAACAGCACACTACAGATGCAATTGAATCATTACAGGCTTTTGCATTCATTTTTGCTACAAAGCTTGCTTTTTTTGTTTGTTTCAAATCAAGCACATCCTTTTTCTTTACAGGGATTAGATTTCCTCCAGAGAGCTCTCACTCAACAAGATGGGCTGGTACTTATAATATACTTTTGAGCCATTTGAGCACACAAAGCGCTTTCTTACTACAAGTGTCATTCACTCCTTCATACAAGTGCTCTTTTTCCTCCTCCGCCGTAAAAGGCTGATGGCGGATGAGTTGGCGGCATGGACACAAGAACAAGGCAACATAGGAGTTTGAAATTGACACCATAGGTGTATTTACTAAAATTCTTGTGAGTTTGACTCTCAGTGAGGTTATTGGTCAAGTTTTATGAAATTCTTGTGAATCCCATAGCCCGAGAATGTGGTGATGTACGATTTTCAAATTGGTAATGTATTTGTGTCTACTAGGAGGCTGAGGGCTAGCACAGGAGGTGGCCAGTATATTGTTCTATGCTTAAGCACTTTCAGCTTAATATTCACAAACTAACTCCAATAAAAGCATCAGGATTAACTGGTTGTTTGAAATAGTTTTTTTGAGCTTTAACCCGAGATTCTGGCATTTCTGACAAAATATATTTATATTTAAAAATCGATTCAGGATTTTAATGAATCGATATTGCTTTATTCAAGCTAAAATTGATTTTAGTCTGAAAATTGATTATTAAAACTCTCCCCTATAGGGTACTAATGCTTGTTTCTCTTCTTCTACATCACAGACGTTAAACCAGCTTTAGATTGTGACTTGGAGTGGCTACAACTTTGATCAGGTTGCTTAAATGTTTTTCATCTCTGAAAACTGTAAATATTTATGAAGCTATGAGTGCTCAAAATTGACAGGGAAACAAAACAAATCTGAACAACTTTGTGTACTTTAATGACCTGCAACTAAAAAAAGAAAAAAGGGATTTTTGGGGGTCAGAACTCCCCCCCCCCTAAGATTTATAACTTCAGTTTATGTTGAATAACCCTCATCCCAAAACATAACTGCATGACATTAAACTCTTCTCCCTGCGGCCAGTTGCAGTAAAAAAACCTATTATAGCGCTTCAGTTCTTTCTCAGTTCTTGCTTTTGTGTGCTTAAGAAATGTGTACATATCCATTTGATACGAGAAAGCAGCAGTGGATAAAAATGTATTATGTTGTCGGCAGAGTTCCAGTTCGCATCTTGAGGTTTCTTGTTTATTTATTGTTGGCGTTAATCGCTTACTGAGGTGTGAGATCTACATTTCCAGTCAAGTTTCAGCATGCAGTATGAGAGCCTTGGTTTACATACTCCATGCAGGTTGTTGTTGTTATTACACAACAGAGCTTGTGGATAAAATAAACTTCTTTTCAGAGCACGTTTCAGATCATCTATCAAATTATGCAATGGGACGTGCAGGAGATTTCGTTTCTGCAAAACTGCAACAGATGGACTGTTGGTGTAGTCTGTGGTTTGTCCCTGAAGTCTGGCGCTCTGAGTCATTGTGAGGCGGCAACACACACACAGGCACAAACCTACGTACATACATACATACATGTGTACTGTATTCAGCTGCTGCTGTGGCTAAAACAGAAACCAATGGCCTACATTCTCGCCTGAGGGGGGGGGGAGGCTTGAGCAGCAGACAGTGAGAATTTGAGGGGTGGGAGGGAGTGAAGGAGAAAGGAACCGAGCACATACAGGAAGAAATTAATAGTGTAGGTGAGAAAATAGAGTGACGAGAGTAGTAGTGGCGAGCAATTTAACAGTCGAGCCCTAATGGCCCAGTTTTTCTGGACAAGGTCAGGCTACAATAAAAAGAGTCACCCAACAGTTTTTTCCTTGTGGATTGATTTGAGTGGATCCGAGTTGGTGTTTTCTGATGACAACTGTTTGAGTGGCAATGCTGGAAGCAGAGAAAATGAGCAGCTTTTTTTCTCAGGTACGTTAGCGTGTCTGGAGGACACCGTTGGTAATTCACCTAACAGTTGCGGGTTTCTCACCTTAGACGTGAAGCAAACAGTGTGTAATGAACATATGGGTGTTTAAACACCTCTTGTGAAGTGAAGCATGAAGGTGTCCATGTGCCTGGGTTTTAAATGGCCTTGTTTTGAGAGACTGCCAAACGTTTTTAATCAAGAAGTTCACTTGGTAATTTAAGTTAGGACTTAGGTTTGCCTCAAGGCTGAGAAATGCTTTAACCCTTTCTGCGAGTAAAATGACCAAAGTGGGGCTCTACTTGTGCTTAGCAAACTTGTACTGTTTAGAATAGATAATAAAAATAGTTAATAGATAATGCAAAAGAAAGAGTATTACTATCTCTATTCAACACGATTTTCATGCCATATGCTGTGGGTTTAGAAGGGATCTATTCATCTATTGTTCATCTACAAAGAAATCCGGACCAGCGAGGTTACTGTTAGACAGTCTGTTCGATTGGCGTCCTCTTATGTGATTGTAAATGAACAGTACCTTTCCAGCTTTAACATGCACCCACTATTGGAGTGCTTTCCACTCTTCATAACATTTTCTGTTTATGTGCGCTAAACAGAAAACTCTGTGGTGCAGGTACTAACTGTTGTGCTGCAGCTTTTTTGCCCACTTTATGACTAAAGTGACTGGCACTGTTCACTTTTCTAATGCTTTGATTACTTCTCTCACTCACTTCCCACAACAAACCAACTAAGTCAGACTGAGTGACTCACAAACGGATGTAAGGCTACAGTTGCTTTTTTTGAGTGAAGCACTTCAGACTAATTGTGGGAAACTGCTGTGGATTTTTTTTTTTTTTTTGTTACCGTTGAGCAATTTAAAAAATTTCTTTTATTATTATTATTATTATTATTTTTCGTCTGCACCTTTCTATTTCTGATCTACTGATACCTGCTATATATAAAATGCTCCACCGCGTCCTCACAGGTGAGTCTGCAGTTTGTGGCTGGCCAGCAGTTTGCTGCTTTAGTTTAGCTTTGTGATGTTTACTGTACAAACCGATGACTGCAAGTGTTGTTTGTTTGTTTGTACTAATTAGGGAAGTCATTTTAAAAACTGTTTACATCATTAGAGACGGCATTTAAGGTTAATAAAATGAACTGTAGTGGGGCATGCTCATTAATGTCATGTTGATCGTGGGTCTTTGTTTCAGTGTCAGGAAGCTTGAAGCTGATTTTTTACATAATTAGATAATCAAAGAATTTACAAGTGATATTATTTTCCAACTAATATTACAAGTGGAAAAAGATACAGTCTGTATTCAAGCTTATAGATGCTTTTGCTTTTTGAGCTCTTTGTCACACATTTATCCAACTTTAAAATTATGTGACATCATTATGTGATATCATCCATTGATACTGATGGATGCCATCTTCTTCAGGAAAAAAAATCTATGTGGCAAGGTGAAAGAGCACAGGAGTTCAGAACAGCTTGGAGTAAACTAGGGGCAGTATTAACTGGTGTGAAAAAGCGTCTTTGATTAATCATCCTGGGAAACTTCAGTACTCGAGAGTTCAAGAGTCACAAGGAAAGAAAAAAAGATTTATTGTATAGCAGTGTATCGTTTGCATGAATGTCTAGACTGTGGCAGTTAACAAAGGTGAACAAAGAACTAAGAGAAAAGGAAGTCCGCTTGTTTTGTGTTGTTGTGCAATGCGAGTATTTGGTGCTAGTTTGGGGTCTATGGATATTTTATACCACAGGTGTTTCCAGACTGTTCTTCAGTTTTTAAGTAAACGTTGTGGTCCTTGTACAGTAATTCAGCTTAAAGTGTTGTAAATGTAAGACCTGTTTGTTTGTTTGTTTTTTAATTTTGGTTTAGGAATGAGACACAAGAAGTTCATGATAGGTTTTCACAAAACAAACACAACACTTCCTGTCACATAGATGTGCCAGTTTCAATAAAAACACTTGGTGTGTTGACAAAAACTGAAACACTGAAGCACACAAGGTAATTTAAAAAAAAAAAAAAAAATCATTATAGTGTCTTTTCGCATCTACTTTTAGTTTTGATTTGATAAAATTTTTTATAACAATGCTTTTAACATTATACTTTTCACTAAACGAACATAATTTAACCAAGTAGTCCCTGCACCAGAAAATGGGAGGCAGGTATCATGGATGTTTGGTCTTGGATTTAAAATCGGATGTCAGGATTTGTCCAATAATTATTATTCAAAATAAAGGCTCTACAAATCTATAACGTTAAAGCACCAGATTTGGCTATTTAGGCTGAAAAAAATCTGAAGAAATGTACAAGAACTCATAAATACTTAAAACCCTGTAGAATTAAAGAAATAAAATTTCAGCATGGGAAATAAAACAAAGTATACATTGGCAGACAGGCTGTACGTATTAAAGGAGGATTCCTGCCATATTGTTAATGTATAAAATTGAAATAACAAAAACTTTGTTTTATTGTAAATTTTGGTTTGCAGTGTGACATGTTGCAAGACAGCTATGGTTTTCAGTTATTTGCTAAACGTGTTGCAGATTTGTCATATTTGGCACTTTAAAGTTATCCATGACCTTAGACTGTATCCAGATGTTTGACTTCATTAACATCTTTTTAATGCAGTTATAACTTGTAAGCCTTTCATGTGGCTACAGTAACCCGTGTCAGTGCTGGATTAAACTTCCTTGTCTGGGAAAAAATCTTCTATAATTAATGTGTTGCATAACAAAAACTGTAGGATTACCGCTTCTTATGTCATAATTACCATGGAAACACTTTCAGCCTTGACGCATATGGGTCAGCCGTAATAAAAAAAAATTTCAAGTTTTCCCCTGACACACATGCCGCTGTTTCCTTATTTTTGGCTTCTGTTTTTCAGATGCATATTATTTTACTGTTACACTCTTCCCTTTTTGTCCTTACACCAATCTGGTTTAAGGTTTGTTTTCCCAACCCACTTGCTCTCTGTTGTGGAGGTCTTTGATGTCATTTAGCTGCTACTCTAAAAAGGACCTCTGTCTGATGTCCTTTAACCCTCGGATGCATGAGTGACTGGAGCCTGCACTCTTCCATAAGTGGGTCAAAAACCACCCGTGTTAAAATCGATTTGTTTTTATCCCACTTTTGTCATTTTGGTCAAGAATGATTTAATGTTTGAAACATTTTGTATTTTTCACTTTTGTAAGATTTTTAAAACAACAATTATACAGACAATTGCTCTTTCATTTTTTTTGGCTTGCTCCCCCTTACATACAGTACATACACACAGTTGTGACAAACCACCTGTTTCTGACTGTAGTTGCTACACAGAGGTTTTTTTGCATTCCCCACACCGGCTGCTGACTTTATGATCTTCATTAGTTGGATCTGAAGTCTTGCCGTCTTTGGTTGGCCCTGTTTGCTTTTTTTTCTGTAGCTGAATTGTGGCTTTTGTCACCCCACACCTTCCTATTTCTTCAGTGATTGGGGTTTGCATTTGGGGCAATCTTTCAGTCAGCTTCTCATATGTGGTGTAGCAAGCTCCTTTGAGAGCTCAGTGAGGAGGACCCGTTATGCAGTGGTCATACAATTCTTGAATTCAAGGTGCTGAGCAGTGAAAAAAAGTGTAGGCACTCACGGTGGCAATGTCAAGTTGTACCACAGCACCATGGGCCACCTATATGTTTTACAATTTCAGAGTGTAGAGTAGGCGCGAACCATCTGAACCATAGTATCTACACCTTCTTTGGTCTTATTGTACAATGTGATAAATTATGTTTTCCCCTTTCTAGCATTTTCATCAACTATTTTCTTGTGATACATCATTCTCAGGAGTACAACAGCCACTTCGTTCTTTCTGACATAGCTGACTATGGTAAGCCTGCCATTGAATGCACACTGTGCTGTAAACCTCCCAGAACTCAGAAGCCTTCTTCAGACGAAGGATTTCTGCCTTGTCCTATTGTAGAGTCCTCACAATAGTGTCCCAGGAGACACTGTGGAAGAGGTACATTGGAGAAGAAAAAATCTTCTTCAGCTGTGTGTCTCACTGAGGAAACCATTCTAGATCTTGCAAAGAAGGATGTGTGCATCACAGAGCCAGAAGATCTTTAGGCCATACTTGATTGGTTTGTTTGGCATAGTAGTTCACTGTAGAAGTTAGGGCTGCTCAATTAATCGAATTTTAATCACGATTACGATCTGGGCTTTCAACGATCATTAAAAATGAGTGAGCCGATTATTAGCCCCTCCCTCGTTTATCCGCGACACCTTAAAGGCCGGTCCGTAAAAATATTGTCGGGCATAAACCGGTCCGTGGCGCAAAAAAGGTTGGAGACCGCTGATTAAGAGGACCCGAGGGAAGCTCGGAAAGCTAAGTAGAAGTTATTTGGAGAGGAGAGTGACTGCCGTTGGTTGAAAAGAGAGGTAAAAAAAAACTTCAGTGGTGTTGCACACTATTTTATATTATTTTTTAAAGTCATTGTTAACCCTTTAAAGCCGGTCAGAGCAGCACGCGCCGTTTTGTGTAACTATTTTTAAATCCCTGTAGAACCTGGACCGTGTAAGCCAGCGCAATAATTTGTTTTGCATATGAAACCGGAGGAGTTGTACTTACATCTTATGCCATCAGCTTGTCCTCGGTCACGGTTTCCTTCCACATAAAGCTTTGCAAAAATTGCATAAAAAGCGCTTGCAGGAACAAAAACATAATATTCCAGAAACACGCTTTGCCGATCCGATCAGCTGTTCGTAACACTTCCCACAGTGAAACAGACGTCAGCGCGAACTGTCGCATGTCCGCCATTTCCTGGCCGAAACCGGAAGTGACGTCATTTTCGCGGAAATGTAGTTTTTTACTTGTAAGATAAGATAAGATAAGATAGAACTTTATTAATCCCTCGGGTGGGTTCCTCTGGGAAATTCGATGCCTTAAAAGCCTATACTGGTCATGTTTGACTTTTCTGAATAGTTTCTGGGATGCTTGGAACTCAAATTGCACTGCTGGAAATAGTTTATTTTGATGCACCTGCTGTTTTCTTTGCAAATTTGCATCATAGGATTGTTTTTTCGTTTTTCCTGCAGTATATAAAAATTGGTGTATCTCCATAATAAAACTATGAACACACTCAAAATAAATTTCCTGTTGTTGTAAACTATTTTTTGCAACTTTTTTGTATTTAAAGTTTTGAGGGATAAACCTCTTAAATTTCTCCAAGTAATATATGTAAAAAAACAAACAAAAACGATTAAAACATTTTTTTGTAGTTTATTGCACTTTTTTGCAATTAATGTAGTTACTATGGACTTAATGCATACATATTATTAAAATATGGGCTATAACAGTTGTATAGCAACTTGAAATGCTCCCATAAATGGCACTACAACATGTAAAAAAATAATATAAGCTCTGGCGGACTTGGTTCTATAGTAGGTCTTAAAGGGTTAAATAAATATCCTCAAATAATCGAGATTTCAATTTCAGTGAAAATAATCGTGATTATCATTTTTGCCATAATCGAGCAGCCCTAGTAGAAGTTTGAACTAGCGCTGGGCCATATCATACTGTTCACGGTAATACCGGTATACTGTTGTTATTACTGTTTTCAGAAATTAAGGCACACTTAAAATCAATCTTTCGATTTTTCTGAAAAACCGTGCGCCTTATGTATGAATTCTGGTTGTGCTTACTCACCTCAAAGCGATTTTATGTGGTACATGGCGCTCGAAAATCTGTCAAAAAAATGTTTTAGTACGACTCTCGTAAGCTACGAAGCCGCACTGCTTGATGGATTGTCGGAGCATTACGGCTACCGGAGGCAGGAGCCTGGCGGAGTGATACGTACTGTGCTTCAACATAATATTACCGTATTGTGTGTGTATAACCTCTTTTTAAGTTTTGTGGATATTATACATGGTTATGCTCAGGATATGTCGGCCGGTTTCCACTGGAAATCCCTTTTGGTTAAACTGTCAGTGAGGAATTTGCATTTGCACTGTTAAATTTTTACATAACTTTAATGCACATAAAAAACAGCTGCTTGTTTAAGTGAAAATACATTGATAGGTTTTTTGGGGTTTTTTGTACTAATAACGTTGTGGAGTTATCAATCAATTTTTGAATTATTATTATTAGTCAATTATATCATCAGTTATACCGTTATCGCAAATTTTCAAATATATATAGTGATAAATATTTTTGGCCATATTGCCCTGCCCTAGTTTGAACCTACCCCTGAATGGCACAGGTTGTTAATCTACATATTTACTAAGAATAAACTGTCTGAATGCTGAATGAAAGCTGTCTGTTAGTTCTTGCTGTGTAAAATAATCTTAGGGTGTGACACTCTTTGTGGTCCACAAAATATCCATTCCTGGCCGTCACTGTTGATAAGAATCAGAATTTCCCATGAAATTCCACAGGAAATGAATATGGTTCATTTTTGACCCAGTAATGGAAGTTTGGGGTAGTAATATGAAAACTACTATTTTGGTCCTGGTTATGTTGGAAAACCTATTGTGAGCTGCAGGGTCACATCAACCAGACCCTGCCGTAGATGAAGAACTGTTTGGTGTCGTGTTATTCAGAAGTCACAGCGGCTACAGAGCGTGTAGTGATGCTGTAGTCCTAGGTGGGGGATTTAGCGTTCATCAGCAGAATGAGACACTCACTTTTGAGGGGGCTGATGATAGTGGGCTTTCTGCTAGTGTATTTCAAGCCCAGGCTATTCCCCGCTGGGCCTAACGTGATACCACCATAGAAAAAGCTATAACATTTAGTTAGTTCACAGGAAGCAAAGTGATTGCAGAAAACTTTTAAAAGTTTTCCACAGAACATCTAATCTTTTCAAGCTTCTACCTTTATTGATGGGTTTTCATACCTCAGTATGGTAAGAAGATTGTTTGATGACGAATTAGTTTCTGGAGTTTTCCATGGGTAGCTGCATAGATCACCCTCACTAATTTCAGATGCACATCCAGCGTTTTTGTTCTATAAGCAGACCTGAAATATGACAGACATTTCTCAGTTCAGAAAAGCGTTTCAGGTTTTACTGCCAGTGAGCTTTCAAGGCGTAGTTTCGTGTTTTACTTGCATAGTTTTTCTCTTTTTGTCTTATTTTGTTTTTTGGTTACTGTCTGTCTGATTGCATTGATTACTTTCATGTACGTTAACCATATTTCGATACTCTCTCGCTGGTCATTGTTTTGTTTTTTTGCTTCGTGATATCTCAATCATGGTGCGTAAGGTTAACTAGTTATCTAACTCACTGCTAACATCTAAAATTGCTAACTTCTAAATCCACTGAACCTCATAGCTGTAGCTAGAGCTGGGCGATAGAACGATAACGATATGTATCGCGATATAACTTTTACTCGATAGAGAAAGAAACCGCGATAGACCTCGCCGCTCTTGTCCTCTTTAAAAAAAAAAAAAAAAAAAAAAAAGGTCAGCCAATCCAAATTAAGTAGCGCAGAGCCGAACCAATCACAGCCGCAGCGTCACGTCGCGTGACTTGTTACGTACAGCACAAGTGCCAAGCCGCACCTGTGTTTGTTTGGGAAGCAGCCAGCGGGTAATGGAGCCAGCGCATAATGGAGGAAATGAGTGTGCCGACTAGAAAAATCAACCGAGCGTGACCGAAGAGAAAACAGATGATGGTTCCAATGCCGGAGAGATTGTCGAACGGAAGAGCCATAGAAGTTCCGTAGTGTGAAGGTATTTCGGCTATTTCAAGTCTGACAAAAAACAGAGTAGCGTGCACTGTAAATTGTGCCGAAAGCAAGTCTGGAAATACAATAAACTGGTGCATGCGTCACACTGTGCGCCACGTTATTGTTTCGGTGAAATGAATTTCTACAATACTGTTACTGTTAATTCTACTCTCTGCAGTGTTTAAATGCTTACATATACACACAGTTACTGTCCCTCCACACATACGACTCGGTTCTGCTTCTATGCCCCAGCTTTGTTTACTTTTTCCCACCGAGGCTTCTAGACTTCTGATTGGCCAACATTTCCGCACGGTTAGGAATCTAGCGCCACCTGCTGCTTTGGCATGTTCATAGCAGCGTTTTCCTTCATTTCTGCCTTTATGTGTGGACGGGATTATTTTTTAAAACGAAAACGGAAAATCTCAGTTTTCAAAAATACCCGTGTACGTGTGGACGTAGCCTCAGTCTCTGACTGAAAGCGCTAATTCGTCATTCGGCTTTTGTCAGACTAAAGTAACTGTTAAAACTGTTTGAAAAGCTCAGCTATACAACAAGGAGAGATTGAGAATTTCCTTTTAGTTCTCAGTTTATTTGATATTGACAAAAGTTAGTCAGTTTTGTCTGTTCTTCTGTAAAACAAACTAAGATTTATTTTTAGAATTAATATTTTGTTTCTAAGTGGAATTGACAATTTAGTCTGTTTTGTTTGTTCTATTTTGAAACTTAAACGCTTTAGCGGCTGCCTTTTGTGTAGTTTGCAATATTTGCCTTTATTTAGCTGAAAAAGTCTCATGTTCCTTAAGTACATCTACCCTGTTGAACTTATTATGGGAAATAAATATTTAAATAAAAACAAGTTGCTGATTATTTCACATTTTACTTGTGAGCAACGGCACATTTAAATCTTACAAATATAGTTATTTGGCTTATATCGTGATAGATATCGTTATCGCCTGAAATGAAAAAAACATATCGTGATATGAAAAAATCTCATATCGCCCAGCTCTAGCTGTAGCTGTAGCTGAAAGGTTTTTCAACCATTTTTAAAAATTCGCATTGGACCTTAGTGCTAAATAAGTTTGAAATAAAGTCCCCAATTATTTCTCTCTCTCTATCCACTGTGCGTTCAGATATGTACCAACACATCTCTGCTCGTCCATCTGTGCAACTCAGTTAGCGTTACAGCAGATTGATAGTGCAACAGTAATTGAGCGGATACATTCAATTACCCGCAGCCCCACACACCTCAGTCCCCATGCCAGTCTAAGCTGCCCGGGTTAACAACTTTTCTGGAAGAAAACCTGTATATTAATCACATATTTGTAACAAAGTACTTGGTAAATAAAATATTTGCTGTTGTAGTTTCAGTGTATGAGTTCTTGCATTTTATTGATCACCCTGACTGTTCACCACTTATATTTTTTGTTAAAATGTAAGCACTATTGCAATGTTATAAGAATACAGATTGAAATGGGCATAACCCACCTATCAATTATATAATATGCTTGCTTCTACACGTTTTTTTTTCTGTCTTGATAGTAGGGCTGGGCGATATGACCCAAAATTCATATCTCGATATTTTTTAGCTGGATGGCGATATAAGATATATATCTTGATATATTTTTTTAAAGACATAAAGTAAGAACAAAAAGAGAGTTCTTAGTCAAAGCTGTGTCCCAGATGTCACACAGGCACTTTTATTAACATAGAGCAGATGTACATAAAATTTACTCAAAAATAAATTATGAGCATTTATTAAATAATAATGCTCCATAAATAAAAGAAAACAATGTTGTTTTTGTGCATAGCAAAAAGCTCACAATTGTGCAGTCAAAATGTAAACTAAAAGACGCTGAGCACAATAACAAAGACAGATTTCACAGCTGCTCTGTTCCCAACTTGTACTGCGTGACTGACAGCCTGGAGTTTGAAATCCGCTTTGCAACCACGTCTCTTAACAGGTGCCATTTATGGTCCTTATACACAGTAGGGTAATATTACGTTGAAGCACAGTACGTATCACTCCGCGAGGCTCAGCCGTAATGCTCCGACAATCCATCAAGCGGTGCAGCTCCGTAGCTTACCAAAGTCGTACTAAAACATTTTTTGACAGATTGCTGAGCGCTGTGTTCCACATAAAATCGGTTCGCGGCCATCAAGCACAACCAGAATTCATACATAAGGCACGCTGTCAACTTTTGAGAAAATGAAAGGATTTTAGTCCGTGCAGCACCTCTGGGCTGCATGGCGTTAGCGTGGTTAGCTCGTTAGCGTGTTAGCTAGCTAACACGTTGACGGCGTCCAGCCCCACGCACGGGGCGATGCGCAGTAACTCGTTAATGGAGATTTGCCGTGTCCATCTTGTCGTTTCCTGCAGGTGAAGCGATGGGGGAGGAGGGGGAGTTGTGTTCAGTGAAGGAGAGGCGAGGCGGAGTAACGTTGCGTAAAGACGAAAGTGTACGAAAGAGAGGCAAACTTGTGGCTCCACAAGTAGAATTATAACGTAACATATAGACTATATCGATATAAAGGATATTGTCACATCTTATATCTCGTATAAAAATATATCGATATTTTTTAAAAACTCGATATATCGCCCAGCTCTACTTGATAGTTCTGTTTTGTCACTCATTGGTCTTTAAATGGAGTCAGTTCTGCATATTGGCTCTACCTGTTATTAAAATATGTATCCAGCCAGCTTTGTTCTCTTCCTTTTTGCCCACCTTCCATTACGTTTCTCCCTTTTGTCCCATTCAGCTGAAATGCAGGTCACTGAGGTGTGGTTCTAATCTCAGGTTAACCTGCCAGTGCCATAGCATTTTGCATGCACTTGATGGATAAATGGTGTGTGTGAAAAGGGAGAAAACGAGTTTGGTGACAAAGCCAGAGATGACTGCAGTGAGCAGTACCTACAAAAAAGGCAACACTGGACTGATAGCAGTGAAGAAAGTACCACTCGCTGTGTGATGCAGGGCATGTTTTTCAGTAGTGATTACTCACAAATCCCAGCTTAAAGACAGTTTGTGAGTATGTACTCTCTGTACACTATAACTTTTAAGACTATTGAAAAGTAAATTATATTAGAAGTAGGGCTGAAAGTGCCTTCTTTTAATGTCAGCAGACAATGATTTGGGGAATTGCTGATGGTCAGAGTGACTTCATTTGGGTTATTGATTAACACGTTTAGCTTGTTTCCCTATTGCTTCTTATTATTTATCACTAAATTAATTTAGGATTTAGAAAATGTAAATGACACTGACATATCATTTCAGAATGTGGGAAGTCAGTTGTTGGCTGTCCAGCGGTTGATTTGAAATGAGAGTGCAGTTGTAGTTGATGTCCTCTTCTCAGCTTTTTGCCTCCCTTTGTGTGTTTTTGACTGTGAAAAACTCTACTCACTGTTATGTGAGATTTATACTTGTGCATTAAATTTACATCCTCAAAAGATCATAACCAAACTCCGTTTTAGGACTGGACAATTAATTGGAAATGAATTAGATCTCTTATCAACATAATCTGGCCCGTGTCGGTTGTGAGTTATGCTGGTTGAAAACTGTGGCATGCAGCAAGGTGACAATAGAAGAAGAGATCCAGACAGTGATGGGTTTGCACATTTGGTTTTCACAACTACTACTTCTGTTTATCGAAAGTTGGACTATTCTGCAGATGTTAAAAATGATTTTTTTCTGTTCAGACACTTGAGATGTAAACATGTCAGGATCAGATTGCTTTGTATGGGGTCCATTTAAAATTCATAGTTCATTAATTGTAATTGAGGTAAAATGTTCAGTTGATTTTGATTTGAGATCATACCGCCCTAATCCTACATGCGGTGTAACTTGGATGTAAACTGAAATGTACCTCCTTGGAAATCTAGCGAAATTGCGTCGATGCAGCCTACAACGACTGTGATTGGTATCATGGTTTTCTCCGGTGCACTTCCATCTAGTTCTTCCCTGCTGCCATCTGTTGCATTGACTTAAAGGAAGAAACACCACAAAACTACTGTTTTAGTGGCAAAATTGCAAATTAACTCAAACATACCACACAGTATAGTATAAGCATAAATGCTGGTAATGGTGTTACCCACTTGCAAGTAAGCTGTGTCTTTATTCAGTGCAGAAATGTTAATGTGACGTGAAGGTTGACGTTCTGAGTTGAAGACAGCCAGCTATGTTTTTAGTGCACTTTAAATTATTTTTTGATTAATACATATAAGGAAAACAAGTTTTCCATCTTAACATTGTTTATCTTCAGTTGCTCAAATGATGCATTCTTATTGTACTAAAGGAAATTAAAATTTTCCTACTGCCTATTATCAGTTTCATTGGAAGCACTTTGAACTGCTAAGCTGCACAAAAGATGCTATACCAATTAAGTTTGATTTTGATATCCTGTACAGGGCTCACAAAATCTTCCAGTCGGGCTACCAAAATCTATCGCTGCCCTGCCCGTCGGACTATCATAGGAAGGAAAATTATATGTCAATGCTTTTGCATTCTTTCAGAAATGTAGCTGGGTAATTATGTCATTGGCATCGGTGAGCCACTGTCAATATGTGACATATTGAAATCGCGTTTGAATTTGCGCTTGTTTTTTGCTTTCACTTTGCAATCGCGCGAACTGTGTATAGAGAGCGACAGTACTGATCTGTGAGTGATGATAATTTGTGCACCAATTCCTCTGACATCGTCTTATCAATCATTAGCTTACTATGCAAACATGACAAGTGAAATCTCCCGCAGCTTAAACATGTGAGAGGTTGATCGCGCAGAGAATCGCTGAGCTTATGTGAGTGCGTGTGTAAAAGCAGCAGGATATATATTTTAGTTCTGCTGAGCCAAATAAGACAGGTCAGGGTGAAGAAGTGACAGCCAAAGAAAAGCTTACCACAAAATGGAAAAGTTATGACAAATCAGACTATAAGGCAAAAAGAAAGTGCAGCTTTATGGTTTCATGGACAAAAGAATTTCTGCGGCTGCAATATGACGAGCTAAATAACCAGGGCTGCACATAAGTGGTCCGCAGGTGCGCATTCGCTGTCAAAATAAAAAACGCGCACAAGATAAGAAGTTGCAATGCGTGTATGCGTACATAAGATTTTCTGGAGGACAGACATTTGTTTAGAACTCCTAAAGATGTCAAAGAAGCTCCTTTAACCCTTCTTAGGCCCTGGGACCATTTTTGGTCCCTTTAGTTTTTCAGTTACAAGCCATTTGCACTGTGTTGAATGGAATATAGCCAAATTCTCTAAAAAAAAGTTTGGCATAATTTCATTTCAAAATTCAAGTCTGACTTCCTTAAGCAATTACTTTGGTGTTCCTCCACCTCCAAAGAAATGTCAGGAGTCCGAACCACAAAAGAAGCACGTATTCTCGGTAAAGTGGTTGCAGGAGGTGAGCTGGCTTCAAACAAATGATGAACGCACAGAGATGTGGTGCGGAATGTGCCGTGAAAATCCCACTCTAGCGGACAAAAACAGTGCTTTTTATATGTACGCAAACGCACGTTGCAACTTTTTATCTGGTGCGCGTCTTTTATTTTGACAGCGAATGCGCACATGCGGACCACTTATGTGCACCTGTGTAAATAACATAATGTTCTGCCGGGTGTGTTGTTGGTTTTCCCTCGATTTCTGAGTCGACAAGCGCCTTTGTTACTGGGACCAGTAATTTTAAGAAAGGCCCCCATTAGAACCCATGAGAAATGCAAGAAATGCATTATTGCTCAGTCTGCAATATCTTTTCTGGAACAAACACCAATTGCAAATAACATACTAAAAATAAACCTGAAAAATCTCTTTAGTACTTGCAAAGACTGAACTACCACTGGCAAAATTTAGCAGTCTTTGCAAACTCTCTCTTACCCGTGACTTCAGTGGAAATTTCAAATTCAGGATCTGACACAGACTGATTCATGTCCTACACAGTTCTTACAAGTTCATAGAAATTTCTGTTTAATTAGAACAGTGGTTCTTAACCTGGGTTCGATCGAACCCTAGGGGTTCGGTGAGTTAGTCTCAGGGGTTCGGCAGAGCCTCCACTGTGACATGCACGGCTCATTTTGTGCACCAGTAAAAAACATATCTATGTCTTGAATTTGAAAAAAATCACGTTTTATTTTTCACTAAAGAGGGGTTCAGTGAATGCACATAGGAAACTGGTGGGGTTCGGTACCTCCAACAAGGTTAAGAACCACTGAATTAGAACCAAATATTTGAGTTGATGATTGTAATTTTTATACAATGTTGTAATTTGTGTTTCAACAATTTTTTGATTAATGTTTTGTTTCTGTTACAATATTATACTTTAATGTATTGTAACGGAAACAAAACATCAATCAAAAAATTGCTCTCTTTTTTTATTCGGGCTACTTAAATTTATTTTGGGCTACCAAAAATTGAAGAGTCCCTGCCCGAAGGGCTACCAGGGACTTTGAAATTTTGCGAGCCCTGCGGTACCTCTCCAGCTCCACTAGCTAAGACTGAGCAAAGATTCCCCTGATGGTCATATTTCTGTGGTTTGTTTTCAGATGGTCAGTAGTGAGTGTGCATGTGTGCACACAAACTCCAATGTCAAGTGTCATGTTTACCCAAACATGTTAATAGATAAGACAAGACCCACTGAATTTCCTGTCAACAAGAAGCATCATTATGGAGCACACAAAACTGACCTACTTAACTCAACCACAGTTGGCTGACTGTTGAAGCCTGGTGTGCTGTCATGTTTAGAAAACATGACCTGCATTTTGGCAGTATTTCAAAAAGTAGGAAAAAAGGTAAACCTGTTCAGTTGGAGGGTGGCTTTTCAGGAACCAGTTTGTAGTCAGTTAAAACTGTACTTTACAGTTTCTGCCTATGCTCATGTTGTGCATCTAGAAAGCACCGTTGTTTTTAAAAGGGAAAAGTCACGGGCTAACGAGAGCCAGCAACATTTTGATCACTCAAATCAAACCTAATTTATTTAAAAGCTCCAGCTTAATCATATTTAGCTGCAAATAATTTGATTATTAAATAATCCAATAATCAATTTGTAAAGAGTCAGGAATAGAATGCTTAATTTGAGAGAACTTGTGCAGTTGTGCAACCACAAATGCGCACACCTCAAAGTCTAGACTAGATAATAATTGGCATAGTGGTTTGAAAGTGACTAAAATACTGTGCATGTTTAAAGTACTTGCATTTTTTTCTTAATTTGTAAAAATTTTGAACAAATGATAAAAAATAAAAAGATTACAAGACATCCATATGTATATACGCATGTATACACTTTAGGGCTGCCACAAACGATTATTTTGATAGTCGACTAGTCACCGATTATTTTTGCGATTAGTCGACTAATCAGATCATGCATCCATTGGACGTAAAACTACAGCTTATTGCACCAGCAGCATCTGCTCTTATATAACTATCATTAGCTTACAGCTTTAAGTGTTTAAGGTCTGTGCTAAGTAAAAATAAAGACAAGATGATAGTTTATTAAATTTTAATGAAATTTGCAGATTGTTTTGGTGGAGTTTAATAAACTCCTTGCTATCTAAAATATAACAGGACACTGGAGTATATTCTGGAGCATCTCACACTTCTGATAATCAGCTGTCTGCTTGACGTTTATTCAGCTGTGTAAAAACTATAACTTTAATCTCAGCCAAACCGATTTACTCAGGAACAAATAAAATACTAAAAAAAAAAAGCCAAACAATAACATTTTAAGTTATCTAAGTGACTCATATATATTTAACCTGAGTAGCGAAAGACGGCGGTGGGTTTGAAAACGATTTGCGGGGAGTCCGGTGTTCTCACGGCGCTAGTGAGCCTAGCCCCCGGCTCGCTAACGAGCTAGTGGGTAACAGATGTCTCCGAAAACGTCGGAGCGCTTTTGAAAATATGTGGTGTCCTGATAAACTGAGCAGATATTTGAGGTTTACACAGCTACATTCTCGCCTGAAAATATGTTAAACGTTTATTTTGTGACCCAGAAAGAATAATAAGAGTAACATTAAAACTAACTAGCTGCCGCCATTGTTGGAAACTGTGCTGGGCCGCGCTATGAATTCTGGGACACAGCTGCTTTTTCTTCTTCTTCGGGGTTTAACGGCAGCTGACATCCTTGTACATGCAATGCTGCCATCTTCTGTTTCAGTCCGTTATTACACTCTTAAATCCTGCCACTTATTCCTGCGTCTTTTGTGATCTTACAAAGCTTCAAACGACGCGTCGACTATTAAATCAGTCGTCGACGATTTTGATAGTCGACGTAATCGTGACTAGTCGACAAATCGTGGCAGCCCTAATACACTTATATACAAATGCCTATACACACACATGCACATGGACATAATACATGTATACATATACACATGCATACATTATCCAACAAGATAAAAACAACCAAAACTAAATAACTACGACAGAATAGACCCTGTTTCAAAGTGATCCAAAACCTGTGAAAATTGCTAGGTCTTCAGGTTTGATTGAAGAGGAGGTGATCTTTATAAATGAAGGAAGACTGTTCCAGGGTCTTGGAGCAGCAATGGAAAAAGCCTTGTCACCTTTAGATTCTGAACGTATCATTATTTGAAAATAATAGTGGGTTACCTTAGTAATGCTTTTGTAATAAAGAAGGTACAGTTTCTGTGCTAAAGGGGTCTAATACCTTGATTTCTACATGCCTCATCATATCAAGACCCACCCTCAGAGTGCAGGCTTCCTTGTGCTTCTTCTGTAAGTAGAATTGGAGGAAGAGTTTTCAGTTATCAGACCTCCCTTTTGTAGAATTTGGTTCGTGTTCTGATTCAGGAGAAAGACACCATCCCCTCTATTACTCTTATTTTAAACTTCTCTTTTGTATAAGTTACAATTAGGACTGGATCAGGTGAGCCTGAGCTGTCCCTCAGTAATGCTGCTGATTGTTTAAACTGCTGTGGGGCTTTCTGTGTTTGGTGTTTCTGGGTACTTTTTTGCCCCTTCTCTTTCTTCTCACCAACCAGTCATGGAAGATGGCTTTGCCTCGCTGAGCCTGGCTCTACTGGAGGTCTCTTCCTATTAAAAGTGAGTTCTTCCTTCCAACTATTGCCAAGTATTTGCTCTCGGCTTCTCTCAGATGTTGTAGGATCTTCACTTCAAGATAAAAAGCACCTTAATTGTTCTTGCTTGTAGTCAGTTTTTTTTCCCTCTGTAACATCAGCAGTATTTCTAAGCCAGAAATCAACAATCACCAATTAGTCAGCCTGGTTTTCTTATGGGTGCGATTGCTGGCATGATTTCATTGTTACACAATGGAATTAGAGCTGGGCGATATGAGATTTTTTCATATCACGATATGTTTTTTTTCATTTCAGGCGATAACGATATCTATCACGATATAAGCCAAATAACTATATTTGTAAGATTTAAATGTGCCGTTGCTCACAAGTAAAATGTGAAATAATCAGCAGCTTGTTTTTATTTAAATATTTATTTCCCATAATAAGTTCAACAGGGTAGATGTACTTAAGGAACATGAGACTTTTTCAGCTAAATAAAGGCAAATATTGCAAACTACACAAAAGGCAGCCGCTAAAGCGTTTAAGTTTCAAAATAGAACAAACGAAACAGACTAAATTGTCAATTCCACTTAGAAACAAAATATAAATTCTAAAAATAAATCTTAGTTTGTTTTACAGAAGAACAGACAAAACTGACTAACTTTTGTCAATATCAAATAAACTGAGAACTAAAAGGAAATTCTCAATCTCTCCTTGTTGTATAGCTTAGCTTTTCAAACAGTTTTAACAGTTACTTTAGTCTGACAAAAGCCGAATGACGAATTAGCGCTTCCAGTCAGAGACTGAGGCTACGTCCACACGTACACGGGTATTTTTGAAAACGGAGATTTTCCGTTTTCGTTTTGAAAAATAATCCCGTCCACACATAAAGGCAGAAATGAAGGAAAACGCTGCTATGAACATGCCAAAGCAGCAGGTGGCGCTAGATTCCTAACCGTGCAGAAATGTTGGCCAATCAGAAGTCTAGAAGCCTCGGTGGGAAAAAGTAAACAAAGCTGGGGCATAGAAGCAGAACCGAGTCGTATGTGTGGAGGGACAGTAACTGTGTGTATATGTAAGCATTTAAACACTGCAGAGAGAATTAACAGTAACAGTATTGTAGAAATTCATTTCACCGAAACAATAACGTGGCGCACAGTGTGACGCATGCACCAGTTTATTGTATTTCCAGACTTGCTTTCGGCACAATTTACAGTGCACGCTACTCTGTTTTTTGTCAGACTTGAAATAGCCGAAATACCTTCACACTACGGAACTTCTATGGCTCTTCCGTTCGACAATCTCTCCGGCATTGGAACCATCATCTGTTTTCTCTTCGGTCACGCTCGGTTGATTTTTCTAGTCGGCACACTCATTTCCTCCATTACGCGCTGGCTCCATTACCCGCTGGCTGCTTCCCAAACAAACACAGGTGCGGCTTGGCACTTGTGCTGTACGTAACAAGTCACGTGACGTGACGCTGCGGCTGTGATTGGTTCGGCTCTGCGCTACTGAATTTGGATCGGCTGACCTTTTTTTTTTTTTTTTAAGAGGACAAGAGCGGCGAGGTCTATCGCGATAGCTTAATTTCTCTATCGAGTAAAAGTTATATCGCGATACATATCGTTATCGTTCTATCGCCCAGCTCTAAATGGAATGCAAGATCAGACATCACAATTATTCTGTTATGTAATGATTCTCATTTAATTCATAAAATGCTCCAAATTTGAACTCCTCCTCGACCCTCTGGTATAAGCAGGCTGACCTTTTGGCATCTGATGACTATCTGACCATCACGTAGTCATTGTAGTTATTTAGAAGCGTTGGTAGATGAGGCAGAAAGGCTGGCACACTGTTCCAAAACAAGCCTACTGGTCCACCAAAGCCAAGGCTGCTGGTTCACCAGACTTAAAGAAATCAAGGACTGTGTGAAATATAGCCTTCATGTGTTTTGATAAAGTAGTTTGTCATAATACTTTATTGTAGGAAAAGAGTTTGATTTGTTGGTTACCTGCACTAGATGGGACAAGGTTTTGGCTTCTTGAGCAAGTTAAAATGTGCTTTTGAAGGTCCCTTTATTATGTCTACACTTGAAGTCAGTGTGAAGGTGAAGGGCAGACATCCGCTATGACGCTAGACAGCTCTTGTTTCCAGATGCATATTCATAACGGTATTGATACGTTTTTGTTAAAATCCTCCTATAAGCTGGCACTTTCTTTTTAGTCTTTGGCATGCTAGCCATTAAAATCCATATTTGAAAATCAATGTTCATTGGATAAGGAGATTTTCATTCATGTTTTAAGGCTCCTCATTCAGTGCAGTCTTTCTGTGTAAAATATACAAGAGTTTTATAAATGCCAATTTAGCAACATCTGCAGCCAATCAGAAAAGTGCAAATTAAGGAAAATCTTGAGGAATTTAACAGAAGTTAAAAGCTATTTTTAACAAGATAAACAAGAAATGAACTACACAGATTAAAACTTTATAGCAGAGAATTACAATAAGAAAATAACTGCCCTGAGTTCATAGTTGAACACCTCTGCATGCTGAGACCCAGTATCGCCTTAATAACATCAGTGATTCTTGCCTGAGGATGAGGATTATTGACACTGTTAACATTAACTTTACTCACTTTTTTCTTTTTTCTTCTGCCTGTTATTATCTAAGCGAGGAAGCAGCCAGTTACGTTTTACCTAACAGCCTAGGTTTGCTTGTCGTCACATCTTTGAAGCCCGTCTGTGAATGCTAGGAAGAGTTTCTAAGCAGAAGAAGGGAGAGAACAAGGTTCTGGTTTGGATATTGTCCTATGTCTGCAGTGCTTCTGGCCAGTCATTTTGCACCAGTACAACCACTGTGCTGAAAATGATTAGATTGCTGTAAATTTCCTGCTTAAAGAGAGCTAGAATCTACTGGAATCAATTAAATCCCACACTGAAATCCAGGCTACACTCAGTACACACAGACTTGCTAAAGATTTATCTCAGGGTTTTCCCAACAGAAGAGGTTTACGTCAGAGTCAAAAGAAAGTTATATTTTTTTAATCCAGTTTTTTGATTAGGGGTTTATATACTGATATACGAACAATGCTTTTCTTTGTAAGATGGTTAGAAGTACCAGGAAATGTTCTTCATCAGATAAGGTAATGCAGACTCATTACATTCAATGTACACGGACCAGCCTTGCTGATGAGGGTAGTCCCCCCCCCCCCCCCCCCCAAGACCCATTATAAGCCTGGAAAAACCTTGTGTATGCAAATTTTATTTATCTTTTTTGTTAAGTAACCCAGATGAAGTGAGGATCAAATAAAGTTGACGTTGAAGCTCTGTTTTCTCTCTTCATTGTTCTCCCTTGAATATGGGTATGTACCTGTTAACTCGCCTTCTATTTTGCTGTTCCAGTGACGAGCTGTAATTCACACCTGTAAAATGCTATCTGATCAAACTCTAAATAGACACTGAAAAGCCTGAGACAGGAGAGGTCTCATGCAAAGCATTTAGAAGGCTTTTGACTTGACTTCGACTTGCTTGTTCGAAAATTTCTTGCAGCACTGCAAGGAGCCAGATTAAGAGGACTAGTCAATCAGCTGGTGTGTTTGGGCCTGGCAACAATCATGTGTTATCTGATCTTTACATAAAATGCGTGTTGTGTAGCACATACAACAAGGAAACTGTTTCTAACGTCTAAAATCAGCACACTGCTGCCTTTTTACGCAGAGCTGTGTTGCCGCACAGACTCTGGCTGCAGATTGATTCAGCTTGATACTGCGTTTGATCCCCATAGTCAGGAAAATCACTCATAATGCCCGAGCAGCTCGTTCTCCAGACTGAGACACTGATCTGCTGTTGCACAGGATAACCATGTGTCAGCTGAACAGATGGAAACAGAAGAGTGGGGTCTGCTGAGGAGCAGAACCACCCAGTGAATCAGATCCAGATAGTCGTTCAAATCCAGCCAATACTGACAAAACTTGAGACTCTTCCAAACACGAGTGTTTGTAACTTTCCACGTTTTATTGTTCAGTATTTGAAGAGAAAACTCTGAAATGCAATTCTTGCACTAAGGTGCCCTCCTCGACTAAACAGGAAACAATAAAAAATTTATTATCGGGCAACTTCCAGCAATTATAAAAGCATGATCATCAAGATAAAACTCTTTGCTGTGATGCTGTTGTTTTGCCTTGTGATATAAATCTACCACACCTCTTCCCTTTAAACCAGTGTATTAAGCTTAAATCAGGAGTTTTAAAGTGTGCCTGACTAGTAAAGCCATTTAATAACATCTTATAATGTCTTATAATAAGTGCAAATCCAACAATAGATCTCAGTGTTTCTGCATAGTGCCATTAGATGTGTATTAAAGACAAGTCAATCTGCAAGGGACCTTAACCGATGGAGTAATTTGGAATCAAAAATATAAATTGTACTTTTCCAATCAAATGTTTTGGTGGACCAGTGTTGGCCCCGGGTCATCAGACTGGTTAATTTGAGCCTACTTTATAGATACATATGTCTGTTTGCAAATCTGCTGGCCTGGGACAGGAAGATGTTCCTAAGCCAGCCAAGAGATGTAATCCTTCTAGCATGAGACCCTGAGTCTGGGAGGGGCGTCATCTCTGTAGAGCACAACACCCAAAAAGCCAAACTGGGGAGGCATTCTACTCAGATTCCTGTACATTGACTCAAAGTCAATACAGTCAATAAATCATTCATTTAATTACAAAGTTGGTTGTCAGTAAAACTAACAAGAAATCAGAGAAAAGGACAGAAAAATAATATAGATCATTGTTCCACTGAAATACAGCTATAGCAGTGTCTCAGACCTGGTGCATGTGATAATAAATATACAAGTACTTGATAGTGACCGAATGTTGTCTATAGATGGTGATACTGGCGACATTGAACTTCTGATGGTCTACATGCTTTTGTACTTGCCTCAGTCTGACCTCAATTATAGCAAGAATCATAATTGCTTCTTCTTCTTTCCTCTCTTTTTTTGGTCAGTACTGGACTAACAGTTGTTTTGACATGATGATTCGAGTGTTGCATTTATGGAACTTTTGGATTCCTTGAACCCAACATGTTTCCAAACAGACCCCTTGGTTTTGCTGGTCCTGTTGACCAGAGGTTCTCTTTCTGTCATCTTATTTTGAGCTAAACTAAACTTGTGGAGTGAGTTTGGGCTTTTGGGGAGGGTGGAAAGTGCTATAAAGGAAATGAAGTCAAACACATACCATATGTTTCATGTTTTATTTTCCTTTTTTTTTTTTAATTTAGGAAAGTCCCATTTTCTTTTAAGTATTCCTTTAATGCATCACGTTTCCAAAATGAGCTGATGTTAAATAATCTCAATATAGACCAGAATAATCCACCTCAAACCTTTTCTTCCATTATATTTTAAGCATGTTTTTAGATTTTTAGTTCTGAGTTACTGAATTACTTTAAAGGATTTAAATGTAGGGAATTTTAACGGTCTGAGTGTTATTTGTGTTCTCAGTTTGTTTGTTGACGAGTTGTTATGATTACAAGATGTAAAGCCACCGAAGTCGACACAATGGTGCGCAGATTTTACTGTGATCAGTCTGTCCCTACCTGCTGGGTTGTTAACAGCCAGCTGTGAGCAGCTATGAAGCGGATGTCAAGGCAAGAAACACAAATGTCAGGGGCAAGTAATTCTGTTTAGATTTATCTTCTGTGTGTGTGCTCTAAGTTATTATTAAAGTAGATTTCTGTGCTTCTCTTAGGTTATACAGTGAAATAACCTAAATATTTCGAATATATTTAATGAATGAAGCCCTGCAGCTGGTGTGGGTTGCTTTTAATTCTCCAGATGTCTTCCATAGAAGCTTCTATTTTGAATTCGCCCAACAATTTTATTGCTCTTTTATAAGATGCAGTCTTTTGGTAGTAGTGAGGGGAAATCTCATTTAATGTAGTCTTTTCTTCGGGGTTGTTATCACTTTTACATGGAAATGCTAAAGTTTCCTTCAACATGAACCTCTTAAACTCTTGTAGAGTAGCTTTGCATGATTTACAGTTCAAAATAATCCTTATTTATCTTACACAAGGTCTTGGCACTGCCCCTTAATTTTTCTTCTGTGTAAACCAATCTGTTTTAGCTGATCGGCCCTTAAGCTATCTTTCTTCTTATTGGCTTTTTTCCCCCAGAATATCATGAGATATACGATTTGCCACTTTTCTCCAAGGCCCTCCCTTCTTTTCTGTCTCTGTCTACGACTTGTGTAAATGCAGATTTGCCTCCAGTTACAATGCCTGGTGCAAATTTGTGTCAGTTCACCTCATTGCAGTGACTTCGTGTGCATAAATGTGCCATAAGAGTAGAACAAACAGTCTGAAAATTAGTGTTTGGTGCAGCTTGTAAGCTACAACTCAACTTATATTTACTTATATGACAAAAAAAAAGAAAAAATATATCATCAAATCATTTTCACTTCATCAGTGGTATTGGTGTTATGTTCAGATCACATATGATTAAGCTTAAACATTGTCACTATTTTACTATTCTTTAAATATCAACCACTACAAATCACTCTCAAGTAACAGCCCATAGTTGTAGTAAGGTTGCCAGCTGTACCTGGTGGAGTTCACCCTGGACCTGTTTTTTTTTTCACCTCTACATTTGTCATTGCTTTTGCATGTTCCCCCTGTAATAGCATCTAGTCTCACCATGTCACACAGACTTATTCCCTCTGTTAGCAATTAACACGTTCTTTCACTTTTTTTGTGTTTAATGCTGCTTGGTATTTTAAATATTCAAAAATAATGACCTGTTATTAACAAATGGCAAATAGAACTGTCAATATTACAGCATAACTTGTGAAAGGTTAATTTCTACATTGCAAATGAACATATTGTGATTGTCCATTTTTTCTGTGTTTTCTTGACAGTTGGAGGCCAACGGGCTTCTCCCTGCACCTGGGATGGTGCTTTTTGACAGAGCGGCTGTGGAGCCATAACCCCACCGCCATCACCATTCCATCCTCTTGACTCTAAGCTGTTGGCCCACCATTGATCTCACGCCCAGGCTCCCCTCCTTCCCTCAGCTTTGCTCAGTCCCTGACAAGGCCACCACAGCCACCACATGACTCACCAACTGGAGCCCTAGATCAAGTAAGCACGGTGCTCTGTACTCGTTGACTTGAGTGCTGCAGTATGTCTCATTGCAAGCCAGAGTGATCCCTCGCACAACTTGTGTGTTCTGCAGCAAACTGTTATATAACATTGATTTCCCACTGAATACTGAAAGAGTAATTTTCTTTATTGACTAGAATACTTTTTTAGTGATTATTTTAATTTCTGGACTGAGCTTCTAACGAAGGGTGAAGGTTGTGTTTGTAGGATGGCAGTGGCAAACCTGAGGTCAAGTAAAGCAAGACACAGCGGCTACGTATTGAACGTGGATTTATTTTAAATTTATTTTATGCTTGTTTTGTAATCTAGTTCTTATTATCTATTATTCTCTTAACTGCTTTTGTGATTGAATATCACCAGTAGCCCAAACTAGTTAAAATATTAAAGTAACATATAAGCAAGTTTAGGAGGGTGAACCAGCCTATCACGCTGAAAAGGTGTTTTTCCTTGAAAATGGCAGCTTATCAAAATTGATGGTGATTAATCAGTGTTTCAGTACCAGTGTTATGAGCTATTGTATTTAAAAACTGCATCCACTTCCATGCATTTGATTCATTCATGGGATTTAGTTTACTCCAATGTACATTGATGTAAGGCCAAACCTGTTTACTCTTGTCATATTTTATTATCTTATAACCTCATTGAAAATTCATTTTTTGTTTCAAAATCTGTTCCTGACCAGGAGAAAATGAGAGTTTATCCTGGTTTAAAATAGACCTTTGCCAGAGTGGCAGATACATTTACCTCTTAATTTTGTTCATTTTATAATCCAAAAATATATTTAGGCTTGAGTAAATTAAACTACTTGTGTGCAGGAAAAACCCTGCAAACTATAGTTTGTTAGCAGTAAAATGGTGAATTAAATCTAATTTAAATCAAGGACCCAAGTGTGAGATTTGCCACAAAACCTCGGGAGTGCCATCGTAATTATATTGTCACTGTAGGTGTTTGTTTGAATTTATTTATAAGGTGTAAATGCACTGTGAGATTGGTTTGATTTGCGTTTTGTTCTTTTCAGTTTTGCAGGGCAAGTCATTTATTTTAAGTTCTGCAGTATGCAGACAATGCACAAATGGCTGACTTGAAAGACTCCAGTCTTTGCCATCTCCACACATAGTTAATAACCTGTCAATTTAATTTTAAAGAAGACAAGTTAGTTAAACTTGGATTTAATAGTTTATAGAAGCGAGAACGAGAAGAAAAAAACTTCAGGCCAATGAAGTGCATTGCTCTGAACATCCCAGCATGTCTGAGGAGGCCTCCCATAGCGTTTCACAAGTTGAAATGAGGACACACACACCCACATTCACGCGCCAAATTACACAGTGCCCAGCAGAGTTCAATAAATGATGAATATTCATGTGGAATTATCAGTCTGGCAGTGAACGTGTTTGAGAGAGAAAGCGTACTGTGAAAAAATTAGGTGAACAATGACACAGACGCTAAGAAAGGCAGTTACACAGATCCGACGGTCCATGGCTGATATTGTTTTAGTGGTATATTTGATGTCTTTTAAAAGATTGATAAGGAATATCGTATGTTTTGCTCAGAAAACAGCGAGAGGATACTTCTATCTCAGTGAAAATGTATATTTCTATATTTTGGTTACATAAATGAACAGGGCAACTACAGGTAGCAATTCTCTGGTTGTCTCTCACCTCTAAAAACAGCTTTGTGCTGTGCTTTCTATACACTAAGATCTCTGGCTAACCGTCATAATGTCTGAGGAGCTGTGTGTAGTCCAAGGTTATTTCTTACTCTTGGTAAACATCCTGGATCTGGGTGTTCACAGATGGTTGGGGAAACAATGGGCTGGAACTTAACAGGGTATTCAGTTGAGAAGCAGGGAATCTTAAAGGGCCACAACAGCATTTTTTGAATGTTTAATGGTTTTTCATTGGGATTTGGAAGCATGCGTAGTATAGAGGCTAGGCAGTTTGCATTTCAGTGCAAGTATGAACACATTTTTGTACACACTATATAATATATGTGGAGAATGCCAGCACTAGACAATAAATTGGGAGCAAAAAATTGATACTTTTCAGTGAAATATTTTGCAATATTTTACACTTTTGCAGAAGTCACCTCAAACATATAGCCTGTTGGATAAGCTGGATTTTTGTAGAATTTAAGCCTAACATTAGCTGTAACCAGCTGTTGTTGTTGTTATGGTTGTTGTCCCATATAGGGTGGTTGACATGTCTTATTTGCTGACAATAACTAAGTGCAACAATTTTGGAAGTCAGTCAATTTTTCTAATGTACATCAGAGTTTTTAGCATTTCTTTCTGGTTATTTCTGGTTTCACCATTTGAAAACTAACTTTTACAGGTTTAAACATGGGTAAATGATAAGTTTTTTGAAAAAATGATTTTGTTGATAATTTCCTGATCATCTTTTGAAGTAAATAAACCACCAAAAAACATACATCAGTGATTCCAACTGTTTAACTTGGAACACAGTCGTCAACATTAACATTTCTTAAGTTGCAGTTTTTTAAGGTCATAGATCTTACATTTTTGGGCGTTTTGGTGTTTCCACCGAAGCGCAGCATTGGCGGACCTTGAAGATCTTGGACTAAAAAGCGAAACAACAAAGAAAAAATGTTGGCAGATTTATTATTATTTGTTGCAGCCTTGCTTTTATCTTTCTTGGATTTGCACAGATAACTTTGACTGCATTTATTCAAAACTCTAACATAGATATGATGTTGAGGTAAGCCAGATATGTGTTTAAATGAGTCATTTCCAGCAGTTTTAAAAGCAATTTATACAGTTAAGTGCGTATATATTTGGAAAGAGATTACGACAACGGATTATCACAATGGATATTAAATGACACAACTCACATGCAATTGAAGTGCAGACTTTTAGCTTTAACTCTGGAACTCTTTCATGGCATGCATTTTTAATTTCTTGCTATTTGGGCTGATTGGGACCTGATGAATGTAAAAACAAAGATTACCAGATTTGAATTTTTTTTTTTTTTTTTACCTGATTTTTGTTTCTGAGAAAAATGAGATCCACATATGAAGACATTTGTTTTAAATTTTGATAGAACAGTGGCAGTATAATGTCCTTGTAAGTGGATATCAGGCCCTTGTAGAGCAAAATTTTGTATTTTGCTATAGATTACTCTAACTGTAGCTGAAGAACATGGCTGTTTTGCATAGTTTGCAAGACTTTTTTCTTATGGCGTGCCAAATGTAACCCTCTGCTACTGAAACAATATTCAGCAAGTGAGAATTGGGTGCACATTTTCACTTGAAGAGAAAACCGCTCATTTAAGGAACCTATTGGGACAGTCTCTCGCCAATCAAAACTGATGGCAGCATAGTGCTAAAAACTGTGCTATAGACAGACTGATGTTTATATCATTTATGATGTTGGCACTTACAGAGCTCAGACTGTCTATTACAAAGCAAGAATACCACCAGACTGTTCCAATAAAGAAATAAAATACATCTGTTTTTGCTTTTTATTCCCTATTTTAAAATAATTGATTGTGAGCCAATTTGGTCATATTGGTTGTGATCCTACAGCCGCATGGATGCCAATTCAATACACTCTTACTTCTTTCATAGGAGTCAAGAAAAGACTGAACAGGTAATGGATTGTTTGGAAGGATTGCTGGGAAAAAGCCTGTTCTTTCTAAAAAGAACCTGACAGCATGGCTTAGGTATGCACAGTGGGATCTGAGCAAACCACAAGACTTTTAAAACAGTTTCCTTTGGACAGATGAGACTAAAGTGGAGATGTTTGGCCATAATGCACAACACCATGTTCTGAGAAAACCAAACAGCAAATATCAGGACAAACGCTTCATACCAACTGTCAAAGAGGGTGGAGGGTGAGGATTTGGGTTTATTTTGCAGCACCTTGCAGTCACTGAGTTCACCATAGACTTCACAAATGTGAGGCGGAACTTTCATTTGGGAACTATTTTCAAACCAAGACTAGACATGGAGAAAATATGTTAATATAGAAATTGTGATGCATTTTATGCAATTGTTCTTTTAATGCTGTGTCAATTTTTGGGCCTTTTTGTGGCTAGGACAGTGCAGAGAGTAGACAGGAAAGTAGTAAGAATGAGGGTGAATGACATGCAGGAATGGGTCTGGAGCTTGATCATACCCAGGTCAGAGCAGCAAGCAGTACTTTACCTGTTTGAACATCCTTCAGTGTAATGGTCAGCTGCTCAACCAACTAAGCAATATCAGCACCTGTCGTTCCCCCCTTTTTTAAATTATCCCTTCCGCCAAGTAGCCATCTGACAAGCTGATAGCAATTTTGGTAAGTAAAAAATGGCTAATGATAGGTCAGTAAATCTTTGTCTCAGTGCCATGACTGATGACATTGGAGATGCACTGAACTGATTTTTCCTTATAAATTTCACTTAAAGATTTAGTAAAAAAAGAAAAAAAAAACTTAACTGAGGATATTTGTGTCTTTTTCCATAGAAAACATTCTTTTTCATTGCTTACATGCTCCAAACTGGACTTCAAAGTACCCCTCGCATGGGGGTCCATGCTTTGGGACTGATTTAATTTGTAGAAAATTTGTATGCAGACAGGGTAAAAGTTTGTTTTGGAAAGCAAGCTTGCGGCGCACTCTAAAATCAAGCCAATTCAATCATTGCTCTACATAAACTGTAGGTCACAACATTTGTTTGAAAAGTCAAACGACATTTCTATTTCTTTTTCCTTTTTTTGTAAATCGACGGCTGGTTTGGAAATGTTAGACTAGACTGCATATTTCATTTATAAGCAGACAATATATGGAATGGAAAATACTAAATTCCCATTATGCAGAAGAATGTAGGAAGCCAGGGTAGTTTGTGCTATTTACTTGAACATCAAGACGATGCCTCCCAATTTTTTATTAACTCATTTTTATGTGTAATTACAAAGATATGAGACAACATTGCCCCTTTTCATCTAATCTCACTATGGTAGCAAATCCTTCCTGGATTCAGATCTGATTGAGGATTGTCTTCAGATGTTAATCACATTTAACTTGTGCCAGCACCCACCTCTGCTATAATTTCATGCAAATCTTTAGATACATTTTTCAGTAATCTTGCTAACAAACAAACAAACTGAGCCAGGGAATTTCCTGCATAGGTTTCTTTTCTGTGAATTAAATGAAGTGAAATAACAGAGAAATTCATATTGTTTTTTCCAGTGGCACAACAAAGGCACCTTTGCTTTATGTATCTACTTAAAATAAGCCATCATCTGATCTTTTGCCAGTCCTTCTTTTGATTGCATGGTCAGATCAAAAAGCTTTTGAGCATGGCACCTCCAGTTTATTTGGCTTTGCAATTACTTTCCCTACCATATAACTCTGCAGCATGGAAAGCACCTTGAGTATTCAATACGTTTATTTTTTTCGAATCCACTGAGAATAACTTGAGTTACTTCTGTCACAATATTTGACTCCACTCTATTTTATTTAACTAATATTAAGTAATGAGAGTAATGAGAGAATCTGTTTGTTTGTTTGTTAATTGAATTGTGAGAAACCAAATCCTAAGCCTGCCCTCATGTGGAAACCACATGGGGAAATAAAAAATCTCCTCAGCTTGAAGCCTTTTCAGAGAAGCAGCTGCTCAGTTGAATCTGCTGGTTACGTGACTGTAGTGAACCTGCACACTCAATTTTTCACCGGCACCGTTGCATCCTGATTTGCTATGTTTCACTTGACACATGAAAGAACATATAAGTCACTGGCTGCTCTATATGCCTTGCTGAAGCTGTATACATTCTCTGGTCATGTCCTATATTTGAGAGGGTGGGCCTCAGCAACAGTGACTGAGCATGGGTTGTACCAACATGATGCAGTAAAGAGGGGTGGCCATGCTGCATGCATGAGCAGTGTCGTGAGCTTATTTTACAGATAATTATTTAAAGATATTAAGCTATTAGCCTTTTACTATAACCTTTTCACATCTGTTTATGGCATTACTGAAGATCCAGTCATATTTAATTCTGATCAAATCTCTGGTCAGGTCGATTAATATCAGGCTCAAGATGGAAACCTTGACATGTGAATCTGAGGGAATTTTTCTGTGCTTTTTTCTTTCTTTCTTTTTTGTCGCTGTTTTATCCAAAAGATAAAGGTTCTTTGAAGGAGCCAAAATAATAAAATGGGACCTGGTGAAAGGTTGTGTCTACATTAGAAAGATAAATAATGGGTCTGTATTGAGGCTAAATGTCATTTAGGTCCTCCTTATCTCCTTGTTTTCCACACTCTTCAAGCCCTACTCTGTAGCTGGTGGTCTCTTCCTTACTCCCCCTTCTCCAAGCCATACATTACGGCTGCTGAGCACATGCATGCCTGCGCATGTGTGTTCGCGCGCGCACGTGTGTACATGCAGCTCTGCGGAAGCAGAGGGAAGCTTTGAAGGATCTTTGAAGGAGAAGAGACAAACTTAAAGATACTGAGACGGCTGAAATGGGGAGCCCGTGGAGGCAGTGGACTGTGTTTCTCAAAGGTCTGAGTCTGTTGCATTGCTGCTGCTGCTTTTTCTTCTTTCTCTTTGGCGACTGAAGGCTCTCACCATACAGCACATACGGAGAGGGAGGTGAGGTCAGAAGGTGCAGGACTTGGTCTACAGGTTTGTGGGTTAGAGTGTGAGTTTTCCTCTCTCCCCTTTTTTTTTAATGTTATTTTTTGTTTGGTCCCTACTTTCTGTTTACTTTGAGGCTGATATGTGTGAAAGTGTGTTTGAGGATATGCTCGCGCTGCAGCTGTAACTAATTATGATTGTTTCAGTCACATGCAGCACAGCTTGGATGCTATAAGAAGTGCAAACTGTGAAAGCTGTCATCCGCTGTGAGTTATACTCATTCAAAAGGGACAGTTAAGGGTAGTAATATAGCAGACTGTTTAATGTGCTGCTTAGTGCTTAGATAAATCCTCTGTTTAATCTGCTGTGTTTAGTTTTTTGTTTTTTGTTTTTTTTTTTTTAGAAAAAGGAGAGAAGACAACAATATGTGAATCCTGCTGCACAAATTCCATAATTGTATAAATGTATGTGGAGTGGAGAAAATGGGAGGTTAAAGGAGAGCACTTGAACTTCTCATCACGGACCTGACCGTTTCATCGTAGGGCCACATTAGCGAGAGGATTCATATTTAACCACTAACTTGAACTGTGGTAGCTTTCATAGTGTGACTGCCTGTAAATGTAGGGCTGGGTGCTGGACTCCAAACTAACTTTTTCACACCAGCTGGCACTAGGGTGCCTAACTTTTCACTTAAGCGTATCAGAATATATGAAAAAGTGCACTTAACTTTTTGTCATTTCATTTCAGTGATTGGATAATGGTGTATGCAGTAGAAGCACGGAGTGTTGTGACAGTTTTGAAACTGAGACTGAAGGTGGTTCAGGTAGCGAGTATCATAATTGTGGAGTTTTTGTTTGAACTTTGAATTTTATTTAAAGGGATGGATTAAGGCTTGGATGGATTAAGGTATTAGTCAAAGTGTGGTTTTGAAGTATATCATGTGTCACTTCTCACAGTATTTGTTGTAGTATGCAGACTCTCATGCGGCTTAGAGGGTCGGAGTGTAGTACGGGATGTTGTTTGTAGCTCCAATTTAAAGATTCCCCCAAAACTCTCATATGAAGACCAAAACTGCAGTTCCACTAGTGGCCACTGGAGTCTGGTTCCAAAAATGAGCCATGTTCAATTATGCCATTTTACAGCATTATAAAGCTACAGAAAATTAAAAATAAACATTTAAAATAAACAGAAACAGTTTTGGCCTCAGTAAATAGCTTAGCCCTTCTTAATACAAAAGTATGAGTTGTTTTATAATAGTACTTGGGGGTAGTTGGCACTGTTCTGGCACAGGCAGCTGTAGCTGATTGGTGTCTGCTTGGGGGTCATATTTGTTAATTGTAGTAATTGAATTTTATGGCCCCACTGTGCTTGTGCTGGAGATTTTTGGAGTAAATTCTAATTCTTAACACTAATTAGGAGGTACCTATGCTGGGGTGTAGCTGTTGTAACATCTATGGGTGCAGCACTTGCTCATAGCTTAAAACTCCCTCATTTCATCCAAGTACTGTAACTTCTGGCTCCAAAAAGCCTATGCAACCAGGGCCAAAACACTCTTAAAACTTCACAATGTGAACTCCAAAGCCTGGGTGACCATATCCATCTTTTATATACAGTCTACACTTGCATTCAGATCACTGGTAGATGCTCCAGTCTGCATTTGAGATGGTAATCGGGCAGCCAGGGACAAAGAAGCCTCTCGTCTTTTAGGGTCAAGTTTCACCAGGATCCTGAAACGTCTCCAGGCACTTATTAAGGCAGATATAAACAGTCATATTTTATTTATTTTTTTACGCTTAAAAGTTTGCCATCTTTGCTGTAAAAGCTTTTTTTTTCCTCGCAGAAAATAACAATTCTTACACTGTGTTGCTTGAGTGTCACATCCTCTCCTCATACAGCAAATACGCAGAACATAGACAACTGTCTAAAGCGCTCTGATGTGAGATTTACCCGAGCACAAACAAAGCGGTTTTATCTGCCTTGACTGGTTGTCCACAGACAAACTGCTGCAGAAACCTTGCTTAAAGACAGCCATGTGGGTGCTAAGAATGAAAACTTTGTGCTGAATGTCTTTCGTTTGTTTTAAATCCTTTGTAGTCATGCTTAGTAACGAATATTTGCAATATTTCGCATGGATGGTAGTCGATGGATTCTTTTGTTTGTTTATATAAGCGTGTTGGTGAGTGAAGTGTGAAAATCCACTGGGTGTAAATTGCTAAAAACTGGATATTGATATTTTTCCCTAGATAGAGCACTTACATCATCACAACAGGGGGATTTTATTTTATTTTTTTAAACCTTTAAAAATGGTTGCTGAACCTCAGAACATTTGAAATGGCCATGGCCTCATCTGAGGATACATGTCCTGTTCAGCTTGTTTAGTTATTACAGTACCATGTTGGTGTCCCACGTTTTTCCTCTGTTTGAAGACCATTTCCCAGCCCCTTCCTCCTTTGTTATTTTCTCACAGGGGTCTCCTAATGCTAGGGGTCTTACTAAATTTTGATCCTCAAGCTTTATTATCAGTAAATGTTACACTCAGACCCCTTACTTTTGTTTCCGTTGATCAGCAGAACCCAGAATCGGACTGAAGGGGCATGTGAGTCACTTGAAATAACTAGCTCTCTATCGAAGATGCTCTTGTTGCTTCACCGCGTCAGCTCTTTTGGCTGAGAAGACGCAGTCAGAAACGAGCCCTAAAAGCACACCAAGACTGTAATGGAGAATCGACTCATGTGTTACTGTTTGACACATAGTTTGGGAACGATAGACATTAGCATTTAATGTTTTTTTTTACCAGTTACTTATAACTTAATATCCCACCAGCATCACCTCTTTCCAAGTACAGTAATGTATGCAAGAGGGAGTACAGGGGTGGTGCACAAAATAAGCTTAGTGACTTTACACTGCAGTGGCCTTCTTACATTTGAAGCATTCTCAAATATGCTTCTGGTATCACTTCCTTTTGTGTTCAGGACCACTTTTCAACCAGGGTTTGACATGTGCATGGCATCATTCACGTCAAGCTACGCTGTTAGGTTTTTAGACGTGTTTGTGTCGGTTGAAAAGCCCCCTTCATAGGCTGTGCCCAGCCAAATACTTACAAACAGGTTAATCTTGAGGATTAACGTTAACCTTACTGGTGCTTTAGTCTGAAACTAAGGGAACAAAGGCAGCTTGTAGCCTCAAACAAAGAGAATAAAGCAGTGTTGCCCTGGTCGGATGCCCATCCATCTCTGCAACGCTTCAGGCCTGTCGTTCCACACTGGTGCCCACTGGTTTGGCCATTATTAGATTGCTGGAACTGTGTACACATTGTAAGTGACTTAAATGTATATAAGTGCAATACCTGCCCTTAGTCTCAGTGGAGCACCTGAATGAGATAAAGAGCTGAACCAACCAGTTGGCACAGACTTGTGACTGCAATTTCTTTTGCTTGCTGGTTAGCAGCAATTAAACGTTCAAACTAGGACTGAAATGACGCTGTTCTCTGACAGATGAACTAAAAATAAATACAAAATTGGTTAAAAATAACTGACCGATATACTCAGGCATGCAGATTTTTACATCTCAGGCCATGTGCCCTGAGATGTAAAAATCTGGTTGTGCCTAGCCGATGGGCTTCACAAATTCCTTTTGAATCATTCTGAGAAAAAGTATAAGTGGTTGTTTTCATGGTACAAAACAGAAAGCATAAAGCGTCCTCTTGTTGTAGACTGATAAATTAAAGCTATCTATAAAGCGAGTGAGTACAGGGCGTTCGGCAGATGCATTTGGTGTTGCTTGCTTTTGTACATTATCAGACATAATCACTGCACCTGGTGTTCTCTTTCTGACAGTGAACTGTAAATTTGTAGATGCGTTCCCAGAAATGTACCGGCTTTACCTGAGCTTGTTAACCATCATAAATGATGAGCGTTATGATGGGAAGGTCACTCTGAAAAGATGGATCCTCTTTCTCTTACACTTAACATTACAGGTGAAACAGTCCATCAAGTCTGTAAGTGCAAACGTAAATTTTCAAGGTTAAGTTACAAAAGATAAATAAATTAAAAAAAACATACATTTAAAATTAGTCAATATTTGGTGCCTTTGGAGGCACGTTGATATCAAACTAAATATTATTACTATTTTATCTGACAAATGAAATTAGAGCCTCTGGCCTCTTTTATGAACATATACCAAGTTAAGAGTTGACTAAAGCATTAACATTTTTTTTTTAGATATTTGGTAGGCAAAAAAAGATGTTGGCTACGTAAAAATGTCTTTTTTAACTCTTATTTTTATTCCTAGATTCCAGTCGAGCCATTAATATCACCTGATGTGTGTTATAAATGTTTTTTCCTTAAAATATAGCCAGAATTAACACATTTGTAACATAAACAAGAATAAATTATATATCATACTTGCAGCTCAGGCTCTTATATTAAATACATACTAATCTCTGACTCTGAAACTGGGCTGCATTGTGTTTTTATTGGGTGCTAATGTGCTGCAGTGATCTCATTTCTCACTGTTGTGGATGGATGTTTTTTAAGTGCAGTGGGTTAGCACTACAAGGATGGCGGAAGCAGAGCGGGGTGATTTGAGGTGAAATGTAAACAGTGCTAGTCAGGAAGGATTAGCATCCCGTGAGCAGCATGGACTTGCAGCGGCACCCAATACTTGTGACAATGGCAGCCTGTTTTTCAGTGGGCTAAAGAGGTTGTGTGTATGTGTACAGATTTTTCTTTCAGTCACAACGCATGAATGTAAATTTTAAAGAAAAATAAATTTCCCACAAGTAGTTGAAAGGCTTTTATTCATGTTTATGTCTCACCTTCCTTTTAGAAATCCCGAGGCGCCGCTGTAGCTTACCTGGTCACTCTACACATCCTCTTCCCGCTTTCCTGTCTACTCTGAACTGTCCTGTGAATACAGGCTACAGAAATTGAAAAGATTTCCGTTGTTTGTAAGCAGTCAGCAATCTCTGTACAAAAATGCTCATATCAATTGCATTTGCATATTACAGTGTATTTCTTGTAGTACTTGTGAGATACTATGAATGGGAAAAGCCAGATGTTGCTTGGACGTCCACTAGATGATGAAATGTTTAATATTTAATTGATATTCAACACTAGTTAACTTGTTTCTGAGAGCTTATAGTGCCAGTGGGAAACTTATTGAAACTGCAGAACGTATTGTGAGAAATGAGTGGCTGTACATTGGCTGTAAAAACTCCAGTGATGAAAGTGGCTGATCTGCAGCCACTTTCAGCTCAATGACTTTAACATGCAAAGAAGATGTACGACTCAACGTGCTACACATTTCAGCAGTATTTAAATTAGTTTGATTGCTCACAAATCTGAATAATTGTTGCTAAATTTGTCACCTGGAACAACTCTCAGTCAGTCATAGACTCTCATTATTGTTTACTGGTTGGTCCACACTGTTGTAAATAATAATTCAAGACTACATATGTAGGGCAAGGTGTCCGGATCATTTGGAAGACTAAAGGATGAGAGTGACATGTAACTCATTTGTCAACCTCATACATGGCTTATCAGTTGAAACATGTAGGTTAGCCTAATATTAGCCACTCAGCATTAATAGTGAATTAAAATGTTCTCAGCACAAAATACTCTTCTTGAACTATATTCAGAGGTTGGTAGAAAACTGCAGGTGAAGGTGATTTTTAAAAAGGACTGGTCAGGACAAATATTAAAGAAGATGCACCTGTGTAAAAGGGGTAAACTTGTGTAGTTAAATTGGTGATCATGTTGATTGATGATGGTGTTGACAGAAATGCACACAATCATAGCGCCATATGATTATTTGGATTATTACAGTAGTGTTTGATAGTGTTATTGACTTTTGTTTTAATTGGGAATTTGTTTTACAAGGAAAAACAAAACAGCAGAGTCGGTCTTGTCTGACCGAGGAGATTCAGTGTGGCCTTGGATTTTGTGCATGTGTGGTTAGCTCTGCCTGACAGTAGGAATTTAAAGAAATAGTTGTCCAAAGTCTTGACAAAATCTGTGGCTTTCCTGTGCTCTTTTATCTGCACTGGTTTGTAGGAATGGATCTAGGGGTGGGGAAGCTGTGGGACTTACATTAATGGCTGCTCTCATTTTGTTCCTGACACTTCTTTTTACCATGTGTTTCCCACCCCCGCAGGTCAGTTAAAGCTGAAAATGAGTGCAGTAGGGGAAAGCCCTCTGGACCCTGCCACGCCAGAGTTACGCAAGAGGAAGGGCTCGCCATGCGACACGTCAGGGCAAAGGTAAGACCGGCTGCATGCCTTTTTTTACAACACTGACAAACATTACACGGATAGAGCCGGAGATACTGTGAATCTTTATTGGTTCATGATCAGCCAAAAGATGAGTAATAAAAACAATTATCAACCATATCAACCTAGCTTTTTTATCAGTAAGCTTATAAACGTCTAAGCTCGTGAAATTATGTTGTAAAATACATGTAAACAAATGATGTTTGCATTAAAATGTGTTAAACCATTAAATTTGAAAAAAATAATGCATTATAAAAACATTAATGCATTTAATCGCACTTTGAATTCCAAGCAAAGGGGAACTTTTGTCAATGCATGACTTCCTGGCATACCGATTACACTGATGCACACAGCTACAAAAATGGAAGAATCAGAAGAAAGTGTGTACCCGATCCGTACCGGAAACCCGATCGGTACCCCGCATGCGCAAATCTTACATCACTTCCTCTCTTTGCCAACATTGCGACATTCAATATATTTGAATGACACGGTTAGCGCCCAGTTAGCTCCTAGCATTTCTCAACAGCTCTGCCTCCTTTTCGACTACCGGGACATTTAAACAATGGATAATCCGTATACAAACAAATTCATGCTAAGTTCCTCCACAGAGAGCGTCCGCCGATTGAACAACAGCGCCGTAAAATAAGAAGAATGGCGCCTAATTACAGACTTAATAATATTGAGTTAGCAATGTGTCACGTGAAGATTCATCAGCCAGATTAAGTGTTTACTGACAATTGACAGTGATAGCGGACGTCATCATCACTATTCCAACAATCCTCTCCTCACAGACAAGCATAAACACACTCGACTATCGCTAAATCAAATTTAACACGCATTTGAAATCACGCTAATTCAGTTTATAATAGGGTTCATTCGCTCGGTCAGCAGGTGGCGGTATCCTCGTACACTGGGGAGTAAACTGCCATTAAACGAACAGAAGAAGAAGAAAACATCTGCACATGCGCGGTACAGATCGGGTAGACCCGATTTGTACGGTCCGACTTTACACATGCGCAGTAAGGATCGGGGAGTCCTGATCCGTAACTATCTTTTTATTTTTCGTTTTTGTCTACATTGTACTGAAATGCTTCATTATTGCAAACATTTTAAGATATACTTATTATTCTTAACATCTTAACAGATACTCTGACCCATAACTATCGTAAAATGCTACGACCGGAAGTAGACACCTTTCGCGCATGCGGGGTACCGATCGGGTAGCGACAGTTAGGACTCATTTAATTTAAATTACATTTTAAAAGACTACCTAGCAGAAGTCTTGATAAAAGCGTGGTTTTGTGCAAACTGTGCAAAAAGGAGTTTGCATACCACCGCAGCACTTCAACCTTACAGTACCATCTAAATGCAAAACATGTTGCAGCGAGCACAGAAACTAGGAGCTGTTAGTGCTAGCAGTCCCAGTTTGGCAATCCAAACTTGATGAAATGACTGGCTTCAGGACCAAAATTACTAAGTCAGCGTCGGACAAACTTACAGATTGTCTCGCAAAATGGATTGCTCTGGACTGTAGACCACTAGCAGTGGTAGAAGATAGGGGTTTAGAAAATGTGCTACAGATTTAGATGAGGAAACCCTGTGTAACAGGGCCCTGAGTTTTTACAGAGCAGAATCCACCATCAGGGAGGCAGACTGCCCGCTGCAGTAGTGGTCCAGTCGAGCAGGGGCCGACCCACAGCTGTCTGTCCTGGCCTGCAAGTATTTGATTAGTTCGGCCACTTCTGTCTCATGTGAGAGACTGTTGCAGACTTGCAGGTCACATAGTAACAAAAAAGAGAGCTGCCTTGAGCTCTGAAAATGTGAACAGGCTAGTTTGTCTAAGTAACTGGCTGAAAGACGGACTGTAAGTAAGAATGGAGTTATTGTGAGTCCAATAGGTTTATTTTTGCACTAAAATGTTTGATGATCACACCGTTTTAGCCTAATGTACAAAATAATGTTGGCTAAGATTATTCAGATTTTAAAGGTGAAGCTGTTCAAATAGCCTTTTATGTTTCTGCCTAATTTTTTTAGAAGAAAAACTGCACTTTATTTTGAAATTTCTATTATTATTTAAAGACAATACCATTTTAAAAAGGTACTAAAAGTACTTAAAATAGCACTTTATTTCTAAGTCTGCCCAATTTGGCCAGGGATATTATTTTTGTTTCTCTGTTTTGCATTTAAATGCAGTTTTTCCCCCTATAAATCAAAAGAGCTTGAGTTTGCAATATTCATGTCCATGTCTATTATTTGTTCTGTCCCCCACTAAAACCTTTTAAAATTAAAAAAAAAATTTCTTGTGCAATTAATCAAGATTAATTAATTATAAAGCCTCTAATTAATTAGATTAATTTTTTTAATCGAGTCCCACCCCTAAAATAAATATAATGGACATATTTAATTCTCAGATTGCCGAATTCTTATAAAAATCATAGATTATCCACATAAGGTAACGCAATCATTGCCTTGGTTGTACATGGCGAGCATGCTTACTGATGACTTGTTTTTGCTCATTTTTGGTCAGCTGGGCTGTCACTGTGGGATTAGGCAACTCCAGATGGGAGAAATATAACGTTTTACTCAAGGCAAAATAGTGTTTTATTCTGCCTCGCTTTGTTTATATTCGTGGACATAAAATGTTATGTGTTTTTTTTGTAGTGTGCTTTAAAAGAAAGTGTATTTTTGTGTCTGCAGCACATATGTTGTCCAGACTCATCAGTGAGGATACGTGACTATAGTCAGGAAATAGTTTTTAGACATTACTAACTGTTGTATTATAACCCGACCAACCTTTACTAATGCAAAGCTATTTTTAATGTGTAACTGTAACCAAGTAAAGTATTTTTAATTAGTAAGATATTAAAAATAATATAAATCATGGCTGAAAATATGATGTCAGCAACAAAACGATTTGCTTCACAATCAGTCTCTCTAACTTTTAATGTGGAGGTTGGAGGTTTCTTGCTTTTTAAAAGTATAACATATTAATTTTGTGAAATTAACACCAAATTGGTACATGTGATGGAAAATCATGTTACGGGACATACCAATAGTTTGGTGAAATTTGTGTTCAAGAGCATGAAGCATGAGGATTTCATGAACTAACTTTGAGGTTGCTTAGTTTTTGGAGGCAGTTTGCTAGGGATGAATGTCTATTCCCCAACCAAGTGGTTACTGGAGATTCGTGGTAGAGATGGCACGATACCACTTTTTTATGTCCAATACGATATCATAAATTTGGATATCTGCCGATACCGATACGAATCCGATATAGTTCATTTTATAATCAACAAAACTGTTTGTTTTTTAAATATCTTGCTGCATTTTGTATGAGTTCATACTCAAGTTTTAAAAAAACAAACACTAAAGCTATTCTGTTATTCCTGTATGCAAAAAATACACTACACCCAAAATATTTCATAGTTCAGCAATACTGATCAATCTAATTTACTTAAACCTACACCATCCAACCTATTCTGGTATTCTAAACAGTACTTAGCAGAAATATTAAACAACCTTACTAATAGGGTTGCAAACTCCCAGCAAAAGCAAAAGGAAACCACCCCCCACCCTCCGCCTGATAATGCTTAATCGGCGCAATCTACTTTAATTTAATGCACGTGTAAAACAAATGCACAGAAATCAATTATTTTTCTACATATTTAAATACATTCAACATCTTTCTTCAACAGAATTACAGACTGCACAGATGGTTACCAAAGGAAAAAGTGCTGTAGCTTACCAGGGTACATATTAGAGTTAATAGTTCCTTTATACAATAATAGATTTCTATACATTTTACATCAGATGAAAACTTTGGTTGTAAGATTCAGATAATTATTTATTAAAAGCTAGACATGACAATTAGAAAGAAAAGTATTTCTTTGTGCCCCCCTTTCCCTATTAATGCCCTACCTGGCCCCCCTAGCAAAACTTTGCCAGATCCGCCCCTGCACAGTTACCAGCTGTCAGCTACATAGAAAAGGATCCTGGTGTAGAAAGTAATAAATTCTAACAACAGCTTATCAAGCTTAAACATGCTGCTGTTGTTTATCTGCTGGTTTCCTATTTCTGGTGCAAAGTGGGCGATAAACAAACAAGAGAGACGGGAGTTGTGACAGAAAAGCCGATCAGCTGATCATTGACCAGTTTCATGATTGAAGTAGCAGCAGGAGAGTGAGGGGGAGAGAAGAAGAGGCAGTCACTGCATGTATTGGTTGTTAAGCTTGACGTGGGAATGCTTTACAAACATTCAGAGATGAACTTACACACTTGCTTTACTTCTCTGGGATACCTTTCTCGGAGATGAAATGCCGGTTTCGTAGCGAGGCTCCAACTGCTCAACCAGACCACCGACAGGTCTCGCACGCCACAGCCGCTCTATCACGTGACGCATGCTGCTCCGACGTGCTAAGGTTATGAGCTGAGTTACGCCATGTCGCAAGTTTTGTTAAATGATTTTATGATATTTAATGGATCGGATTACATTTTTTATTTCTCTTCGATATCCGATCCAGTAATTTAGGTCAGTATTGGACCGATGCGTAATATCGGATCGGTCCATCTCTAATTCGTGGTAATCAGTGAAATTCGTATTGCAGACAACTTGGTGTGGTCCACCAAACTCCAGTAACTGGAGCAATCTGCTAGCAACCAAAGCGAGCACAAGAAGGTTTTCGGTGCAGCGCTATGTTTGTGACCAGTTTCACCTAGTATCATCCAAGTGGTTAAGGAACCCACATTTGTCACTAACAACTGGAGGTTGCCAGGGGATCACCAACCGGTCTCTAGTGTGATTGCGGTGTCAGTGATTAAACATCGGCAACAAAAAGTGAAATAACATCCCACAGACAGCCTGTCAAGTGCTGACTTCCCTGTGCCAAATATTTTGTTGTTTTAATTTATTTATCACAATTATTATTTATTTGTTAGTGATATTAAAGTGATTTATGTCTATATACTCCCGAAGGAAAAACAAATCACTATAAAGATATAAATGTAAAAAACAATATACATGTATATTTGTATATGTATATACCAAGATACCAAGTTATATACCAAACATTTTTGCTACTCCAAACAAAGTAAATTTGAACAAAAAGTCCTAATTAAATAGAAGTAATTAGAAACCTGAGATAAAGTTTAAAGTATAGATTTGACTTTAGGTCAGTATAAGTTTAAGTGGGGCGTGTAGGAGTGAAAGTTCTCCATGTACTGTATGTGTAAATCTATAAGGCCGATAGGTGATGTAACAGCCCAGCTAGCATTTCTCCAGCAGCTACACTCATCCACTTACCCGCTCATTTCACACAGCAGCGTCCTCCCCCTCCTCACCCTTCCCTCGGTCACCACGCCTGTGTTTTCTGGCTGGCCAATGCACTGACCTACTTTTGCTGTTGTCGTTTCACATACGCACGGTCACATATACGCTCTTCTTGCTGCCACATACCTTGCTGTTTCTCGTCCGTTAGAAATGAAATCACTGGAACTCAAGAATAAATTTAAACACCAGGCTGCGCAAAAGGTTAAAAGAGAAGAATCTTAATTTATTTTTTTTCTTTTGATTTTTGTCCAATTTCAATATTATAGAAAAATGCCACAGGTGGATAAAAAGCCAATGCAGGAAAAAAGAGGATCATGAATTTATTTTCACAGTTTAATCTATAACCATTTACTTAAATTTAACTGGCTGTTGTTTTGTTTTTTTTGTTTTGTTTCTAAAAAAACAATCTTTTTTTTATAAGTAAGCAGTGTTAAAAAGTATAAATAAATCAATTTGATTGCAAAAAAGCAACACCATGGTAAAATGGATTACAAATATATTAACACTGAAACCAAAGGTCAGAGCTGAAAGCATGATTCAGATTCGATTTAAGCTAATTTTATTTTAATCTGCATTAATTGAAAATTACAAAAATGTCAAATGTCGTATTTACAAGGGCTTAAATAGCAACAGCATTTTTTTTAACTGAGGGAGGAAAAACATTAAAAATATAATAATCACAAGGTCTAAAATCACCTTAAAAGTTGTAAATGCCAGCATTGAATGTAGATGTATGTATTGATGTATGTTTCTTTGGCATCAACAGCAATAAAGCAGAGGTACAAGATGCTTTACAAAATGTACAAAATAGTTTAAATAGCAACATTCAAATAACTTGTGTAACACTTTCTATCCTAACTCTTTCATACAACTTTATCACAAACAAAAAATAAACAAAACTTAGTCTACTTTATTTATTCAATAATGCTGCTATCAATAAAATGTGATTTGTGCTTTAAATATATCACCAGCCTTCCAACAGTCTAATTTGTGCTCCGTTAAAGATCATGTGTTTCTCTTTCATTGCAATCTACGTTACTCTGCTGGATCTCCTGTGTAATGTGTCTGAGCACATTGTGTTGGGTCCAACCAGCTTTCTGTTTGTTTCTTTGTCTCTATTGCTGTCAGTCACAACCAACGGTTCGAGTCACTCATTATTGTGTAATAACTGCATATTTAGCCTACAGGGACAATTATAGTTTTCTCTTCTGCTTCTGCTCCTGGAGGGGTGCTGATAGTTGCTTGTACATCATGGGTGATTTTGTTTAAAGAACCTGTGTGTTCTCATATGTATCCATTAATCCATCAGTAATTGATTTTTTTCTTCTTCTCTTGTCATAATCTTTAAAAAAAAAATTGCCAATACTTTTTGCTGCCATGTACACATTTAAAAAAAAGTCTGCATTTTAAAAAGCGATGATGATGATGATAATAATAATAATAATAACAACAACAACAACAACAACAACAACAACAATAATCACATCTTCTTAAAGTTTTTTAAAGCTCTTCATGACATCTTTAAACTTTTATATTCACAACGAGGTAAATGTTGACCACTGACATCAACAGAAAGTTAGGCTAGTAATACTATGGCTGACACAAAGTTCATCCTTATTGATTACATTACTAAACATGGTGATATAGTAATGCCTTATTACTAAAGTGTTCTAAAGTTTTCCTTATATACTTGGCCATATTGATTAGTTTAGGACAATGTACTTCAAGTACAGTGTAATTTAAATGTAACTTTTGCCGAGCAGAAACAGTGAATTGGTTATGAGCTGAGTTACGCCATGTCGCAAGTTTTGTTAAATGATTTTGTGATATTTAATGGATCTGATTACATTTTTTATTTCTCTTCGATATCCGATCCAGTAATTTAGGTCAGTATTGGACCGATGCGTAATATCGGATCGGTCCATCTCTAATTCGTGGTAATCAGTGAAATTCGTATTGCAGACAACTTGGTGTGGTCCACCAAACTCCAGTAACTGGAGCAATCTGCTAGCAACCAAAGCGAGCACAAGAAGGTTTTCGGTGCAGCGCTATGTTTGTGACCAGTTTCACCTAGTAACATCCAAGTGGTTAAGGAACCCACATTTGTCACTAACAACTGGAGGTTGCCAGGGGATCACCAACCGGTCTCTAGTGTGATTGCGGTGTCAGTGATTAAACATCGGCAACAAAAAGTGAAATAACATCCCACAGACAGCCTGTCAAGTGCTGACTTCCCTGTGCCAAATATTTTGTTGTTTTAATTTATTTATCACAATTATTATTTATTTGTTAGTGATATTAAAGTGATTTATGTCTATATACTCCCGAAGGAAAAACAAATCACTATAAAGATATAAATGTAAAAAACAATATACATGTATATTTGTATATGTATATACCAAGATACCAAGTTATATACCAAACATTTTTGCTACTCCAAACAAAGTAAATTTGAACAAAAAGTCCTAATTAAATAGAAGTCATTAGAAACCTGAGATAAAGTTTAAAGTATAGATTTGACTTTAGGTCAGTATAAGTTTAAGTGGGGCGTGTAGGAGTGAAAGTTCTCCATGTACTGTATGTGTAAATCTATAAGGCCGATAGGTGATGTAACAGCCCAGCTAGCATTTCTCCAGCAGCTACACTCATCCACTTACCCGCTCATTTCACACAGCAGCGTCCTCCCCCTCCTCACCCTTCCCTCGGTCACCACGCCTGTGTTTTCTGGCTGGCCAATGCACTGACCTACTTTTGCTGTTGTCGTTTCACATACGCACGGTCACATATACGCTCTTCTTGCTGCCACATACCTTGCTGTTTCTCGTCCGTTAGAAATGAAATCACTGGAACTCAAGAATAAATTTAAACACCAGGCTGCGCAAAAGGTTAAAAGAGAAGAATCTTAATTTATTTTTTTTCTTTTGATTTTTGTCCAATTTCAATATTATAGAAAAATGCCACAGGTGGATAAAAAGCCAATGCAGGAAAAAAGAGGATCATGAATTTATTTTCACAGTTTAATCCATAACCATTTACTTAAATTTAACTGGCTGTTGTTTTGTTTTTTTTGTTTTGTTTTTAAAAAAACAATCTTTTTTTTATAAGTAAGCAGTGTTAAAAAGTATAAATAAATCAGTTTGATTGCAAAAAAGCAACACCATGGTAAAATGGATTACAAATATATTAACACTGAAACCAAAGGTCAGAGCTGAAAGCATGATTCAGATTCGATTTAAGCTAATTTTATTTTAATCTGCATTAATTGAAAATTACAAAAATGTCAAATGTCGTATTTACAAGGGCTTAAATAGCAACAGCATTTTTTTTAACTGAGGGAGGAAAAACATTAAAAATATAATAATCACAAGGTCTAAAATCACCTTAAAAGTTGTAAATGCCAGCATTGAATGTAGATGTATGTATTGATGTATGTTTCTTTGGCATCAACAGCAATAAAGCAGAGGTACGAGATGCTTTAACTCTTTCATACAACTTTATCACAAACAAAAAATAAACAAAACTTAGTCTACTTTATTTATTCAATAATGCTGCTATCAATAAAATGTGATTTGTGCTTTAAATATATCACCAGCCTTCCAACAGTCTAATTTGTGCTCCGTTAAAGATCATGTGTTTCTCTTTCATTGCAATCTACGTTACTCTGCTGGATCTCCTGTGTAATGTGTCTGAGCACATTGTGTTGGGTCCAACCAGCTTTCTGTTTGTTTCTTTGTCTCTATTGCTGTCAGTCACAACCAAGGGTTCGAGTCACTCATTATTGTGTAATAACTGCATATTTAGCCTACAGGGACAATTATAGTTTTCTCTTCTGCTTCTGCTCCTGGAGGGGTGCTGATAGTTGCTTGTACATCATGGGTGATTTTGTTTAAAGAACCTGTGTGTTCTCATATGTATCCATTAATCCATCAGTAATTGATTTTTTTTTCTTCTCTTGTCATAATCTTTAAAAAAAAAATTGCCAATACTTTTTGCTGCCATGTACACATTTAAAAAAAAGTCTGCATTTTAAAAAGCGATGATGATGATAATAATAATAATAATAATAACAACAACAACAACAACAACAACAACAATCACATCTTCTTAAAGTTTTTTAAAGCTCTTCATGACATCTTTAAACTTTTATATTCACAACGAGGTAAATGTTGACCACTGACATCAACAGAAAGTTAGGCTAGTAATACTATGGCTGACACAAAGTTCATCCTTATTGATTACATTACTAAACATGGTGATATAGTAATGCCTTATTACTAAAGTGTTCTAAAGTTTTCCTTATATACTTGGCCATATTGATTAGTTTAGGACAATGTACTTCAAGTACAGTGTAATTTAAATGTAACTTTTGCCGAGCAGAAACAGTGAATTGATTAATTTTTAACATGTCAGGTTTTGCTGCTTTTCTTTCTCACTTTAAAGTAAATGTCACGGCTTTCATGGTTAAAAATGTCAAAATCAAAACAAATATAGTTTCATTAGTGCTAGAGAATCAGTTTTCTGATGTTTTTAAAACCAGATAAGTACCAAAAAAATCTCCCAGAAAAGTAGTACTGATTTAAAAACAGCTGTTTTAATGTGAACTTCGCTTTGAGTCTTTGTCGGGTCTGTTTCTGCAGTGCGGAGAAGCGGAGACGGGAGCTGGAGTGCCGCTACATCGAGGAGCTGGCGGAGCTGTTGTCATCCAACATGGGCGACATTGCCAGTCTCAGCGTTAAGCCCGAAAAGTGCCACATCCTCAAGAGCACTGTGGACCAAATCCAGCAGATCAAACGGCGTGAGCAGGGTGAGGAAAAACGTTTTCTGTACAGTGTCTCCACAATTTCTGTCAAATATTATGCTCTTTAATTTTCTTTATAATTTTCTGTGTAACTATAATGTAAACCAAAAAATCATAAAACATTTTATGTAAATGTTTAAACAAGGTTTGCAGGAGTAAACCAGAGTATGCAAAAAATAAACCTCCACATCTGTAAGAGTTGTCACCTCAAGTTTTCAGTTAAAGCATACATTCTTATCCTAGCTCGACAGATGTGGGGAGGAAAGCCTTGGCTGTCTTTGTGAGGCCACTCATTGACATCGGTGCATTCCTAAGACTTAAGTTTAACCATCACAAAATATCTGATAAACTTTCACCTTCTCCCTGACCTGAACCGGTTTTGTAACTTTAACTGTAAAACCAAGCTTTTACCCTCAAACAGGGATTTGAAAGCTTGTCAAAGGAGTTTAGAAAATGTAACCACTCTGGTGGTCTAAAGCTAACTTTTTTCAAATAATATGATTTTTTTTTTCTTTGGTTTCCAGTAGTCTGTCTGCTCTGTGCAGCCACACACATGTAGAGTGCTCTTTATTTCAAAACAGTAACTGTATGATAATAAATTGTAGCCGTACAAAACAACCTTTTTCATTCCATCCATGAACATGTGCTACACTTGTTAGAATAACACGGTAAAACTGTGATATTTACCTCAGTGTTTATTGTGCTATGAATATCGCTGAGACTCAAAATGGGCTTTTTGGTAGGCACCAAATATCTCTGTTGGCATTAAAACCCCTTTTTTCATAGCATAGCAAACGTTGTGTACGTGTTTTTAATAGTGCTGTCATCTCGTCATTTAATCTCGTTAAAATGACCGCATTACCGTGGCAAATCTCCGTTAGCGAGTTACCGCGGATCGCCCCGTGCGTGGTTCTGCACGGCGTCAACGTGTTAACATGTTGACGCCGTGCAGAATCACTCATTATGACGTTATGGCCTTAATAATTTAAACGAAATTAACACTGACAGCACTAGTTTTTAAAAATAGGCTTTATACTTAAAAAAACAACAACAACTGTATTGCAAAATATTTAATGTCTCTGTTGTTCTCTCCCCCCGGGCAGAAAAAGCAGCCCTCCTTTCTCCAGATGATGAGGTGCAGAAGTGCGACATCTCCTCCAGTAGCCAGGGACTGGTGGAGAAAGAGGCGTTGGGGCCCATGCTGCTAGAGGTAAAACAATACATAGGAAATCCTGGTTTGTGTGCCTAACATGTTGTTTACTCCTAACTAATACACACGTTCAGAAAATCAGATTTAGTTTTCCCTCTCTCTGTTCTTCCCGTTAAGGCGCTTGATGGGTTTTTCTTCGTTGTCAACCGGGAGGGGCGCATCGTCTTTGTTTCTGAGAACGTGACGAGTTACCTTGGATACACCCAGGAGGAGCTCATGGCCTCCAGCGTCTACAGCATCCTCCACGTGGGAGACCACAACGAGTTTGTTCGTAATCTGCTGCCTAAAAGCCTCGGTGAGTGAGCAGAATCGATTTTAAATGCAGCGACTGCGTTTGCAGCCAGCGACTGCAATGTTTTTGAGGGATATTTAATAATCACTTTTTCAGCATTTTTAAATTTCACCATTTCCATGCCAATGAAACCCATTAAGGAGGCAATAAAACTCACTGTTAAAAAAGCAGAAGAATCTGTACACGGCACTCAAATCCAAATGATTAAGTTGCTTTATTAAAAGAAGATTTTGTAGCTAAGGCAAATTTAAAGAGCTGTGAGGAGAGGTAGGAGGATGAACTGTGTAAATTTTAAATGAACAGAGTTTTAGTGCTTCTCACAAAGCTGCAAATTATGTTAAGGGAGGAAAGTGTGTAGAGGCGGCACATGCGTGGGTGAAGAGTATTGAAACATAGACTTTCTATTCTGTGACAGTGTATTTTTTTTCTTTTGTGTGTGTGTGTTTAGCTCCAACCTTGAAGAGATTAGAATGGAAACGTAGGGGCCAGATGAGGGGGATTTAAGGACAAAAGATAACAGAGTGCACTAGGCAACAAGGTTGAATTGTTGTATTTTCCATTGGTCTTGTAATTCGGCACCAGGCACTCCAGTACTTCTTTTTTTCTACTCAGAAACAGATTTTAAAGAAAAATAAACTCACAGAGACACTTAGCAGATGGATTTTTACCATCTTAGGTTGGTTGTCAACATTTAGCTTATTCTTAAATCCTTTAGTGCTTCTACTTTGTGTTGCTTAACAAGGATTTGCAGCCCTTTGTAAATTAATATAAATTTTGATATTGTATTTAAAATTGTTATTTACTAAATGAACCCAGAACAGTAAAATGGAAGGAGAGAAGAACAGATTAGGCAGCAGAACAAAATGCTTTTGTGCTTTTTAAATCTTTGCAAAGTTACAAAAATTGCTTCAAAGCAGTTATCCTCTCCCACAAACACTGGCCCTGAATTGGCTGCACCTTGTTTCCTTTCTGTAACTTATCTACCTCACTGTGTATCAAATGTAACAACTAGTTCAGGATTCAAACAAATAATCAGTTTATTTAAAGCTGTGAAAAGATTTGTGCTCTTCCAGCTTCATTGGTTTGTGGTTTTAAACTCATGAAGATATGTTACTATGAAAGGCAAGTTTTTACCTTACGTAGTAACGGCATGCAGTATGCAAAAAAATAGAGCATTCCTTGTGCATGGAGAAAGCACATTAATAGTTAATTTTATTGCAGTTTCCATGCACTTCCAGCATCTGAGGAACTGAAAACCCAGCGCCTCTACAATGCTAGGAAAATCCTCAGTTTTAGCCTCAGTGCTACATTTGCTTCGAATTTTATCCATTTTATTTTGTGGGTTTTTTGGTTTGTTTATTTTGTTTTGTTTTTGTAGTTTGTGTCCCCCCTCACAGTCTAAAGTAATGCTTATTTGTCTGTTAACTGATTATAAAATTTCCCAGAAATGTGTGAAATATCTCTGCCGTGTCTTCATCCACTAACCCCCAATCAGTCGCCGCCTCTCCCCAAGTCTGGTTCTGCTGGAGGTTTCTTCCTGTTAAAAGAGAGTTTTTGAATGTGAAAGTGAGTGAGAGGTGTTTGGTTAGAGCTGTGATGAACTGGTGTTCCCTCTCTCACCGGGTGACTGCTGGTATAGACTAAGTTAAGCAGTTACGTAGTATATAATTATTAAACACGTTAAAAAGTACTAGGCAAATGTTTTAACTTGATACTGTTTCACCGGTTCCGCTGACATCTTTCCATTTGTGTCCACTAATTACAAATTCCACTAAGCATTCCTTTCACCGTGTGAATCATGTTTGGGTGATTTGGTGCTCTCTCTGTGTGTTATAGACTGTAAATTGGAAAATAAATTCCTCGCTTTCCCCTCTCCCTCTCTCCCACTCTCTCTCATCGACCACGATTAGTGCCGAGATGCGCAGAGGCCAGCACAGCTCTGCTGTTCCATCTGTGCCTCACAATTAGGATTATAGCAGATTGATAGCCCTGCTTTAATTGAGTGCAACATTAAATTATGTCCCAACCCCCTGGTGCTGTATGAAGCTGCTGGGGTTAAGAGTCTTTCTGCACGAAAGCCTCAGTAGCAAAATCTTCTTCTTGATTCACACAAGTGTGACGGAAACAAACCTCCATAGTTCTTAGTTATGAACTTGTAAATGAGTAAAATATGATGCTGATATTAAGATCAGACATTCTCATCTAAGCTGATGTCTTTTTGTCCTTTCACCATAAATCTCATTAAAGGAGTGATATTTGTGTAAGAAAGAATGAATGCATAGATGCAAAAGTCTTTTCTTGTCTTTCAAATGTGTGCAGCAGATTTGGATTTGCAAATGCCCTATTGTCTAATTTTTAAAATGTGTGCAAAACGCATCAAAGCGTCCCACTGTCAGCATTTATTTTGCTGCACTTTGTGCAAATCAGACGAGCATTTGCATCTCTAGTTCTAGTGCTAAATTAAAAAAGGATGGCGTTCCTGAGGGTGATTTGTACCAGGTTTAGTAAAGAGATTTTATCATGAAGTGGTGGAAATGATGGGACTTTGTTTATTTTCTCTTTCCTCATCAATATTTAACTTTCTCTTTGTTGTAGTAAATGGTGTCCCGTGGCCACAAGAAGCTGGGCGCAGGAACAGCCACGCCTTTAACTGTCGCATGCTGAAGAGACCACCAGACGAGGTGGATTCGGAGAACCTGGAGGCCCGGCAGCAGTATGAGATCATGCAGTGTTTCACCGTGTCCCAGCTACGGACCATGCAGGAGGAGGGAGATGGTACATACATACATATTACAACACAGCCATGAACCATTTCCTACACTGAATCACTAGATTGTAGTTTTTAAAGCCAATATCAATAGGCACTCATCAGAGTATAGCCTTACGATGATCATGGTTTGAACTGACTCAGTGTTAACAGCTGAATATAAATCTATTTAGGTATTGCACCAATGTGTGCATTCTGCACCATTCTTTGAAGAAAAAATATCTTGAAGTTGCTCACCAGACTGGCTGGTATCAGTTTGCATGTTTAGGAATTGTTATATAAGACAGCTGAACAAGGGTGTCAAATTCAGGGCCGCACAGAGGAATAAGAATCACTTTCTTCTTCACATATGCCTACAAGTATTACCAAGCCTGTTTTACAGGCCTGAACATGACAGCTCAATAGCCATATAGGAAGTCAGGCTGGCTTCAGATTTGCCCCAGGTGGGATTTTGCTTTGACTTTGGCTCATGTGATATAGAACATACAGCAGCGGGCCTGCTATTATTACATGTAACATCCTAATATCCTCCTGCTGTTCCCATGACTTTCCATGATCCTTGCCTTTAGCCTCGGCTGAGGTTTTACTGTTCTTGTCAGCACAGAGTTGTGGCTCTCACCACATTGTTCACCTATGACACAGTTCTTTGAGCATTTTGTATTTCCTTCTTAGCACATCTGTGTTAATCTGAAACGGCCTTTAAATGAAACTTATTACGCTTTTCTTTATTATACTTTCCTCATTTCCTGTTACGCATGTACTTGTACAGCAGTTTATGAGTTATTGTATTTATCCTTTCTTAGTGAGCTTCTTCACCTTTATAATCTGTTTAAGTTACATTAAAGGTTGGTGGTGTTTTGGATGCTGTAACACAGGGATGTATCTTATCTTACGAATGGATGATGGAGGAACAGCATACTGGAAGAACGCTTGCTTCAAGGAAGAGGAGCTGAAACGTCACAAAATTCCAGTAAAGGATAAATAAGGATTTTTTAAAAATGTGAATCACGTAAAGCTGTTATAGTAGCAGAGTGTCTTTCTATCTATGGGTTTCCAGTGCACTCAGAGTTAAAAAAAAAAAAAAAGACAAAGAATAGTTTTAGATATGAAGTTTTAATTAGTTATTTTTTTAAAACTCTATTAGTAGTGTTTCTCTTAGGTGAGGGAAGCATGTTTTCGCTTATTGAAACTTGTTTATCTGTTTCTCCCGAATCATGAAAATGTTCTTGGCTATGTCAGGAATCAATCCAATTTAAGAAAATAATGGATTTGGCTTACACAGAAGGTGATCATTGTTGATGGATAAATACTTCTGCAGTTATTTTATGACTTTTTGCTGTTGATGCTGCCACCAAAACCTTTCACTCGCTGGTTAATTGGACTGCCATCAGATTGTTGGGTGATGTTTTTAATGTTCTTTGGAGCCGCTGGCGCAGTAGCCTTGATGAACTGTGTGATTTTTCTTTTTTCCTGCATTGCAGACTCATTGGGCTGTTTGTTCTGTCTGCTTTTTAGTCACTTTGATAAGAGCTGGCCTTGTGGATTGGAGGACTCTCTTCTTGTGTGTGGAATCTGGTTTAGTGGCTCCTACTTCATTGTTTGACATGTTTCTATAGAAAATTGGCAAGAAAATGTTATTTTTGTGTTCCAGCAAGCTGTTGTTTCGTCCGTTTTGTAGTTCATTCATTGAACTTTTAAATATAAGTGTTTTTGTGTTATTTATATTTGTTGTATTTGCTGCCAAACGTCTTGAAAGAAACTGTTTCCAAACAGCTGAACTGGTTTTGCTTCTTTTGTTGACCAGAGTTTATCTTTCTGTCATCTTGACTTAAATTAAGCTAAACTGGGGGAGTGAGTTTGGGCTTTAAGAGATGTGTGATACACTGTGAACGAGAGGGATGTTCTAGATTTATGGTGCAAGACAAAACAAGACCACCATTGTGGGGCAAAAAAATGCAGCACAATAAATGTTGCAAGCTGTTATTGTAATTGAATAGTGGTTGCAAGAAGGAGGATGTGTAGTTGAAGGTCTTTGATATTCACTACTTGGATTTAACAAATATCTTTTAATAATACAGCGCAGGTATAGGGCGGGAATTTGGTCCCCGCTCTCCTGTCTCACAGTTCATACTTTTATTGCTATTTTTCAGACTGTTTTTTGGATTGAATTCTTCATATATTTCAAGAATATCCAAAATCCACTGTAAAAAAGAATCTGTTGTATTTAAGAAAATTGTATTTAAGGTTTCCAAAGACAGCGATTCGTGTTAAGTAATAAGAATATGGACTGTATGCTCCCAAGTAATGGATATTTCTACTGCTATAGAGTTATTAATTATATTTCAGCTGATAACAACCGTGTTCAGTTGTTATCACCATATTAAGTAATAATATAACTGATGATCTTCTCTTCTGTGTTATATCAGTCTTGCAGGTGATAAACATTTAAAACTAGTTTAATGAAATCCTGAAAAACCTTAAAAGTATTCAGCAATTTGTTGTCTTGACACAAAAGGGGGTGAATCTGTGCATCCCTTAGTCTTTAAATTCATTTATATCACCTCCATTCTTCAGCTGTTGTGAATTTTTTCTTTCTTTTATTGACTGCAACAAACATTTACATAAACCTCGCTCCTTGTGTCCTCTTTAGACCTGCAGAGCTGCCTGATATGCATTGCCTGCCGGATGCCACGAACCCAGCCTGTCAGCACGGAGTCTTTTATCACAAAGCAGGATCCCACAGGTAAAAGGAAATAAAAATCTCATCGTCTACACCCATGGTTCTCAAACTCTTACCTGTGAGGCTTTGGGGCCCTTTGTAGCACCGCCTGTGAGGTCAGCATTTATTTTATTCAACCACAGTTCATACCACGCTGTGATATATCAGCACAGAACAAGACTTAGTAAGCAACTCTCTTCAGTTTAAACATTTCCCGTTCAAGACATTAAAGGAACTAAACCTTTATAGCACAAAGAAGAATAAGGGGGGTGTCAAGAATTGAGCAGATACCTCACGTGTTCTTAAAAAGGCTGTAAATGAGTGTAAAAATCCAAATACTAACATATATATCCATCCTTTAAATTCTCATCTGCATCCCTCAATAGTATGTTCACTCCCTTACCTCGCGTTCAGTCACTAAAACTCAAACACATGTACAAAATTTGCTTTACTGTATTATTAGAATGAATTTATATCCCACCCAGACGAAAGCCTAAAATCTTGAAAAATTACAGCAACAATGAGGCTTAAAGATCATTTTAGAAAGTATTCGGAGATTTTCCTTTTTTTTTTTTTTAAATTCGTTTCTCAAAGGTAACAGTGTGAACCCTGAAAGTGTGAAGTCTGCTGCAGTTGTTGAAATCGGTGCAGGCTGATCTTTTGTTTGTGTGTGTGTGGTGTTTTAATCCAGGGAAGATCATCTCCATAGAAACTAGTGCTTTGCGAGCGACAGGCAGGCCTGGATGGGAGGACCTGGTCAGGAAATGTATCTATGCTTTCTTTCAGCCGCAGGGCAAAGAGCCCTCCCACGCCAAGAAGCTTTTGCATGAGGGTGAGTAGCTACTATTGATTTTTTTTTCTCTTCTCTCTCTCTCTCCCCCCTTTTGCCTCCACTCTCAGAAATTATTGACACGCTCACTGCCGGCTCTGTCATGGCTGCAGGAGTTTCTGCAACATGTCAATGGCACTATAGTGAACTGAGTAGAATACTAAATATTAAAAACTTTTCAAACTAACTTGGATCCACCTACATCGAGAGAGGATGTTTATGTAGATTTATGGAGGTGACAACTTCGCTCTAGGCTTGTAACCAGTAATGAATGAGGTTGATTGATTAGTCTGTAAGGTTCCTGCAGCCCTGCAAATTATTATTCTTATTTATTTATTTTTTACCAAGCAATAATTACACACTTAACTTACTAAAAGATAAGGAACTAAAAGAAGTCGTCACACTTCAGAAGTTAGTTATACATCGACTGACTTGGCTTAATTTCAGCTCGGCTGCTAACAGAAAAGTGACACATTCCTGAGACACTGCTCCTCCACATCAAAAGAAACCAGTTGAAGTGGTTCATGTATCTGAATTAGAGAACTCCTCTGTGAGACTTCAAGCTTATCAGAAATGGATGCGGTAAATCTAAAGCACGTTTAAGCAGCAGGCTAAAGCCGAGGTGGAGCATCATCTGTCACCTCGTCTTATAACACAGATGTCTGCCTCAGAATGACCTTTTTAGGCCTAAATCCTTTATTTCTCTTTCATTCTCAACAGTGATGACACATGGGACCGCAATCAGCCCGCTGTACCATTTCACTCTGAGTGATGGCACTCCGCTTAGTGCTCAGACCCGCTGCAAGTTCTGCTGCCCCCCCAACCCTGATGTACAGCCCTTCATTATGGGCATTCACACTATTGACAGGTACTGTGACTGAACACACACACACACACACACACACACACACACACACACACACACACACACACACACACACACACACACACACAGGAGATGACTGCAACTGAGCCTAATCTTATTTATTAGTGGATAAAGTGATGTTTGACAACCACATGTAAAAGGTCAAAGATTTTAAAACTTTGTACTTCCATCGTCAGAATTAATTATCCAGTTTCAGAAGTTAGCCTTAGTGTAGATGTTATGATAGTAATTTACTTCACTTTGTGTCAGTAACAAGTGGTATCTCAGAGTAAAATGAATTTTCATCCACTGAAGTGTGCACAGCATGCACCTGCAGAGTCCCATGCATGTTAGTTTCCCAGTTATGGTCTTTTTGGGGGATGTTGCAGATGATGCTGGTATTTTCAAGGATTTTAAAAATGCTCTGACTTTCTCTGAAGTTCTACCAGCTGCGTTAAAGTGTAATTAAACTGCTTTTATGGTAAAATGGGTCAGTGATACTTTTCAGATGAATGTGCGCCTTACACAGTAATTTGATCATTTATGGCAGACTCATTGAATGTGCCGAAGAACTGAGAGAGTAACTTGCCACAGCCATAAGGTGCTGGGATATCTTGAAAAGTGCTTGAATTCAAGGAAAAGTGTGGAAACCCAGTAAGGTTGTTGTTTTGGCTTGTTGTAACTGAATTCTTCAGAATTTCCTTTTCTCACTAGAGTTTATTGATTATTCTAGTTTATTTTATTATAATTTTTTGTTCCTCATATTTAATTGATATTGTCTTAATTAGATTAGATGAAACTTTACTAATCCCTCGGGTGGGTTCCTCTGGGAATTTCAGTAATGTACTGATTGGCCATTTTATTACATTTTATTTGATGTTTTCTCTTCCATGCAAGGTGCAGTTTGACTTATTGATTGTTAACAGAAGTTTTTTAATCATCAGCAAACAAAAAGTGCTACGACAAGTGTTCTGATATGGATTTTCATTCTTAAAGCTTGTAATGGAGATAATGAATGTTTAATGTTTTTTTCACTTTATTGATTACGGGGAGAATTTAAAGAGCAGCAGACAGAGAAGCCTGGATGACGCTTGAAGCCTGGATAAGGCAGACACTGATAGAAAATGTGGTGTTTGTGGACGTGATATAAAGATGTGGTTGACATCTTTAATTTTCCTTTGTTTTTTCTTTTCCCAGGGAACACAACACTGCTAGCTCTCAGGAAAACACTAACCCCAGCCTTCCACCAACCCTCAGCGGTATCGCCCAAATTCCCTCCCGCTCCCCTTCCCTCCCCCCCAGCAGTAATTCAACCCAAGGCTCAAGTCTCGCCACCGCGGGCCTTCACACCAACAACAGCAATGCCTCTTCCCACGGACATAATCCAGCCACGCCGACAGGCTACCTGACACCCAATCGGACGAATTGTCCCCAGCAGGTCAACAGCCCCTCTCCTTTGAGCAGCCCACTTACAGCAACCCCTACCTCTTTTATGTCGCCCAGGATGCCACGGGCCAGTCCTGGGTTAGGTGGGAGCCCTCGGGTACCAGGGAACCCCTTCTCTCCCTCCACACCTGGCCTCCATTCCCCAGCTGGGGCTCTAAGCAGTGGAGGAAGCCTCAACAGGCAGCAGTCTAGTGGTGATGGCAACAGTAGCGCAAGCGGTGGGTCAACAGGGTCTTTCTCCCTGTCCTCTCCGGTCCTTCAGAGACAAGCCAGTACACCCACCGGCTCCTCTATTCGACCTCCGTCAACAAAACCCTCAGATGGAGGTGAAGAAGGGGGAGAGGACTCTGTTAAAGTCCCCCTTTCTTCTGCCTCACAGCTGGGTAACCCCAGACTCAATCAGCTTCTGGATAGCAATGGGACAGGAGCTGACTCTAACAACAACAGCAACAGCATCCACTGCACCTCCTCACCTCATCCACCTAACCCTGCTCCTGCCCCTCAGTGCCCTGCCTCCCACAGCAGTCTCACTGAAAGACACAAGATCCTCCACCGGCTGCTTCAGGACAGTAGTCCCAATGATGCCTCCACCACCAGTGAGGAAGGAATAAACAAAACTGAAGTTGAGATCAAGAAGGAGCCACCTGCCAGTCCGGCGCTGGGTGCAGGACCTCCCAAGAGCGACTCGAGAGAGCCACAGGACCACCAGTTGCTTCGTTTTCTCCTGGGTACAGATGAAAAGGTATAATATGGAAGCCCAAAGCTTTTTTTCTTTCTAAATTCCTTTCCCACCACACCACATATGGAAGACCGGTTCTCCTTGTGCCCCACTGCCAGTCTTATGTTATTAGATTACTGTTAATCTTACAGTGGACGAGAGCCCGGACACGACCACTGGTGAAATGCTTAATGAAGTACAATTTAATAATGTTATTTATTTAATATTACTTCTGTGTTTTGCTACTTTATGCTTAAAATCAGCACATTTTGGATACAAATATTGCGCTTTGTACTTAAAACCATTTATTTTAAAGCTTTAGTTACAAGCAACTGCACTAAACGATTGTTCTAGATAAAGCTGCCCAGCAGTGTACAGCAGCAAAATAAAAATTATATAGACAATTTGGAATCAATTACAATGATCCAGTATTAGAATATATATACTGATTTTATTTTAGATACTTTGTATTTTAGGTCCAAACTATGATAGTTTTACCTAAGTAGGGTTATGACTATAAGAGATCCAAAAGCCACACAATTCCAGCTGTATTGGAGTGCAGGGCTGCACGTGAGCCTGAAAGTATTAGTAATTGCCTTCTATACTGTATTTATTTCTAATCTGATATTCACATTTTTTTCCTTTCTGCTGCCACATAAAACAAAAACTAAAAAAAATAACAGTCTACAAACACATCCCTACTCAACCCAAAAGATGAGAATCAGAACCAGAACAGCATCTGAAATAATAGTTAATCATTTTCACTTATTGCAATGGAAGTCTAGAATATAGGGCATTGCAAATACTATAAAAGGAAACTTAAGGTTATGTATATAACCCCGGTTCTCTGAGTAGCATGAGTGAGTGTCTCACTATGGGAACGCCTCCTGCGTGACCTCATCAGAAGCTCAAATACCATTACGCCAGCCCTTACAGGCTGGCTAGGTGACGCCCATGTCAGGAGGGGCCAGTGCCTCCCTATATAATAGGCTGACATAGCGTCAGATGTCATTCAAAACAAGCCCACCACTTCCTCGCTTCCATAGCAAGGAGGGCGGTCTGGTGAGACACTCACTCATGCTACTCAGAGAACCGGGGTTATATACATAACCTTAAGTTCTCTTTCATAGCATTCGTTTCGTGTCTCACTATGGGAGAAATACTGACTCCCGGATTGCCAGACATGCCTGTTAAGAAGACAACCGTCCCCAACAGCACTTCACAGGGGAGAGGCCCCCACCCGGGAAGAACCTGCACTGAGGACTGAATGTGCTAGGTTAGGTGCTGTCACATCTAACCTGTAAAACCTAGCAAATGTATGAGGTGAGGTCCAGCATGCAGCTGCACACACCTCCTGAATAGAAACTCCCCTAAAGAGAGCCCATGAGGTCGCCAGACCTCTAGTGGAATGCGCACGTAAGCCAGCAGGGGGCTCAAGGCCCCTGCTAGTATAGGCCAGGGCAATTGCTCCTACTATCCAATGGGAGAGGCGCTGTTTAGACACAGGCTTTCCCATATGTGGTTTAGCCCAGGACACGAACAGCTGGTCACTTTGTCTGACACTCTGGGTTCGGTCCATGTAAATGCGCAGAGCACGGACTGGACACAAGGTATGCAGCCGCTGTTGCTCCTCTGAGGAGAAATGCGGTGGGCAAAAGGCCGGCAGTTCTATAGGGGAACATGTGCCGACAACCTTTGGGACAAAGGCAGGGTGAGCCGCATACTGACCCTCGTATTATCCGAGGAGAACTGAATGCATGACTGATGCACTGAGAGAGCGTGGATCTCTCCCACACGTTTAGCAGAAGCTAAAGCAATTAAAAGAGCCGTCTTCAAGGACAGAAATTTCAACTCAACCTGTTCCAGGGGTTCAAATGGGCAACAGGAGAGCGCAGCCAATACTGTGGGAAGGTCCCACGATGGAGCCAACAGCCTAGACGTAGGCAATTTACGCCGTGCACCCTTCATGAAACGGCATATTAAGGGATGCTGGCCAACAGTCTTTCCCTCAAAACCAATATGGCAGGCTGAAATTGCTGCCAAATACACCTTGATGGTGGAGAAGGCTTTACCCTTATCAATCAGGGCCTGAAGAAATGACAGAATCACAGCCACAGAGCACTGAAAAGGGGTGGCCTGTAATTCACTATGAGGGAGCCCCACCGTGTTCAGGTTAAACCACTCACGGGCCAAGCCCACAGAGCCAGCCTCTCTGGGTGGGGGTGGAATATTTCCCCCTGTGCCTGAGACAGGAGGTCTCTGCGTAGTGGTAACAGCCAAGGTGGGCCGCACAGCTGCTGAAAAATCTCGGCCAGCCAGTGTTTCCCTGGCCAGTGCAGGGCTATCAGGATCATATAGTGACTTCTCTCCCTCACTGTGGCCAGAGTTGGAGAAATGAGGGCCACTGGGGGAAAAGCATAGAGGAGGGTTCTCGGCCACTCGTGAGCTAGAGCATCCACTCCGAGTGGAGCTCTCTGATCATGCAGCGAGTAAAACAGGGGACACTGAGCATTCTCACTGGACGCATAAACGTCCATGGTCGCCTGACCGAATCGCAGCCAGATCTGCTTCACCACCTCTGGGTGAAGCTTCCAGTCCCCATACAGCGGGTTTCCCCTGGAGAGAAGATCTGCTCCAAAGTTCAAGATCCCCGGCACGTGAGTTGCTCTCAGTGACAGCAGGTGGACACTGCTCCAGACTATAAGTCTGTGTGCTAGTGTGTGTAACTTGGGGGACCCCAGACCCCCTGTCTGTTGATGTAGGCCACAACGGTGGAATTGTCCGACCTCACTAAAACATGATGACCTCTCAGCCAAGGGAGAAAGTGTTTTAGCGACAGGTGAACCGCCAGCAGTTCCAGACAGTTTATGTGGGTGGAGCGCATGTGAGGGCCCCATTCACTGTTCTGCCCTCGTGGGTGGCCCCCCAGCCCGAAAGAGGGGCATCTGTGGAAATCGCCTTCCTGGCTGAAACTGCCCCCATGGCAACGCCCTGAGACAAGAAACCTGGCCTCTTCCACTCGCGGAGAGCGAGTGAACAGTCTGCAGAGACTCTCACGCGACGGTGGCCGTCTCGGTGAGGGTCCAGTCCCTGCGAGCCCACCCAGCGCTGAGCGGGTGGGCTCGCCGTCAAAACGAGACTTTACATCCTCTGTTTGTATGGCGGGCCACGGGATGTTGAGCCTAGCGGCTGCGCGCTTGCACATGTCCTGCATGTCGAGATCCAGGGGAGACGGCGGTGTCGGTTTTTCAACCTCGCCGGTAGCCAAGGGCTTTGCAGCCCAGCTGATGCTAGCCAAGGAGGTTGGAATCTTCCTCCTCGCCATCGTCAGACAGCAGGAGCTCTGAATCAGCCGACTCATCTCCGTCCTCGTTGGCATCTCCCCAGGTGACTCCAGCATCGGGGAAAAACTCACGATCTCCGTGTGCCTCCAGCGACGGGAAAGCGGTCGCGATGGGCTGAGGGTCTGCCTCTACCCAGCTCGGCCCTGGCGTTGCGGCCAAATCATCGGGCACCGCAGCAGCCTCACACAGCAAAGGGTCGCCACCCGACAGGTTAGCCTGGCGAGCTAGCATGCGGCGGAGTAGTTTGCGTGGGAAAGCCGCGCATTGGATACAGTCTCGTGCGGGTGTCAAGGCAGCCTGAGCGTGAGATAAGCCCAGGCATGCCGCACACACGGGGTGTGTATCCCAGGCAAAAATCTTTTTGCCGCAAGGACAAAGTTTTGCAACTTCGTTGGCCGTCGTAGCCATGGTTAGCTAGAGGGTTGCGCACGTTAGCAAGACCGACACTGAGTGCGGAGAATATTGCTATTCCTCGCTAACGTGGGGTGAAAAGTGTTGCTACTTTTCTACAGGTATTGCTACCTAATGTTTAAAACCGCTAGCGTCAAAGGGTATTGCTACCTGATGGTGAAGCTAGGGGTACCTTTATTAGCAAAGCGTTGCTACTTCGCTTTCGGAAAGTATTGCTACTTCCCTGGGTGAAAGTATTGCTACTTGGCACCCGCACTAGCTCCAGAACAGTATTGCTACTGCTTGTATGCTAGTGGACAACTGAAAGCTGGGAACAAAGCGCCCGGCGACCGAGTTGTTCATTCGAATCTGTGGACAGTTTAGCTTTAGCACCCAATAGCACAGTTGTCTACAGGCTTCTGTGAGAAGCGAGAAGAGGTTTTTGAATGACATCTGACGCTATGTCAGCCTATTATATAGGGAGGCACTGGCCCCTCCTGACATGGGCGTCACCTAGCCAGCCTGTAAGGGCTGGCGTAATGGTATTTGAGCTTCTGATGAGGTCACGCAGGAGGCGTTCCCATAGTGGACACAAACGAATGCTATGAAAGAGAACTTTAGCTTCTTTTTCTGGAATAAAATTTAAAGGAAACAAGATTGCAGTATAAAAATATACTAATATACTATTTGGTCTTTTTTAATGGTTGGATTGTTTTAATTTTAAAAGTCAAATATATTATAATTTAAGATGGTCTTTAATATCCCATACAAACATACATTCTTCTGTAAACTATGTGTTCGGATGCAGTCACTCTATGAAAAGGTGAAAATTAAACATAATAATTAGCTCATATTTTGATATCATTAATATTCAAACCTTACATTTAGGGTTCTCTGTATTATTACATTTTCGTATATTTAAATTTCAGGTAAATGCAAGCAGTGCTTAAGTCCGTTAATTTATGATGAACATTTATTCTTTACTGTATACTACATTGTATTTGACTTCCTGATGTTTGGCACCTGGCTGAAACCTTTTTGTTTTTGAAGGACTTGGACGACCTGCCACCTCCATCTGCTCTGAGCCTTCAGACAGTGAGAATTAAGGTAGAGAAGAAAGCTGGTGGGGAGGGAGTGACCTGTACAGGGTCAACGGTTGGCGCAGGAGGTGCAACCAAACTTGGAGGAGTGTCCAGCCCCAAATCGAGCCCTGTCGGAGAAAACCGCAGAGACAGCCGCAAAGACAGCCGAGACTCCATGGTACAGCTGTTGATATTGTGTTAATTTTTGAAAATTGGGCATTTAACATTTGTGTAAAGTAATAAAACAGAAGGCCTTCAGAGTGGGATTTCAACTACAGCTTAATGAGAACTTGTTTCAGATCGCCACTGCATCATCAGACCAATAAAATAACGCTTTAAAATGAGACTGCGACAGAAAATAATGAGGTAAAACGCCATTAGAGCAGCCAGGTTTAGGAAGTAAAACTAATGAACTGGTAAAAGTAAGAAAAATAGGGATTTTACTCGTCAACAACAACAACAATCTTTATTTATAGAGCACATTTAAAAGCCTTGGGCATACCAAAGTGCTTTACATAAAACAATAAAAGGTTCAAACATTGATAACGGATAAAAAAAATAAAAAATAACGAGTTATGTTCATAGATAAAAGCTACCAATAAGAATGACTACAGCACATGGGTAATAGCAAGATAAAAGCTGTACCACCATAATAAAAGACACCAATAGAAAGATAGGAGGGAATTAATACAAGAGGTCAATAGGTCACAGCAACCAAACAAACAAACAAACAAACCAGCAATTAAAAGGTGGAGAAGGCAAGTTTAAAAAGATATGTTTTAAGCTGTGATTTAAAAGAATGAATAGAATCAGATGCCCGGATGCCAATCGGGAGATTGTTCCACAGCACAGGTGCAACAAGAGCAAACGATCGATCACCTCTAGTCTTAAGTCGAGATCTGGGCTGAGCCAGCAGTAACTGTGACGATGACCTTAAAGCCCTAGCAGGAGCATAAGGGTTTAAAAGGTCCTTAAGGTAGCTGGGTGCAGTGTTGTTAGTAATTTTAAAAGTAAACAACAAAATTTTAAATTGAATACGATATTTGACAGGCAACCAGTGCAGATCGGCAAGGACAGGAGTAATGTGGGCAAACTTGCTGGTTTTGGTTAGAATGCGAGCTGCAGCATTCTGAACTGTCTGTAATCTCTGTAAAAGGGAAGAGTGGAGACCACAATAAAGTGAATTACAATAGTCTAGCCTCGACGTTACAAAGGCGTGGATGAGCTTTTCGAGATCTTTATGCGGGATATAGCGCCTAGCCTTAGAGATAAGACGAAGCTGGTAAAAACTAGATCTGACAACAGCAGACACTTGTTTGTCAAGTGAAAAGGAGCTGTCAAATAAGACACCCAGATTCCTGACAGTATCAGAGAGAGAACAACTAAGAAAACCAAAGGCATCCCGGAGTTTGGCACGAAGGGCATTACTACCAAAAATCATAATCTCGGTTTTCTTCTCATTAAGGATAAGAGAATTCGACAACAACCACTTCTTGGCCTCAGACATGCATTCTCGGAGGCTATTCAGAGACAGAGCAAGATCGTCGTTTAGCTCAAAATAGAGCTGGATATCATCTGCATAATAGTGATAAGCAATATGGTATTTCTCAAAGATGGCACTTAAAGGAAGCAAGTATAATGAGAAAAGGGTAGGGCCCAGCACAGATCCCTGGGGGACACCACAGCAAACAGGTACAGCCGAGGAAGAGGATGTAGCCAGATGTACCGTAGAGAGCCGATTGGAGAGATAGGATTTAAACCAATCCAGGGCAGCGCCCTTGATGCCTACAGTGTGCTCAAGTCTCGCTAATAAGATATTATGGTCAACCATGTCAAATGCCGATGATAGATCCAAAAGCACTAAGACTGAGGGGCGTCCGTTGTCAGCCATTAGTAGGAGATCATTGAAAACACGAAGCAATGCTGATTCTGTGCTGTGATGTTGTTTGAAGGCCGATTGAAATTTATCATTTATATTATTCTCATCAAGGTAGGTCTGCAGTTGGAGCAGAACCACCTTCTCAAGTATTTTAGCCAGAAAGGGAAGCTTAGAAATTGGCCTAAAATTGGCAAAATCACTAAGCTCAAGGTTCCTTTTTTTTAGAACAGGTTGGATTATGGCATGCTTGAGAGCTGAAGGTACATAGCCAGAAAGCAAGGAGAAGTTCAATATGGACAATAAACAAGGTCCAATTACACTGAAACAATCCTTAACAATACGGGATGGGAGAGCATCATGTACACAGTTAGTATTGTTCAGTTTATCAATTAGACGCTTCAGAGTGGAGAGAGAAACGGGTTCAAATTGATAAAAAGTGGCCGAACAATCAGGAGTAGACATACAATCAGTCACCAGAGGAAGAGTAGATCTAAGGGATAAAACTTTATCTAAAAAATAGTTTGAGAATTTTCCACAAAGACCCGGGGAAGACAGCAGTGGCATAGAGGGACGGGGGTTCACCACAGAGTTAAAAATTTTAAATAGAATTCGTGGATTATCACCATTAGTGGTAATAATTTTAGAGAGAAAAGCCGCTTTAGCCGTTCTGGCAGCAGTTTGGAACTTCGAGTGGCTAATACGTAAAATATCATAAGAAGACTGAAGTCTATCACTCCTCCACTTCCTCTCATCACGCCGACATATACGTCGTAGGGCACGAACAGAATCATTTAACCAGCATTGTGAGAAAGTTCTAGGGCGTTTCATTTTGATGGGTGCAACAATGTTAAGAATCGAGGAACAGGTGGTAAAAAGAGTATTAGTAGAGTTCTCAAGTGTGTGTGGGGAAGAACAATCCAGCATACTAAATGGGGAGTTAACAAAAGACGTAGTAAAGTTGACCACAGTATTGGCATTAATAGTGCGCGTAGGATAAAGAGGAGAGTTTAGGTATTGTCCAGTATCACCCAGGTCTACATCGAAGATGACCGGGGAATGATCAGAGAGACCAGTATTCCTGATTTCCTTAATGCAAATGTCCACATTGAATGAAAAAACCAAATCAAGGGTGTGGCCTTGAACATGGGTAGGCTCATTCACCCACTGAATAAGATTAAAAGAATCAGTCAGCACAAGAAAGTCTTTAGCCAATTGGTCATTCATACAGCAGACATGAATGTTAAAATCTCCAGAAACAATAACAGAATCATATTTAAAAAGAACGGATCCCAAAAAATCAGCAAATTCAGAGATAAACATCTTATGATATTTAGGCGGACGATAGACCACGACACACAAAGTGATCCGAGAGCCCGTCAGTTCCAATAGCTGAACTTCAAAACTGGAATAGGTTGGAGAGGATAGCAGCCGTGCATCATGTTTATTATTGAAAACCGAGGCTAAGCCACCACCTCTACCAGTTAGCCTAGGTGAGCTAAAGAAGGCACAGTCAGGAGGTAGAAGCTCAGAGAAGGGGATGAACTCACCCGGAGAAGTCCAGGTCTCCGTTAGAAATAGGACATCCAGTCCCGAGGTGCGAAAAAAGTCATTTAGGAGGAAGGCCTTATTTGAAAGAGACCTGACATTAAATAAGGCCATCCGAATCCGGGGGCCCAGGACCTTTGTAGTAGCCCGTCGCAAGGAGCAAAGGTTGTTATGTTGAACACCGCGGCCAGGCGGTGTTATCCAAAATCGGGCAGAGTGGTAAGCCACTGGGCGAGCAGGGTAGGTTTGAAGGCCGACGGAGCAAATCCAACGGTGGGTTAGCAATCTAGCCGCAGAGTGGCTGCTGAGATAGTGGAAGAAACAGGATAGCCCACGGCTTGTAGAAGGGAAGTCCATAGCCATGGCTCTGATATAAGCCTTAACGCGGACACGGACGCCGCTCCTCCTACCCCGTTTCCTGAAGCGTTTCCTACGGAGCATGGGAAGAGGAGGATAGGTCACATAGGTAGGGGAGACAGGCATCAGGGGGATAGCGGCACCGGCGGTCCCAAGGCAGTCAGGTCGTTGAGAACAGGAAAACCGAAGATTCAGGAGCGTGTCTCTGTCATAAGTTATTAGTGTACAATCACCTAGAGAACATAAAACCAAAGATAAAACAACGAGATACGTCTGCTGATACGAGGTGTATTTTGTGGTCTTTTTGTGGTCCCTATAGCCAAAACAGAAAATACCAGTCAGATTAACCCAGATTACAGAAAACACCTTTCAACAACCTAAACTGATCAGTAAGTGATCCAAGTGTCAAAAGCAACAGACGCTGATGAACTCTGTCCAGCTTCGACCAATCAGACAGTCATAACGCGCAACTGTAATGACCCAGTAATGTTAATCTTCCCACCCTAAACGAGGACTTATTTTCAATCATGCTTGCGTGACACGGCGTTAAAAAGGATCTTTCTCAGTCAAGCCTCGAAATTTTCCTCTGAGCTTTGATCCTGTGTTGCCAGTTGCAGGACAGCCGTTGTAAACCGAGTTGCATGTTTATTTTCTTGGACTTTGTCTCCACTGTGGGTTCAGCTACCAGCTGTAGTCTTTGAAGTTTTCCCAACGCCCACTTCCCCCTTTTTCCCCAATTATCTTTTAATACTTTATTTTTAACACCTTTTATTTGCATTTCTTTTTCATTTGTTTCTTGCCTGTAGATTTCTAGTGTATCTGTTGATATGGACCCTCTCTCCCAGATGCTGCCTGGCTTCAGAGGCCCAGCTGGGGCCAAACAGGGCAGTGAGGATACACCAAACCCCGGAGGAGGCCCTCAACTTCAGTCTCCGGGTCCCCAGCCCCCAGCTACGCTCCAGTCCCCTGTGCCTCAGCTCCAGTCACCCCTGTCTCAGCCTCAGTCCCTCCCACAGTTGCAGTCCCCATCGCCTCAGCTTCACTCCCCTTCCCCCCAGCTCAAACTGCAGTCACCCACTCAGCTCCAACCCGGCGAGGCCAGCACTCCCCGCAATGTAAATGTGAAGAGAGAGCCTCCTGGCACTCCTAACAGAGGTACTGTTTCAGCTCGTGATGAATAAATCCTTGATTTCATTCAAATATCAGATTGTTTGTTATAATAGTTACTAATTTTGTTCTTTAAGCGTTATTGGATAGTATTTAAATTGATTGGATTCAAAATAATTGTTATTGTTATTATTGTATTGATGGTAGTAGTAATGGTATGATCCAGAGTTCATTCACCGGCATTTTTATATTCTTAATGCCCTCTAGTGGCTTCCAGGAGCCATGTAACCAAACTCTTACTCTACTTCTTGTCACACTGCAGAGAAAACGTCTAAAGGTTTCCTCAGCTGTTTTCACACGTGAATCTTTCTAAATATCACCTGACAGGAGAAAAAGGATCGGACAGTAGCCGGTCTTTAATCTTCCAAATCCCAAATATGAATTCCATATGCTGTTGAATTGTGTCAAAGCGGGAATAGCACAGCAAATAGTTCAGTTGATTTACCAATAGCAAGTGGGTTGTCACACATTCAGTGTGCTGCATGCTCTATCCTGGCAGTGTGCTTACCTAATTCAGACAGAAGCTCAATTTGAATAGTCAAGAGTCTAATTGCTTTTGACATGGATAGAAAATGTCATGAGGAACAGAAAGCTGTAAGCAAAATTTATAAAACATTAGAAAAGAGAACCACAATGGCTAAAGAGTCAAACAGTACTTACTCTTGTATCTCACAAGAGTATCTCACACTTCTTTACCAAGCTTGGATTTTTTTTTTTTTTTTTACATTTTTAACTGTATAATGCTTGTCACATTAAGATTGGTTACCTTCTCTTCCTACTGGATATATTCATTTTCCAGTAGCAAGAGCATGTCTGAAGTGGATTACGTCCTTCTTTGTCCTGCATGTCAAAGGACAAATCTCCCAAAATTGCTTGAAAATAAATGGATGCATTTTGTCATAGCTAGGCTTTCAGTACAACTCCGGGTCTGCATGGTTGGATGCATTAGTGATGGGCAGGAGGAGGAGTATAGAGCACTAGTGGATGAGTTTGTGGATTGGTCTGCTTCTGAATGTGAATAAGATCAGAGAGATGGGGATGAACTTCAGAAGGAAAGAGGTGGCTGCACACTCAGGATGTTCATGTGGTGGAGGTGTATACAACGATAGTCCAGACTGAACTGGAAGACCAACATAGAGGCTATATTCAAATTTGGGGATGAGCAGGCTCTGTTTCCTAGGGAAGCTGAGATCCGCACTGAGTGCAGCAAAATGTTGGAGATTTTCTTTCACTCACATATAGCGAACACACTGTAATTGGGCTGTGGTCTGATCTGGTGACACTGACTGAATAAAATGATCAGTGATTGGCTGAAAGTTGGATACTTTCAAGGCTGTGGTGGAGAGGTGGTCACTGAGCAAACTGTTATCCATCGTTATTAGTCCTGACAACCCTCTGCACGGCTAACTGGACAGGCAGCGCAGCACGTTTGAGCTCATCTCCCACAGCGACAGATGTTGGAAATATTTCATAGCACATGATATCACCTCCTAGAATAAAATATATCTGCCAGATATTATTAGTATTTTATATTATGGGATACATAAAGTATTTCTTTCCTCATGAAATACTTCAAGTGATTTTCGCAGTGTCCTTGTGTTTGTGTTGCAGGGCTCAGTGATGGCAGACCGCCCTCTGGCTGCAGCCTTCAGAGTCAGTCTTCATTTGAGTTCTGCAATCCCGCCACTCCAAGCCAACAACCGGGACAAGGAGACCCCTTCCAGACCCCCATAGACAGCAGTCCATTTCCAGAGGCCGAAGTTATGAACCCTTTCACCTCAACCACTGGTAAATAAGTGTACTGCAGCCACAGTTTGGTTACCCTGTGTAGTCAGAACTAAATTCTGCTATTAAAAAGAAATTTAGTGAAACAACAAACTTTGTAATGACAGCATAAATTATAATTGGACTATGCCACTCTGCAGGCTTCCCATCTCAGTTGAAATTGCTGAGCATCAACTGTCTTTCTTGCTTTCTGTGTTAGCAAACAGTGTAGCTTGTAGCAGCTGTGTAAGTGATTGAAAGTCAGTCTTTTTGGTTTAGCATGTGGATGAACTGCACAGTCCACAGCTACAACCAGACGGTAACAAATTTAACGAGAAGGCCAGATTCCAAACTATCATGGGCCTGACATATAAATCAGGCCATAGATAGATAGATAGATAGAAATTTATATATGATCAATTTTTTCACTCTACTTGAGAAGGGGGCAATATAATGCTACGTCATGGCTGCGTGGTAAAGATTTTACCAAGATTAAATGAAGTATGTAACTTCCATATATATCTTGTTACCTGTTGATGGTGGAAGTAGAAAGTGTGTTTGTTTGTTTGTTTGTTTGAACAAAGGGAAGTAGAAGGCATCTAATATATGAAAAAAGTTGCACAGAGCACTTTAAACCTAAAGATGCATGCTGTTGTTCATAAACATTTTTCTTCCACAAGCCTTAGTGTATGAATTTCCCTTTCAGGTCAAACCAAGATGGATGCGGGTGATTCCCAGTTTCAGCCTCTGGCTCTGGCTGACACCCTGACATTTGATGGTCTGGGAACTCCTTTGCAGGCTCCTTTGGCATCACCACAAGAGTAAGTCTGATTTTATAAGTCTAAGCTGCTTCTTCACAGCCCAGAGAGGAGCGTGGGAAAGACGGTGTTTTGTCTTTTTGAGCAGGCAGTGTGTGCCCTGTACGCTAGATGAAGTGCTTGGCCCTCCAACCACACCTGAAGCCCGGAACGATGAGAAGGCTCTATTAGAGCAGCTGGTTAACTTCCTCAGTGGGACAGATGAAAGCGAACTGGCTGAGCTTGACAAAGCCCTGGGTATCGACAAACTGATACAGGTGAGTAGGTCATAAAGCTTGTAAGACAGTGGAAAGGCTTACTGAACTCTGAGTGCTTTTATACTACAAACATATTAACAAAGCACTTTAGCTTTTGCTGTTGGACACTTTGACCAGCAGACTGGACTTTAAGCCCTGCAAAGGCTTTACAAGATTAATTTTAAGACCAGTGCATGATCATTAATTTTACGATGTTGCTATAATTAATCAAAACATTCAAAACAGTTGCTCAGCTGAAGCGCTGGCAGCCTCTGCTGGCCTCTGATCTGTTTTTTTGTGCCATCCACAAGGATTTGGCACAAGAAATATAAATAAAACTCCTGGATGGCATTCAAGTAAAACACAAGGTGATTCAATTAGTTTATAATGTTTACCTTTACTTCTGTTCAACTCTTCTAACCGCAGTCGTTTAGTTTATTTTGGCTTGTTTAAAAGCAAATAATCTGCCAAATAATCACAGGCGATCTCTGGCTTTTATGCTTCTTTCAGTTCTTTGTAACACTCAGGTAACACATCAGATACGATTTAAATGGAATTAAAATATTTCAGTGTTTCAAAAACATCAACATCGCTGTGGCAGCGACATTGTTTCAATGGCTGAAAATGATTATGGTTCGATGTCAGACTTGCTTTTCCAAACCAGGAAAACAGGTGATGATGTGTTTTTTTGGGCGGAGCCAAATCGCTGATAGAAAGTAATTGCTCTGTAAGTGCAAGTGACTATAGGTGTACGCTGTGGAAATGACATGTGTAGATTGATTTTTGTGTAATGGACTGACGTGCAAGCTGTACCTGGAGCGAGGCGATAACAGCAGCAGTACTGGCAGTTGAACAGTGAAGTAAACAATGAGGAACAAAGTGTGGCTTTGGAGTCCTCTGTCATCATGTAACTGTGATCGTATCATGTGGTCCAAGGGTTGAGCTAAGTTTGTCTTTAGTCATAGCCATTCATTTACTTAATGCTAGCATTAATGCGGACTGGTGTTCCAGATAAACTGTCTACAAGAACTTTGGTTTGTTTACATCATACTTCTGTGTCTGTTTGGTGACTGCTGTGATGCCAAAGTCTTTTGAAAGTGTAGCTTTGCAGTTGCTTCTGTCTCTGCTTCACCTTTAATAACTACATTGCTGACTTAATGTGCCTTAAAGACTTCATTTGGTCCACTTTGGTTTTATTAACGTTTTTGCATTTTAGTTAGTGTAAAATTGAATACTTTTATGAGTATCTACGTGTAAATAATAGTGCTGTTTCATTGTTTTTTGCCTGGGAGTAGAGATTCTTATAGTGCTTTGTTTATATATCACTACACTGTGGAAACTAGGGCTGGGCCATATTATACCGTTCACGGTAATACCGGTATAATGTTAGGCAACGATAGGAAAATGAAATATCGCGATAGAATGGGAGTAAAACGCGCATGCGCAGTGCCTTTGTTTTCATACGCACATGGCCGATTGTTGAGTGAAACAGATGAACCAGAATTGGTTTGTAAAAATGGTGCAACTTCCGTGATGTGGAACTGGTTTGGTGTTTGTCCGTCAGATACACAACAAAGCACATTTTTTTGCAGAACATGCAAGCGGCCGTCGTTATTGTCATATTTGTCGGACTAAGATGCTCTTAAATCTGGGAGTAATCTGGGTCCTAAACTCCATATGCTTCAGGTCAAACAACACTGCAGCATCACTTAGAGTTAAAAACTGTCTAAATTATTTCATCTTTAATAAAACGATCAGCATTGCTGCTTTACCAGGTGTAACTATGAAGTTTAACTTCCAGGCATCCATGAAAACAAAAGTTATTACATTTAACGGAGTTAGAAGTTAGCAGGAAGCTAGCGGAAGTTAGCTCGCTAGTTTCGCTAGTTACCTAAGCATGATATTGCATGTTCTGACTGAGAGATTTCTGAAAAAAATCAAACGTACAGCTCTGCTATCACTTCCAACATAAATGAAGACAGGAAACTAAACAGCAGTGACGTTTGTAGGGTTACTGAAGTTGGGCTAGCTGGTATATAATGATGTGCTACGTGATCGCTAGCGACACAGCTATGTTAGCATAACATAAACAGTGAAGCTGGAGGACGAACACTAACACTTTTCCACTTATAAAAGTTAACGTGAAGGTTCTTCATGGTTAGAGACAAATGCAATCGCATGGCAGGATGCTGTAAACGGACCAAACTTCAGTCAGGAGAACAACTGAGATAATCCATCCACAATACGAGGTTAGTCATTAATATACTGCAGCAACATGGGAATAGAGCAGCTGCCAGAGAATTCAACATTAATGAATCAATGGTACAGAAGTGGAGGAAGCAAGAAGAATGAGTTTAATAAAGTTTGATTTATCTGACTGCTTTGTTTCGCTTAATGTGCCTTATAATCCCGTGCACCTTATGGTCCGAAAAATGCGTACTGCACCTCTTTTTAACTTCAGTGGATATTATACATGGTTATGCTCAGGATATGTCAGCCCATTTCTACTGGAAATGCCTTTTGGTTAAACTTTCAGCAAGGAATTTGCATTTGCACTGTTACATTTTTATAAAGCTTTAATGTACATAAAAACCAGCTTCTTGTTTAAGTGAAAATAAATGGAAGGTTGTCTTTTTGCGCTAGTAATGTTGTGGAGTTGTATTTTGTCTCGCATCAATTATATCGTCGGTTATATCGTTATCGCAAATTTTCAAATATATATCGTGATAAATATTTTTGGCCATATCGCCCTGCTCTAGTGGAAACCCAGTTGCCCCGGACATTTGAGACGTTCTTTCTGTGAGACAGCAGAGCTAACCGCAGCACCACCATGGTGTGAAACTGTTGCAAAGGCCTTTATGATATAAACAATAAGTCTGGGTTGTGATAAAGGGAACAGATGGTTAGATTTCAGACTTCAGGTCTCAAGTAACTCCAGGTCCAATAATTATCTTGTATGTTATTGCTCTCACTTTCCAGAATGTTTATTTTCTCTTCTAAATGACCAAATAGATATACTAACATATTACTTAAAAAGCAACTTGACTAGAAAGTACTGGAAAAATCCTACCCCATCTTACTGAAGGACACTTTGTGGTGGTTACGAGACAACATCGTCATAATGATTTCCTTTTCCTGTTTTATTTCCCTCTTCGTAGGGTGGCTGCTTTGACCCTTTACCTCAAAATTTTCCACCCCAGCAACCCACTGCCACCCCAGTTTCCATAGACCCTAAACTCCCCACCTACCCTTCCCAATTCACACCAGCTCCACAAGCTCCTTTTCCTCCAGAGCTGGGCACGGTGGGGGTGCAGGGTCTGGGGTTCGGAGCCCCTCGAGGGGCCTTCCCCGGTGGGACGGGCATGGGACTGAGGCCAGGCATGACCAGACCACAGGGGATGGGCAATCCGGTCAGGCTGCCACCGAACCAACTGCGCCTGCAGCTGCAGCAGAGACTACAAGGCCCACAGCAGGTAAGGACACAGAGTCAGTTTGTCCGGTGTGTATTCAGCTCATTAACCTGTAAATGATGTCGCCTCTTTTTCTTCTGCCTCTAACATTTTAAGTAACTACTGTGAACTTTGTTTAGGTGTAATTTATTCACAGAATTTTATTGACCTGTTATGCTAATTCCCAGCTCCATAATTTTATTAAAATTAGCTTTACATGGTTAACAGTTCCAAATAGTTATCTTATAATGGTCCTCTGTGCAGGCCCTGGATCAGGGCTGGGAGAACTCCAGGCCTCAAGGGCCGGTGTCCTGCAGGGATTAGATGTGTCCTTGATCCAACACTGCTTATTTAAATGACTAAGTTACCTCCTCAACATGTCTTGAAGTTCTCCAGAGGCCTGGTAATGAACTAATCATTTGATACAGGTGTGTTGACCCAGGAGGATATCTAAAACCTGCAGGACACCGGCCCTTCAGGCCTGGAGTTGAATGTTTTTGGAAGTAGTTTTTAGTTTGTTTTTAGTTTTAGCTATTTTAGGGGGATATCTGTGTGTGCAGGTGACTATTACTGTGCATAATTATTAGGCAACTTAACAAAAAACAAATATATACCCATTTCAATTATTTATTTTTACCAGTGAAACCAATATAACATCTCCACATTCACAAATATACATTTCTGACATTCAAAAACAAAACAAAAACAAATCAGCGACCAATATAGCCACCTTTCTTTGCAAGGACACTCAAAAGCCTGCCATCCATGGATTCTGTCAGTGTTTTGATCTGTTCACCATCAACATTGCGTGCAGCAGCAACCACAGCCTCCCAGACACTGTTCAGAGAGGTGTACTGTTTTCCCTCCTTGTAAATCTCACATTTGATGATGGACCACAGGTTCTCAATGGGGTTCAGATCAGGTGAACAAGGTGGCCATGTCATTAGTTTTTCTTCTTTTATACCCTTTCTTGCCAGCCACGCTGTGGAGTACTTGGACGCGTGTGATGGAGTAGGGCTGCTCGATTATGGCAAAAATGATAATCACGATTATTTTCACTGAAATTGAGATCACGATTATTTGACGATATTTATTTAACCCTTTAAGACCTACTATAGAACCAAGTCCACCAGAGCTTTTTTTTTTTTTTTTTACATGCTGTAGTGCCATTTGTGGGAGCATTTCAAGTTGCTACATCAATACAACTGTTATAGCCCATATTTTAATAATATGTATGCATTAAGTCCATAGTAACTACATAAATTGCAAAAAAGTGCAATAAACTACAAAAAAAATTGAAAATCGCTTTTGTTTTGTTTACATATATTTCTACTTGGAGAAATTTAAGAGGTTTATCCCTCAAAACTTTAAATACAATAAAGTTGCAAAAAATAGTTTACAACAACAGGAAATTTATTTTGAGTGTCTTCATAGTTTTATTTTGGAGATACAGCAATTTTTATATACTGCAGGAAAAACAAAAAACAATCCTATGATGCAAATTTGCAAAGAAAACAGCAGGTGCATCATTTCACTGTGGGAAGTGTTACGAACAGCTGATAGGAACGGCAAAGCCTGTGACCGAGGACAAGCTGATGGCATCAGATGTAAGTACAACTCCTCCGGTTTCATATGCAAAACAAATTATTGCGCTAGCTTACACGGTTCAGGTTCTACAGGGATTTAACAATAGTTACACAACACGGAGCGTGCTGCTCTGACCGGCTTTAAAGGGTTAACAATGACTTTAAAAAAATAATATAAAATAGTGTGCAACACCACTGAAGTTTTTTTTTTTTAAACTCTCTTTTCAACCAACGGCAGTCACTCTCCAAATAACTTCTGCTTAGCTTTCCGAGCTTCCCTCGGGTCCTCTTAATCAGCGGTCTCCAACCTTTTTTGCGCCACGGACCGGTTTATGCCCGACAATATTTTCACGGACCGGCCTTTAAGGTGTCGCGGATAAATGAGGGAGGGGCTAATAATCGGCTCAGTCATTTTTAATGATCGTTGAAAGCCCAGATCGTAATCGTGATTAAAATTCGATTAATTGAGCAGCCCTATGATGGAGCATTGTCCTGCATGAAAATCATGTTTTCTTGAAGGATGCAGACTTCTTCCTTTACCACTGCTTGAAGAAGGCGTCTTCCAGAAACTGGCAGTAGGACTGGGAGTTGAGCTTGACTCCATCCTCAACCCGAAAAGGCCCCACAAGCTCATCTTTGATGATACCAGCCCAAACCAGTACTCCACCTCCACCTTGCTGGCGTCTGAGTCGGACTGGAGCTCTCTGCCCTTTACCAATCCAGCCACGGGCCCATCCATCTGGCCCATCAAGACTCACTCTCATTTCATCAGTCCATAAAACCTTAGAAAAACCAGTCTTGAGATATTTCTTGGCCCAGTCTTGACGTTTCAGCTTGTGTGTCTTGTTCAGTGGTGGTCGTCTTTCAGCCTTTCTTACCTTGGCCATGTCTCTGAGTATTGCACACCTTGTGCTTTTGGGCACTCCAGTGATGTTGCAGCTCTGAAATATGGCCAAACTGGTGGCAAGTGGCATCTTGGCAGCTGCACGCTTGACTTTTCTCAGTTCATGGGCAGTTATTTGGCGCCTTGGTTTTTCCACACGCTTCTTGCGACCCTGTTGACTATTTTGAATGAAACGCTTGATTGTTCGATGATCACGCTTCAGAAGCTTTGCAATTTTGAGGCTGCTGCATCCCTCTGCAAGATATCTCACTATTTTTGACTTTTCTGAGCCTGTCAAGTCCTTCTTTTGACCCATTTTGCCAAAGGAAAGGACGTTGCCTAATAATTATGCACACCTGATACAGGGTGTTGATGTCATTAGACCACACCCCTTCTCATTACAGAGATGCACATCACCTAATATGCTTAATTGGTAGTAGGCTTTCGAGCCTATACAGCTTGGAGTAAGACAACATGCATGAAGAGGATGATGTGGACAAAATACTCATTTGCCTAATAATTCTGCACTCCCTGTAGATCATTCCACTGTCTGAAATAAGTCATTTTAGCTCCTGTCTCTTTAAGGTCACCTTCCATTTAAAGCTTCAAACTCAGATGAAATATTATTGAAACTGTGACCATGTTATGAGAAACCACGACAAGGCATAACAGGCAGCTGAGATAAAACGATGTCCCTTTACCTTTTTTTTCTCCTCTCTCATCTCTAGTGCTCGACTCCTCTTTCTCCCCGCTGCTCTTCTCTTCTGTCTCCACACTGTCCAATAGTGTTATTTTCTTTGTCTCTGATTTAATTTCTTCTTCTCTGTTATTGCTCTTATCGTGTCTCTGGTCTAGTCCAACCTGTCTGACCTCTGCTCATTGGGATTTTCTCTTTGCTGCAGCTCCAGAACAGGCTGGCAGGGATGAATCAGTTTCCAGGAGGAGCCCAGCATGTGAACATGGGGATTCGTCAGGGGGTGCAACAACCTCAAATGCCCTCGCAAGTGAGTCACGGTGGTAGAGAGCGTTTGTCTACTCACCACCCTGCTTTTGTTAGCAGGCTGAACTTTGTGGATTTAACTATAGATTTTTTTTCAGATAAAAAAAAGTGATAATAATCAATATTGGTGCTGAAATTCAAGCCATAGAAATGAATAACTGTGTGTCTGTTTATATACTGCACATGCCAGTTAAGCATAATGTGCATTTCTGTCCATTAATTTAACAAGTTCACAGTATTCTTTGTTGCTTTGTTTAAGCTCTTGTTAAAAATGGCAATCATATATGTTTTATACCGGCTCTAAATCTCACAGTGTAAACCCAACACCTTTTTGTTCATGAGTTTTTTTTCTGTAACCTACTTTCATCATCAGTATCATGAGATATATCATAGTTTGCTGTAAAACTCCATCAGTCTAATGTCTGTGATATAAAGTGATCGAAACGGGCCTGGGTACCCTGGATGTTCGACCGTTTCTGAAAACCTGACTGGAGAAAACTTGAAAGCAAATGAAAAGTATCTTTCGCACCAACATTTTGGATTTAGATACTCGCAATCGGTACAAATGAATTTGGTTGCAGTTTTTTAATAGAGCTTAAATTTTCCACACCGGAGATTTCATGTTCCTGCACTTAACGAGGATACGAGGGCCCAAGAAAGGGCAAACTAAAAACACCGAATTTCCACGCACCTCTGTAACTCTGAAAATATTTACAGTGTGAAGGTAAAATTATGCATTACTTTATTTAATAAACAAAAGTTATCATACAAAATAATTAGCTGATTTTTGGGGGGTCAGGTGAGACTCCAAAAGAATGTAAGGCTACGTTCACACTGCAGGCGAAAGCGCATCAAATCCGATTTTTTTTGACCCTATGCGACCCATATCCGATCATGCTATGACAGTGTGAACGGAACAAATCTGATATTTTCAAATCCGATCTGGGTCACTTTCGTATGTGGTACTGAATCCGATACATATCCGATGTTTCAGAAAGCGACTGCTGTTTGAATGGTCGTGTCGCATTAAATCCGTCTTTTACGTCACTGACACAAGACAGACGCCAATTATCAGCGCCGGAGAAGCGCCCGAGAAGACATCGCGAACGCTTCCTGGCCATCCGGTGAAACTGTTGGGAAGACAACGTTGGAGAAACGTGAACATTTTATTTGTACTGTATAATCTGCAGATTCTGACAGAAATCTGCAACTATCCTTTGAAGCACCGCTCCTCTAAAACAGCAATAAGGATCATCATTAGGTTATCTACATTATTATGTAAATAACAAAATAACTTAAAGCAAAAATTGGGAAACATGAAGTCCAAAGTCTTTATATTAAGGGCCATCAGTCAAACAATACTGTTGCTCTGGGTCTAAACAGAGCGCGTTGTGTGTGACGTCTTCTTTTGCGCATGCGGGCCGCTTTGAGCGTTCACACTAGAGCGCGTTTGCTGACGCATTTTATTTGTAGTGTGAACGAGCAGACAAAAAAATCGGATTTGATCAAAAAATCGGAATTGAGCATTAAGACCTGCAGTGTGAACGTAGCCTAAGTGTCCTAATGCAGGCTTTAATTTCGGTCTCGTATTGGCTTTTTGTGCCAGTGCCAGCCACATAAGATCTTTGAACCCTACCAGGAGCTGATTGAAATTAAGAAAATTAGGACTGCCAGTCTTCTTCAAATCATATTAATAACTTGCTTTTTTTCTGTGCTATGGTTATTATGCTGGTCTTTAAATTGGGTGAATTTTCTTTCTTAAGCCTGTACAAAGCAGCTCAGGATAATAAGATTAACTATCATATTTAGGTTGAACATGGGCAATAAGTTCTCTGTAACAGGCTCTTTTACTCCCTCTCAGCAGCCTCCGCTGAATGCCCAGATGCTGGCTCAGCGTCAGCGGGAACTCTACAGCATCCAGCATCGCCAACGCCAGCTATTCCAGCAGAAGGTCATGCTGATGAGACAGAACATAGCAGGCACTCCCACTGGAGCCGTGGGGCCCATTGGGACTGCTAGGGTCCCCAAAGCTCCCCCCACAACGACTCAACAACAGCAGCAACAGCAGTTCAACTTCCCACCAGGGTACAACCTGATGGCGGGAAACCCTCCTACCTCACCAAGTCACTTCAGCCCCATTACCGCGGGCCCTCTGGACAACAAGCTGCCCGGCAGAGTTCCCCTGAACAACCAGACGTTGATGGGTGGCGTGCAGGGCCAGTTCAACAGCACCGTCAACTCCTCATTGCAGCAAGGCCTGTTTCAGCAGTTTGGAGGGTCCGGTGAGTTCACGGGAGCAAAATAACCAAAATACTAAACCACGACAGGCTCACTTTAAAATATCAAAACTTTTTGTAATTAATACAGGTGGAGACAGGTGAAGAGATGTTGGTGTGAACCTGGTTTTTGTTTGTTCTGCTTTGTTTTGTTTTTTTGGGGGAGGGGGATGACTTCTGTTTAGGTCAAGGCACCTGGGGTAGCTTTAGGAAATAGGATGTGGTCTGCATTAAATGCAATTAGAAGTAGGACCATGAAGGGAATTGTTAAACAAATATTTTTATCACACAAACTGACATGAAAAATAAATGATTGTTTTACTACTGATTGGTAAAATTAACTTATAATGCCATTGTTCAACAGTGAGGTTAAATTGACTATTAGTTTACCATTGGTTAACACCAATTATAATGAAGCTTTACACTCAACAGTTTTGACAGACTTAGAGGTGCAAGTCCCTAAAGCCAGCTGGGAATCAGACTTCCAAGGCTTCCAACTTCGACTTCAGTCTGCAAACCACCGGATCCTTGAAGCTCCTTCTGGAGTTCTGCAGGAGCGCTGCCCCATGTGGCTTTTTCAGGCTAACACTGGCTGGGCCCTTACTGGTAAAACAAACAAACAAACGAAAAAAGCAAGACTTCAAGGTTATCTTTGGTGACCCCCTCCCTCTGTGTGCGTAGCCTCGGACAGGTCACAGGGTTCTTCTTGTCTTTTCCAACATACACTCCACCCTCACTCCTTACCCTGGACCAGTTTGCCTGTTAAGACCTGACCAAGCGCAAGGGTGTAGGATTAAACCCTTTCACCATATTAAGGCGGTGATTCATCCCCATTTGAAGTTTCCTTGAAGAGGACATATTTAAACCTTGTTCACAAATTGGAGGAAAAATTGGTGTGGATACTAAACTGATCTGTTGTGATGAATAAAGAGGTGGAGCTGAAGGTGCTGGTAACAACAATTGTAGATTCAGCCAGCAGGAATGAGCTTCCTCCAAAAGTGTCTGGGCTCGTTCTTAGGAGTAGGTTGATGACCTCAGTAATCTGAGAGTAGAAATGCTGCTCTTCCATATTGAGTGACTGGATAGAGGCTCTTTGTTGTGCATTTAGCTCTAAGCACATGATTGTGTCTGCATTTCTGTTCGGAAGGTGTTGCCACCCTCTTTGTTGGTTGGTGAATTTGATTTTGTGCCTAAGAACATTAAAACCTTTTAAAAATTGATTCACCTACATAAATTTATTATGATTTCACATCTTTGAAACATCCATGTTTTCTTTTTCTTTTTTTTCTTTTTTTATGGAAGTGACATCAGAAACAGCAGCATGTGACATCACGTGATGGCGGAGCTTCAGTTCATCCTTTGTCATCCTTTTTTTTTTTTTTTTTAATAGGACAGGGGGAAAGAATGAAAGAAAGAGGGGGAGAGGAAGAAAGAAAACGTCGCCTGTGGGGCTCTTCAACCGGTGGGGGAGATTGTTACACCTTGCAGGAGCTTTCTTCCCCTCAGGAACTCTCTGCAGGAGGGGGAGATACAGGAGAGGTGGAGGAAGATCTCAGCCTGGGCGTCTATTGTCTCATGTAGTCTGGAAGACGAGTGGATGGTGGGGTGGGTGCAGTTTTCTCTGTGGTGGGGTTGGGTGGACTGTCCCGGGCTCTGTGGGGCCGGGGGGCGCTGCTGCGCTGGGCCCCGGTCTGGATGGGCCTGGGCCCCCCTTTCCCTGGCTGGTCGCGGAGTGTGGGAGTGCCTACTGGGGTCAGCGGGGGAGCTGGCCCCAGGGAGGGGTCACCTGCCCCTCCCTTCCTTCCCTCCCCATCTCCAGCTGCCTCCCTCCTCCTGCTCCACCACAACCACCCACACATGCAGGGCCTTGGAGTAGGGGTATGTCACCAGGATGCAGAGGAGGCTACCCCCCCCTCTGTCCCCTTCTGGCTGCCTCTGCCTCAATTTTATCCCACAACTTAGACATTCACATTACTCACACCCTCATTACACATACATATAGGATCTTGGGGGTGGGCACGATACACGGAGTCCAAGTTACCATCAGGGTGTACGCCTCACCCCTGGCGTCGTTGCCCACCTCTCAATTTTAAATACATGTAGACATTGAGGGCTAGCAGGAGGGACCATGCGCTTACCTGCTGCTCTCTGGCAGGTAGCTCCATGCCCTCCTGGGTTTTAATTGCACCTTAGAACACACATGCATCAACACTACAATGAGCGGGTGGAGGGAGGTTTGGAGTCTTCTCTCACCCCCATTCTCTGCGGCCTACTGGAGCGGGGGGGCTAGGAGGAGTGGGCCGTCCGACTGCGGTCTGGGGCCTCCCTGCTGCTGCGGAGTCGGGGCGGTCTGCCTCTCCCCACCGCAGGGAAAAGGGTAACACCACCTGGGTCTGGGTGCAGTTCCCCCCTCCAGGGGCAAGGGTACCTAGACCCGGTTAGTAGAGTACGCTTGGGGAGTGTGATCGTGTATACAGCGTCCCTTTATGTCTGTCTCCACGTCGGTTGAGTGTGAAGTACATATGAGAGCATGAGGGTGGGAATGGATGTTTGTATCTGTGTGTGCCTGTATGTCTGTGTCTATATGTCAGGTTGGGTATCAGACGCCACCTCTCTGGGGACATCTCAGGCCCTCCAAGGTTTGGAGGCCTATCTCCACCCACCACCACTTCCCCTGCCGGTGGCGGACTCCCTCAGGTATCGGTGCGTTGGTGGTTCTTTGTATCTGGGGGTGGGCGTCCGGGTACACACCGGCTCACTCCTTGGCGGCCGCTTATTGGGGCTCGCTCGGGCCACTTTGGAGGTGGGGTGCCCCCGGCCTCTCGGCCTGGGGCTCGGTCACTCAGGCACAGCTGGCTGCCGGCGGAGCTCACGGGCGCGTCACTGCAACTCCCCCTGGCTTCTGCTCCGCGGCTGCTGAATGAGCTCTCATCTGGGACTCTCCTTAGCTCTTACTGGGACAGTGGCGCGGCTGCCCCTCTGTGGGTCTTCCTTGGTCTCTTGTGTTCTGGGGGCCTCTGGATGTCTGGAGTTTTGATCTCCTCCATACCTGCTTGATACCATGGAGGACGGGGCTGTGGCTCCCCACACTCTCTAGCAGATCATTACATGGAGAAACCTTTGGAATGCAAGCATGCTGATCCACACAGGTATGCACACAGGTGTACACATGGGTATTCACAGATGCGGACTACAGCTTTCTTGGCTGCTGCCTCAAAGCACACTGTGCGCTGTCTATCTTGCGTGCTGCACAATATCGTTTATTATTTAGTAACTATTGATATCTATGACTAGCTAGTTTATTGTGATGGTGCTTTTTTTTTTTTTTTTTTATTATGTTGCTCTTTGTTGTTTGCTGTCTCCCCTGTTTTTTTTGTTTTTCTTTCTCTCCATACAGGTGACCCAGGAGTTTGTTGTTTTTTTTTGTTTTTTGTTTTTTGTTTTTTTTTCTCTCTTCCGCCCTTCTCAACATCCATGTTTTCTTTGTTACAGCTGTGGTCCAGCAAGACCCACCGTTTGCTCCTGAGATGAGCCCCTCCAGCCCACTTTTATCACCTCAGAACTCCACCTCCCAGAGTCCTCTACTTCAGCAAAACTCATCTACTGGCTACCAGTCACCCGACATGAAAGGCTGGCAACCAACAAGCGTGGGCAGGTTAGGAGCATGCATACAGTTTATAAGGAACAAAGACATTTGCAAACATTAATAAATGAAATCTGTGAGGCCGGTTTTAACTCCTCTCTGACTGTTTTCTGTGCTGCAGCCTGTTCAGTCAGTCAGGACAGAGCGCAGGGCAGCCGTTTGGCCAGCAGGGGGTTTATAACAACATGAGCATCACCGTTTCCATGGCCGGGGGCTCGAGTGGCGTCAGCTCATTACCTCCCATTGGGCAGTCAGTTGGCATGAGCAACAGTAACCTCAGCAACGTTGGTTCAGTGTGCAGCGACCAGCAGGTCAGTGACTTTGAACCTGCCAGCTTGGACAGCTGTGATAGTTTCATGTCCCAATGACCACCTTTCACTGCTTCATTTCCTGTTTTACTTTGCATCGGGATATACACCCCAGTTGCATTTGCTTTGTCTTAGTTTCAGTTTGTGGCTTTACTTTAGAGTATGCTCATAGGATGCAGAGTTCTCCTTCCAGTCTCCATTTACGCCCCAAGTTAAATTGCTTTTTTTTTTTTTTTTTTTTTTTTGGATTGCATCGTGTGCTCCTGAAAATGTTTAGTGAGGTTAAAAAGGTTCAGCAAATGCACCGTTTCTTTCTTGTTCTTATTAGGTTAATTGTGCAGGCTCCAACCTTTACAGAGGCTTCCTTGTTGCTAAGTTACAAACCACCTCTTTATTTTTTTTAATAATTAAAAAAAAAAACACCTTGTAGCCTCAACAAATGGCATAATAAACAATGCAAAGTAGTGAATAAGCAACAAAACAGCCCTTGCATCAAACATTGCTGTTCAAATCTGTCAAAATGATTGACAGCTTTTAGACTTTTCCCGACGCTGTCAGTGATGGTTCTCGCGACCTCCTTCCCTCTGTAAGCATTGCCTCGCGCTTTATTCCCGTGTTTCTGCAGGTGCAGCAGGTCCAGGTATTTGCGGACGTCCAGTGCACAGTGAACCTTGTTGGCAGTGATTCCTACCTGAACCAGGGCTCCATCGGAGCTGCGGCCTCCCAGAAGGGCCCCGGACCCCAGGGCTCCCAGAACAACCAAGCCCAGCAGAAGAGCCTCCTCCAGCAGCTGCTCACTGAGTGACACCCCCCACCTCTTCTGCTCTCCTGCTCTATCTACTTCTCACTTCTACACCTCCTCCTTGGAGGGTCGGTGCACCAGACCCATTGCTGTCTCTGTCTCACCTTTTGGATGGATCGATGTACGGACGGATGGATGTTTGGACGGCCACAGAGTAGGCTCAGAGAGGTCTGGCTGTCGGTGGAGTTTTCGCAGCCTAACCACTTCTGTGCTGGGGAGGGGTGGGGGTGGGGATTCAGGGCTGGTTGTTTGATGCCCAGAACATTTTAAGTCAAGACTGAAGTCAGAAGGAGCAGCAGTGTATTTAAACCTGCCTGTCTAATCTGTCTGACAACCTGTCTGTCTGCCTCAGCCTATTAAAGGCAGTGTTGTCTTGCTGCTCATTCCTTGGTGACCTACTTCCTGCTTCCTGACCCAAGAAAACAACTGCAACGTCATTGTAGTTTTGCCAAGTTTTTGTCACTGTCAAATCAGGGCCGGCCTCCTTTTTATTTGTGTTTTATATGTTTTTGTTAGTTTTGTTTGTTTTTGTTTTTTTCTGATCGGACGGTTTCTGTCAGGCCGTCGAAACAGCAAGCAGCAGCAGCAGCGCATCTCGGGAGCATGAGTTGCAGCATACAGCTGGGCTCAGTGTTTTTAAAGTGTTGGGATTATCCCACACAGCAGCACCTCTGGCTTTTATTTTTGTTTGTTTGTTTGTTGTTGTTTTTGTTTTGTTTTTTCTCTGCCTGTCTCTCAGCGATGTGGGAATGTTAAGGTTTCAGACCTCTGTGGCATTGTGGGATAGAAGCTCAGTATCAGCTGGTTCTGTGACTGTCTCTCTCTATCAGCTACGGTGCCTGGTGGAAGTTTGAGTTTTTCCCAAGCTCTGCTTCTTCTTCTTCTACTTCTACTTCTTCAACATATTATTCTATTACATCATTATTTTTTTGTTTGTGTTTTGGGTTGGATTGGGGATTGTTTTTTTTTGTTTGTTTGTTTGTTTTAAACTTCTGCTCTCGCCGTCATCATCATCATCATCTTCACGATCATCAGAACAAGCTTTGACAACAGCCAGGATGGATGGATGGATGGATGGATGGATGGGAGACAGACAGGATGCTGCTCAGTTTGGAACTTTACGTGTCTTCCTCCCCTGGGAGGAGGTTTTATTTTTATTTTTCTCAAAGTATAAGAAAAAAGGACTGTTATGATTATTTAACTGTCTGTCCGTCACATTTTACCCCTCACCTCAGCAGCTGTGAATACAGAGCCCCGTTGGGTTCTCTCTCTTTCTCTCTCTGTGTATCTTCATGCTATCTCTCAGCCTATCAGTGTTGTTTGCCATGTGCACCATGCAGGCAGGTAGTATTGTACAGTACAGAAGGACAAAGACTTGGGGATGAGCTCACTCTTGTAACTGCTTTCCTTTAAGAAAAAAAATGAGAAAAAACAAATGTAATTAATTGATTACTCAGAAAAGCAAAACATATATATTATAATGTGATTCGATCCAGGTTTTCTTTCTTCTTTTTTTTTTTTTAGATTGTTTTTTCGGCATCATGATATTGTAACACAGCTACATGTTGTGGTGGAGGAGGAAGACGTTATTCCAGCTTCTAAAATGTGAAACTTTTAAGCGATTTGATTTTTGAAGAATTTTTTTTTTTTTTATTAAAAAGGTAGATCTCGCTCCCTTTGGCGTCCCAGTCAGCACTACATGCAGCCACACTTAAAAAAAAAAATGGGTTTGATTGCTCTGCTTTCTCTCTTGTTGTAACCAGGGAGCTAGTTAGCCATCTTTCTTGCTTTCTCCTCTTTTTTTATTCTTATGTATGTACAATACTTTCAGAAAAACTTTTCAGACAGTACATGTGTTGTAACCATTGTATAAAAAAACAAAGCATAATGATAAACTGAAACCGGGCTCTTTGCTGTGAGCCGCAGCAAACGGCACGCTTTTGGATATTGTTCCTATATAATGACATTTAAGTAGAGGCTTTAGTGATAGAAGTTCCTAACAACGATGTGATGGATAATTGATTTAAAGCTGTCATGAATTTGAATCCAAACAGGAAGAGTTGCAAAAACATCCTTTCATTTTCTCCTCACCTCCTGGGAATCTTTATTATTATTATTTTTTTATTTTTTTTTACGAGGGATTTAACCCTCTTCTCCTTCCACCTCTGGTTTCCCTGATGAAGACTTCACTCCACTGGCCTACACACTCATATACAGTTTTCTGTTGACTACTGTTGCTCAGTCAGACACTGTGTCTCTCAGCGATAACAGACCTCTCGTGACAACAAAATTCAAATCTTAAGATGTGCTACTTACACCTTACCGGAAATTTAAGAAGGAGAAAACCCTGCTGAGACATTGCCTCTTAATATTCTTTACATGACTAAAATATTGTAGAGCTATAAACATGTAATATGTGGCTTAGGCACTTCTTAATGCATATGATTTTTCTAAATTTGCTCCAGTCCGACACCCTTTATCCAAAGGTTTAAATTAGAGGATGCTAAACAACATTTGGAATGAGTGTAACCAAACTTAGTGGTCTTTTTCTTTTCTTTTTCTATTCTTTTTTTTCAAAAGCAGGGCTCGTTCTGTCAGGGAGCATCATTCGAGTTTCCTCCTGTCAAATCTGCCACGCCTCAACGCCAGCACAAATATCGGGTGCTCCCTGATCGAACCGGTCTCAGTTTATTATTTCTCTTCCTTTCTCTCGTGGAAACTTGATCCATGGAGAAGGTTTCAAATAAAGCTCACTCCTCCCCCCAGCCACCCACCCACCCACTCAGCTAATAAGTCTTCAATCTGCCAAACTTGTCGCTCACGTAGGTGATGCAGTCACGTGGAATAGGGCTTCTTTCCTTTGTCTTTACACAGAGATACTTCGCCGTATGCAATGTTTTACCCAGAAAAAGAGGGATAGTATGCAAGGTCTACATTCCACCCACCAACTTCTGAAGTGTTTAATAATGTGAGAACCACTTTGTGCTCATCTGCAACGCTCTGTGTGACAATCTTGACGTGTTATTTGTGTGCAGAATCATGCAGTGTGCGTCCAAACAGTGGCTCCGGAAGTAAATGCAAAAACACCTCCAGTATAGAGAGGATTTCTTTCTATTTTTATATGGATTTATTTTAAAATCATGCTAACAAGTCTTCTTTCATAAATCAAGAAGAAGCAAACATAGCACTTGGTTATCATCGACTTTACTAATCGTTAAATCTGATGGATTTGTCCCAGAATAAGAAATAAAAGTAACTTGTATGTAAAATTAAAGCAGTGTACCAAATACAACAGTGGGGGCAAAAAGTGGCAAAAACTCACCAGCAAATTTTTGTTGCTTTTGTTTTGTAAATAATGTAATTGATCAAAAAAGTCCGAATTTCCAAACTCCTTATGTGTCGCTTATCTAATTTTTGAGAATTTTTTCGGTCCTTTGAACTGCATCGCAGTCCACAAGCAGTTAAAAACGTACTACCTCCAAACTCTTTGTCAAAGCAGGGGAAGGCAAGAAAGTTTCCCAGATTCTGGAGGAATGGAGTTAATTGATGACTTTTTATAAATGCCTGAATTCATGATCATCCTTGTGGGTTACTGTAGTAAGGAGCTCCGGCTCAATTATTTGAATGTTTGACCTCCAAACTGAATCATTTCTCTGCCACCGTTATCAATCAGGAATTCAGGGGGAAACTGAAGGCAAGAACATATCTCAGCCCCACCTCAAGCCTCAGACCATTTTAAAACCCTTTTAGACCCCCTCAAGGAGTATTTTCTAGAGAATTGTTTGAATGCAGTCGCCTGACAGTCCTGCGCCACTGTTTGGACGGCAGAAGTTGCACAAAGTGGGAGGACGCACCTCTCTGAAAGGTTTCTGTCAGTGTCAGCCTTCCTCCTTTCACTTTCCTGCATGAAATAGGCATTCCTATGGAAGTGGTTTCCTCTCCAACCCTGTTCATTGCAGAAACTCAGCAGCAGCTGTCAGCTTAACCTGCAAATAAAGAAAAATAGAAGGAAAAATATATGCCAAATACATCCAGGGTAAGGTTTTATATGCAACAGCCATTCAGTGGAAACGACAGTCCCTCCTTTGCTTCCTTTACCTAGTCTCCCTCCGTCATCACTACAAGTAACAGGTACCAGGTTAGGTTCTTTTGTAACGTTGGTTTCAAGATGTCAACATGATGTATATAACAGAGAAATGTGAATATGTATTTGTTCAGAATCAAAAAAAGTAGTGCTCCGAGTTTGTGGTAAATAACTACTCGCCTCCGTCACATTTTTATTTGATTTGATTTTCTACCTTTTTTTTTTTTAATTTCTGATGATGTATGTATGTATATGACTATCAGTGAGTGTGTATGTATGTGTGATTAATACTGTATATCTGGTGTTCTCTAAGATGGAAGATGTCCTATATGATTCTCTCCTTCTTCTTCTTCTTCTTCTTCTTCTTCGACTCTTTTCAACCCTGCACAGTACCTGTGGGTGTTTCAGATGACTATGCCAGAGAATGGTTTTAGCGACTGCTGAATGTGATTTTACTGAGAGAGAAGCAGTGTGGACTGGCTTTTTGTACGGGTTAATTTAAAAAAAAAAAAAAAAAAGGCCATATTATTTAATTTTCTCTGTTGTCAGAAGTTTAAGCAGATCTGGGAGAGTGGAGCCTTGGTTTTATGGAGAAGCATTGCCCAGTTGAGCTGGATGTTTTATTTCTTTCTGTCTGACTGATGTAGCCTCTCTTCTTCTTCTTCTTGCATTCATCGGTAGTAAATGACCAAAGCTTCAACACGTTTCATGGACTCATATGCAAACCTCATCATCACTGGACACAACATAATGTAGCGGCCCCCTTTATTTGGATTTCTCTGCTGCTGCTCTGCGTGTTCGTCCCTCCTGTGGCCTATCAGCAGCGAGCTGTGTGATGTCCCAAAGTTAGGTCAGTTTTTCGAGACGTCTCCACTTTTTGCCATTGAGGTCTTTTGAGCCTGAAGTGCTATCACTCGTTTACAGGAAGAGAAAAAAAAAAACATTGCAACCCTTAGCTATGCACCTTACTGAAACAAGCATTTCCTCACCTTGTAGAGTTAACACTGGAGCATTTCATTTCATAGATATTTACAGTCACAACAAAATAATTTTTAAAAAGCCCACTCGATATCTGATGACCTTCACTTCTTCTTTTTGGTTTTCCATCAACTGAATACTTTATACCAAACTTGAGGTGCCTCGTGTATATACTTTCTGCAGTAAAGATTGCTCCTTTGCTGTTTAACAGTAATAACCTTGTTAACCAGGGTTTTTTTAAAAACCTTTTTTCAACTTTATAAAAAAAAATACTGTATAAAGAAATGACTTTTTTACACACGTAGACGTTTAATCAGATTATTCCAGGAATTTGCAAATACAATCTAATTTTGCACTTTATATCAGATTTACTTGGAGTGAAAAGGCCATCAGTAACTGTCTCAATCAGATCAGTATTCAGAGATAGGACGTGTCCCCTGAATGTACCGAGAAGAGTTAGTCTTAGTACTTTAATTTGAACCTAAACAACTTCTCAGGTTCTTTGTGAAGAACTTGCCCGTAGTGGATACCCATTATCCCAAAAAAATCCTGTCTGTCTTTCTCTGACTTGCACCGACCGATCCTCAGTGTGAATACTATGCTAATCGTCTTCAGGTGACGTCCATCCCCAGGCGTACTGTTAAAAACCTCCCTCAGCTCAATTCGCACAACATTCCTGCTCATGACCGCTTTCGCCAAACTCTTTGCCATTCGCTTTCCTTTTTTTTTCCTCTTCACTGCTTTATAGGTGTCATTAATGCAGCTGTGTTTTCTGTCTAAGCCACAGTGGTGACCTGACATAAATGACAGCACGCTAACTGTCCCTCGTGTTTTGCTTGCCTCATGTTTTTTGTGCTGCCTGATGTTAAGTATTTAGCAGGTTCCGTCTAATGTCTGGTGTGGGTAGCCAAGTTCACGACCTTTAACATTTTATTCCACAAAGCAAAAGTAGGCTTTTATCAGCTTATACGTGTTCTCACTCAACATCGGTCCAACATTTGTGCACCACTTGTACCTCTTTTCCACCAAAACAGTTCAGGTGCCTGAAGCCTCAGTTAAACAGGCCTAGAGACCGGTTGGTGACACCCTGACAACCACAGGTTGCTAGGGAAAAATCTTTACTCCCCAGCTGTTTGGCAGGTGGTTTGTGGAGGTGTAAGTCGCTGTATTGAGGTATGTGTTACTGCACCGAAAACCTTGCAATTACTTTGATTGCTACCAGATTGTTGCAGTCGCATGTAATTTGCATGGAAGACTTGAACTACTCACCAAAAAGTTAGTGAAACTGTGACGAGTGCAACACAAACCAGCAACGCAGACCTTTGCCTTCAAAGTAAAAGTTGCACCTTTTGAAACATGGTGGTTGCAGTGGTAAGGTGCAGCTTTTAATTTCAAGGCAAGCGTTCCGTTTCCGGCTTGTGCTGCATGTTTTCATGTTTCACTACTGCTCTCTCAGTCGGTTGTAGACAAGTCTATGTCTTCCATGTAAACTATGAGCAAGTTTTTGGTGCAAATCTCCACCAATCACTCACCACCCAGTTGGGGAATACTACCCCCACCCAGCAATTGGTGGTTGCCAGCAGTTTTCCAGCTCTCCTCTAGTCCTGTGTGAGCCTTATCCTGAGATAGCAAGATTCCTGATCCCAAACCGATGGGAGAGGCTACCACAAGAAATTCCTAGTAAATATGTCTCCTGTTATTTCCTTCTCATGGAAATGGTCCCACCTTCTGCCGTGTAATTCTACCTACTGAGTTGGTGGTTCAATGGAAACCAGGTCCAAGACTGCCTGTAGTTTTTATAACTCCAACTCATTCCTAATGGAGGTGTTCAAAACTTTAAAAAAAAAAACTACCACGCTATCAGCTGTCAGGTATTGTAAGCGCTGCCTTATTGGTTCTGAGGTTGGACATGGTTCATAGGCTTGTAATTTACTCACCACTCTGTTGTTTTGGGGGCGTTGATGCTTTCTCTGGAGAATTCAGTTAAAATAAAGACCAAGGTTCCACTTTCTCCCTTGTACAAATTAATATAAATAAATATATATATATATAAATATATATTATACATTTTACTCATTTTGTCCAGTTTTGTATATTACACTCATGTAAAGTTTGTTTTTAAAGAGGCATCGGAGCAGCTATTACAAGACAATATGAGTGACAATGTTCATCTGGGAGAATTTTATGCATGTTATATTTTCTCCTCTTCTTCTCTCTTTGTCTCTTTTAATGCCCCTCAACCCTCCTCTTCAGGTGTGTAACGTGAATATAAAGAAATCTACCTTTTCTTTGGAATGTTGTAGACAATCAGTCTCAGGCCGGGTCCAGTCCCTGCAGGGAGTGAGAGCCCTGTAGGCTAACAGACAAACAAAACTTTCTTTTCTTTCTTTTTTTTTTTTTTGTTTTTGTTTGTTTGACAATTAAAAACTCTATTTGCATCTACTGGAAGTCTAAAATTTGGAGGTTTGTTCATTCATATGTTCGTGGCTGCTCAAGTTTACACACACACACACACACACTTCTCTACTACACTCAAAACACAAACACCTCGTGCATTTGATCCCTCTGCTTTTTTTCCAAGGTGAGGATGCCAACCTTGAGGAAATGATGCTTTGACTAACAAATCTATAACATCTATGAATGTGGGAATGCAACACATTGCAATAAAAGCACCATTTGAAATGCAGCGTGTCACTCCTGTATGTTCTTTATCTCCCAGAAATTGGAAGGTTGTTTCTGAGATTTTGCTAAACCAGTTTGCAGATGATGGTCTTGTTTATTAGCCCATACTACCAGCTACACTAATGAACCACTGTGCATTTAATGGAAACAAAGAGTTTTTTAGCATTGTGACAGGAAGAATGAATATGGTTTTCTAATTCTGAGCCCCACTTATAGTTTGGTAACAATGGTATCATGTTACTCGTTACAAGACGGTCGTCTTCAAGTTTACATAGACACATCGTGGACGTGAATGTCGTAACTTTTTCCAGGGTGAAATTATAGTACAGCATATATCTTTAATGGCCTAAAAATACAAGAATTGTTCACACAAGTTTGGAGAAAATCCAAAATAAACCCACAGGGTCAAATGTATACACATTTTAATAAGTAGTGCAGGGGGTTCTACAATGTGTTTTTTAGTTTGGTCAAGGTCTATTCTCGTTAGAGATAATATTTGACTATGACTGGTAGTTTCTCTTTACCAGCATAAAAAGTATATGTTCAGTCCAACGACTGTTTTCAAAATCCAAGGGACTCTGTGGGGATCTAAGAATTAGAAATGTAGATTTACACCAGTTAGGAACGTTTCTTGGAACCATTTCTAATTGACTGCAGAATCCAGCATCACCAGTTTAGAAAAAACTGTACGAAATTTATTCAGATGTGTGACCACCTTGCTAAGGTGTGAAAGAAAACCCTCAGATAAAAGGAAATTGGTTAGGTTGTTCAGGAATTACCAAAGCTCAATTTTGCCTTGAACTGGAACACCAGCACCACTGTGCTCAGTGGACTGAGAGGGTGCAGATCAGAAAGCAATGTTCAGTCTGTAGTTAGAACCTGCAGGTGCACTGTGGCTTCCTGCCATAGTCCAGAAACATGCATATAAGGTTAACTGGTGATTCTCAACTGGCTGTGGGAACATGAAAGGTTGGCTCTTTTTTGTTAGCCGTGTGATAAGTCGCTAGTTTCTAGTGAGCTCTTGTCTCTAAATACCCAAACTGTCCATATATGATCAACCCATCACAGGCCAGGCTGATTGCAGAGCTTCTGTGCTGGACTTTAGTCTCTCCAGGACCTCAGGGGCTGACAGTGGTCGTTGACCATTTCGTCCAGCTCACTCTAATGAATCAGTGAGTGTTGTGTTGAATGCTGTTTGTGTGGCAACATCTCTCTGTCCTATTTCTTCCTTAACGTCTACAAAGTTATATGAACTTTACAACATTGGCAACTGTTAAAATAACAATTTAATCTGGTATTTTTCAAACATCTCACAGGTATGATTTCACTTAATCGCGGTATATAGTAGAATAGCTTACGAAAACAGGAAATGATACTGCTCTGTGTGCGATCACTGGTCACATCCTGGTCACACAGCAGCCGTAAATGACAATAGAAAAAGGCAGTAAAATAAAGTGGATAAGATTGCACGCACACATTGCTCAACATTTAGCCGACATAGATACTGAAGACTGAAGCACGTGAATGATGACAACAGTACAGTGCCAACCAAACAAAATGTTTCAAACAAAGCTGGCCTTATTAAAAAAAATTAAGTTTTTTTTTTTTTAAAAGCAAGACATTACAGTTTGTGTTGCTTTACCACAAGGAAGAAAAGAGCAAAGTCAATGTCTGGTAAAGTTCAACAGACGTGGGCTTATTGCTTACTGCACCTCTACAATCACATCATGCGTTTACAATGACATTCATTCAACAGGAGGCATGCTGCACTTTGTGTCTCTACAAGTGTGTCTGGCAGACGATGTCGTCACTTGCTTTGATGACTTCTTTGTGATTTTGGTAGTCTCCTTCTTGAATGGGTTTCGTTGGATGCTTGTGTTCATGGTACTCCACTATCGGGTAAGTGATGGCGGTGACCACCAGCACGGCCAGCACGATGTACAGTTTATACTCCAGGCATAAGAACGTGCTGTAGGCGAAGGCGATGACAAAACCCAACGACTCCCACATCCGGTAGTTTGCAAACGCCGCCTCTTTTTCCCGCGGGAAGAGGATGCCGTAAAGAGCTGTGAGACAAGGGGGTAGGTGCGCCAAGAGAAGGTAATTAAGTCCAGGTAATAAAGGTAGTGACTGCCAGTAAGGCTTATGGCCTTTATTTCTACCTGCAATTGCTTCTGCAGCTGTAAATGTCTTTTTGGACTGGTTTTAAACTCCTGTGTCGTCAGGTCATGTTACAGAGTAACGCCGGGGTAATGTAACAAATTACTGTCTCCAATGAGTAATTAAGTAATTTACTGCGTTACATTTAAGAAAAATAACACGTTTTATTTAACACTTTACTTTTTTTGAGTAATGACCCTTATGGCACTTATAACAATGGATTTAGTTTCTATGTCTGAAGAGCAAAGACAACATACAGTGTTTTAAATAGCCCACAGGGGGCGTAACCTGTGTGTGCAGAAGGACTTTAAATCCTATGAAAGTCTCGAGGAAAACCACCTTCTGACTGAGCCTGTAAACACTTTCCTGGTAAGTCACGCTTGTGAGTCATACTGAAGGAATTTTAAAGTTCCTTTTGTTACCATCTCTGTCTCCACAGAAAATTTAGTTTACACTGGTTTAAGGTTCACGGTTTCAGAGTGCACACTGCAAAGCAGCATCTCAGGGGAGAGCCAGCAACAGCATGTTATCTTGATGGGGAGATCTGCTAGATTCTTGCTCATTTTAAGCTTAAATTTGAGTTTTTTTAACTAAAAAAAATCCTAATTTCTGGGTGTACCTGTTAGTTGCCTCAGGTGGGCTGATTGGGTTTCTTACCATTAGTCTGGGTTTGCCAGATAGCATCTGACAAACCCCACAGAGCAGGAAACACAAAAAACACAACAAGCTGGTCACGATGAGGCCTCCAGTACAAAAGAGCAATGATGCAGCTCAAGTTCGTCAGTGCAGCTGAAAGTGGAAAGGAAAATAAGAAAAGAGGCACGAAATGTATTAATACAAACATCAACAACAAAACAAAAACAGCAGTGAACGGTCTTTAATTATTGTATTTTGTTAAAAAGGTTATACCCAGGGCAAAGAGTGGAGCTCTTCCAGTGTGCTGGGCGAGTCTCCCAAAGAGAATTGAACAAAGGGAATTGGAAGCTCCAAAACACATCATTACAAAACCAACATAATGGATCCCCAAAGCACAAGTCACATAGTTCTGCGAAGAAACACAGCAGACATTTATAAGGCCTCACGTCTTATCATTATTGCTGTTGACAAAATTGGTAACACCTGGATAAGCAGTGGGCTGTTTTCAAAGAAGTGTTAGTTCAGAGGAATGAATGGCTTTCCCAGGGCAAATTAGCATCAGAACAAACTACAAGGCTTCTGGAACGATGTTCTTTGGAGAGATGAAACCAAAGAGGAAACCTTTGGGCATAATGTCCGCTATCACGTTTGGTGAAAACCAAATACAAAACATCAGCACAAACACCTCATACGAAATGTGAAGCACGGTGGTGGAGTGGTAATGATTCTGGCTTGTTTTGCAGACACAGGACTTGGGCACAACGCAGTCATGTATACTGAAGTACTCTTGAGTCAAATGTGATGGCATCTACCTGACAGATAAACTAGGCTGAAATTGTGTCATGCAACGGACCAATAATGCCAAGGACAGAAGCAAATCTACAACTAAATGGTTAAAAAAGAAAAGAATCAACGTGCACAATCAAAGTCAGACCCCAACCCAGGTCAGTGTTGCTGACTTCAGTTAATTGGAGATAATGTATCTGTATTCAGGAGTGGGACCACACCTCCCTTCACACCCCTTCTGGTTTTCCATCAATATATGACCCCCCCTAAGTCAAGCTGTACTGCGCTAATAATGAAAAGATCTAAAAAATTAGGCTAATATATCAAATCCTTTTATTTAACTATATGACTTAATGAAAACTGCACTAACACCTGAAAGCCTTCATCTTTTGGAGCAGTCCTTACCTTGGTGTACTCCCCTGAAAGGAAGCTCTGTTCAAAGCCGCTGTACATGGTGAGTGGGATGAGCGTCACCAGCCTCCAGTCCTTCAGGAGCCTGAATGTTGCCAAGAACGTGTGGCAAAACGGCTGCTGGCTGCCACGAAACTCGCTGGCCTGCTCACGGTCGATGTTGTCCAGAAACACGGCCACGATCAGGATGGCCAGCACACCCACGCCTGCCACACACAAAGAACAGTGATTCAGAAGACAGCTGCAATATGTTAGTCGCACCTTCGCGAGCGGTTGTGTGGTTATATAATTTCTTTGCTTCAAAGTTTGGCTGATTACTGATTAGCTAACACCCTCATTCAGGTGATTGGAAACTTTACCGATGTAGCTTCCGACGAGCGTCCACACCAGTTTCTGCTCAGGCCTTGTGGTGTTCCCATAAGCAGTGACATTAAGGCCGCAGTCGGCTGCTCCACAGCTTTCCAGCTGCTCCTGTGGGATGTCAACTGTCAGAAAAATATACAATTTGTTTAAGCGAATATATCACGACCAACAGAAAGAATGCAGAGAGAAACATGATACAGTTGCGGTTTTTGTTTTGTTTGCACTTTGCTAAAAATAATAATAATATTCGCCCTTTCTGTTCATCAAGGATGATTCAGTGTTACCTTACAATGTAAAGCTCTTTAAGGCAGCTGTTAAATTTAAACCCACAGCTGAAGCGTGACCGTAAAATCACGTTTTCCTTGTTTATTTGCCGCGCATGCTAAGAACACGTGCGGGTGAAGTAAGAGGCACATTTTATAGCCCAGCTTTTACACGCTCACTGTAGCCCTTGAAACATCACAGTCACGCCTTTTCTTGACCTTGTGATGTTTTCTACCAAGGTCAAGGAGACGGCGCTAGAAAAAGGTGAATGTCTGACCCACGCTCACTGGTTCATTCTGCATATGCAGCCTTGTCAGCTGTCAGATTGTCTGTTTGCACTCAGTTTGTCCTCCTCTTGTTCCTCACGCCCCCCTTTGATTCATGTTTTGTTTGGAGTCAGTATATCCCTGTTTTCTTTAACTTTTTTCCTTATCTGTTTGCAGGGCTCAGACACTAAAATCTTTACTTTTTTATTTGATCTAACTCAGTCCAGTGTCCCTAAAATACCAATGTTACAAAAAATCTCTCAATTTTTTGTACTGGAAGTGTGTTGGATTGTAGTGGACACTTGGAATTGTCGTATCGATGAGAATTCTGTTGAAAATTGTTGGTAGAACGGCCAAGTTTACTTATTTTAGTCGATCAGCACGTTTAAACTGTAAAACTATAAAGATTTTGTTGCTGATAGTTTCGTTTAAAAACGTTTATATCTAAACAGTGTCCCAAAGTAAGACGGAAATAAAACTGAAATAAATGTCTCTGTGGAGTCATTCTTCCAAGAAAGTCTCCTTTTAAACTGATAAGCAGAGAGTATTGACGCCATAAAGTAACATACTGCATACCTGGGAACTTTAAACACACCTTTTCTCATACTGTCCTTAAATTGAACCATAAAATGATTGGACCTTGTTCAGTGATGAGCTGAAGCTGGCAGCAACACAAGGCATCGTTTTAATATGTTAACTATGTTTCTTTAAGCAAGTTTTTCACGACTGAGCCAAGTGTCCTCTTTTTTGGAAATTAAAATATGGTCACCCTACTTAAGCTAAACTTGTCAAATCTGAGTTTGTAAAAGATTTTTAAACCTGCTTTTACATCTTTTTAAACTCTAAAAGTCAAACAAGTTTTGAGGGCTTTGACTGTTTCTTGCAGGCGCAGCAGCCTCGACACAAACTGAGTTTATACACAAGTACCTGAAGAAAAGACTTGCTAGTGTAAAACTCAGATATGCAGGGCTACCTGCTGTGGTGACCCAATTTTTTGTTTGTTTGTTTGTTTGTTTATCACTGTAAATTGTGATTTTTAATGATTGTAAGTCAAGCCAATCACCAGGCTAACATTTGTTGCTAAGCTGCCTCTTCTCCTTACACTCCTAAATGTTACATCAGTGAAAATCTTCACTCATTTCCAGTATTTTTTTATTCCTGAACTCTCTTATAGTAGCTTTGCATGAGTCACATTAAAGGACAATCACAAGCGGTTTTGAACAGTATACTGAAAGGGTCACTTTAGTGAAACCTGTTTTTTATTTCCTTGAAAAAAAAAAGGTAGAGTAACAGACTTTGAGGTACACCGTGTCTCCGATGTGTTACCTAATCAGCAGTGGCATTTAAGCGGCTGTGCACAGTGGATCAGCTGCTGTAGGTGCCGTGATTTAGTAACATGTCAGAGTCTCTAGAAATAATTTCCAGTCCAAAGCCAGAGGGAGATGTCACTGTAGTGACGTCTATCCTTTATATATGGTCTATGGTTCAGCTCTGAGAAAAAAAATAGCAAAGCTGTGTTTGTTTTTTAATAGAAACATGTCATTTGTTATTTGTAATGGCGGTTTAATACTGCAGGCTTTGTATATGGAGCAATGCCGATAGGCTTGCCCATCGAATGAGAGAAAATACTTCATAAATAATACTTTCAAATACTTGAAACCCCACTGCACACGTACAACATTTCAATGATAAATAAGGAAAATGTGCAAAGTGTTGCACGCTGTTTTCAAGCTTACTACTGAGGAATTAAACTTACTGGTATAAACAAATAAAACTGCGCACTGCAACCCCAAAAAGTTAACATTGTACAACTTTCAATGCACAATTAATGAGGCAATTAAACCAGTCCTGGTTCAATTTAATCAAAATGTGACCACTTTTCTGCTGCCTACCAATAGCTGTGTCCTGTCCAAAGATGAGGGAAGACATCAGGTTTCCCCAAACAGCGGAAGACTGAAAGATGAAAAAGAAGATGCCGAAATAGTAGTTGATCACGTCAGAGCCTTTTTTGTTGTCTTTGGCGGCCTGCATGTTCCCAGATATGGTCAGGTAGGTGCATTTAGCCGACCACAGAGGAGAGCCACCCAACCCCAGGATCACGGAGGTGGGGATGAGAGTGTACCTGTGTGAGAAAGCAACACTTGGTCTCAGCTTCAAGACTTTTTATTAGCCAATGAGGTTATTGGACAAGACGTGTTGCAGTTGGGTATCCTATTACAAAAATAATCTTTAATAACAGACATTAAAAAATTAGAACCCCAATTAGCCTCATTCATTTATTGTTTTTAATTGATTGTCTGGTTGATTACCATCCTGGGAAGAGGTTTCCCAACGAGTAGGACACGTAGCAGGCCATGCTAACCACAATGGTCCATTTACAGCCCAGGTTTTTGATCATGATGGGAGGGAGAAACATGGAGGAGATGATGATGGAGGCGTAGACGACGCTCAGAGAGGCCACGCCCATCCCCTCCGCTGCATTCAGACTGCTCTGCACAGAGAGCAGAAACACTAGAAGTGTTGATCAGAGGTTCAATGTTATGAAGTCGACTGCACTATAATCAAAACAAAACAGTTTTTTCTAAAAGTAGACAAATTTGAGTATTTTTTTATATGCTCAAAATATTTTTATATATAGTGAGCCGGCGGATTTACACACAGAATAAGTGTTTAAAATTCGTGCTTGGACTTTTGAGTGATGTAAGGATTGCACATAATGCAGCACTGTTTATAAATAGGGATGTTTCAGCTTTGCTATGTAGCCCAATCTATGTCTTATAAGCTTTGGGAAACACTTTGAATTAATATTACTGTTACACTGACCTACATACTGATAATTACATAATAATTACACAATATCAGCATCAGTGTTTAAAGCAAGTTGATCATTAAAGGTGGCAATATTGGTGTAATATTATGTAAACACTGATTGTGATTTGAAAGTTAATTAGATTTCATTCATGATTCTATTTGTATAAAATATTTATATATTAACCTTCCTGCCTTCTTGGGACCTTTTTGTGCCACTGCTATGTGTTAAATGGCTGCCATTTCCACTGTGTTCAGTGGAATATAACCAAACTTGCCACAGGATAGTTTTTACCTGTCAATGTTAATATTCCAGTGTGAATTCCTTAAATCAGCCTAAAATGGCTGAGCAGCAGAAATCCCCACACCCATCACCCTGGGGACCATTTTCTGCCCATTGACTTCCATTATAAACGCTATTTTTCAACCCCAAATTATCATCATATGATTTTATTTTTTCTTCTTTTCTTGGATGTCAATGAAGACTCAGGGCCTTGAAGTTTTAATTTTTAAATTGCAAAAAAAATGCAAAAAAAATAATGGCAGGTCAAAATGTATGTTGGTGCCAATCTTTGGTCCATCTAAAGGCCTACTTATAATGACAATCACATATTACTTCAACTGGTTTTTTGTGGAAATATTTAGTTTCGTTTTTTGGTTTTTGGGGCTTATAACACAGGGCGCTCATGTAATAACACTGGGATTTGAAGGGTTAAAACAACGAAAATATAATTAAAACTTTACATGAATATTTCAGGGAGAAGTAGTTTTACAAGGTTGGCTAATTTAAAGTGGAATAAAATATGGATATATGGTCTTTTTATGGCGTGGCTGAGAATGGTCCCTAGGGTGATGGGTGTGAGTTTTTTAAAGGATGGCAGGAGGGTTAAAAAAAAAAAACACCCAGCACGCCCCTGCGGGCGGTTTATCCTTCAAGCTCGGGTCCTCTACCAGAGGCCTGGGAGCTTGAGGGTCCTGCGCAGTATCTTAGCTGTTCCCAGGACTGCGCTCTTCTGGACAGAGATCTCCGATGTTATTCCCGGGATCTGCTGGAGCCACTCGCCTAGCTTGGGAGTCACCGCACCTAGTGCTCCGATTACCACGGAGCACTATATATATGTATATATATATATATATATATATATATATATATATATATATATATATATATATATATATATATATACAGTTTTAAAGTAAAGTGTAAATTATATATATATATATATATATATATATATATATATATATATATATATATATATATATATATATATATATATATATATATATATATATATATATGATTATGATTTATGCCACGTGCTTATAACTGTCAAGTTTTTTTTAATTTTATCTAGAGTACTTCTAGTGTGTGCACAGATAATTATGTTTAAAGTAAACAGAAAACTGTTTAATTTACACTTTACTTTAAAACTGTCCAGCTCTCAACATACGACAGAAATATGGAATTTTTGTAGATATATATGTACGGATGTGAAAGTTTTTATAGTTTATAACAGTACAAATAAAAATTTGAAATGTTTTGGTTTTTGCTCACATCATTTTTATAGATAGAAAATCCTATTTTTATGTTAAAAATACAAAGAAAGTTCTGTTACTTTACACAACTAATACAGTAATTGCAATTGCAGTTGTGGTATTACAAATAAATTACCATATCTTATTTGCATTTTTATTTGTATTTTAAAATAATTACATTTTTTTTCATTGTCTTTATTTTTATTTTTATTTTCGAGCTCAACAGACTGGCGGCATGTCCAGAGTGTACCGTGCCTCTCGCCCTATGGCAGCTGGTAGAGGATGGATGAATGGATTGTCATTATTATAATATTAGTAGTAGTAGTAGTGATAGTAGTAGTATCAATATATTATGAGTTATGCGTGCATGTGGAAATACAGAAATGAAAAGATTTTTCCAAATTAATCATACATGTGAAGAGTGTGAAGTTTTACCGGGAAAAGGAAAAAAACTACAATTATTAGCATACTATGTGCACCATTAATATTATACCAATATTTATATTTGTTAGTACCATTGTATTGTTCAGTTGTGATATAATAGTCAAGAAAATAACAAATTAATCCAGAATGGATTACTGGCATCATTTGTTGACTATAGGTATGCAATGTATTTAACATCTCATAGTCAGTTAGTATGAATACATTCTTCGAAGCTCCAATAATGATTGAATGAAATCCGGCGCTGACTGACAAACATGACCGGTAATTATTGACATATGGAAAACTTGTAAAGTAAATTATTCCTTGGTCCTTTCAACTGTGGAAGGAAAAATCACTCCTTTTTTTCCCTCCTTAACAAGCAGTAAATTGTAAATCTTCCACCTACCTGCAAACTCTGCAGACCTCCATAAGCCGTGAACAGGGACAGAAACCCAATTGAGACCACCAGCACATTCTTGAAGTTGCGGCTGATCATGGCTGCTTCTTTAAAAGTATATTTAACAAAACAAAAAACCTTCTCAGAGCATTAACCTTTAAAAACAAAAAACAAAGAAAAAGAAGCTGTTAGGTTTTTGTATTTTGTTTTGTTTTTTAGATTCGTGGCTTCATGCAGCAGCTGCACAGAGTGAAGTCAGAGGTCGCTCACTGCTGAAGGTATTTCTGATAAACCTTTACACTGGAAATAACTGAGAACAAAGTCCAGCCCTCTTTCTGTCACACACATACGCCCATACACCCACGCATTACGCATGTTTTTGCAGACAACTATATATTGCATTTCTTATCATGTTGGCCTCAAAATATGGTGCAATTTGCTCACATATCAAGCTCATATATCAGACTGCCCTTCTTTAAATCCTGCACTTTCTCTGAGTCATCGCACATGTTTTGCCTGTAATTGTTGATCATTACTACTTTAAAGCTTCATTCTTCTCACTCAACCCCTCTTCCTCCTTCTTTTTAGTTCCTTTTAAGATTTTGAATCCAGACTCCTTGTGTGTACTTACACCATGCATACATACAGGAGCAGTGACCACAGAGCAAAGGTTTACAGTGTGTTACCTCTCATTCTTTACTTTTATGAACGTACAAGACATCTTTTGCTTTTCACAGCATGACAGCTTGTTGTTGTTGTTTTTTTAAACAGAAAACACAGGGACACCGCAGTCCCCTCTGTTATCTCAGCTGTACCCAAAGAGAAATAAATTCCAAACCAGCCAGTGAGTGCACGCAGATCATTTAATTTGTGTAGCTTTTGGTGAAGTTTTTTGTGACTTGTGATGGTCAAAAAGCTGCTTCACTGCGTCGGGGCTGATTTGACGAATGAAACTTCTGTCTATATTATCTGGTGTTTATTTAAAGCTATCAGAAGGGATGGCAGATTACAGGTGGAACAGTTTGAGACTAATCATATGAGCCAACTCTAAGAAACAGCTGTTTGAAACTCTTCATATCTCTACAGATAAAGTGTTGGGTGGTGTTGGCCTAATGAGGACAGATGTAGGTCACACACAGCACTGCACAGACCTGGAGCTTTTTCACTGCCTATTGGATATCGGGCTGTCATGGCTTAGATATTGGGACTTGTCTGGCTTTGTCCTAATTTAAACGGGTTTTTCAACCGTTCTGATTTGCCTGAAGGACTTCCTGCAGTGTGTGTTTGGTTTTGTTTCTAATATTTTAAGGTCCTCAATACACAATACAATACACATACACACACAAAAACATTATTATAAAATGTTTGGGAAAAAGCTTGGCTTGGTTAAAAAGGGCCCAGTTTAGATCAAAATAGACCTTTTCTCCAGGCCTTATGCCAGGTGGCGACAGCTGTGTCTACAACAAGACTTGTGATCCTATAGAAGTCTGCGAGAACGCGGCTTTCTGTCTTTGTAAACACTTTAATGCTGAGTTTATGGGCTCAGTCACTCGTTTTGGAGCATGCTGAATAAAAAATGTTTGTTTTGAAAATCTTTTCCACGCTGTGTTTCAGATTGTAGTATTATCTGTGTGAAGTCATTGACTTGACTTTGGTTTAGTTGGGGAGGGTGGGGGCTTCAAAAGACGCACAAGAGTTTGTGAAACTGTCACAATAAGTCATTCAAATTTTTCCCCTTATGCACGTCTTTTTGTGTAGGAGAGCATGAAGCTGTAAGATTGTCCTCTTCATGTCACAGGTGTACTCACCATGGCAACCACACACCGACACACATGTATTAAAAAACACGTCAGCCATACAAATTGTACAAATAATGTGTGAAAGTCTGTGATGGGTCTGTTTGTTTGTGTGTTCGTTGCTAAACTTTTGCACTGAGAGAAAAAGTCTCATGTCTGGCTTCACTTTTGCAATGTAACTGGGGTTAAATTTTACATGCGATTTGGGCAGGGGCGTAATTTCCAGGGGGGTTAGGGGGGTTATGACCCCCCCCCAATAATCAGACCCATCCACTATAACCCCCCCCAATAAAATTATGAATTATCTTGTATAAATAGGCTGTTGATTTTCCCTACTCATTTCAGGTATTACCAGCAAAATACTTGCATGTTTAATCATCTGGGAATTTACCCAGATTTATTTATTTATTTAGACAGAGACCTTGACCCCCCCACCCTCCCACCCCAATGTTCAGCACAAAGTTACGCCCATGGATTGGGGCCACAACCAAAAAACTAACAATAAAAAATAATAGTGTAAAATCTGCGTGAAAGAAATGAATACAAATGAATAGATGATTTCTTAATAAGCTGTGTCTGTAACATTTAACATAATTTCTCTGGCCTCTGGAGAAAAATAACTCTTTAAAAAGTGAATGACTGTGAGTGTGACTCTCCACGTTCCTCCTTGTCAGCGTGAAGGTTCAGAGTGTGAACTTTATGGCGGGTGACAAAGTACTTGAAATCTGTGGACACTTTAAACAGTTGTTTTTCATATTTGAATTATATAAAACTATTTTATAGCTTTGTAAAAGAAACCGAATTGTTTGGCGTGAGTGCTTAAACAAATCGAGTGTTTCTGATTGCTGTGACAATACAAATGAGAACTGCACGTCAGACTTTATCCAAAACAAAGGAGGAGCTCGTTGAACTGTGGCCAAACATCGGATAATTTGCTCTCGTAGACTGTCATAATCTGAAATTATCATGGAGTGATAGCCGTTATCGCACGAGAATATCTTGAATTTAATGTTTTCAAGTGGAAATGACTGAGTGTGAGAGCAGTGTTGATTAGGTTAGGGCTTGAAAAGAATCAAAAGTCCTTCCCAGTAAACTGACTTTTACTACGTGCAGATTCTCCACTAAATAATAAAATATGCAGGGCTGGTGCAATTACGTTGTTATGCTGCAGGTTTATCAGAGATCAGATCTGTGTTTATGGGCGTGTTATAGATGATCCACCCTGTTCTTTAGACGCAGTTTGCTGTGACTGCATGTTTTTGTTTGGATTTACATCATAAGTAGACTTTCTTCCCTGTAATATCTGATTGATGTTCATCATGTAAAATGAGCGACTCGAGAAAGATAGAGAGAAGTTATTGTCTGAATGCATGCCGCTATTAAGCTGAGGTAGTGATGAAAGATGAAAAGATCCCAAATGTTCCTTAAAAAAACTTTTTTTCTTAAGTTATTTAAGTCATCAAGTCATTGTTTTCATTTAGTGTTAAAGCCCAGGTTTTTTATGCATTTAAAATGATTAGAAAGCAGCTTTTTGAAGAACAAAGTACAGCCTTCCGTGTTTCAAACACAGTAGAAGCATAAATAGCAGTTAGGTCCTGATGCTCAAATGCATCAAATGCATCCGCAACATTTGTGTCATAATACTGAACATGCTGAAATGAGCTGCCAGGATTGCTGAACAAACCACGGGCCCCTGGAGCAATTCCCTTTATCGGTCCAAAGAGGAGATGTTTGACCATAATGTACAAAACACATCATATCAGCACAAACACTTCATGACTGGTTGTTAAGCACAGTGGTGGAGAGGTGATGATTTGAGCTTGTTTTGCAGACACAAACCGGGGTTGTATTCTAGACTCACATGAGAGGCCATCAGCACGACACCTGGGTCGTGCAACAGGACAATGATCCCAAGCACCGTAATAAATCTACAATAGAATGAAAAATAAAATAATAAACTGTCAACGTACTGAGGCAACTTTGTAAAGAGGAGTCCGTCACAAACCCTCCAACGATGCGAGCAACTGATAAAGTCAGAAAAGGTGGATCTACGAGATTACGAGAAGTGCTGGTTTCTGTTGGGCCTGCAGGGATGCTCACGATTAAATAAAAGTATTTAATCCCTGTTGTCGGAACTGTTGCTTTTCTAAGCTATATTTTAAAGTGGAAAACTTACAGATAAACAAACACACAAACCAACTCTGTAACAAACTGTCCAGGACACACTAGGGATGCACTGAGTCTAGTTGTGTTAATGTAGATGCATACATTCCCACACTCAGTGTTCATTAGCATGCATATAATCTAATCAAATGCACATTCAGCAGGGGTACAAACTGCACACTTAAAAATATACATGTGACAGTTTTTAGCAGTGGTTGGGTATGAGATCATGTAGACTGAAAATTTTGACAAAGCTTGTGCTGTTTGATCTAAATCTGGCCTGCAGAGGCAGAAAAGTGCTGACCTGGTCTGTTTTTATTCATATGTGGAGCGCCGTGACCGATGAGACTGTTACTGGTGCACGGCTGTGAGGCCGTGGATCTCAAACCTCAGGACCTCTAACTGCACACAGAAATCAGACAGAAGTCACTTTTTATCCAGACCTTTAAGGACACAACTGTCGAGCTTCAGAGGAAGCAAATTTATCTGCACATTGTCGCTTAAAATGAAATATGTAAAACCAAACATTAAAGCTGTTTTTGGCAAAGATAAAAGTGAATTTTCCTTCATTTTGAAGAAATGAAACTCGGCGGGTCAAAAGTTGAACAACCTGCCATGAAGGTCGACTAAGGAGCTCTGGAGCAGGAGCATAAACTACAGACACACATTTATAAACAACTTCCATTAAAAATGACCCATTCACACAAGGTCAAAACAATACAAATGTATGTCAGCTTGACTATATTATACCTATTTAACAGTTTTACATGTCTAAGAAATCTTTCATCTCTGGATAACTTGAGGGAGCTGGTGATGATTAGTCGCCACCGCTGGACTGTCTGTTTGATAAACTAGAGCTGAGCTTCAGCTTAATCTCAAAGACGTAATCAAAGCTGCTCATCGAGTGCAGCAGCTCTTTAAATCCCGCATCTTCAGGACTCTATGTGAAGTGTTTTGAGCAGGCTTTCCAGCTTTTCAGCAGCAGGGTTGTAAAATAAGCAGAGCAGTGGATCGGACTTCACAGGAGGACGTTTGCATGTCCCATGTTCCTGGGTTGCTCTCCAGGTCTTAATACTACTACTACTACTAATAATAATAATAAGCTATTTTGAACAAGTGAGTTTTGAGCTGGGACTTAAAGAGGGAGAAGGAAGTGATATTTCTTAAATCAGGGCGCAGGGAATTCCAGAGTCGAGGAGCAGAGCAGCTTCTTTCCTGAAGCATGCACCACTCAGAAACTCTAAATTATCCATCCAGTTTGGGTGCTGATTAAAATCTAGCTAAATAAAACCCGTCATTTGTTTCCTGTCCAGAATAGTTTTCTAGGCGACGTAAATGAGTGAAATTGTTGGTGGTAAATTCAACCACTAGATGGCGACAAACACACACAGATGCGCGCAGAGCAGGTTCGAGTTTTGTCGTTTTCACATCAGTTTAGTTTCAATTTACTGAAACTTACACGGTCCGCTTGTGTTAGTGTCAGGTTTAGTTGTCTTTATTATAATCGTGGTTGCAATGGGAAAGATTTAAGAAGATCAGAGCAGACTCTCAGCCACGAAGATAAAAACAAAGACAAAAACAATCTCTCTGCAAATGCTAAAGTGAAGCCAGTGAAGCCTTTTCCAATATGCAATACATTAACATTGATATCTGCTCATATGCACCCCTGCTGGCATATCTGACCCAACTTAGATGACGGATGATAAAGTCTAGATGATGAAACCATGTTTTAATAGAGCATAATGCAAAAAATACAGTTTTACTGAGTCTTTTAAAGCAGCGGTCTCCAACCTTTTTTGTGCCACGCACCGGTTTATGCCCGACAATATTTTCATGGACCGGCCTTTAAGGTGTCGCGGATAAATACAACAAAATAAAACTAGTACCGGTACCGAAAAAACGAAAATTTATTCATAACACACATGAAAAGACCAAGGAAAACCGAGTAAACGATAAAAGCGATAACAAAATAACTCTGAAAACCGATAAAAAAAAAAACCCCTGAAAACTATACATTTCACACCTGAGACTCAACTCTCCACCAAACGACTCACGGACCCGTACCGGTCCGAGGCCCGGGGGTTGGGGACCGCTGTTTTAAAGCACTTGGTGTCTCTAGATACATGGCAACCTATGAGCCAGGAGTCTAATTGGTTATTTATAACCTGTACTTCACTGCAGTTTTAAGATAAATATTCATCACGTCAACCTAAGTCTTTGTTATACGCTTTGTTACATCCTGTGAGGCTGTGGGAGTGTGTGGGCGTGGTGTTGTCTTCTCCCTCTCCTCCTCCTTCTTTCTTGCCCCTCCCCTTGTCTCTCTCCGCCCCTGCCTTCTCCTTTCGGACACACCTGCTGCTCATCTGCCCTCGTTACCACCAATTACCCTCAGAGGTGATGTAAGCTGGAGAAGAGCAGTGTGGAGGTGGGGAAGAGGTTTTCTCTGTGGGGGGCAGTGTGTGATACTGGTTTAGGTATGGAAACGGCCTGCTGTGTGTGACCAGCCCCATCGTGCGTGGCTCTTTGTGAGTAGTTCTTAACTGAGCGGTGTTTTCCCTTAAGTGACGGCAGCCTCCATTAGTTTGTTTGGCCTGCCTGGGTATTGTTACTAGCAGCGTTGCTGTCTTTTTCTGTTGAAGCCTTATAGTTGTTTTCTTTCACTATCTCTTTGGGTTGACCTGTCTGATTTATCATTAAGGCAGCGGTGCTGTCTCTTTTTGTTGTTACTATTTATATGATTGAGGTATTTGACTATAATAAAGATTTATTTTGTGCTAAATACCTCTGCCTGGCGTTCTTTTCATTTCACCCGGATCCAACTGTTACTGCCCCCCACCCTCATCGCCTAGTTTTTATGTGGGGACGTAACACGCTTGATAAATCAAAAAAGCTTAATTTTGCATATCCTTTGATGCAGGTTAGAGGAAATATTTTAGATATGAAACTTTTGAATTAAAGTGTGTGTGTGTGTGTGTGTGTGTGTGTGTGTGTGTGTGTGTGTGTAAAGGGACCCAGGAAAATAATAACAATAGGATATTTAACAGAATATGTTAAATGAGTCAAATTGGAGAAAACAAGAGTGAATACAGCTATTTTAGCCAATGAAAGAAAACGAATGAATAAAATTAAGTCCCTTAAAAAATAAATAAAATAGGGGGATCCCAATTTTATAATCCAAGCATAATCTTGCCTGGGTTATTTGTGTTGCTCTGCATCTTTGCATTTCATGCATTTATTTGTTTTGTTTGAATTAGTTTAAGTTCTTATGTGATCATTTCTCTTGCTTCTTAGTGTCCTAATCTCACTTCTCTGACTGCATCTCCCTGCTTGTCGAGTTTCTTTGCAGTTCCCCTGTTTTTATTTCACTTTTCCTATTAGCGCTGAATAGTGCTATATAAATAACAATAATAATGGACTGGATTTATATAGTGCTTTTTAAGGCACCCAAAGCGCTTTCCCGGTATTTAAGATCAGCATCCTCATCTCTCTTTTGCAAGATCGTCGACTAACCTCATGTTGGTAACGGGCCGATGCGGTTCATGGTCTTTGTGAACGACTCGTACTCACCTGATCTTTTCTTTGCTTCTAGTTGCCACGTTTTCTCCGTCACTCAACTACTGCTCAGGATTTTCTGGACACAGTTCTCCACTTTGTTGCCGTATCATTGCATCATTCGCTATCTCCACCTGCCTTCCTTCCTGCCATCTTCTTTTGTGGATCACTGGGAAACAAGGTTGGAATAATTTCTCTCACTCTCCACTGAGGAGCTCACCTGACCTTCCACCTTCCCAGTGCTGTTTACGCTTCACATCTTCAGTCTCGTTTCCTCTGCAATCCCTTCTAATCATGCTCTGCCCACATTTAGACCTGTTAGCAAAGAAGTCCTCCTTTGTGTTGCCACTTTTTCCCAATGTTCTTGTAAAATAAACTCATTGAAACCTTACCGCTTGCTCCCGTGCTTGCATCTGTTTTTGGGTCCCAGTTCTTGCTCTAGCCTCCAGGCTCCCGTAACAGTAGCTCTTCACTGCTCAGACCCAGTTACTTTTTTTTTTTCCCTCTTAATTTCCCCTTTTTTCTTTTTCTCTTCTGTTTTCTCAAAATGCAGAAGGAACTCCTCTTTGCTGCAGGCACATACGACAAAAGAGCCTAACCAGTCTGCAGGATCCTCTGCAAACAAGTCAGGGCAATGCCAAGAAATATGTCTATTTGAAGCCTAACGCTTTAATCATGTAATTACTTTCAAAATATTTTTATTTTTGCACTTGACACCTAGTAACCCGTGGTAGTATTGCACTGTATGATTATTGCCAGTTAAAATATTTTAAAAAAGCACTTTTGAATCTCGTAAATCCCCAACTTTTGTTTTCCCAGAAAAATTAATAGGCCTCATTTACAGCAGATGCACACAAATCTGCATGTACAAATGTTTCATATACAAATGTGTCACTGATCTTTATTTACATATTTAGACCAGAATGAGGAAGTCTTGGCTATTTATATAAATTTAAAAAGGAAATTGTGTTTTCCTCTTTGCTGAGCTAAGCTCCGGGCTGTTAATGGACATTACACATTTATAACCTGTAAATAGTGTCAACATTATCATCCAGAGTTTTAGCTTCAACTGGAAATCCAACATCTCTGACTTGGTGCCTAAAACACTGGAAAAGCAAACATAAAAGCTTCACCTCATTTGAGGTTATCGAAGCCAGATTTAAGGGATGTCGATGTAAACTGTCTGTGTATGTTGTCTTGACTCATCTGGTAGGAACATGGGAATCCTTTCCTAGCCAACTTTGTTATCCACACCATGTGACACAACCTCAGCATTAGATTCTCTCCCCTGTTAAATGCCCTCATGCTCAACAACGCCCTGAAAAGTCCTCAGAACTAATGCCAAAACTAACTATTCTGTTATCACAGGCTGAGCCTGCTTCTCATTAATGGTACATCTGAATTCCCCTTTAATATCAATCAAAATATTTTAGTAGAATCACCTCAGGTGATGGGTATTTCTGCAAGAGAAACAGCAACTGATTGAAATCTAAAAACACACCGATAACCTTTAACTGAGCAAAACAGAATGAAACGCTAACTCCTTTGGTTGTGTATCTCTAATGAGAGAATTAAGAGGGGAAAGCGTGCATGCACTGATACAATGTGGAAAAAGAAAAAAGCAAACGAAGAGACACATTTTACATAGCACCCTGTTTGTCTTTGACATTCTTTTTAAATGACTAAAGCACAAAGTCATGCAACAGAGAGCTGACTGCTGATGAACACGGAAATCAGAAAGGAAATTATTCAAATTTGCTTTTATATAGAGACAGAAAAGGGTGAATGAAACCATGGGATTTTTAACAAGTTCTGAAAGTACTTTGCTGTAATTATTTCACTCTTCCAAAACCTCTCCAGAGACTCAGTTTGTGGCAGTATTTCAAAGAGAAACCTGATTAAGGTTCTTCGACCTCACAGGGTTAAACAGACTGTATAGTGTTTCCTTCACTTTAGAGGACGTTACATTGACTTGAAGTCATTTCCTGGAAACTTTATCAAAACCTACCCATGACAACCTAAACTTAACTTTGAAACAAGCTTCAGCCTAAAATGTAATCTCCAAAGTTATTAGTTATTATTAGTAGTCACAGTGTCACCCACAGCATGACTGGTATATGTACATGCACATATTTCTCGGCCTGGAGGTAGGTAATAGGGAATAGAGAGGCAGACACACAGGTATGTCTGCGCTCCAGACATGGGCTGAAAGCTCTGTGAGCAGACCAGCTTACGGCACTTTAATAATGCAGAGTGTGCATGAGAGAGTGAGGTGAGCCACTAGAGGACTCTGTTATACACAAAATGAAGAACTGAACACATTTGGGAACGATACAGCCCGAGGCCCAGAATCAGGCCTCAGACCATCTCACTCTGGCATCTGACGTCCTTCAAGGAAACTAAACAACCTTAACCTCCCACCAGAGACTAAAAGGACACATTATTTTAATGGTTCTTTAGGTAGATGACTGTAATAAGTCACATACCACACATCACATTAATTGCAACGTACAGTCCTGTTAAAAATGAGGTGCATCCCATGATTCAGTAGTTTGTAGTTCCGCCTTTAGTAGCAATAACATTAAGTAACTGTTTTCTGTATGACTTTTGCATCGCTTCAGACCAGTGAGGTTTGCAGGCTTTTGTTTATGCACATCTCTCTTTACATCAGGTTGAGTGTGTGACTGTGCCTCTGCGACAGCTAGATTCTTTTTGCCGCTGTGCTTGCGATCATTGTCCTGTTGCATGACCCAGTGTGGGCCAAGCTTTATCTGTCAGACATCTGAGATTCTACAATCAGATGTTCTCAGATTTTACTCTACAATACTTTGGTATACAGAGGAATTCGCAGTTGACTCAACTGCAAGGTGCACAGATCCTGCGTCTCCAAAACGAGCCCAAATCATGAACCCTTCATCACCATGGTGACAGCTGATACGAGGTGTTTGTGTTGATATTTGCATTTTCGCCAAACATGTCCACTGGACCTCATTCACCAGCTTTGTGTAGAAATAATTGTACCCAGAGCAAAAAAACAAAACTAGTGCACATAGAAAATCACTTTTGAATTTCAGGGGCATGCAGTGGGCCGTACTAGTTTCACTTTGCATATATTAGTGAACTAGAATCAATCTAAACCAACAAGCTTGCACAACCTGCGTAAGCAAAATATGTCCCCTTTAATATATCATTGTCAAAGAGAGAGGCTATGCTAATGAACTCAAAACAGAAAAAAAATATACGAGGAAGCACAAAACTAAAATTCATTACTGGAACTGGAATAAAGTCAAAGAGAAACCAAAGGATCAAACTCACTTTGGAATGTAAGGAACTGAAGGCAGGAACCAGAAATAAACAGCAACTAGAGCTCAGATATAAGAACTAATGTTTCAGATTATTAAACCTACAAATAAAAGAACCAAACCCCAGAAAAGATAAGCAGCTAAATGCACCCCTGGAAAATAATCAGGGAAATAGAGACCAGTGACCCTGTCATAAGAGAAAATAAAACCGCTTATTCAAAATTCAAAATAATAAAACAGAATTAGGAAACAAAGATCAAAATCAGGGACAATGAGAGGTTTGCAGCTACTTTAATTGGGCCTAAATTTTATCAGCTTTCCTTGTTAACTTCAATTTTCTGCTTCAGGCTTTGTGTTACATGATTGGGGACATTTGAGGTCTCTTCTATGCAAAATAGACCAACTGAGCACAATCTACCCCAATTTACAGAGAACATAAAAACACTGAGAGGCAACACATTTACTAAACAAAAAAGGAAAGCAGTGCTGCAGAAAGTCACTAAATCACTTCTCACTAATGATCATCACAAATTTTATAACCCGCAACAAAAATGTGGAGACTGACACCAGAGTTTTTAGAAGCATAGATTTTATTTTAAATTGCCTAACAAACTTAGCTGAAACAGTTAGCACCCCAAAGAGCATAAAGGCAAAGAAAAGTGGTATCTCATCAAGTCACCGTGCCTTTATCCCCAAAGTTTCCAATAATGAGCTCACAGTATTTGCAGGTAATCCCTGTGAGACCAAAGCTCAGACTTCAGACTGATTAACATCCTGTTAGACTTTTTGTTCTGCCCTCTGGTCCGTCTGATGTCACTGAGTGCAGATTTCACAAACATTGTCATATCAGATGGACATAAGAAGCTGCTGCTCCGTTCGGTTTTTGAGGGGCAGCGAATCAGAAGGAAGCTGGCTTAAAGGAGGAATATCTAAAACAGCTTATTTCAGTAAGGGGACGAAATAAGTGGATGCACTAGTATGAAACGAAGGATTATTTTTAACTATAAATCATGCAAAGTTACTCTTGTTGAGTAGATATTTTTAAAAACCGGAGCTGGAAATGAGCCAGAATATGTCTCTTTTAAAGTTCTTCTCTGTGCTACTATTTGATAAAAGCTTCTGAAAGCACTCCAGATCTCACAAAGTCACCTCTAATCTGTTTATTTTTTAATACACTGCCTGCATAAAGTGTTCAGCTGTCAATCACCCTGTAAAAATGTTTTCCCAGGAATCTTTGTGTTGATTTATTCTGAATAACTGGACTCTAGGTGCTTAAAACAGCCAAGTGGATACACTCTATGTTAAGTTCCCACAGTAATACAGTTCTTAGGTATCATAAGTTTATTTATAGAAATGCTACAGATTACTAAATATTAAGCGTGGAGTTTAAAGAATGAGGAGAAGATAATGTGAGTTTTTTAGGTCCTTTGATGTCTCTGTATTAAAGTAAGACTAATGCTTCAAACAGGCCAGTGAGAGCTGTGAAGGGAGAATTCCTTATTCACGACTGAGCGAGGCCACACTCTCTAATCCCAGACCCCTACCTGTCTGACTGCTACAGAGTCATGGGAAAAAAGCTCTCTCATACTTTGTTTCTCACACATACACATAAACACACTTTCTCCCTCTTCCAGACTTTCTTTTCTCACTCAATCCTCAGGCTCTCTCCAGCAAATCCCCCAGGAATCTCAGACCTGTGTGTGAACCAGGCTGCGGTCGGCAAGATATGAGTTTTTAAAGACTGGGAACAATACTGGATCTTCCTGGATTGAAGATGCCGACAGGCTTCATATCTGTAGATCTGACTACTTTAATGATAAATAGAAATTTCCCACTGCTGAATGAGGGACAGTCTCTGAAACCAAAACAACTTGACAAATAACAGATGATCTAAAAGCCAATAAACTTCATCACATGACTCATACTAATGGGTGGAGCATGAAGAACGGACCACATCTGATTTTTAATCTGAATATTAAGCATATTTTGGTCTAAGCTCTAAATACCACAGACACTGAGATAATCACAAAGACAACGATGCTGTGTGTAAGCAGCAGCTAGTTATATTCAGAGTCACAGTGAAGCAGTTTTACTAAAAAATGTGGAACACTGGACGAGATCTTTACCTTCTTGTTATTCTAGTGATGGGTGTAAGTTTTGGTTCATGCCGCGGTTTCGATTAGTAGCAGCTTAAGTTCCCTCAGTGTTTCCCTATCATGTGTTTCCTTGTCTCTGACTTCTTGTTTACCGTGACCCTTCCTTTCTTTTGCTTCTCTTTGTTTCAGCATTCATGTCTGTATCCATCTACTATTTCCTGTTTTACTTTGAAAGGTTTGTCTTCTTTTGTGTCCTGATTGTCTTCACCTGTGTCTTGTTGGTCTCCTTTTGGTATCCTATCGGTTATTCTCAGTGGCCTCCCTGTGTTGCTGGTCTGTTTAATCTTTGGATTTGTCTGTTTTTGATCTTTATTAAAGACCAACTTTATTTTTTCTTTCATTTTCCTGCATTTAGGGCTTCATCTAATATCTAATATTTCTAATATTTTGCTCAAATCAACCCTGATACTCGTCTCCACCTTCACTACTTCTGCTCCCTGTATCTTTATTGTTTCTCCTGTCTCTTTCTCATTCACACACACTTTCATTCTTCTTCTCTTCAGAGCGTACCTCCCACCTCTCCAGACTCTCTTCCTGTTCTTACTAAATAAGTTAGTTTTAGATTTTTAGTCTTGCAGCTGCAACCTCAGGAATGTTTAAGGATTTGCAAAACCTGTCTAAAAGGAAAGCACACAGCCTGAATCGAATGAGCAGCCAGCTGTCATTTTAGTCACGCAAAAAATTCACCCAAGCAACTTTCATCTACCGGCTGCTCATCACTGTGCATGCCAGTCATGGCTGAGAAATGACAATGGCTCTAACAACAAATCATACCTAATCAGTCTATGGCTAAACTCAGCAGCAGGTATCTTACCTGTTCAACAAATGTCATCCCAGCCTTAGTTTCTCTGTCTCTAAATGAGACGTGCTCCAGGGCTGAAATCCGGCAGCCGGCTGAGGTTCCAGCAAACGAATGGAAGTCTTTACTGTCACCGCACAAAGTAAGAAATGAATAACTCTGACAAAGCAAGGAGAATTTTAAATAAGTGATTATATGTACAGTCTTTTACTGAACCACACAAGTGTCACCGTTCTTATTTAGAGAAGAAAAGAAGCTGCAAGTAAAACAATGAAATGTAGATTTTAAATCATGTAATAAATAAATATACTTATATTTAACTGGTACTATGCACTATAATTACATATTTTTCATGATGAGGTCTAATAGTAACAACACCATGTTGGAAGCTGTGACTGAGATTGTTCAAAGAAGCTATGAAAGATGAAACTCCTGGGTCTGAAAGGTGAAGCCTATGAAAGGTTTCTGCTACTGAAAACAAAATACCATCCATAATTCTAAATTTAAGGTTAGCCATCTCAAAATTTCAACTTACTGACTCAAATTTGTGAGCAAGTCTAAATTGTGAGACAATAACCCGAAAAATGGGAATTTGAAATATCTGTTTAACGCTGCCTGAAAATAAATAAATAGATAAATAAAAATGAAAAAATTCAGTAGCAAAAACAAGCTTCCATCGATGCCAAAAATGCATTAAACGTTCATTTCAATGGCTACCAGGAAGGTGGCGCCTACCTGTTGCAGACACAGATAATGGACAGCTGGAGACCTGAATGCCAGCTAGTCATTCCAGTTAATACTTAAAGTCATCGAGTAGGGTAACATCTTTTTAGAACAGATGTCCGTCGTGATACAACCCCAAAGGGCTTTATGTCTCCTCCCATGTTGACAGCAGGGATTTGTGTTTGTTGTGAATGTGAAAACAGCTCTGAATCACTAAAAACTTTCCTGATGAGTTACACAGTTACACATCTTCATTGCATGTGATGTCAGGGCAGCTGGCTGGTACTTATTAATACAGGGTACAGAAACCAGGCAGGATGTTTTCCACCATTTTCGTATCTTCTCCTGCTTCAGTTTTGTTTTATTTCTTGTAAATCAGGACCCAAAGGTTTTAACACACCTAGACTGGACGGTGAGAAAAATCCAAAGACACAAAAGACAGTTTTTGGTCCGAAACTGTGTGGGCTACAGTAGGAGCACCTTCTGATTTCATCTGTTGCACACAGTTGGGTGTGCCGGACTCAGTGCTGCCAGCATAAATGAATTTGTTTACATTGTGTCATGAATGTGATCCAATATTCGTACTATTTAGTATGCCAGAAAAATGAGACCATATTTCACTGTATCACAACTCAAAGGTAAGTTGGGAATACCAGGAAGCTCCACAGACTGTGACGGATATATAAGCAAAAGGGTTAAAAGTTCAAGTTGCAGTTTTACAGCCAAGTAATAAGTCCCACCTTTAGGCGTACTGAATGCACATACTTTGTAAGGGCAGCTGCAGGACAGGCTGAAAGTGAGCAGACATGGTATGTGATTTTAAAAGGAAGCAGTAAAGAGAGATCAAAGGTGAATGCAAAGGTGAAAGCTTATCATATGGAGAGGTGGAGGGAAGGGAAGCAACAGAGGAACAGACTGCTTAGGCGTCAATTTCCTTCCTATCCAACACAGCTCCATTTGGAGCAGCAAAGAGCACACTAAGAGCAAAGTGAGCAGAGATTATTATCACAGAAATAACAGTTTCACACAGCATGTCATGTCCAAAAAGAGATAAAACACTGTGTAAGGTAATTTGTTCAGACGTTACAGTCATTTTGGGTTGTTTGCACAGAGCTGATGGTCTGTGGGAAAGTTCTGGGAGTCGCCTCATGAGCCTGAGGCACAAAATCTGTCTAATTAAGTTTTTGTAAAGAACATAAAAAATATTGTGAAATTAAATCAAACTTGAACAGAACCGCTCTGGATATAAAGACAGCATTACCTGGAAAAACAGAATTACTTACAAGTTTTCAGGCTCTGTCCTTTATATAGCAGCTGTTTTATCAGCAGCAAGTCGTGCAAAATATTATCTGTGGTGTGGATGGATTGCATGAATTTGTTTCATCTCTTAGATAAAAGTGATATCTGTGTAAATATTGACTCTGCCTTGTCACCTTAGAGGGGGAGCTGCTTTTACCCCTGGGATGTGTTGTCGCTCAGGCTTTGGATTGCTCCAAAGGCTGTGAGACCGCAAGAGAACGACTGAAAAGTGACAGGCTTTATGGGAGAGAGTGTACATGGAGCCGAAAGTTCATGATGTAAGTGGTTTTACAATCGCAAGAGAAGAAAGACGCTCCACATGAACAGCTCAGTTTGGAAGAGGCCAGGCTGAACCAGTGTGCGACAGAGAGTTTGCTTTATTATAGACTCTTTGCTGGGATTTCTGCTTCAGTAGGAAATTTAGGCCGAAACAAACTTCATAACTACCGACCCCTCTGAAAACCTACTCCATAACTTGGATTTTAACTGCACATTGGATTCATGCCTGCAACTGCTGTGATTGGCCTGTTTAGTACCATCAGTTCCTTCACTTCAGGCTACTTTTAAGTTTTGTAATTTAACAGTGAGAGAATAAAAACTATCCATTATACGAAAACAGAAAAAACGACTACAACAAAGATTTGGGAACCAGGTTTTTGTTGGCTGTGATTGAACTCAAACTTGATGTGTTTTCCTCTGTGCTGCAGTTCTTTTGTGCAGGTTTGAACCTCCATCCCAACCAACTACCACGTCCACATATCAAGTCTGGACTAAAAAACCTCCTGTAGCCATGTATGCTTTATATTCTGAGATACAGGAAGGTACTATAGATGTGTAAAGGGTTTAGCAACTAGCCGTGAAATGAATGTAAATTCTCCATGTTCTCCGATAGTCCAGAACACAACACCTCTGCTTACTTTTGTTGCTCTCACCCCAGACACATCTGGCCAATGAGCAGACTGAACATGTGGTTTTTCGTGACGCATTTTGGTGCGCTTGGATTTTTCTCTGTGTGAAAATAAACCAAATCACAGGGAAAAGCTACAAGTTTACAACTCCTCGACTGATTGTGATCAGGTGTGAAAACGCCCTGAAACACCAGGACACGGCAACACAGGAATTAACACATAATGCGCCATTACAAGCATAAATGCAACAATATTGGCTACTATATCATAGACTCTACAAAATCTAAATGGGGCCTGAAGAATTGAAAGCAAGTGATGTATGGTTGTCTTCAGGGAGCTGATCAAACGGGTATCAAAGATATATGAGGAAGATGAATGGATGTTACATGTTCTGGTGAAATGAATGAATGAATACCAGCCTGAGCAGCATGTTCATTTGGAATGATTTTTACTCATGTGACCAGCTGCTGACTGTTTGTGCCAGAGGAAAACTGCTGTTTTTTAAGGTTTCTGATAGTTTGCATTTAGGTTTCTTGGGTTATGTTTGAATTTTTTGATCCCTGATTTTGATTTCTTAATTATTCTAATAATCAGCTTGAGTTCTTGTGACATTACTGAGCCTGTTTTCATTATTAGCCTGGTATGCTGATCTTTTATTGTGTTGTGGGTCTTCTGGTTTTTATAGAATTTTGAATTCCTGTTACTGTCCTTCAGTTAGTTTTGAGTTCTTGATTTGTGTTTCTCTTTAGTTGTCTCAGTGTTTTTCTATCAGTCCTTGCTCCTGTCTCATTTTTGTGCTCATGTTTTGTCTCCCTTTGTCTGTATTTTCTGTTTTACTTTAAAGAGCAACTGCAACAGGGATTTGAACCAGGTAGGCAGTCTTTCTGGTAAGTCTTTATTTCAGAGCCAAGATACACAGGTACTTCATGTAAAAGGCTACCAGGGTAAGCAGCCAGACTTTCCAGTACTAGAATGTTTTCAGCAGGCGGGGCCAGAGTGGGTCAGGCAGTCTCTTACCTGCCTGCCTGACCCACTCTGACAAACCAGCTGTAATTAGAGGCCTGAGCAACATGAGGTCAACAATCTGAAGAGTGGTGATGGAAGCCAGGTTTATATATTCAACTGATTGAATGGATAGAAAACAGGTGAGCCAGAGACCACACCCACTCGGAGAAGGAAAGGCAGATTCTGTATATGAACAATGGGGGAAACCCTGACAGCTCGCTTTGTGCCACACAAACACATCTTCCTCTGTTTGTGTGTGTTGGTGTTCTCTTTGTGTTTCTGCCAGTTTTTATACTTTTGTTTTTGTGGTTCTTGTTTAATTTTTCTTTTTCACGTTGTAAACAACCGGTAAATGATTCCCTTTTTGTTCTGCACCATCTGACTTTGTGTGCTGCATTTTGCTTCCTCCTCTATACAATCCACCCACAAAACAAAACAATAAAAAAAAAACATCCGTTCTGCTCCAGTTATATTAAATCAATACTTTCTAGGCATAATCAATAATAATGTTGGTGTAAAGTTCATGCATGCTAGATATAAGTTACGTCATAACCATGACAAATGGTGGTTAGAGCAGTCTGAAGCCTGAGCTTTGAGTTCATGAGGGTTACTCTGACCTCAATTGAAAATTTGGCATTTGATGTTTAATATGATCCTCCACCACTGTAATGGCATATTTGCATTTGTGGTGAGAAGTTTATATACAGTCATCATGGCATGAATGTCGTGGTAACTTTGGGCTTTTAATGAGTTCTTTTAACCTGCTCTTTTTCCAGGCAGGAATGATTGTATATACACACACTCCCTTAAATGTTTTAATAGGCAGTTCTACAGTGACTTAACTTGACAAGTCCAAGGCCCATTAACTTATTAGTGATCACTGATCTTAATGGTGATTGACTGCAACTGGTAGTTTCTCTTTGCCATCATTTCGCTTCTACATCATACAACAACTGAACACTAGGAGTCCAGGAAACTCAAGGAGGAGCTCGTTGATGGCCAAAGTGTCAGCAGCTTGCAAAGGGACATTAATGGAGATGTATGTACAGATATGAGACTCTATATACACTTCTGAACCCGTGTGAAGTAGACAAAATCCTTCTGCAAAATTCAAACTTCTGCACATTATTGTGTTTTAATTATTGTGTTTGGCATGAACTGTCACTTAAAAAAAAAAAAAAATCACGGGTTAGAAAATGCTCATATTGGTCTGAATAAGCTCTCTGTTGACCACACAGCAGCTGCTTCAGGCTTCATTACCACAGAGTGACTCCAGACATTTCCTTTTAGCAGCTGGTATCTGTGGCCAGCTTCACTTTTAGCTTTCAGCTCTCTCGCACTGTATTTAGGTGGCAACCTCTGTATAGCCATCACTCTCGGCGTCGGTATTTTCTGCAGCTTAACCAAAGATGAGCTAATCTTGTCTGGCTGGTGTTTTGGCAGGAAACTTGTGATTTAACCATCACACACAGATATGTGTTTGTACTGTTCCTTTGAACATTTTATCTGAGAACACAATAACCAATGAATATTCTTTATATAGTCGGAAAACAAACAATTTCCAAAAAGTCCATGGTAGTATTCTACAAGGTTGTTTTTTTTTGTCTTAAAAAAAGAGATATTTGCTGACTACATGTTTAAACCAAATATTTTAAAATTATATGTGGATTAAAGCACTGGAGGTAATAAAAAGCACTTAAGGCAGAACTTTCCCTTTAATTCCAATTAGCTTAGCAACTGCCCTTTAATAGCTTCCCTAACTTGTTTATAGCAAAGAGTGCTACACCATCTAATAGCAAGGTAACCTACAGAGTTACATTATACTCAATATATACACATAGAAAGTACAATATTTAACACATAAAAAAGTCATTTTGGCCACTTGATCAGTGGAAACTGTAAAATGTCTAAACACTAATGTTTATGAAGCTTTTAATTGCTATGGAGCAACATTGACACATTTGCAGAGACATAACACATTTAGTACACCATTCTGAATTCGTGGTTGCAGCTGTAGAATGGTAGGCCGTGATTGGCCATCACCGCAGGCCATTACTGTAAACTGGCGGACATCATGGCTCAGGAAACCACTCGATGACACCATCCCCTGACTGAAAGCTACAGTCACAAGTAAAACCAACGCATATGGAACCTGTATTCTTTTTAATGGTCAGCAGGGGTCAAGTCCTGTTGTATAGAAGTCTGTGAGAAAATAGTCTTTTTCTTTGCTGATTTATGACCTCAGTAAACAGCTTCCTGGTGCATTTATGGTCTCCATTTCCACTTTTAAATCTTATCTATTACAACGTAATGTTATTTTTTCTAATGTCATTGTCCCATTTAGAGTAAAACAGCACTTCGCTAACAAATGAGTAATGTGATTTGGCTACATCCATGTTTTATGCAGAGTTTGTAGTTTCAAGCAACCAGGCATCAAGTTACCCGCCCTTATTTTTGTTTTTAAATGGAAAGCTTGATGACATTATTCATATCAGTCGCTTCATGTCAGCTGAACACAATACCTCAGAAACTGCTGGAAAACTTCTTTTTTTTTCCTAAAATGTCATCTCAGATTCAGCTTCTGTCTGGCTTTAATGTTCTTTTCAGTTTAAAGTCCAAGAACAGACTGGATTGGTCAGTTCACAGAGGGAGTCTGACCAATCCATTCAGTATTTGGGTATTCATACAAGGCTTTACTTTGAAAGGGAGAACACCTGTCAGGAAAATATTGCAACACGCAAATCAAGTGTCCAGTGCTGGGAAGTGATGCAATCATTTGCATTTACAGAGGCATCATTCACTCATCATATGTGCACACATGTCAGCAGTCTGTCTGTGAACCCATTAGCTCAAAGTTTTGCATGAATTCTTATAAAACTTTGAAGGAGTGTAGCATGGTGTTCTGGTAGTGGTCATGTTAATCTATGAAAATTTGGCATTCACCCACCAAAATCTTCAAGGTCAACTTAATGATTAATCAGTCAAAACAACAACAACAATAAGTTGTATAACTTGGAAACTATGATTCCTACAAGTGTGGTGGGTGTTGTCAAAATATAGAGTTAAACTCCTTCAAGGTTTATGGACTGATATGAAGGTCAAAGCCTATGTTTCTCACTGCCATTGTTTGTGTAACATGCAGGCATGTATGGAACACTATGAGTCTAAATATCACATCACTTTATTACGACTTTGTTATGAACCCTATGGAAACAGTTATAATCATTTAAATATATAACAATTTGAATACACATACAATGTTTTTGAATGAGTATATTTTTTTAAAGAAAACGAAATTACATGAATTTTTACTAAACTATGAAATGCTTCACATGTACCATATCCACATGTATAAAAATGAAATTATACTGAACATAATTATATTAAAATGGGTTTCAACAGGACAGATAACATAGTCCTACACTTTGCACTTGTTTTTGCTGCACGACAAAAAGTTAAATATATTTAAAAAATAAATAAATTAAATAAATACATTATTCCCTTTAAATCAAATACTGCTACAGAGGTTTGGTGTGCTCTTCCTTAAATTGTGTTTGCTATTCTGAACTACAGATACTTATTTTCAGTAGAGGCAGACATATTGAGTGTGTGCAACTATACGACCTGAAGTAAAAACTCTTAACATAAATGTTTATCTGGCTAAAGCCACCAAAGCAATGCCCTTCTCTGTTTAAAGCTACTGCCCCGCAGCTCTGAGGACATTTGAATAAACAAATTTTTTTCTCTGTTGCACTCCAGGAAAATGTATAAAACAGGATGTTTTGATATTTGGTTTTTATGCCTGGAAACTTTTGTGTGTGTGTGTTGTTTGTACTTAGCTGCATACTGCAAACAAGCTTAGTGACAGCCGCGATTCACTCCCAAAACATCCATTGTCACTGTGCATGTGTGTGTGTGTGTGGGGGGGGACCAGATGATCCATTGTTATGTGTTTGCTGACATGGTGCATCATCCGCAGGGCTGCTACTGTTGCTTTCCCAGCAGCACAATGAGCAGTCAATGCAGAGATGCTGAGCCCAACACTGCACGGCTTTATTTAGCTGAATGAAACATACACACATTTACACACACACAGCGCAAGGAAAAGTGTGTGTGTGTGTGTGTGTGTGTGTGTGTGTGTGTGTGTGTGTGTGTGTGTGTGTGTGTGTGTGTGTGTGTGTGTGTGTGTGTGTGTGTGTGTTGGCATCTCAAAAGAAGACAAGAGTTCAGAAGTTTTTGCAGCAACAGAAATTCTTTTCTTCACTCTGAAAAATTATATTTAGACATAATCCGATGTGGTTTGATAAGAGCAGTCAGTTTTCTTTAAACACACACACACACACACACACACACACACACACACACACACACACACACACACACACACACACACACACACACACACACACACAGTCAGAATATTAGCTTCTGGAGATGTTTCTGCTTCTGAATTAGCTGCACAGGGTCATCTAAATGCCAAATCTGTAAAATGAGATGAGAAATGCACAGAGTTATAAAAGCTTCATTGTTCTGTATCTGCTGTCTTGTGTTTGAGCTTTGGAAACCGAGTAGATAAGATGCAGTTTGCGGCAGATTAAAGTTCAAGACACGAGATATTAACATCTAAAAAAAAAAAAACATAGCCTGGTTAAAATGAAATATGAAGTGATGGCTGCAGTGAATATACAAAGTTATATAAGGCTCATTCATGCTTTGAGAACTACATGGTTATTTACATGGTTATTGTGTGATACTGTAAGAGCTTTAATACATTAGAGAAGACATTCATATATATATATATATATATATATATATATATATATATATATAGAAGGACAGGCCCCTGCACGGTATGTACCACCGGCAGATAGAGGAGGTGGCTGATATCCAGAAATCCTACCAGTGGCTGGACAAAGCTGGACTGAAAGACAGCACAGAGGCACTAATCATGGCAGCACAAGAACAAGCTCTGAGCACAAGATCCATAGAGGCTGGGGTCTATCACACCAGGCAAGACCCCAGGTGTAGGCTGTGTAAAGATGCCCCAGAGACAATCCAGCACATAACAGCAGGGTGCAAGATGCTAGCAGGCAAGGCATACATGGAACGCCACAACCAAGTGGCCGGCATAGTGTACAGGAACATCTGTGCCGAGTATAACCTGGAAGTCCCGAGGTCAAAGTGGGAGATGCCCCCAAGGGTGGTGGAGAATGACCGAGCTAAGATCCTGTGGGACTTCCAGATACAGACGGACAAAATGGTGGTGGCTAACCAACCGGACATAGTGGTGGTAGACAAACAGAAGAAGACGGCCGTAGTGATCGATGTAGCGGTTCCGAATGACAGCAATATCAGGAAGAAGGAACACGAGAAGCTGGAGAAATACCAAGGGCTCAGAGAAGAGCTTGAGAGGATGTGGAGGGTGAAGGTAACGGTGGTCCCCGTGGTAATCGGAGCACTAGGTGCGGTGACTCCCAAGCTAGGCGAGTGGCTCCAGCAGATCCCGGGAACAACATCGGAGATCTCTGTCCAGAAGAGCGCAGTCCTGGGAACAGCTAAGATACTGCGCAGGACCCTCAAGCTCCCAGGCCTCTGGTAGAGGACCCGAGCTTGAAGGATAAAACCGCCCGCAGGGGCGTGCTGGGTGTTATATATATATATATATATATATATATATATATATATATATATATATATATATATATATATATATATAGATATATATATAGATATATATATATATTTAAATATGGAGAGGGGGGGGAGCAGCAGATAAGTCAAAATAAGTCAAATTTATGACAAAAGTTTAAGAAAACAAACATAGGATGAGTAAATCTGAGTAAATCTGAGAGCTCTACTTATTGAAAAGGTTCTTTTTCACCAGTTTCACTGAGTGCTGCTGATTGTTGGGTTTTTTCTTTATATTGTAGGGTCTTACCTAAAGTGATTTGAGAATACTGTTACTGGTACTATAATTTATGACTGTACAAATACTGAACTGTGACCTGTATGTGTTCAAATTAGAAACATTTGAAGAAACTTTGCTCTCTTGGTCTGACGAGACATGCCGTTGGGAATGCTGTGCAGGTTAATATGGGATAATTGAAACCGCTTTAGCCTGCCTATAGTTGCTGTGAATCTGCAAGCCATTGTGTAACCCACCTCTCCCCAGCCTCTCAATTTATGCCACATCTGATTTAATAAAATCTTGCAGAAGGTGGCTGTAGCTCAGGTGGCAGAGCAGGTCAGCCACTAATCAGAAGGACGGTGGTTCGATCCCAGGCTGCCTCCTGGCTGCATGCCAAATATCCTTGGGCAAGATACTAACCCCATGTTTGCCTACTGGTGGTGGTCAGAGGGCCCGGTGGCGCCAGTGTCCGGCAGCCTCGCCTCTGTCAGTGCGCCCCAGGGCAGCTGTGGCTACAATGTAGCTTGCCATCGCCAGTGTGTGAATGTGTGTGTGGATGGGTGAATGACTGAATGTAGTGTAAAGCGCTTTGGGGTCCTATGGACTAGAAAAGCGCTATACAAATGCAGGCCATTTACCAAGTCCTGACTGAAGTGAAGTTTATCTCGCCTTGTGTGAACCAGGGGATAAATGCCATAAAAATCATTAATAACTGTGACACAAACTTTCCTGAAAGGCAGAAACAGACACAGAAATCATTATTCTGAATGCTTTCTCTCCTCCTCATAGCTGAACAATCATGACAGGAATTGGGTGTAGCTGTGTTTGTCCCATTAGAAACTTACACACACCTTTATGACACTTACAGATGTCATAAAGGTGTGTGACAACCGGATCTCATGTGCTGTTTCACCGAAAAGCAGTTCTGATTAAGATTACTCACCCCCGAAAGGGTGAAGAGATGATTCATTGGATGACAAACTAAATTCCACATTTTGATCACAGTAAAATGAAGAAAATCAGCAAATTCTCAAAGATAAAATTCTAAAATTACTCAGCTTTTTTCTGGTAAAATGGCCAATGTGATTACATGATTATAGTAGATTTCTTATAATTCCTCCCCCACCCCCCAATAAAAAAAGAAAAAGAAAAGAAAAAGCAATATTTTTGAATCAGATTGAATCATGTCAGTTACATATCTGGGATATTGATCTGGTCAGTTAAGCGGCAGAGGGGTTTTTAATCAATTTCAGCTGCTTTGATGTTAATGAAATTAACAACACGTGCCACACAGATTGGCTACTTGTCCAAGTTTCTCACCCTATGATAGCTGGGATAGGCTCCAGCAGCCTCTTGGATGGATGGATGGATGGATGGATGGACAACAACCCCCAAAATAGTAATGGTTGTATAGGTGGCTTTGTGTAAATGTCATAAAAGTTTTTATGGGTTAGAGTAAACTAATAAAGCGAATACAACAGTAATCCCATTTTCCAGCTTCTTTATTTAATAAGGAAGATAAAGAAAAGCGTGATATACACAGCATGCCATGTAAGCTCATAGAACACGCAGTACAAACAGCTCCCTATCAGCGTCAATAGAAACTGTGGCTGTTATCAAGGTTTGGGGAAAAAAATGTTTTAAAAGTTTGAGAACATCCCCTCCTAGCTCGGCGCTGCATGTGTGGTGAAGATATTCAGAGTGAGGGAGAGGAGATGATGACAAAGGAGAGCTCCTTCAGAAAAAAACCCTCCATGAATTATTCAGCTCTCCCTTTGTCTGCTCTCCATTTATCTCTCAATCCGTTCTTTTTCTCCTCTCTTCCCCGAGCTGCTGCAGACTCTGACAGCTTTATTGTAGCTGCTGGGAGATACTCTGCAAGTGTGTGTGTGTGTGTGTGTGTGTGTGTGTGTGTGTGTGTGTGTGTGTGTGTGTGTGTGTGTGTGTGTGTGTGTGTGTGTGTGTGTGTGTGTGTGTGTCTATATTGATGTTCGTGTGAAGCTCAGGGCGTTTGTGATGTGCGCTTATATACTGTGAATGTGCTGTATAATACTGCCTTGTGTCCACCCCCCCTCCACATACACACACACTCACACTACTTTAAATAGCCTGATAATTAGACAGGCAAATTACAGTCCTTTCTGCCTGCCTGCAGCTGAGGACTGTGGGAAACGTAGGCAGCTTAAGTGTTTCCTTTATTGCACGGATGGCATGGGACCAGGAGGGTTTTTTTCTTCTGGATTTATAAAGACTGAGGAAGACAGAGGACAGGGTTGGTGTGGTTATCTGGGTGCAGGTTTATTATCTTTTTGTTCAGAATGTGCAGTGCACTGTAGGAACTGCATGCAGATTCGATGCTTATTAATATGATAACGATGTGCTCAGAAAATAAAACACTCCCAGGAGCAGCAGGGAAGAGAAAGATGGCAGAATTTGACTTATGAAAATTAAAAAAGGGACCTTGAATAAATGCCAGTGATGAAATCGTAAAGCAGAAAGCCTCACATTTGAGTCTGTTTAAAGAGTGACGGATGATCTGCAACCCTTTAAAAGGAAACAGGACTTTGCACACAGGAGGAAGAGCAGAAATTTAAAATGAAAAACTTTAATCTAGGCTGAGGTCGGGTAGAAGGGTAGAAAGTCCATAAACAGGCCAGGAAAATCCAACAGGAATCAATACGGATTCACCAGGAAATGTGTGGAAAAACAGGAGAAAATAGTTTGAAAGCTTGAAAGCTAAGCTATGCAAAGACAATACGGCAGCTGAGGAGCGCTATGTAGGAAGTGTACATGTATATGAGGGAGACTGACTGGCTTACTTACTAATTAAAAGGAATGTAAGAACAGCAACGATCAAGAACCAAGCATGTTTTCCTCCTGGATGAATATATTGATCCAGGAAAGGGTCTATATAATTTTAAAGCCTCACACAATTTAAATCAAATTTGACTGATGACCTCTGTGACCACTCACCATGGAAAAGTAACACATTACACATTATTTTTCCTAAAGGTAATGCAGTACTTAGCAGTTTGTTAAACTACTTGTTTCTTGTTCACAGTCTGACCCCTAGTCTAGTCTAACCCTGTGGTTATAATAAGGAAGGTAAAATTTATGTTGTGCTGTTTCCAAGTATTCAGATGCCCCATGACAGCAGGGGAAAGATTTACTTTAGTTTTCTGCTTGCTGTATTTCAGGTTAGTCAGTATTTACTACCTCAGTGACTGGGCTCCCAAATCATTCTAAATCCCATTGTTCTCAGAGGTTGATTACACACAGTGTGTGAGTACACTGCTGCTTACTCACACACTCACATGCACACACTTGTAAATGTAGTCACCATGCAGACAGGTACAGCAGCATTCATAGTGTATGTGACCTGTCTGTTGTTCTGAATATTTAAAACCAGTTTAACTGGCAGTGCAGCTCCGTCTTTCCTTCCCTTATCTCACCTTAAATACATAAACACGGAGTGTTTGACTCAGTTGGCCGACCCAAGGTAACACCGCAGGTGTTTTCCTTTGGTCTCAGTAGAGCTGAGAACACGTAAAGAATCCTTTCTCCACTCTTACTGACCTTTTAACTTCCAGAGGGCTTCTGCTGCTTTTTAGCCTACAAGCATAGATTTAGAAACTACAAAGTGTTCAAATCAGTCATCGGTCCTTACAGCTTCAGTTGGTTGGTTGAACCTAACCCTGACACTAAGCAGGTCACTGGTAACCTGGCAGATCAATGTCTTTTTCAGAATTGGCTACCAGGATCTGTTGACCTGCAAGCATGATCCTCTGCACATGTTAGCCATGTGCATGCAGCTGAATTAAGGCTATACTGGCAGAATAGTAAAAACAGAAAAAAAGTATATAAAAGATGGATGCAACTTGCAACATGTGGTTCTGGACTCCCAATTTTTAGCTTTTTTTAATGCTGTGAAGTTGCTCGTTGTAACATAAAAGTCTTTGAGGACGGACTCAGTTTTTGAGATAACCACAAGTGGCCACAAGAAAAACTGCAGTTTGTGGCACTAACATGTTAGCTTCAATACTCAGCCCTACATGACTGTCCTTGATTGGCCAGCACTCATAAGTACTCACTCTTCTCTCTTTCACTTCTTCTCTGTCTCTTACATTCACGCTTTTTAAAAGCTCTCCTGCAGATTTTATGTAATTCGTAGTATAACCGGAGCAATTACTGGAAGAGATGATACATTGTCCTCGTGTATGTCTTATAGATTTATTGTTACAGTTTACACTACAGCCATATTTGATCCAGACCTGGCTCTTCAAGCGGACAGCATGATAGGGTTTGTCTAATGTAGATACAGCAAAGTTGAATGAATATCAAATTTATAGGTAAAATAAACAAGCCATAGTTTACTGATTCTCTGATTTTAGCTTTTATTTCACTAAAATTCATTCTGGCTCTTTTGTCAGTGTTTGTGATTTAAAAAGAAAAGCACTGATGTGAACCATTAAAATTTACAATGAGTATAAACCTGGTTTAGGTTCGTGTTAGTAGCAGCTATGGCTGGGTGAGTGTTTGGGAAATGAATGTAAATCAGTGTAATGTCCTCTGAAGTGATGGCGACACGACATTCTCTTTGTGTGCATGTGTGTGTGTGTGTGTGTGTGTGTGTGTGTGTGTGTGTGTGTGTGTGTGTGTGTGTGTGTGTGTGTGTGTGTGTGTGTTTTACTCTGAGTCTGGCTCTATCAGAGGCCTTTGTGTCACAGTCTGCTGGTGACAAGAGCTGACTTAATGGAGTGGTGCTGAGTGGTGGAGGCTGACACACACACACACACACACACACACACACACACACACACACACACACACAATGACTTACACAAATTTTCTTGTAACTTATCTCGCCTTATCTTTAATGTGCAATTACTGAGTAGGCCATCATTACTTTCTGAAGGAATTATGTGACTCTGCTGGTAAAAGTAAAATAATGTGGCAAATATTTGCATAATTTCTCAACTACATGGCTTCACTAAATATCAGTTTCATTTTTTTAGATGCTGTTTGCGTTACAGCTGGGTCCAACAAAGGAATACGATAACAACAAGGTTTAATGGAAGAACGTTTATGGTGAACGAGACAGATGAAAACAAAAGTTGGTGCAAGAGAGGGATGAACAAAACTCAGGCGTTGGCAGCTCAGCTATTCAGGTTGAGATGGAAACAACTCCAAATGAAAACAAGATGCAAGATTTGGTTAGAAACTGAGACATGTTTTATGTTTGCAAATAACCAACACATGTCCAGAGTGTGAAATATTTAAATTTTATAGGGAATTCTGCTTTTAAATTGTGTCTTCATCCATAATTTTACAGAAAATGGCATGTTAATGTTAATGTTGCTATACTGTATAGGTGTATATCTGTGAGCATGAGGATTAATGATAAAGACCTCTGCTATGACATGGCTCACAAGCTGCAATGTAAAGTGGAGACTGAAACCAGAGTTTTAACACAGGTTTTATTTTTATAATACTTAAAAAAAACTCAATTAAAAAAGAGAGGATGTGGCAGGATGTAGTATCTCTCTCTCTCTCTCTCTCTAAAGTGTAGATAACTGGCAATTAAGCCTTGGCAGTAGCCAGAGAGTCTCGCACTGCCACTGGAAGGTGACTCGAGGTTGCAGAGGGGCTTAACACTTGGATTTACTCTCAGTAATGATAATAAATGTACAGGATAACTGCTAACCCTGTAGTTCCTTTATTTGAGATGTTTGCATTCTTTTAATTGGAAATGTAAAACAAAAGAAAATGAAAAATGTACATTTAAAATAATTACTGTAACATGAGATAGCAGACACAGCAGATTATTCCATTTTAAGTGTTTAAACAACATGACAGCACTTTTCAATTCTGTTTTCAAACAAACAGGCTTTCTGACTAATGTAGGCCACTCTACACAGACAGAAAACAATGAAAAGACTCTAATACAGTGCTGGAAATAGAAAAAATAATATGCAGTACACAAATTTGCAATATAAGTTAACACTTTCTTATACTCTTTTTAAATTTTTTGCCAGTTTCATTCTGTGTTAATGTGGATTTCTACTTTTTGTTAATCCGACACAAATTAATGAATGCACAGATCACTTTCTTAAAGCAGCTTTTTCAGGGGTTACTGACATTTTTCTTTCGCATCTCAGCTGCATTATGGGGATGACAGTGAAACAGATGTTTAAGAAACTAAAGGTTTAGAGTGCACAAGGGTGGGGCAAAAATAATGCTGTACATCCTAATAAACGCAAATGAAAATGTGGGTGGAAAACTCTTCCAAGTCCTCTTCTTTGCTGCTGCACTAGACTTCCCTGTAAATGAGTGGAGCTGTGGGAGAAGCAGAAATGACTCACATGTTAGCGTTTTCCCACATGAAGCTCATCACTGGGAATGACCATGTGTTTATCTGCAGAGTTACATTACACCTGTAGTATTGAGAGTTTAAAAAGAAGGCAGCTGTTAGTTTCATAATGATGTTACGCCTCTCATCCAAGAGGTTTCTTCAGTTTGTAAACAGCTGGTGAAGATTCCCAGGTATTTAGGTAATAGGGACTGTTCCTTTGGAGGTGGTCCTGGGGGTCGAGGATTAATCATGTTGGTCAACACATGAGCCAAGGTGGGGAGAAAAGGATCATTCACTTGGACTCTACCATCACGTGAGCTACTGAGGTCACATGAGGCAGCGTGTGAGTGGGGATTGAAACACCTCAAAGCAGCTGATAACTGATGAGCCACCACCTCTGTTCAACAGTGGGTGCTCACAGTGGATGTAGATGGCCTCCTTATTCCCATCCAATCGTCTGCCTCCTCAAATGTTTTTTTGGCTATACAGCTCCATATGTTTTTGTTCTTGGAATTTATAAAAGTCACTTTACATCATTAACAGTTCAAAATAATCCTTATTTGTCTTATGCTGAAGGTCCTGAGTTCAATTCCACCATCAGGCCGGGGTCTTTCTGTGTGGAGTTTGCATGTTCTCCCCGTGTTTGCGTGGGTTCCCTCCGGGTACTCCGGCTTCCTCCCACCGTCCAAAGACATGCAACTTGTGGGGATAGGTTAATTGGATAATCCAAATTGCCACTAGGTGTGAATGTGAGTGTGAATGGTTGTCTGTCCCTGTGTGTTGGCCCTGCGACAGACTGGCGACCTGTCCAGGGTGTACCCTGCCTCTCGCCCTGTGGCAGCTGGGATGGGCTCCGGCGCCCCCCGCGACCCTGAAAAGGATAGGCGGAAGCGAATGGATGGATGGATGTCTTATGCTGCCTCAGTACAGCCCATCAGACATTCACTGTCTAAAATAAGCTCCCTCCCCCTCCTTTTAAGCCATCTTTACTCTGACCAATGATCAACAGTGGATCCTTTGCCCTCATAACCAGTATGACAAGTAAACTCTGGCTTGTGTTTCTGGAGATGTTCCCAACCAAAACTCAATGAAAATAAATTGATGCATTCATCATGGATTCTCATATATTTTTTGCTTATCGTTCATTCATGTTTGTAGGGCTGTATTCCCTCAATACATTAAGAAAACAATGTTCTGCTTTTTCACACATATAGAGGAAGACCCTGCCCAACATCACACCCAGTTTGGAATGAATCAAAGCTTGTATTATAAACATACATGAGCACAAGCGTAGCATCTGCCATTCAGCATGGTTGGGTTTTACAATAACTGTCACAGGAACACTTTTTCCTGTAATTTACGATAATTTTTACTCAACAATTGTTCTCATACATGGGAGATGTTTTATCAAATATGAAAAATACTGTTTTGGGGGGGCCTTTCTTCAGGACTAATTACAGACGATTTGGTCAAAATGTGTTAAAATCAGCAAATACAAACAGGATTTGTGATATTTATCAGCCAGAGATGACACACTCTGTCGTATAACCGTTCTGTGTTAAAGTACATGAGTGTGAACATATATAGAGGTACTTTAATGACAAGGCCTTTGAATGATGTGACCTATCTAATCCCTGTTTCCAGCTTAAATGTTAATGAGCTCTGTGCTCTGGGTGGTCTTCTTAACAAAGAAATGTCAATTTTAGTTTTTAGTTTTTAAAAGTTATATATGTTTATATTAAGAATTTCTTTTCTGGTTTTAGTCAGAATATGTTGGTCTTTATGCAGCTAACAGGGTGACGGAGCAGAGAACACCTCCAAGATCTATTTAGAAACTCTATTTCGGCCTCTATGTGGCATCAGGCCAGCTACACAACATGCCGGCAGAGAGCCAAGGAGGGGCTGCAGTTTGCTGCTGGCTTGTACTGCTGAACGACGGCTGCACCTGGTTCAAATGAGGACTTTGTACACTGCTGCTGGACAGGGAGGGATGCTGCTCTGGAGAAAAATGCAGGAACTGGCTGAGAAGCCTGCCTGTCTCTCCATCTGTCTGGCAGAGGGAGTGCAGTGTTTGCATATGTGCTTTTGCTTCTGTACTTGTGAGGGAGAACAGATGAGACAAATCCTCCAAAGCGAGGCTCCTTCTTTGTCAGTCAGCTACGGTCTAAGCCCGACTCTTTGCCTCTTATTGTTACTGACATGTTATAAAATGTTTAGATGTCCTCTACACGATTTATATTTCAAAGTTATTTTTGGCTGTTAACAACTCTGACAGTAATTTCCCTCCACATCTTCCGCAATCCATTTTCATCCTGTAAATGCACTCAGCTGCCAGAGAGCCATAAAGAGAGCCCTGTCAGCTCCTGTGGTACAAATCAGCATGTTATCTTCCCCCTTTGACTAATATATGGAAATAAGCTGGTGAAGTTTTCCTGAACCGTTAAAAAGAACTTTCAAAATCAGTAATACTCCAGCAGCTAGCTCAAAAAGGTGAATTTTTTAAAAGAAACCAGTGAGTCCACAGATCTCAGGCTCAAAGAAAGAGTGTTCCAGCCAGATGTATGGATGTAAAAGTTCACTGATGTATGTTGGTGTGTTAAAACCAGTTAAACCCAGAATCTTAAAGCAGATTCTGTGTCGTGACCTTTAAAGGTAAGGTTTTTGGGGGAATTCTGAATGATTTATTAGGAAGAAAACAAGGAGTATGGAGTATAACAGGGAGTCTGTGCTTGCTGCAGGTAGCTAACTCTGTCAGAGAACAAGGGGAGGTTAATCCAGGCAGCAATGACGAGCAGGTGAGTCATTATTGTAAATGGTGCAAGTTCTTGCTCAGTGTCCAGGGAGAAAGCAGCAGAGGAAGTGACTGGTCACTTTGAGACTCTTCAGCGACAGAGAATTGTTTCAAGGAGAAAGGACAGAGTGTCATAAAAAGAACCTGCTTACTGGTTAACAAAGGATGGCAATCTCATGGTGGTGCATCAGTGGAAGAACGGGAACCAGAAGACTCTAGCAGCAAACCCATCCCACCTTTACCTGAAGAGCAGCATGAGTGAAGAACACAAGAAAAATCCCTCACCACCCCAGGACCATGAAGTTAATGGGGAGCCAGTACAAGTGAATTAGCAACGGTGTGATGTGAATACTTAGTCAGAAGCCTCACAGTCAGTATGCTTTCTAAGGAGACTTTATCAACACAAGTGAACGAGTGAATTATAAGTAATCTAAATATGGTGAAATAAAGGCATGAATAACAATTTCCAGCTCAGGGCATGGCACAGAGGGACTGTGCGTCAGCCTTCCAACATTTAATAGTTTAAGCACCTATGCAAGAGCTGTAGCTTAGAAACACCTTAGAACGTAAAAGTGAGATGTTCTCAAAATGTGCTGAAGAGGAAGCAGATAAGCAGAAACAATATAGGTTCCAAAACACGACCTTGAGGCACACCGTTAGCAAGAGAAGTGAAAGAGGACCTGAAATTAAAGCTGCTACAGAAAAGCTTCATTCAGGCAGATATAAAGGGAGTCACTCACAAAGCAAACCCTGGTTAGTTACACAAAGTACCTGATAGAAGTACAGTTTATAGTAGTAAAGTACAGTATAGTATAGTATTAATATTACGCATTACTCCCTTTTTTAGTTCACTTATGGTTTTATTTTTAGGTTAGATCTGTGCTTTTACTTCTTTTTTTACTGTCCTTGCTGGAGTCTAGTGTCAGAACTCCAAAGTGGAAAGACTTGAGAAGGCGTTCCAGCTGCTGGGAACTCTGGGCCTCCAACTTTCCACCTCACATGAAATGCTGCATTGGTTCACCTGTTCCTTATTATTCTTTAACTTTCTTTTGTTTGTATTCAGTCTTTTTTGTTTTGTTAGGTTTTTCTGCAGCACCCTGTTTGTTTCACACTTTAGTTATTTAGCATTCGGTCATTTGTTCTGTTTTGATCTCAATTAGCCAGTGACTCACCTGTCTGTGTGCATATACTCCCTGGTTCCCTGTTTTCTTTTCTTTTCATTGCACCTGAGTGTTACAATGTTCTACAGTTACTATTACTCATGTCTCCGTTGTTTGTCATCTTTGTTCTGTTGGTCTCCTTTATGTATTTGGACTTTGCCTTCCTAGTGCATAACCTTACCCTGGATTAAAGATTTGGATTCTGACTACCGTGTCCTGCACTTGTATTTCTCTATGTCGTTACACATCATGGAGGTAACCAGCCAAAATTGGTATTTTATCTGATGAAATCTGAACTTCAGGTTGAATCAACTGGCTGAGGCCTTTCTGTGTAGTTTACATGTTGTTCACATGTCTGTGTGGGTTTTCTCTGGATACTGAGGCTTCCACCCACAGTCCAAAGACATGCATGTTAGGTTAGTGGGTTCTGAATTGGTTGTGGTTTGTGAACATGAGCATGAAGATTTGTCTGTCTCTCTGTTAACACACTGGTGATCTGTTCATGTTCTAACCTGTCTTTTGGCCTTTGACAGCTGGGATAGGAACCAGAAAATGGATGGATGGACAGATTATTCCAGCCCAGTTATAATTTTAACATCCGTCAACCCTAAACAACCCTGCAGCTGTTTTAAGAAGCCACGAAGAGATTTCTCTACTCTTGTAACCACATCCACTGATGCCTTTTCCAGATGCTTGTCCACGGCCACTGAGCCCAGTTTGAGCTCCCTTAACATCTGCAAAACTGAGCTACCCTCTGTGGGTTTTGTCACCTCCTCTCCTTCACTCCTTCCTTTCTCTCTTGCTCTCGCTCTCTTTTTTTTAACGTAACCTCCATGTCCTTCATTTCTAGCTTGCTCCCGCTGCTTTGAGTCAATGAAGGGAGTGCAACAGAAACTTAAGAAGTCTCGGTGGATTGCAGATGGTCAGCGCAGTGATACAAAACAAAGATGTTCCACTTTCACTCTGCTGTTTGCTGTTTAATTGGTTGTTCAGCAGTGTGAAGCTAATGCTTCTGTTTGCTCCGGTTTGACTCCCACATCAAGTCATCTTTTATCTTTTCTGTATCGGGATACAGAAAAGAAGACAAAGCCAGAGAATAAATTATAAATCGCGCAAAGTGGATACAAGGGAGGGAAAAAAGGAAAGAAACAAGCTGTAACCTAAAGAGCTTATGATGAAAGTTTGCATGCATCAGAAACCCCAGTGGAAAAGCTGACAACCTTATAGGAGTTTAGAAAAAAAGAGTAAATTAAATAGTTTCACAGCATTTTGCAAAGAGAAATCGAATTTGCCAAATTTGTCTCATTTTTAATCCTCTGTCTAGGCCATCATTAATGACCTATTAGAATATGTTTGTTTGTTTTTGTATTTGATTTTATTGTTCTGGAAAATGTTGGCAATCTGGGGAATGAAAGATAATTCCAACTGACTTAAAGTTTAACTTCAAATTTAAATTTTATTTACATTTGTCCCAAAACATACTTTTTATTAGCGTTCAAAAGATAAATCTGAGGTTATAGGCTTGAGCTGAATCACTGATCTAATCACTGATGACCTTACACATTTAGGAAACTACTAAAGAAATAGTTCCAGCCTTGATGAGTTTTCTAATCTAATTGAGAGTTACATTAGAAAAACGATGGAGGCTGCTTAGCATAAAACCTTGAAATGTAAAAAATCTGGAAACTCAGAGACACAGAGTGAAGGATGGAGGTAGTCCGTGTTGAATTACCTAAACATTAGTGTTTAGCCAGTATGGTCCTGCTTTATGGAGCCAGAAGTGACTGTATTTGGGTTGAGGGGATGAGGTGCAAATTTACCAGCACATTTGCTTAGCAAGCTGCGTCCATAAACTGTACAGGTGCAATCCAGAGACTCACATATCTGATGATTAGTGTGATAAAGTGTCATATACAAATCCATTAATAAAATTTTCCTCACAAAACTCAAAGAACAAACTACTTGTACAGTCTGCACCTAGCGGCATAGCATGGTATTTCTCAGTAAATGTAGTTAAATGGCACAAGCAAAGTCAAGACTCCAATCAGATGAGGGGATGCCTGGCCGAAAGGTGATGGCTACTGCTCACTGTATCAGCATAACTGCCTTGTAAAAGTCTAAATGAATGAGTTTTAAAATATTTTACCCCATTAGAGTTGATATAAATGAGGAAACTGTCCATAACACCTTAACATTTGGTTCTGTAGGGACTGATATCAGAATCAGAATCAGAATCAGAATACTTTATTGATCCCTGGGGGAAATTATTTAATATTAGCAGCTTTTGACACTTCTCTCGGTTCTCTTCTCTTCATTTTATTTATTTATTTATTTATTTTTGTCGACCTGTGTAAAACCCCCTAATAAACACATTTTTTATTGTGGGAGGTGTACAAAAACTGTGGTTTTACCAGATGTTTATGCCTGAAGTATCCGTGTCTGGGCACGCTACCTATTTCCATGTTTCCAGTATTTATTGCTGAGCTACACAACTCCTGGCTATAACTTCTAATTTAATGCACGCTGGCTACAAATTTCTTATCCAGCCATCAGCATAAGTTTTTTCCAAGTTTTCCAAGTTCAACTTTATTGTCACTTCAACCATATACAGTTTAAAAATACACAGTGAGGCGAAACAACGTTCCTCCAGGAACCAAGGTGCTACAAGACAAGTTAGTGCAAAAAAAATAATAATATATAATATATCTAGTAATAATATTGTGCAAAAGAGCATTTACAGGTTGGTGTGTGCGATGGTTTGGTGGTGTAGGTCAGTGTGTTTGCGCTTTGTGTTGGTTAGTCAGTCCAGTCTCAATGTTTTGAGGTATTTGAGTTAAGCAAACAGGAAAGGTTAGGTTGAAAACGAATCTCTACGATCTCAAATGAATTGTTCTGCATGCACAGACTGACAGTACAGGTTTAGATGTAAAAAGAGGGGGAAACCCAGTGAACTCAATAAACTGCATCGCTTTAGTTTTAACCAACCAAAAACCATCAGATTAAAACTCTTATTAGATTATGACACAAAGGATAAAAGATTTGAAGCGCCTTTAGAAACTCAGTCGTTTAAGTACCAAACACAAGGATGCAGAAAAAAAAATAAAGATTGCCAAAACAATTCTGACCCACCAAAGCGCTGACGTGGGACCTCTCAGGTGTCCTGTGGTGTCTGGCACCAGGATATCAACAGCAGGACTTTTGGATCCTGTGGTTTGTCGGGTGGGGCTTGATCTTACTTGTTCCAACGCATCTCAGGGAAGCTGTATCAGATTGGTATGTGGGGAGTCTAGAAGCTGGGCCAATGCATCTGACTCTTTGTTGTGTTTTTTGAGCCGTTCCTCATACTTTCTGCTGTGCAGCAGGGCCCATTGTTTTGCTGGAGAAGGCCATTGCCATCAGGGAGCGACATTACCTTGACGGCTTGAGTCTGTAACAGATGCATGAATACCAGGACACCTCATTACAAATATTTAGCTGTAATGAGGTGAAGAAATGTCTTCATTCCTGCTGTCAGCAGTTTTAATGTTGTGGCTGACTGGTGTATGTGCATGCCACAATACTATGTACCGTATTTCCCGGACTACAGAGCGCACCTGAATATTAGCCGCACAAGCTAAAAGCAGGGGAAAATCCTGTTTTGTACATACATTAGCCGCACCTGACTAAAAGCCGCAGGTGTTTCAATGTTGACTTATCATATGTAAGAGAATATGCACAAATCGAATTGTCAGGAAAGAGATGGCTGTTTGGAGACACATCACTTTTATTAATATTTTGAAAAACAAGTTATGGGTACATATTTGCATAACCTTTTAGGGTATGTGTACAAGTAGTGGTAATTACAAGTACAAAACATGTACTGTGCTTCATAAATGAGTAACAAATGTAGTACATAACAATAACCTACAGCACACCAGAAAAATAGATTCAGACTACCTTTTAGGCTCAGGTGCAGTGACACGGCTTTAACAAGAAGAAAAGTCAGTCATTCACCACCATCTTTCTCTTCTTCCTGCGCACTAAAACCACCAAAGTCCTCTCCTCCAGTGTCGGAAACGAACAGGCTCAGGGTGGCTTCATCATCCACTCTCAGCTCCTTTCTTTCGTTGTCACTTTCAAAACCAAAGAAATCCTCATTGTCAGTGTCAGAGTCGAACACCTTCTGAAGAGCCTCCTCTCCATCAGGCAGCAGTCCAGCCCTTCGAAATCCGTTGGTGATCGTGGATGTTTTCACACTTTCCCACGCTGTCAGAATCCAGTGGTGGAGTTGGGCATAACTTGCTTTTTGCAAGTTTATCGCCGCTCATCATCCACGCCTCCAGCTGAACGCGTAGTGCTACTTTGAAGTTTGTTTTTCGCGCTACTTCGTACGGCACTACGTTGCCTGGCGGATGGACATGTGACTAACATACCACTCTTGAACTCCGATCCTTCCGCCAGGCAACGTAGTGCCGTACAACAGCGGAACAAACAAAACAAATCCGCTCATGGACAATCCATAGAAAAGCCGCACCTGACTAAAAGCCGCAGGGTTCAAAGCTTGTGCAAAAAGTAGCGGCTTATAGCCCGACAATTACGGTATACACAATAAAGCTCCTGTTTGTTCCTCTGTCCCTGTTTTGATGTTTCTCTTGTGTTTTGCTTACTTCCTGTTTTATTTTGGAGGTTATTGTCCTTGTGCCTTCATGTAGTTTTTGTGTCCTGCATTTTTTTTCATTTCCTGCCTTTTAGACCTGCCCTCTCCACTTAGTGTTCCCACTTGTCACAAGCATGTGGTCTTTCTTCCCTTTGTCTTTGTCAGATGATGATTTTTACTCCTGGGTGTTCCTGAGCTTCATGCCTTTTGTGTCCTGTACCATTCAGTCTTCCTGGTTTGTGATTTGTTGATGTTTTTAGTGTTCCTCTTGATTATTTGGCTTTTTAAAAAAATCAAGCTCTCGTTTTTGTTTTGCAAAAAAACCAAAACAATTCCTTTGTCAGCATTGTGGACCCCACTGAACAGTCAGTACCAGTGAGGTGTGTTTATGAATGGGATTTTAAAGGGAAAGTGCTGGGATTCATAGGTTTTACAATATGAATTTATTGCATGAATATTATTAAAATTATGTTGTAAAGAAAAATAGCAACAACCAAGGGAATCCATGTCAGCTGTGTGTGGGTGGAGCGGATTCCTCATGACTAATAGATGTTCAGTCAATAGCACAGATTAACAGATGCTGCGAAGCCCCTGTAGCACATCGTCATACTCTGAGCTCCACTATCCATGCATAATGCATAAAATATGAGTGGATAAAAAGGTACAGTATGCACTACACTTGCAATGTGCAATTATAAAGGCACTTTCTACACCTATTTATTTTGTGCATCTGATTTTCTCTGCTTCTTACAGTGATAGTGTGTGAAATAGAAGGTCTATAGAGAGTTTTCTTTGCATTTTTTTGGTCTTCCAGTTTCTATTTTTTATTTCCTTTCTTTGTCTTGTCCATTCATTGTATCTTTTATTTACTAGTTATTCTAAAACTTCATATAAAAAACAGAAAGGTATATCTAAGTACGGCAACAATGCATCTTAAAAGCTGAAGATCAGTTTGCATTTAGCACTTTCACAAATTCATCAGGTTTTTCTGAATGGTTTTTGATTAGATGCGTGAAAATGTGTCTGCTTAACAGAAGCTTTTGTTCCATAAAATACATCAAGCGAACAAACTATTTGACTGTGTCATAAAGAGAGCTTCATCTTGAAATTTATTTTCCGGGGCTTCTTTTATTTTTTGATTGGATATTTATAACCCTGTATTAATAGTAAGTTTTATCGACAATACAGAGTCAAAATACAATTTGAATGGATTAGATGCCTGGCTTGGAAATATAGGAAGACATAAATATATCATATAGATCAAATAATGTGAAAGGAAGGAAAAGGGGAGGCTGGAAGGAAGGAAGGAACAAAGAGAAGAAAAGAATTGAAAAGAAAAGTCCAGATCCACTAGAAATAACCCAGTCATACTTGCTCACCATGTTCCAAACTGGAAGCATTCTTTCTTCATAGCAATTCATTAAAACCATAAACACAGCTTAACGACAGATGATTAAGCTTCTGGGTTCGACCAACAAAGGACGGCTTGTGTGATGAACAAAAGAGTCTAATGTGTTACAGTTAACAGGGCAGGATATTTGTCACTGAGGGATACCAGAGGACAAAGCATGAAACCAAGAGTCACAGCACTGTACCAAAGACAGTATGTAAAGGACGGATGCAGCATCTCAACTTTTCTGATGACCTTATGTTCTCAGTTGCTTATTTCAAGTCTTGTGGAATGAGACATGATGGTTCTATTTGGAATTAAATAGATGATAAAGCAGAATATACTTTAGGGCAGGTCGACCTGTGTCTGGTTTTAAAACAGTAGGATGATGTTGATGGTGAAAACCCCTCAGGGACTCACTAACAAATAGCTGATGATGTCCTGTGACTGTGTGCATTACTTTATTTCTTCATGCAATATAAAAGAAAAAAACTTTTTCTTGGTTCTTCAAACTACAAAACAATTACTTAACTTTATCAAAGCCATGTGTGTCTGCTAAAGTCTGTTGTTAAGCTGCATTATTATGTAGAAGCCAACATACCTTATTGTATATTTGTGTTGGTGCAATATGTTGGTAAAAATTGTGCTGATTTGTTTTGCCATAGAAGCAGCAGCAGTGCTGGATCAGAGTGAAGAGATGACTGATGGAGTCACCAGATACAGCTGATCACTGTTTAAACATTAGTGTGTTCAGAAGATCAGGGCTTAAGGGCATCACATTATATAATAAATAATATGCATTACATAAAGGCATCAAAATGAATCATTTGAGGAACAACGCTTACTGGTTTGTTCATTATTCATGATCCTGCCATGAGCTAGAGAGCCAACCATAGCTGCCTCGCAAACTGTCACTTGCAGCAGTAAGCTGCCTAGTTTGGCTGTTAATGAGGCAAAAATTATGCACAGTATGTTCTGAAAATGGAGCCTCCTATAACTAAAAATAGTTTTTTACTAAGAGGCTGATCTCAGTTACTGTCATCCCCAACAGGTTGACTGTGGTCAATTGGTAAAGTCTCAATTTTTACTTTAAGAAATATCCAGGTGCTTAAGGATGTTTGTGCAATGATAAAAGTGCAGGGGAAAGTTTGGGTAGTTATACTATCGCTAACCTAATTTTAAATGTTTTCAAGCCTTGGTTAAGAGATATATATAAAACATGTTTCAGTGGAGTTAACAGGAGCCTATCTAATAATTCTCTGTGTTCTGTAGAGCTCTTTTTGAGCTTCTTGTAAAACTGTAGTAAAAACAGAATTAAAAAAACAACAAAAAAAACAAACAACAACAATAACAGAAGCAAGAAGTGCCTGTTTTATGTACTGAGATCACAATTTATTTTCCTGCCTCAGTTTAATCTTTTTAGTGTTGTAATTTATTCAATGTAGTTTACACTTTTATGTGAAAAATATAAACTTGAATGTTTTTATTCATGTATTTATTGTATTTAATGTATTTATTCATGCTTGTCAGAAAACGATAAAATTTGTAATATCTGTGCACACAGGTACAAGGCACCTTCCAGGAATGGTGATATGATTTTCCAAAAAATTGATTGGTCTTTAAGAGGTGGTTTCCTACTCGTTGATCTCTTATCTTGCACATAATCTGCACCGAAGCAGAATTTATGCAGTGATAGTACACCTGACTCCTTCCACATAAAGAGTGTTAGCAGCAGGAAGGCGCTGGTGATCAATTAATTAATCATCAGCTAGTGCGAGCACCACTATAAAAGCCAAAGTTTGGGTAGCATGCAGGTCTGTAGCATTTAGCCATGTGTTAATACAATGTCATAATCTACCTTGAAGCAGACTGGGTATAAACCCAGACTCTGCAGGCCTCATTAAAGAAAAAAATTAAGATGTCGCAATGAGCCATTTAAAGTCCAGCTCTTAACCTGATTGAAACTTCAATGAACTGAAGGAATGAAATAAAGAAGATTGGGCCAAATTCATTCAAAATGATGTGCAAGACTGATAAAATTATAGAGACAATGAAATGATTGCTTCAAGTTATTGCTGCAGAAGGTGGCTCTACAAGCTCTGAATCATGTGGTGTGATTAATTTTAAACACTCTACTGTAAAATACCCTGATAAGACCGAAAACCCAGGATTAAATCTGAAGTTCCCACTTTATACAGGTCTCAGGTGTCTCTTCCCTCATTGGTTTGTTCCCCAACCGGATCTTTGTATTTATTTAGCTCTTGCTGTGGATGTTTTCTAGTCCGATGGCTTTCCTGCCATATACCAAAGAAACGCTGAATGTTCCAAAATAAATTTCTCCATTACCTTGGATGCACAGTCTCTGCATGTTGTAGTTATTATATGGCTTTGTGATGATTATTTTACTATCAACCATCATCATCAACTAGACACACAGGTTTCTTGTATCGTTGAGGCGAGGTGCTACATAAAGCACCCCATGGCTGTTATGTAAACGGAAGTTTGAAGGATGGCATTTTCATGACGTGGAGTCTTTGTACACACTGGAATACAAAGACATGGATTAATACAGTGGCACAGATTTCCATGCTTTCATTTCATTGCGGTCATTTGTTCACACCTTTAAAATCATACAATGCTCCTCCCGCCTCTCCATGTATCCTCCGCGGCCACATTTCTCACCGCAGCAGATGTTTCCTGTTGCGCTGTGTGAGAGAAATTCATGTTTCTCTTGGAATATGAGCAACAGATGGTGAGAAAAGGACAGGAAAGAAAGAAAAGGTGTGTTAGTAGATAACACACTGAATCGTGCCACTGTGCAGAGAGAGGCACATTTTTGAGGCGCTTGCCTGATCATGAGTCTTTGTTCCTCTCATAGAAAAGGATAACACAAAGTGAGATGAGTTTTAGGGAGGTTGTCCTGTTAATTGTTAGCATCTTGTATCACAGTGCACCTATGATAAATTAAAAACAAACAAACAAAAAAAACAACCCAAATTTGAGCTTTTATTGATGTTCTTTATACCTTACCAGCTTCTTAATACGTAACATAATTGAATTAAATGAATTGCAAGCATGAGGGAGAATAACTGTGACTATCTATGAACATAGTCAAACACTGCAGCTATTTGTGCAAATCTTTAACCCTCAATAACAGCCCCTGCTTTAGTTCATCTTCAGGGCTAGTTTAGATTTCAGAGGTGTTTTCAAGAAGGAAAGCTGTTATTACACTTAATTGCGAACCTTCTTTCTCCTCGTGTCTGCTTCTGTTTGAGCACTTATCACATCAAAGTTTTCCTGTCTTATCCTTTAACAACGTGTCTGCTGATTAATATCTATTTTTGCTTAACTTAAGCTCTCTTTGCTCTAAAGTACTCTCACTTCCATTACAAATCAGTGGGATAAAGATTATGTCAAAGTTGCTGGATGTTACTGAAAGGTTTGATAAAGTCACATTTCTCACATTGTTTTAGAGATTAAGAGCTAGTGAGTCATGACAGTGTGCAGGTGTTTGATTTCAAACTGCAGGAGAGGCGCTCTCGGTCATACTCGACTGTCTGAAAAAGTTTTATAAAAGATTTCTCTATTCCTCGACCTGGTTTGTCTTTTTGGGGTTTTCTGGAAAAAGCTTTCAGTGTCTCTGTTCCATCTTTATCAATCTGTTTTTATTATCTGGTACATCCATTATTCATTAACCCCACCTCAAATCTGTTTATGTCTTTCTGCAATGACCTCACTTAACCCAACAGTAGTTTTAATAAAAGTATAGATATGGTGATTAAAAATACCTCCATCCACTGCGATGGTAATAAATTCAATACCCTTCAGGTGACACTGCACACATGCACACGCACACACACACACACACACACACACACACACACACACACACACACACACACACACACACACAATACATTGAAAGGAGTGGTATGAGATTGAGAGGCGCTCTCGGTCATGAACAATAAAATACAAGAGGTCAGGTCTCACTTGACTCCCTCAGCTGTCTGACATAAATAAAGTTTCAGTGACAAGTCTCTTCTACCTCTTTTCCACAGATGTGGTGCTTATGCAGAGCCAGTTCTGCCGGGGTCCCTTTGAGAATCAACTCACATTGTTATGAGTCATTACGAACTGCGAGTTGGGGCGATTTCACTGGGAATAAAATCATTGCTGCATCTGTGAATCATCTATGTACTTTTTGCAATAGCCTCTCCTGGATGATGTCTCCAACTGTGGGACAAGATACTCTGTAGTTCTGTAGTGTCTGTTTTTGGAGGGAAAGACATGGATCACAGATGGAAAGCTTGTGAGTTTGTGAAGTTCAGTTTTGAAGCATCAGCTTTAACCATTGCCCTCTTGTTTCTTTTTAGACCAAACACCACGAATGAGGAGTGGTCACTCACAAAGCAGACACACCCTAAACCATACCCTGCTTCATCATCGAGATTATTCCTAATAGCATGATGCTACATTATATATCATAATATATTATAATATTTTAAAAATTCATGCTAACTATTAGAGAGTGTCAAGTTAATCATTTATATACTGTCTATGTCCTCGTGAAATTCTTGCAGCCATACCAGCAGATCTCTAAGGCTGTACAGTGCCTGATGTTAATGCTAAAAACGCCAACCATTTTGAATTCTTTAACATACTTTTCTGAGCATTTTTGCCCTTATTTGATATGATAGTAAATATTTTTTTAGACAGGAAAGACACACATCAAAGGGTCCTGGATCAGAACTGAACACAGGTGACACACAGTCACCTGATCAACTAGGTGAACTTCCTGGTCGAGTAGGGACTGCAACCTCTTAGGATAACAAATGCTTGCAGAAAATGTTATTGCAATTAATTCAGTAGCTGTTGAGATATGTCAGTGTGGGCCACATAAGTAGATCAGCATACAGCTGGACTCCAACTGCAGCATAAAGACATGTCGACATGTTGTTAAGTTCATTGAAATAAACAGTTTTTCGTTCTGCAAATTTCCAATCAAACAAACCACCCTGGCTCACCTCGCTGCTTCCTGTTTGGGAGCTTCCTCATTGCTTTCTTTCATGTAGACTTCCTTGTAATGTATTGTACATCATTTTTGTGTGCTGAGCTGTTCCTCGAGGCATCCTCTCTCAAATGTTCGCTCGCTTTGTTAGCTCTGTTTTGTCTTAAGTCTTTGTTATGTTAACTTTTCTTGAACTGAGAGATAATCTGCACTTAAATGTTTCTGTAAGTAAGATAAGCATTAGGTTATTATACTTGATTTAAATAAATAACAGATTATAAATAAATAACAGAGGGTTGTCACAGCGGGAGACAAAATAATTGATAAGAATTAGAGGTCAGCGAGGGCAGTGAACCTGTATCATGTGATTCTCATCTGCAAATGTGAGAAATGCAAAGCAGAGCCGGGACAAAACAAATGATCTCATTTGCTGTTTATTAGAAGAACTGACTCTTCCAGTTACTGGAGTAGACCTGTGAATAGAATAGAATAGAATAGAATAGAATAGAATAGAATAGAATCACCCATAATTGTTATTGTGTGTGTACAACGAAATTATGGTAACACGTGAACTTGAAGCAGCAGAAGCCATGTAGGTCAGCTTTTTAAATCAGTGAAACTTCTGTCTGTTACCTGTGTGTGTGTGTGTGTGTGTGTGTGTGTGTGTGTGTGTGTGTGTGTGTGTGTGTGTGTGTGTGTGTGTGTGTGTGTGTGTGTGTGTGTGTGTGTGGTGACTGATGCTGTGATAACATCACAGATATAGGAAGTAGCAAGGCTATCTGGTAAAGTTGGTTTCCTGTTGTGGTTTCTCACTTCTGCTGCTGATGTCAAATGAGTTCCCAAAGAATTCACATCTTGTCACATCACATAAAGAAGAAGAGAAGGGGCTCAATAGCAAGTCAAATACCTGCATACACACCCACTTTAGCATATGCATATTAGAGAGGTGTACTTAAGATGCCTACCTATTGCTCTTGGAGTAGCTTTCCATGAGTTACACCTCAAAATAATCCGTATTTATTTTATACTGGTCACAGTTCAAAACAAGCTGTTTTGCCTCCTCTCTCTTCAAGACAACCTTTTGCTACCTGTCACAAACAGAATTTCAAGAATAAAATTGAAATACTATTTCGAGAAAAAAGAAAGTATGGAGATTACAGTTGTCATTTCAAGCCAAACAACTGCCACGGCTCCTTTACCCTCTACACTCTATGTAGATGAGTTACTGAAATTGTACTTGAGAATCAGTTTTAGGGAAATTATTTCTGTTTTAGTAAATAACCACAGTTTCATGGTAAGTGTAAGGACACCGAAAAGGAAAAAGCACACAAAATTTGAAGAGTTGGCTGGATCAGTACAAAATGAAATGGCTGGCAATGAACAGATCCAAGGATTCATCACATAACATCAAACCTTGATCAGACTGATTTTCAGACTACAGTACAGGAATATAAGAAGTCTAAAGTAAGTAAGTAAGTGGCTTTTTGTAACAGTCAGGCCAAAAAAGTGGGTTGGAAAATAGTCATTTTAATGTTTAATTGTTTAATTTGATTACTTTTATATAAACTATAATGTAAAAGTGCAGTATTCAGTATTTAGTTTATTTGTTGATGTTTACATTTTTATGCAATCTCTCATGTAGCTAAAGTTAGATCAGCTGTTCTGATAAAATCCTTACTCATTACTTACATATGATCTCAATGCTTCACTCATCCATTATACAGTAACACCCAGAAATTCTGGCACGGTGACTAATGTGTTTATAAGAAGCCCGGGCTACTGTTCTGCACCCTGTCTGGGAGAAGAGGTGGGCAGCCCACATGACTAACTGCCCTGCTGTATCACAGCTATTTTTATAGATGAGATCATTACATTTCACATGTATCTGCTGACCTTTCAGAGTCACTCACAGCCATGTGTTAATAGATGGAGCGCAGCGCCACATCATTACCCCCAACAAACAGAATAGAAACACACACACACACAGGAAATGAGTGTGATTATGAAGAGTGGGTCCACAGGAAGGAAAAAGCTACTGCAGTGAAACAGGTTATCACGAATGTAGAACCGCACACAATGGCTCATCCATCCCATACATAGATAAGATGCTCTCTCTGATTGTGTGCGTAAAACTGGAATTTTATCCTCTTAACATAAACCAGGTCACTGGTGGGTAACATGCTAAGAAGATGATACCTCTAAAATCAAGTTTCTTGCATGCACTTTACTCTTTTGCTTCCATTTGAGCATGCAAATTAGGTGAAAATTTTATATTCGAGGGTAGATGTAAAGCTAAATAGATTAGCAGAGACCTTTTGGATGTTAAGGTAATAATTTAAAATATTAATGGTTAATAATTAGAAGATATTTTCAATTAGTTTTATTAATAAAGAAAAATTCTGGTGCACTTTCACAGTGCTTCCAACAAGTAACAAAAAAGAATCTTACATTTACAACCAAATGCTAAATGGACTGTTTTGTACTTTAACCGAGCATTTTTAATACTACAGTCTATATTCACACAGCAATTTTCAGTTTTTTCATATGGACTGGATTAGCTGACCTTGAGATGAGCTAGCTCTGCCTCCTGAATTAAATTTAAAAAAAAATTCTGTGTGCTACTTGAAATGTATTGTGTTTAATGTATTGGATTATTACAATTATTTAAAAAGATTAATTATAATTTTTCTACTGTATTCAAATCTTTTTGCATCTCTAAGTTTTTAGGTTTATTCCTCTTCTGCACAAGTGTTTGTTTACTTTTTTCAAAGTGCAAACAAACAACAAGATAAGTAGTGGGATTTCACTGTCTGAATTGTAGATATTATATATTTACAGTGTAAATAAATCGCTCAGGGGTTTAAGGGCGTGTGTGTGTGTCTGTGTTGGGGTCTTAATGAAAAGATAATGAGTTAATCCTGCTGACCACCATAAGCGGACTACTTCTTTTGAGACTGCACATTTAAGAAAAGCAGCGTCATCGATCAATTGTGTCGGTTCTGAAACAGTTAATAGTTTGCGCGTTCACAAACGCAAACACACACATACACATAGACCGGGGGCGCGCAGAAGCTCACCGGGAACGCGAAGCAGGAGCAGATCAGAGAGCAGGTCGGTCGGTGAGCGGAGAGACGCACGAAGTCCTGGCGATAAAGCAGCAGACCTGAACCTTTGGTTTGTGAGGCGGCTTTTTCTTCTCCTGTGGACTACCGTTACGGGAAGTTTTATTCAACAGTGCGGACCTACGGAAAGGCTGTCCACCATGTCGGGGAGCAGGGAGGAGGAGAGGAGGAAATTGGCCGACATCATCAACCACTGGAACGCCAACCGGCTCGACCTGTTCGAGATCAGCCGGCCCACAGAGGTAGGAGCTCAGCCAGGAGTGGCAGGAGAGGCCGCGGACACGCGGGCCCTCTCCTGGGGGAGGGGGGCCCTGTAAACCTACCCCCGGCTGACCCTTGGGTTGAAAATGTTGAAAGCCAAGCAGTATTGGGCAGCGTGGTTTTCTTGGGTGACTCGGTGGCAAGTCCCCGTACGTGCTGCGAGAGAATGAATGCCAAACTCCATTGAAAAATGTCAGGATTTGCCAGATAGTAGGCTAAACACATTGTTCAAGATGGTGCCTATAAATTTAATTAAATCTTTGAGCCCTCACGGCAACCCAGGCAAACTATTTAACAGTCCATGGCTGAGCATCGTGTATAGGTAAACCTGCCTCTATCGCTTTCTTTTAAAAGAAACTGTTCACACTTGCGTAGCTATTATCGCCCACAGCTGTGTATTTGGGAAGTGGCAGGAATAATTTTGAAAGTTGGCAAATCACAGAAGCTCTTAAGATTATGTGTGCGATAAATATGCCGAATTTGGCGCGAATGTGAGTAGAATATTATCTACCTTGAGGTTTATTCTTGCTTCTGTGGATGCGTGCGATAAGTAGGTAAAGATGTAATTTCCAGATTTCTGAATGGGATTTGGTGCGTTATCTTGCGAACGGAACGTTAACTGGGCTAGCTAGCTAGTTAGTTAGCAAGCACTTTACCTGTAGAGAAAACATAAGCTGTGCTACTATTAAACAGAATAAACACCCCCCCCCCTTTATTGGTGATTTATGCATTACATATTTGCGCTTTTTAAATGAGGGGGCAAAGTTGTGATATAGCCGGCGTGTACAGTGCATGCAGCGCACTCGCAGCACTGCCTGCAATGGCTGACAAACCCAGTAACACGGTCAGGTTGCTAGATACGTTAGGCATATAGATAAAAGCTTAAAGTATTAGCTACAAGCAGGGTGTGGATGCTTAGCTGGGCACTCAGATACTGCTAGCCCACCACCCACAGGACAGCCCCTCTCCTGTACGTCTGTCGATCTGTCTGTGCAACACACTGACTATGTCATGTCGTCCTGCATTGTCCTCACACGCGAGCTAGCTTGGTACGAGCTGCTTGTTTGACCAGCAATAATTTGACCCTACAACACGGCGGAGCAGCAGTGCTGTAATTAAACCGCCCGTCTGGACTCAGGTTGTGGCTGTTTACTAATGACATGACGGGATAAGAAACGCCTCCTTGCCGAACAGTAGCAAGGGCTTGGCGATGTCTCTAGTCCTTACTAAGTCCAGTGTCCAGCAAACCAGGGGCGTTTCCAGGATTTTTGAAATGTGGTGGCTCACAGGACGTCAGCATGATTGATGAGAGTTGCAATAACGTTGCCAATTCAACGCAACCAAGAAAACTGGTGATGCTGTTTAGCCTAGCAGCTAACAACATAACATAACATCTACACTGGCTAAAGCCCAGACAAATGTGGAGTTAAACAAGATTCCTGCATTTTCTGTCTGCACCACTGAGACCAAAGCAAGACCATTGATGACAAGATAAAACAAATAAAATAGTTCTAATTTAATCTGAATTTCATTCTGCAGGTGCCGGCACTCAAGGTAGGTTTGAGTGACTGGACCTGATGAAATGCACTGTTTTAGAATAGAGGTAAATGCATTACAGACTCCACACTTAGCTTAATACTATTTTTTTATTTATTTATTAATTTTTTTAGGATTGAAGGGCTGGACCAAAATGATTTACAGTGAAATTCTGGCCCTCATATTTTGCCCAAATCTAATCTAGTCCATTTTCTTAGATATTTACCATCAAAATATACAAATAGTTCAACTACAACTGCCTAATGAGAAAGAACCTTCAGTCATAAACACATTATTGGATCATAATTATTGATTCAAGAGTGTGTGCATATCACTTTTAATGCTGCTAGTAGAGATGATTTTCATTATTTATATAATACTAGATGGCTTAATAGTGCTCTAGCAAAATAGCATTGGTAGAGGGATGCCTGGTGCCACCCTGTGCCCCCCTCAGGACACGTCCTTGCATCCAATCCTGCCTGTGACTGGTGCATTTTGTGGTTAAGTAGTTTTAATTTAAATCTATGACTGTGATTGTGTCAGCTGCTGTGTTTTTAGGCGAGCTGCCCACCCCCCACCTCTTTCTTGGATAAGGGTGTAGGGGGGCCACAGGGTCCCCTCTCTTCTCCTCTTGAGCCGATTACCAGGATTGAAGCTGGCCAGCCATTGGCCAGTGTTGCATACTACACAGCACACACGCGCAGACAAATACACAACCCCTCGTCTGTGTAAGGAATCATTAACTCTGCATGTCCAGAAGTTTCCCAGACTGTAATTCTTTCACTATACTGGGGTTTCAGCTCACAAGCGTCACAGTGTAGTCCAGCAGAGCATAACTCAATGTAAGGAGATGCATGGCCTTCCTTCACCACGCCACACCCCACCCATATGTCAGGTGGTGGAGCGCCCAAGCTGCACAAGTGTCCTCCAAATAGGCTAGACCACTCCAGAGTGAAGCTGTGCTATAGATAAAACTTGACACTGTTATCCTTAAATAAAGCTTCCCACCCCCCAGTAGAAAAACAGAATATCTGGTAATTGTTATAAACGTTTAATTTCAGAGCAAGCTGCCACTGAGAGCAGTGAGATCATTTGTGTGATTAGATTAGGCACGGCTGGCTGATTAGTCTGGAGCAAAGGTTCTCAAACTTCTTAATCTTTCAAACCCAAAATGAATAGGTCCTGCTGCGGGACTTATGGTGAGGCTCATTATAACATAACAGGTACCCATGTCACGTTGGGGACTCGCAGTGGGAAGAGATGTGGGGACTTATTTCTGCAGACTGAATAAACACTGGGCTTGGATGGTGTGGCACAATAGTCATGTAGTGTTGAGATGCAGGCATGCATCTCAACACTACATGACTCCACTCCACCCACTGGAGATGTGGAGGTTTAGTGACTTCTAATCCTTCTAGGTTTTGGTGGGACATGTGAATGTGTGGCACATTAGCCTTCCTAAAGTGTTTAGCTTTCATGATTCTCTGAAACTCTGCACCAGAGTTATTCAAGAAAAGCACCCAAACCTATCAAAAGTTCCCATCTCAGAATCGGCTTATTGTTTTTGTGCAATATTTAATGAAGCCATTGATGATTTAACTTTCATACTCTAAAATTGTCCAAGGAACAGGCTCTCAAGTACATAGACATAGGCCAGAGTTTGATACTTTTCAATTTGCCTTATTTTTATGATCCTTCATAAGTACATGAACTTTTGTGAGTTGAAAAAGCACATTTTACCTGGTTTAAAAACGGAAACCTGCACCAACTAAAGAATTTAATTGTTTTGACACCAGGCTCATCTTCTACTTGTGTTTTCTATTATGTCTTATTTAATACTCCTGAATTTAGATTATGGATGTAAAGTGGAGAATAAACATTGGTGTTCCCATGTCTCATATCATAGTTAGAGCATATCACATTTATCAAGTAAGTTTAGCTCCTGTAGTACAGCTCAAAGCAAATATGTGGCTGAGGATACTCCATGTGTAGTCGTGATCTAGTGACCATGCAGACCATAGGATTAAGTGAGGTTTACACTTGGTTGTGGACAGTGACAGAAACAGAGGATGAGTAATGATTATTGTTATATTTCTTTAAAGACCGCTCGAGGTCTGCTTGAAGTCCGCACAGTCTCGTGCTAACAGCCTGGTGACGACATTTCCATCACTTGGGCACAAATGCAGTATAATAGATGGATGCAGCCTTTTCCGTGAGGGACGGCATTTCATTTCCTCTAACAAATTCCTGAAGCCCTACATATTAATCTGTCTAATATCCATGGAAACAAACTGGTTTTGCCTGAGCTTTAAGAGCACTTTCTTCGATTTCAGTTGTATAGTTGTAGCCTAAGGGTCTAAGCCTCAGTATCTTTTAAAAAAATCTTTATTTTATGTGTTGACAAAAGTGACTGTGTTTAAGTATCATATTACTCTGTGGTTCCCGTTGGCTGTTTTTTTTTTTACATACATATAAAATACCATCTTAAGAAACTAAAAAGAACTAAAAAGGCTCTTAAAGAACCTTAAAATGTTACGAATTTTTACAGTTTTACTTGTTTAGTTGATGTTTGTCCAGTATTTGTTGTTCAGCAAATTAGCAAGCAATGGCAATTTAAAAAAAAAAAAAAAAAAATTGGGTTCCACAGATTGACATCAGATTAAATCCCACGCCACGGTGCTGGTTGGCTAATCGTTAGTCCTCACACCGTGCTCAGTGAACCGATGTAAGTTTTAATCGAGGAACTGCTGTTTCACATCTCAATGCCAGATCAATCAGTCAGCTTGATGGAGTGGATCAGTTTAAATGGGACAAACCCAGCCAACCATAAGACATGATTCACATCTTTTTATAATCTTTAAATTGATGAGATAGAAATTTTTATCGTAGGATAAATATCTTCCCTATGTGGCAACAAGCAGACCGAAAACATGGTAGCAAAATACCCCCCCAGAGCATTACAGACTTGGTGAGGTCAAGGTAGGGCTGTTTGATATAACGATATATATATATATGGGATGACGATATAGAAACGTCTATCATTTCATTTTATGCTATCGTTTGTTTCATGGTGTCGCAAAATAAACTGTTTACGGCAATATTCTTTTCAGCGTTTTGATGGTCACTGTGGTGGCTATATTAATTTCTTAAAGTTCTCTCTTTCTCTTATATTTAATATAACCACACTACGGACGGACAAGCTCCTGTTTTTATGCGGCGTTGTTAGGAACAACGACGGTAAAACCATCGCGTGCCCGCTTGTTTATTTTCCACATAAACCTTTCACAATAAAGCTTAAGATCCTGTTGAGACTTTTCAAAATAAACTGAATCACGTGAAAGAGGATGCAGAGTGTTTACGGATGAGAAGCAAAAAAGAGCCGTCAGGTGCTAAAAAATAAACCTTAGACTCAAACATTAGAACAGGCTTTTTTGTGTAATAAATACTCACAAAGAAAACGGCGGCCATTACAACTTATGTCTAAAAATGTATAGTTTCATGCATTGGTTAAAACACTCGACTCCAGGTACACGACGCTCAGCTGGATACACTTCACACAAGTCGAGCTGCCCGAGAGTCACAGAATTTACAGAAAATGTTACATTTTTGTGATTTATATCATTATTGGGACGATAGATGTCTTATATCGGGATATGAGATTTTGGTCATATCGCACAGCCCTAGGCTTCACTTATTTCCTTCAATTTGTCACTGTCTACTCAAATTTCTTCAGTCAGCTCAAATGGTGTCTGTTCAGAAATGTGGCATTCAATAACTTGCTACATGCAACCTCAAAATAATGGTATGTGTCATCTTTGAAAAGAAGCACCCTTTTTTTTTTTTTTGAGTATGCAGCATCAGGAAGACTCCTCTAATAGTTTGGATGTTGACAGCTTTGCAGCTTCTTGTGCTTGGAAATGCTGCTCATCAGGGAAAAAAAGCTGCTGACAAGATTGTCCTGAATATGAGTTCTGGAGAAAAAACAAAGACTGTACAGCAAGTTTGATGTGCAGGAAGTAAGAAAAAAATAAGTTTTGAATGAATTTTGGGACCAGTTTACACAACCCAGACTTGAGGCCACCGGTTATGTCAGACCCTGTCCAACATGATGTGCTTGAAACTGAATGCAGGTTTTGTTAAATCTGGGTCCAGTCCCCCCCCCCCCCCTCATATAAATGTAAACATTCTGCTACATGCCATAAAGTTGAGCCATAAATAAAGGCAGACTGACAAACATTTTACAGGACAAGCAGACCATGCTGGATAAATAATAGAGAATAAATGATGCATATCGTCTTTACAAATGCACTCTCCGGCAGTGGGTTTCATGAGGGTATTGACAGTGCAGTAATTAGCAGGTAGTGCTCTTTAAGCCTGTAATTACGTGTTACATTGCCATCATTCAGACAGGAGTGATCTTTATTATGCTGACATTTCCCTCTGCTTCCTGTATAAGTGTGATTTTCCTCAATCATGTAAATCAGATTATCAGGAAACTCTTATTTATGCAAGGCAGAGTTGGCTACATTAAACAGTACCTTTGTATCTGTGGGATGGTGATAAGGTTTTACAGTTCCTCCTCTTGCCCTGAATGCTGACCCAAGACCTTTTTTTTTTTTTTTTTCTCCTTCCCCCTGAGCAACTCAAGAGAAGCTTATGGTTTAAAAATGGGAACGGCAGCATTTTTTTGTCCACTCAGTTCTCCACTGATCCTGCGTGGAACAAGATGTTCTGCCCCAAACATCAATTATGCTGAACAGTGACCCTAAAAGCCTCAGAAAGTTGTCAAGTATTAGAGTCAAAGTTGTACAGTTGTGTTTTGTTTTTTTTGTCCCATAGTACAGCAGCTTAAAAGACAAATCTATTGTTAGATCTCTATGATTGGATCTAAATTTAAGACATTTAACAGACATAAATGCCTTAAATAGACTTTAGGGCTTCTAAAGTTGAGGCAGAGATGGAAATTAAAGCAAATGTTACATCACAATACATACTTTTACTTTCAGTTTAAGAATTTAATTTAACCCACAGGCACTGTGTCCTCACAGAAGAGAACATAGTTAATACACTATGACAGATGTTTTTTTTTACTTTATATGTACTTTGGTAAACAGAGCAGAAAATCTTCTCTTTAAATGCACACTTTTCTTTACCTTGCACTGCTCACATGTACTATAGGAGCTTCTGCTTGTCAGATATGTGCTCTTTGGCTTTTGTTTGTTTGTGGTTTACTAACTGCTGAAATGAATCTTTTGAATCCTAAAGTGTTCCCAGTTTGTCTTTGTGAAAGCTGCGTGATGTAAATGTGTTAGCTGCTGCTGTTGCATGGCAAAGTAAACACAGAACTACACAGAACTGCATTGACTTGATTGTCCTGTTTTTACCTATCCTATCTAGCTTTTTGAGCCAGGATGATGTCTGACCCAGGGACCTGTGTGTCATTAGAGAACACCAGGCTTATAATATAAATTCCCTAACTTAGTGGTTGTAGCTTTTGCCCCCCCCCCCCCCCCCAAAAAAAAAAGACTGAAGTGACTACTAAGGCTGAATTTAAGGAAAATTAAAGAGAAAGGGTTTCAGTTTGAGCACCACAGGAGAGTAAATTGGAAATCTGCATGAATAAAAATGGATTTTAATTATTACTTTATCTCAGTTATGTAATGCACAGCTGAATGGGATGATGGTATGTCACAGCATATTAAGACACTGGTCTGGCCGTCACATGGCCTAGCGAGGTGAAAAGCCTGAGAAACGCTTACTTTATCACAACATTCTTTTGGAGAAAATATACAAATAAAAGTATTTATTTGAAGTCTCTATACAGCACAAGAGACTTCTTGTGTGCTCTTGCCGCTCCTTTTTTCTCCTGTCATGTTCTGAACTCCAAAATCAACGATTATTATTCACACCAAATGACTTTTCTGATCACCTTAAGGATTATTTTCCTCCCTGTACTTATCATCATAATTTGAGGTGGAAGGTATTTACTAGCAGGAAGTCGGACTTGTAGCCACTTTGTTTCCTGTGGCACGGGATATGCTGCATGTTGGCAGACTCGCTGTGACATCAGTGGCCACTCCCTCCCTCCCAGCTTTTCCCTGCTGGTGCACAGGAAGCAGGAAACTCTGCAGAAAGGAAGTGAGTGTTTTGTGGAGATAGTGTGTTTCCTGGCCTATGAGGTGGAATGATTTGTTTTCAGAACGGTCAGGTTTCTTTTTTTTCTTCTTCTAACTATTCCCAGATTCTCAATCCTCCAGAGGAGTCATTTCCACCAGTGGTGGCAATTTAGTTGTGAAGAAGTATTTCAGTGTGGTTAGATATTCTATATTATTGGTCATATTTTGTTGTCGTTGTGGTTTATTGAAGTTGCTGGCTGTTAAACTCATCAGTTGCTGTACCTTCTTTCACAGGAGTTTTTATTCTTTTTTTTTTTTTGTGTGTGCTTTTTTGTATACTTTCAGACCTGATATATGTATACAGATGCTGGCCGTCAGATTTTTTTTTCTATTTAAGTATTTACTCTTTTTTTTTTTTTTTTTTAAAGGAAACCTATTGACGTTCTTTGTGTTTACATGAAAAGAATTCCAGAAAGCTATGTGTGATTGCATAGGACATATCTGACAAATTGACATAGTCCATCACATTGACGGGACAATCACATTTTGATATAAAGCGGATCAGCTTAGTGATTTGCAACATTGCACCTGAGTACAAGAGCATAAATACCTCTGTATATATATCTGTATTGCATAGGAAATCTTTTACAGATTTAACAGATGTTTTCATCATTAGGCAGACACAGCTCATTGAGGCGACTGTTTTTGTGATTTGAAGCTGTATGATTAAAATTGAACTGAATTGGATTGAAACTGAATTGCAGCATTGCGGCAAAGCATTTATACTTAGTTTTTATTGTGAATAAGAGTACCTCTAGCTAATCCTAGAAAGTCCCGTGACCTGACATTGTAAATGCAGTATTTAAATTTAAGCAAAGTGGCGGAGGTAACCAGGTGGTTTTTGCAGCTGAGCTTTGTAAATAAACAATGCCACTTTCTTGTGTTATGTAACAGCGACTATCTCTTCCTTTTTTGTTTTTAAATTTAAGATACCATAGTCATCAAGAAAAGGCAAGGTCAATAACCTGGAACTATGAAATAATTTCACTTTTACCCTAAAAGTTAAACTTAAATAGTTATGAAAATCTTTGTAGCTATATGATATACTTACTCTAACCCTAACTGTGTTGGCTCTAATTGAAATTGTAGCACTTTACTAAAGGTGTCTGCAGATCTGAGAGACCTGTAGGCAATGTGGATTTAATAACCTTGATTGACAGGCAAGGACGTATGGCTGCTTCTTTTCCATGCTAGGTCCTTCCTAGCACAGTCATGATAAAAGCTGGTGTACACATTGTACATACAATGCTTTTTGTTCCAACAACTCAAGCGACAGTTTCTTTTCCTTTCTTTGTTGGAAACATGTTACTGTTGCATTAATAAGTTCCTCATTGCGTTAGATAATTAAATGCCTTTGGACTTTGAGGTCTAGCCCTTTGTTTATGATAATAGAAATTTTTTCTTTTATTTTTTTAAAATAAATTCGCTGGAATAAGTATTTTGATCTTCTGTGAGATGGCATAGGGTATCCTGGGAAATTAAAATGCTACGGCTTATAAAGGCAGAAAGGACTTACGAGTTTAGCTGGCTGGTTTCTGACTTTGGCTAAAGGTCAGTGCTGACCGTGGGTGTACCTGCTAAAGTGGCAGCTGGAGATAGTAGAAACACTTTTGGGTAACAGACATGCTGGCCTCAGCCACAATGACAGCAGCATGAGGTCACTCATGCAGAGGCGCTGACCACGGCGTGCATTTATCTCTGTTTGCATTGTTCCTCTGTGTGTTCATTGCCCGTGCCCTCCCCTTTTTCTCTTTCTGTCTCACCCCTCACGTCATGCAGACATTAGCTGGCTGCGTCCCCATGGCAACGCTGTAGCTGTGATGAGCTGCACACTACAGCAGTTTAAAAAAAAATAAATAAAAAATAGGAGGCCACACACACAGTTTTCGACAGGCTCCAGTGTTTCCTTTTTTAGAAATAAATGAATAAATTATAATCTGCTAGCCCTGGTTCTTTCTGTCTTGTGTTTTTCCTACAAGCTTGTTGGCCATGTTGCTGTTGAGGTGGTCCTCAAAACCATTCAGCTCCTGCTTCCCCAGAACATCTCATCCTGCAGTCAGATGTACTCACATTCCACATTCTCGGACTGCAGCTAGTCGCGGTAGTTCTTCCTTTGCTTAGGAGGTCATCTGTGAGCTGTAGGGTCATTCTGAACTGGCTCACGTGCCGCTATACCATGCTCACTGAAGCTGCAGAGCTGATCAAGGACTCTCAGCTGCAGTGCAAGACGGTGTAGCTGGAATGATTTATTGCCCTGTTACATGTTTATATCCCTGGCCCAAATATTGGAAGAGTGGAAGAGTAGCAAGTAGTGGTTTGACTGTATGGTTTGTATTTTTTTTTTCCTAATCAAAGACATTGAAATATAAATGTATAGTTATAAAGCGCATTCTGTTTACTCCTGACAGAAAAATGAAACACTGCAAACTTTTGTAAAAGGTCTGCTCGCTGATTGATTTAAAATTGGTTTCATCCATAAAAAATAAGCCCAGCCCACATAGACTTATAAATGTAATTACATCATTTAAAAATACTAAAGAAACAATCCAATCTGACGTCTTTCTTAAGCTTTAGAAATGCGTCCAGCTAACAAAAAAGGAAAAAAACAGTCACTATTGGCCACCCCAAAACTAGATTTTTTTTTTAACAGCCACCTCACTAAATATAGATATTCTAAACTCATCATTAACTTCTTTGTCCATTCAGTAATTAACACACCCTACTGTCCTGGATATTTGTAAATCTGTCAGCTTGCAAAAATATTGGTCATAACACTACCACAGTTTCTTCTGGCGTGACTATGCATGTAACTGCAATTGGTCCACATTTTAATAATTGTTTGCATTTTTATAGGCAAAATGTGTTAAACCCCACTTTAAAAAAAGGAAGTCAAGAACCTTCTATAACCTTTGACCCTTTTCCCCATCAGCTGCAACTACAGCCACCTGCACCTTCTTAGCAGGCCTAGATCACTAGCTCTACAGCTGTGTTGTCTGTGTTGCTGTAAATGTCTGCTGAGCTTGTTTTTATCTGGCTGACCAGATGAAGCTGTAAATGTGTAGCATGTCACATTTCATGGTCAGGCTATAGGTGGGTCTGCCTGAGAGTAATCGCACCTCAGCACAGGTTCATTACAAAGTGGGGCAAAAGATCGTGACCATAGGCCTTAACTCTCAGGCTGGACGCTTGTGCGGTTTAAACCTTAGTAAGTAACGTTGCCACCTTCTCTCAGTCTGGAGAAATGCTGCGGTGTGCTTTATTCTTCCAGTCTGACAGGATGCAAGAGAGTGATGCTGTTCTTTCTTTATTTGGATGCCACAGTTGTTTTTTGTTTTGTTTTTTTTCCTACTGAGTGTGAACTCACAATTATACTCCAGTTGTGTGTCACTTATTCAGAAAGCCAGTGAATCACAATTATGAATTAAAACAATAGTTGGGTCCTCACAAATTTGTACGGGTTGAGGCGTTTCCTGCAGGCAGGTGGATGTTGGACAAACCAAATTCCTGTGTCCATGTGTAGAACCCAGAATGCAAATGTTAGGTTTATCAGATGAACTATGTCACTAAATACTGATTTCCTGTTGCTACTTGATGGCGCCATGGCATTCATAGTTCATGGTGGGATCCTTATCAAACATGACTAGTCTGGGCCGGTTTGGGCAATGTATGGGTGAATTACAAGAACTTTAAATTTCACAGTGCTTTGGACATTCCCTTGAATAAAAACTGACCATGTATGACCAACACTGAAACGGATTTGATTCAGTCTCTAGGAGGATGTTTTTTAAATTCTAATGCTTAGAAATGGCAAAAAAAATTGCATCCAAATTGCTTCTTACATTCAAAATGGTGGTTTTATTGTGGTTTAAAGTATGTGTTAGAGGCTGTTATGTATGTGTACCAAATGTCTTGGATGTTAACTGGTATTCAAGCATGTTCAGGACCTTAAAAATGCACATTGTTTTTGAATAAATAATGATAAACTTAGCAATTCCAGAAATTACAATAGGAAGAAAAAAAAAGAAAGACCCCCCCCCCCCCCCCCAAATAATTACAACAGCATTTCTGCAGGATTTCAGCATCTTATCATCTCCCAGCTGCAAAGCTCACTGCATCATCCTTAATTAATGCATCTGCTCTCAGTGTATTGGCTGCTGTCTATTAAATAGAAGAATGGGGGTCAAGCTGGGCAGCCAGGATATTCATCACCACTGTTTATTCCCAGCTTGTTAGGAAGTCCACTTTAGCCTCCTGTACATTGTTTAAAGGTCTTATTGGGGTCATGGGAGAAATGTATGAATGTATAGCTGATAAATGAAATGGATTGGATACTACTTAGTACCCTGTTACTAGGCAAAATGTGTTCATAGCTCAGGGAAATGCTGAATAATTAATGAAACCACCTATGTTTTTTTTTTTTAAAGGTATTTTTACTAAAGCATACAAATCAGTAGGCGAATACCTGCTTGTTACATCTTAATGTCATTAGGCATTCCCTTTTCAATTAGCAAACAGAATGAGGGGCTTCTGAGTTTTAACAATGGTCCAGATTCTCCTAGGTGTTTTAATAAAGTTTAAAGTTTAGGTAGCCATGAAAGATGACTCATGAGATTTAGGAGAGTTTGAAGTTTGAATGTTTTCAGGTGAGGTTTTGGCATCAGCGACTTGGGTCATGGTAAGCTGTTGGCTTTCCCTTGTAGATCATAAGGACTCAGGTTTATAAGGTTCTCGCTTCATCCCCATCTGCCACCACAGACAACCCCAAAGTGGAGGCTATGGGCTGGCAGGGACCAACAGCAAAATGGGCTTTACTGTCAGAAACACCCACTTGATCTAAAGTCGTGATTATGGTTATTTTGTTACTCATTGCTTGTGTGAACAGTGACGTCGGTGCAGGTCTGTAACCATTTATACTGGCGTTAAACGATAGGTGTCACAACTTTAAAACCCCCTCGACTTCTTATCAGTGCTGCTGCAGGAGGACAAGAAGTCAAAACAGGAAATAAAGAGAACAGAGGTAATTTTGGAGTTTGCTACATAGTCTTCTTTTCTAGATGTTAAAGCATTTCCCTGTTATTTGACAGTCTCTGTGCTCCTAGAGACACAATTATCATTAAATGGTGGTAAAGAGCGACCAACTCTCGTGTGCCATGTAATTTAAAAAAAATAAAAAAATAAAAAAAAATCCAAAGGCACGACAAGCGTTGTGGCAAACGCCAACAGTTGTCACGTTATTTTTGGTTTACGCTGCCATTCAAGAGGGTATCAGTGGCTAGTACAAGTGTAACTCACAACAACGTGCCCATCTCCACCCATGGAAAGATGGAGTTTCCCATAAAAAGAGGTTTGAAGTTTATTCAAAGCATGTTTGGCAAGTTTATAAATGATTGTTTACCAGAAATGATCATGACTACAACTTTTAACAGTAAAGCAAAGTCTTAACCCTCACACTTTGAAAGGGAACAAAAAGAAGGAAAATCTGATTTTAAAGTTCTAACTTTAAACACAATTCCACCACTAAATTCAAACTGGTTCAAAGACAGACGGACAGACTTGGGGATTTTGCCTTTGGTTTCCTGTGACAGATGACTTCAGCCTCAGTTATTTTGGATGAGCTGTTTTTATTTTTTACATTTTTTTTTAAAGTGCAGCCCACAGTCTGCCCCCTTAAATGGAATTTTGAAGAGGCATGAAGAAATGAGGGCTGGGCAAAAAGTTAAAACTTTTACAAGATTTAATCACTTTGATGGTCTGAAACCCTAGAAAGGCCTTTTTTTTCCAGCAGAAACAATCATGCACATCTTTCAGCTGTCCTTTTAGAACAGTAACTGCATGCCTGCATGTGATGCATTTAAAGCACGTCTGTAAACTGTACCTAATAAAAACAAGAAGCACGGCTAATTACAGGTAGTTTTCTTTTTTCAACATGTGCCATCAAGCCTCAGTGATTTGTATTTAGAGAAAAAACGTAAGATGTGTATGACAGTGAAATGAAAAAACTGTAGATACAAATTTATGTATCTTCTGTATGTTCTGTTGCTCCTGAAAACACTTTAACCCTAAAGCAACCAAGTGGTTTTAGGTTGAAAATTACTTGAAATGACAATTAAATTATACAGGAACTCTTTTGTTAAAAGCTATATTTGAGTTTATCAGTTAGTCTTTAGTTTATCTATGGCAGATATTCTGAAATGTTCAAATCTAATTAAATACATTTTTTTTTTTTTATCCTAATCGGCGTCAAGTCTGCTGTGGAAGTAAATCTTGCTACAATAGTTATGGAAAAGAACTGAAGTGTATTCTAATGTGTTGTAGTGATAAGAAGTGGAAAATTACACTGAAGTCAAAACCCACAGTGTTAAAAAACACACACACACACTAACACGGTCCTTAATGAAGCGGCACAACTTTTCAAAATCGTATTCCTGTAAAAACTATGAAAAGTTGTAGAAGTAAAGAGACAGCTTCATAGTAGTTAACATTTATGGACCCCATTTGATCACTTGAATCTTAAAGATGCTTCTGCAGACCCACTGTCTTCTCTTTACACGTTAATAATTGATTGTTAGTTTAAGTTCTTTAAGCCTTGGATTAAACTCAGTCTTGTGGAAACCCCGGCTCCACTTTGGAGGCAGTTAATTTTCTGTAATGGGCCGTCGGAATCTGATCAATATGTTAAACTGCTCCCTAAGCACCCCACACATCAGCATGGTCTCTCTCTCCCTCTCTCTCTCTGTGTGCTTGAGCGTCCAACTGGGTGATATGCCACGGGTTTCAGGGCTCCTAGTGGTCATGGAATTCCTGGAATGCAAATGGAGTTTCAAGTGGAGAATTCCATACAGAGAAGGTCAGGTAACTTGATGGATTCTCAGTGGAAAAGTGGGGGAATGTTAGAGATTCCTGTTAATAGCAAGCGAGCGTATTTCATGTGTAGTTTCCAACAGAACTGCAGTACAATCCAGACAGCTCATTCTTCAAGTAAAGGGGGAGAGTTGTGGAAGAGTTATGGAATATGCATTAGGACAGCAGCAGGACATTTGTTGGGAAACACCTGTGGTTCATAATCTCACTCTCTCTTTGCTCTCTCACATTCCTTCGCGGTGATTTGGCCCCTACTTCTTATCTATCTTTTCTCTCTTTCCTCTTGTTCTAAAACAAGCAGTGTATTGTGTGTGCTCAGCAGAGCAGCCCGCCCTCAAAGCTCTGTGTGTGTGTTTGTCCCAGTCAGCCTGTCAGACCATGTTAATCCCCTCAGAGGCCTGGCTCACCTCCTCCCATGCTTTTTTTCTTCTTCCCCCTCTCCTCCCATCTCCATTGGTTTGTGTTGTCCCCCCCCAGCCTCCGGATATGTTGTCCCACCTGTCAGTCAGCCCCTCGTGCACATCCATGTGGGCCAGTCGCACAGGAGGTAACTCCCCATTGACCTCGCAGGATCAGACAGCAATCACCAATTCAGTCACTCACTGTTTAGAACCGCTTGCGACCAGCTTCCCATGGTGCTTTGCAGCAGATCAATGTCTAATTCGTGGCCCACAAGGAGGGAAAACAAGGAGGAGCAGTGTGTGTGTAATCACTGGGAGTAATCAGGAGTAAAACCCATTGTTTGCCACGTGTTGGCAGTTTACTTGTGGTCAGATGGTAGCAGTTATAGTGCAGAAAATAAAACCTGCTTACTTAAAGCAGAAATTAATCAGTCTTGTGCCGTTTCCCATTTTTCCTCACTGCTACATTAGAGTAGGAGTTTTGTGCTTCTGAAATCTAAAATATCAGCAGTCTGACTTTTTTACAGGATGTGGAAGAATTTAACACAAGATACCCCAGGACAGACTGCTACACAGACAGAAGATTTAAGGGAGTGCAATCCCAATAATTTTATTTATGTTCGTTCGGTAAGTCATAAAAATGTTGGAAAGAAGCTGCAGTACACTTTGCTGTTTACATTTTACATTATATTTACTCATACAAGTTTCACAAAAGAGTCTTTAGTGGTTATGAAGACTCCCTGAAATTATGGCCATGTTTAAAATGAACAGCTACAATTCCAGCATTATTATCAATGAAAGAACATAAGGAAAAAGCATTGAAAGTCCACTTTAACTGCTCTTAGTTGTTTAAATGAAATTAAATGTAATTTACTGTGGTAACACAGGGGTTTTCCTGCCCCATCAATAAGGTGGATCTTGGCCAAAGTCAAAAGAAAATGATTGGCCCTGTAATAAAACCTAAGGTAAGACTTTTGGTTTCTATCTGCTCAAAGGCATTTTTACAGATGGCATTTTTGTTTAAGAGATTTGAAGAAATAAGATGAATAGATTTGTGTCAAATCATGTGAGTTGTTGTCCCCCAAAAGCACAATCTGAGCCAGAAAACTCCACAAAATATACGTATGTGACAGAAAATACAAAGAATTCTTATGGGAAAAACAAGACCTTCTGGAAAATAACATGATTAAAAACACTCGTCTTAATGGGTCTAATGGTCAAAACAGCCGTGGGATAACGGCTGCATTAGGGTGTGATTCTTTTGGATTACTTGAACTTAATTACTAGAACGGACACACAAACATGCACACATCTGTGACGAACATAAGCACACAAGTGAAATTCCACAACTCGTAAAAGCGGGACCACAAAATATTTGGTGCATTTTCTCATTGTGTTGAAATGTTTGCTGGTTTGGCGTCGCCGGTCTGAGAAGTGTCTACATAACAAACTCACGACAGCAGATCTGCTGGTGGCTCGACGGGACATCGCTGGTGATGATGGTTTTACTTCGGTCTGCATGAGCTCTAAGCTTTAAGAAGCTGAGCGTCAGTGACTGGGGTGTGTTCGGTCCAAGTTTTATTAGGGGGAGAAATGCACTGTTAAAGCTGTCTTATTGTCAAGTCAGACTGCAGTTTTTCCATTATTTTGCACAGCTATTCAGTGTCACCTCATTTAATGACATGCAGATTTACTATTATGGTTCAGTCTCATTACTCTCATCAGTTTCAGTTGCCATGGTTTTCATAATCCAGCTGTAATTAATGGGTGACAGTTACCCAGTGAGTATAGCGGACCACTTAAAAGAATGGACATTTAGTTATGGCAAGCATCATCACTGTAATTGTTTTCTTAAATCTTGAGCTAAAAAGAAAAAGTAAAAGGACCTTAAGATCAAAGTATGGTGGTTGTATAATGAATTTGACATCACTGCTCTAGATGGATATGAATACACCACAATAGCTGTTTTGCCTCTAGTTATTTTACTTTTATACTAGTTGGAAACCAAAATTGTAATTGAAAGTTGAAGTTAAAGAGCCAAACTACCTTACCTGCTAGGTGGAAAAAACCCAAACAAACTCTAAAGAAGCAGTGAGTACTTACCTTTACACTCATCTGTCCAGAAGCACGACTCTGAGTAAGTGCTAATTTTACACTCTGCTGCATGTGTATCTAATTTTTGTTTGCCAACTATCACCGTATCAATTTTACAAGGTGTTAATGTGTCACTGTTGTGTTTACTACGTGGGTCTACTGCAACGAGATAAAAAAACCCCATTAATGTTTAACTCATGCTGACCTTAACAAGCAGGGTATGATTTTTAAGGAAGTTGATTTACAAATTCCTGAGGTTAGGGAAGACATGACATTAGTAATTTGTACAGTACTTGTGTATAGGGCTGCTCAATTAATCGAATTTTAATCACGATTACGATCTGGGCTTTCAACGATCATTAAAAATGAATGAGCCAATTATTAGCCCCTCCCTCGTGCTTTACTCTCGCACTGCTCCGTGTGGCAAATCGAGCGCACCTCTCTGCATTTCGAACACGTGTCACAACAATTAAGAGCAGCAGTCTCCAACCTTTTTTGCGCCATGCACCAGTTTATGCCCGACAATATTTTCATGGACCGGCCTTTAAGGTGTCGCGGATAAATACAACAAAATAAAACTAGTACCGGTACCGAAAAAAAGAAAATTTATTCATAACACACGAGAAAAGACCAAGGAAAACCGAGTAAACGATAACAAAATAATGCTGAAAACCGATAAAACCCCTGAAAACTATACATTTCACACATGAGCCTCAACTCTCGAGGCCCGGTACCAAACGACTCACGGACCGGTACCGGTCTGAGACCCGGGGGTTGGGGACCGCTGATTAAGAGGAGCCGAGGGAAGCTCGGAAAGCTAAGCAGAAGTTATTTGGAGAGGAGAGTGACTGCTGTTGGTTGAAAAGAGAGGTAAAAAAACCTTCAGTGGTGTGGAAACATTATGGGTTCGCGGAGTCAGACGTGTGTAAACTTTGCTACAGTGTCGTAGCTGCACCACAGAGCAACACTGCAAAGTTCACTAAACATAGATGTTTACATTTTTCATTTATTTTTTATTGCAAACATTTGCACTGTTATCAGTATTTGCACACTATTTTATATTATTTTTTGACAATCTTTAAAGTCATTATTCAATACATTGTTATTGTTAAATAAATATCGTCAAATAATCGAGATCTCAATTTCAGTGAAAATAATCGTGATTATCATTTTTGCCATAATCGAGCAGCCCTACTTGCGTAAAGAATCAGGGTTTTTGTAGGACATCATCCCAAAAGGAGTATCATGATGATTTCTATCAACTTTCTTTGTTAGCCTGAGCTTTCTGCTTTATGATCTGTTTGTGCTCAAATAAACCTGGGCTTTGATGTCCATCAACTGGACTGATTTAAAGCAATCCAACTTTGGTCAGAGAGGTTATAAGAAGAACAGGTGATAGAGATCTTGCAAATGAGGCAAGGAAAACAATGCTAGCAGAAAACATGTTAGCATATTTTAGGACACTCTGCTCTCAGTGCTGCTGTTTATCTGTAACATCAAAGCTGCAGATAAAAGCTTAAAACTTGAACCCCTTCAGACCAACCCTGCATGGTGCAGGTGCTATCACTAGAAAGAGGGTAGCTGAAGATCTAACTGCTTATCCCCTGCAGACAGCTTTCATTTCAGCTTCTTAAATCAATTCTATTTCCGTTTGAAACAAACCACTGGTCTATGAAAGCAGCTAAAACATCTATCCACATTGGGTTTTGGTGAAAGGATTTGAATAATGTTACTGGTTATGAACTCTTGTGTTGTATTATTTAGAATTAAAGCTTACCTGGCAACAGATTGGGACCAAGCATAGAGCATAGGGCTGGGCGATATGACCCAAAATTCATATCTCGATATTTTTTAGCTGGATGGCGATATAAGATATATATCTCGATATATTTTTTTTTTAAAGCCATAAAGTAAGAACAAAAAGAGAGTTCTTAGTCACACTGTGTCCCAGATGTCACACAGGCACTTTTATTAACATAGCATAGATGTACATGAAAAAAACTACTCAAAAATAAATTATGAGCATTTATTAAATAATAATGCTCCATAAATAAAAGAAAACAAGGTTGTTTTTGTGCTAAACAAAGAGCTCACAATTGTGCAGTCAAAATGTAAACTAACATTAATAACAAAGATTTCACAGCTGCTCTGTTCCCAACTTCTACTGCTTGACTGACAGCCTGGAGTTTGAAATCCGCTTCAGGTGCCATTTATGGTCCTTATACACACACAATACGGTAATATTACGTTGAAGCACAGTGCGTATCACTCCGCGAGGCTCCTCGGTAGCCGTAATGCTCCGACAATCCATCAAGCGGTGCAGCTCCGTAGCTTACCAAAGTCGTACTAAAACATTTTTTGACAGATTGCTGAGCGCCGTGTTCCACATAAAATCGGTTCGCGGTCATCAAGCACAACCAGAATTCATACATAAGGCGCGCTGTCAACTTTTGAGAAAATGAACGGATTTTAGGCTGTGCAGCCCCTGTGGGCTGCATGGCGTTAGCTCGTTAGCACGTTGACGCCGTCCAGCCCCACGCACGGAGCGATGCGCAGTAACTCGTTAACGGAGATTTGCCGTGTTCATCTTGTCGTTGCCTGCAGGTGAAGCTATGGGGGAGGAGGGGGAGTTGTGTTCAGTGAAGGAGAGGCGAGGCGGAGTAACGTTGCGTAGAGACAAAAGTGGACGAAAGAGAGGCAAACTTATGGCTCCACATAGAGCTGGGCGATAGAACGATAACGATATGTATCGCGATATAACTTTTACTCGATAGAGAAATTAAGCTATCGCGATAGACCTCGCCGCTCTTGTCCTCTTAAAAAAAAAAAAAAAAAAGGTCAGCCGATCCAAATTCAGTAGCGCAGAGCCGAACCAATCACAGCCGCAGCGTCACGTCGTGTGACTTGTTACGTACAGCACAAGTGCCAAGCCGCACGTGTGTTTGTTTGGGAAGCAGCCAGCGCATAATGGAGGAAATGAGTGTGCCGACTAGAAAAATCAACCGAGCGTGACCGAAGAGAAAACAGATGATGGTTCCAATGCCGGAGAGATTGTCGAACGGAAGAGCCAAAGAAGTTCCGTAGTGTGAAGGTATTTCGGCTATTTCAAGTCTGACAAAAAACAGAGTAGCGTGCACTGTAAATTGTGCCGAAAGCAAGTCTGGAAATACAATAAACTGGTGCATGCGTCACACTGTGCGCCACGTTATTGTTTCGGTGAAATGAATTTCTACAATACTGTTACTGTTAATTCTACTCTCTGCAGTGTTTAAATGCTTACATATACACACAGTTACTGTCCCTCCACACATACGACTCGGTTCTGCTTCTATGCCCCAGCTTTGTTTACTTTTTCCCACCGAGGCTTCTAGACTTCTGATTGGCCAACATTTCTGCATGGTTAGGAATCTAGCGCCACCTGCTGCTTTGGCATGTTCATAGCAGCGTTTTCCTTCATTTATGCCTTTATGTGTGGACGGGATTATTTTTCAAAACGAAAACGGAAAATCTCCGTTTTCAAAAATACCCGTGTACGTGTGGACGTAGCCTCAGTCTCTGACTGGAAGCGCTAATTCGTCATTCGGCTTTTGTCAGACTAAAGTAACTGTTAAAACTGTTTGAAAAGCTCAGCTATACAACAAGGAGAGATTGAGAATTTCCTTTTAGTTCTCAGTTTATTTGATATTGACAAAAGTTAGTCAGTTTTGTCTGTTCTTCTGTAAAACAAACTAAGATTTATTTTTAGAATTAATACTTTATTTCTAAGTGGAATTGACAATTTAGTCTGTTTCATTTGTTCTATTTTGAAACTTAAACGCTTTAGCGGCTGCCTTTTGTGTAGTTTGCAATATTTGCCTTTATTTATCTGAAAAAGTCTCATGTTCCTTAAGTACATCTACCCTGTTGAACTTATTATGGGAAATAAATATTTAAAAACAAGCTGCTGATTATTTCACATTTTACTTGTGAGCAACGGCACATTTAAATCTTACAAATATAGTTATTTGGCTTATATCGTGATAGATATCGTTATCGCCTGAAATGAAAAAAACATATCGTGATATGAAAAAATCTCATATCGCCCAGCTCTAGCTCCACAACTATAATTATAACGTATATATCGATATAAAGGATATTGTCACATCTTATATCTCATATAAAAATATATCGATGTTTTTAAAAAAACTCGATATATCGCCCAGCCCTAATAGAGCATATTTATAAATGTCTTGTATCATCAATTGAACTTATGCAAGGTGCCATGTGACTGTGGCTATAACTTCTTCTGGCACTATTACTAATGCACGGCTCAACAGTTTGCGTGTATCCCTTCAGGAGAGAGTTTTTGAGAGTGCTGTCAGGGGAAAAACATGCTGCTCTAAGTCAGTTTTAAACTGAAACTCTGAACACATAACCTGCTCAACACTCTGTTATGTGTTGACAAGTAAGTTAACATTGTCTAGTTAGTTAAAGGATAAAGTCTCCATTGTGCCACAGCCAAAACAAAAAGACACTGCAGCTACAATTACATGCATTACTAATAAAGTGCTCTGAAGTGGTAACGTCATCACCAGAAATCAAAGCAACACAAAATACAAGCAACACACCTCCTCCTATGGTCTGGATTTGTTCAACAGAGTTGTACTCGAAGGCATTAAAGCTTTCTTGGCATAAATGAAGTTTGCAAAGATTATTCCTTGTACCTCCTACCCGATAGTAGTAACTGTGGTGCATAACAGAGGATTGCTCACCCTTTTTCTTACCACTTGAGACTTAAAAAGCTGTACTAACAGTTTTATTTTCCTGCAGTCTTACTCAGCATATTTATTTCCTTTTTAATTTGTTCTTAATTACTACAGAAAAAAATATGAGGCAATGAGAAGCAGACACAAACTGCTGTAGCTTCTGCAATAAGTAAAACCATAGTAATGCATTCCTGAGAAGACTTGTTTTGTCATTTGCTGTTCTTAAATGTGTATATCCAGCTACTTTTGAACCACTAAAAACAGTGACTCTAGGTTCAGCATAGCTTTAATTGTGATTTGCAATATGTGCTGCAGCCTTAAGTTAACATACTGACTTTGCTGCAGAGACCCTGTGTATGTCCTACGTCCATTCCTCTCATCTGTGGGTTGTTATTGGACCCCCCAGTGGAGCTGCACCCTGTCCTCTGCCTGTTTTAGTTCAGCCCCACCTTCTTCCTGGAAGAACCTGGTGGAGAATTTAAACAGAAATACAATATTACTGTGTGGGTGTCCTCAGTATGTTGGGGTCTTCCCTACACCCTGCTCCACCCGGTCATATTTGTTGATCTTAGCTGTCCACCCTGCTTCATAAGATTGGCTTTGACAGTTATAAACAGAGAGCAGGACAGTGGTATTGTGTGACTTGGCCTCACACAGGTGAAGTAAGCCCAGATTGTGTTTGTGTGTACCTGGAAGTTCAGGGTTAGGGTGGATTCTGGGAGAAGAATGTATTTATCTCTAACTTCCTTTCTCCCAGATGTTTTTATGTGTGGCCTGAGAGCGTGTTTGTATGAGTGTGTAGACTGGGAGAGGCCTCTGTTCCTGGTCAGTTGTTTGTCTAAGGAGGCAGTGCCTGCTGTGACTGCACAGAGGCAGAGATTGCCACATAACACTGTCGGTACCAGCCACTTTATACAAGCAGAGGAAAATATGTGGAGCTTTTCTGCTTGGAGTGTCCTCCGGCCGTTAATCCTGCACATGTGGAAACGAAGCTCAGGCGAGCGGTGTCTCCTCTTTGGACTGTATTTTTGGTGAAGGCCAGATGATGTCATGTGCTAATTTGGATACTTGTGGCATCAGTTGCACTAGTTTCAGGATATCTGCAACTTTCATCAAGACTTTTTTTTTAAATGCCAGCTGGAATAAAATGTAAGGCTTCTGCACAGTAATTTTTGATAATAGTTGGGTTTGAAGTGCCAACAAATTAAAATCAGACACACACACCCTGGATTTGATTTGAAAAGCTTCAGGGTGCATTACAAATTTTACAACTTTTAACTAGATTTCATATGTTATGCTACAACAACCCTAAAACATTGTCTGAAAAACCTATTATTTAAAAAATCTCCTATATATTGCTTTAAATTATCACATAGAATGACAAGCATTTGCTGATAACTTGTAAAATGGCTTGTAAAATATTTTCAGACATTTTGAGCTTGAGATCTTCAGGTTTTAGGAGTTATGGTCTAACAAAACAAGATATTTGAAGTTTTCTCTGATGCTTGATCAAAAGATTATTGTTTTGATTTGATTGTCATCTTTCAAATTGTCAGCTGATATGCAACATAGCAAATTCCCAGTTCAGTTAGATTAGCATTAAATATCAAACTCTTGCAGGCTCCCTGGTACAAAGTCTGTGTTGACTTATTTTTCCTGTCTAGAGAACCTTTTGAAAAGCCCTAATAGGTTTTGGCTGGTTAATGTACTCAAGCATAATAGATATTTAATATTCATAAATATCAGAAAATGCAGAGATCTTGTCAAATAAGGTTACACAGACTCTGCGCCTATGCTGTGCGCAGAATACACATGCTTACTTGCATAGTTGCTTCAGAATGGCCCACTATGAGAGAGAAATTCACTGTAGTCATCAGTGGCACAGATTATAAACAACAACAAAATAAACTATCACAGCTATGCAGATGACACACAAATATATATCACAATGTCACCAGGAGACCGAGGCCCTGTACAGGCTCTTGGTAAATGCATTGAGGAAATCAATGACTGGTTGTGCCACAATTTTCTCCAGCTAAACAAAAACAAAACTGAGGTAATAGTCTTTGGCGCCAAAGAAAAACGATTACAGGTCACCAGAGAACTTCAATCTATACATCTAAAAACCACAAACCAGGCGAGAAATTTGGGTGTAGTGATGGATGCAGCCCTACACTTAGAAAAACACATTAAGACAATAACAAAGTCAGCTTACTATCACCTCAAGAATATATCAAGGATAAAAGATCTGATGTCTCAACAGGACCTGGAAAAACTAGTCCATGCATTCATCTTTAGTAGGCTTGATTACTGTAACAGCATCTTTACAGGTCTACCTAAAAAATCAGTCAGACAACTACAGCTCATTCAGAACTCTGCTGCTCGAGTCCTCACTAAGACCAAAAAAGTGGACCACATCAGTCCAGCTCTGAGGTCCTTACACTGGCTGCCTGTCCGTCAGAGGATAGACTTTAAAGTTCTGATGCTGGCCTATAAAGCTCTGAATGGTTTAGGACCAAAATACATCAATGACCTCCTGACCCAGTATGAACCATCCAGATCCCTCAGGTCATCTGGATCCGGTCTTTTATCAGTTCCCAGAGTCAGAACCAGACACGGAGAAGCTGCATTCAGCTTTTATGCTCCTTATATCTGGAACAAACTCCCAGAAAGCCTCAGATCAGCTGAAACACTCAGTTTATTTAAATCCAGGTTGAAGACTCACCTGTTCTCAGCTGCATTTGAATAAAGCACCAAATCCACACTTTAAGCTTAAATTTCAAAACTTACATTTAACTACTGATTTTATCTACTGTTCTGATTTTATCTGTTTTGATTTTATATACTGTTTTGTTTGTTTGTTTGTTTGTTTGTTAATTAGTTAGTTAGGTTATTTGCTTGTTTTAATCAATTTTAAATCATGCTTTTTATTTGTTCTTGTTTCTAATGTCTCTGTAAAGCACTTTGAATCACCTTGTTGTTGAATTGTGCTATACAAATAAACTTGCCTTGCCTTGTAGTCGTATTGAGCCCTAACAGACAGCTGACAGTTACAGCTGCCTGTATCAGTAGACTTGCCAGTCAAAGCTGTTGCACCTCAACTTTGAGCCCTAAAAAAATCCACTGGGGAGAATTATTAAAACAAAAACGAAAAAGCCATAAAATAGGTTTTATAATGTAAGAAATTGTTTACAGAGGGGGAAAAAGAAATCTGGGTGTAAACAAGTTACATAGATATAATTGGGGCCTTTTTAATGTGACTCTATGGGACTGATGAACTTCACAGCTTCAAGTGGCCATTAGAGGAACTGCAGTTTTTTGAGACATCCAAGTTGGCTTCATTTCTCAGTGCTGGGCGTTGCTGCCGGATGGGGGGCAGCTCACAAGTGGATGATGAGGAGGAAGAAAAGAAGTGACCTTTTTACTTTGCCAGACTTGCTCTTTGAAAGGCTTTCCAGAACTAAAATTTAAGCTGCTGTTAGCAGGGAGCTTCCTTTGAATTTACTGAATTACTTCTACTTGGACTGAAAAGCAGCCGTATTTCTGATGACCTTATAAACGTAATAATACTCAGTAGCATATTTTGTCACCCTCTTTTGTTTGTCCACATGACACCTGAGAAGTAGGCACAGCCTACCTACCAGGTCTGCGGGAATACGACACCCCGTCTAGGAGGTTACCCAGGAGGCGTTCAGTAGCTTGTTGGTGTTGGGTTCCTTCGGCAGCCGGCTACTGTTCAGGGAAGTTTGTTTCAGAGGCAGCTCTCACTGGTTTCATATGGAACTGGTATGCTATTGACACTACTCAGAGAAAGGTTATTGAAAAGCAACCTGACCAGAATATCTACAAAAATATTTTAAACGTAATGTACTGGGCTGTTACAGAAATAGATTTTCATCACCTCTGCAGCAGATTTGTATTCTAACCTGTTCTCCTGCTGTGCCAAAAGTAGCCTTAAGGATGAGTTTGGATGAGTAAAATCTTCCAGTTCGTTCTACGAATAGCTGATCGTCAGAAAATGAATCAACAGTTCAAAAGTGTGTGCACATTTACGGCTTTGAGATAGTTAAGCAACTGTCACCTTGAATTTCTTCAATTCTGTGATTACCACTAACATTTTAACAAGTCACATTTACTCATTCGAAAACTAAGAGCATATTAATCGATAAATAAAAATAGCTTTTACTTAAAAAAACATCTTGACAGCTTACTCTTTACCTTGGAATACATACTCTAGCTCAAGTCCATTTGCTGCCTTCTCCCAGAAGTTTAAGCTGTCTTCAGTCTCCACCTGATGGATGACTTTCTCCTTAAAGTTTTCTCTTTTTTACTTTGAAGTCTGACAACCTGCTGTTTTGAGCTGAAGTTCTGAAAACATCTTCAACCTGACATGACAACCGAGCAGCCCGCTGAAAGCTCTGCTAGACCTTAAGTTGTTTTGTCGATAACAAAGTCTGTATTTCATTTAGGCTTTCCAGCCTGGCTGCAAGTTTGCTTCCTCGCCAAATATGTCTTCATGCTGACTTTCTAAACGAATGTCTGGAATTTGAACACGGTATGCTATCTATCAAGCCATTATAAATCCTAAAACCAAGCCACAGGGAAAGCAATAGCACAAATCCTTGTATGTAGTATGTCCCGTTTTTTGCTAAATTGCAGAGTCACATGAAAACCATTAATACTTAAATGACCTCGAGTTAATTTTTGTTAAATTTTTTTTCACTATGGAGGTAATTGGCTTGGGAGATTCCACCAGTATTAAGCAATTAGGACGACCTCTGTGGTTATTAAAAATCTTAAACCAGATATTACTGGTAACTCAAGGACTATGAACTTTTTTTAGTAAATTGAGTGTTATCTTCCCTGTCAGCACCAAAAACACTCAGTTAGAGCTGGGCGATATATCGAGTTTTTAAAAAATATCGATATATTTTTATACGAGATATAAGATCTGACAATATCCTTTATATCGATATAGTCTATGTTGCGTTATAATTATACTTGTGGAGCCGCAAGTTTGCCTCTCTTTCGTCCACTTCCGTCTCTACGCAACGTTACTCGGCCTCGCCTCTCTTTCACTGAACACAACTCCCCCTCCTCCCCCATCGCTTCACCTGCAGGAAGCGACAAGATGGACACGGCAAATCTCCGTTAACGAGTTACTGCGCATCGCCCCAAGCGTGGGGCTGGACGGCGTCAATGTGTTAGCTAGCTAACCACGCTAACGAGCTAACCACGCTAACGCCATGCAGCCCAGAGGTGCTGCACGGACTAAAATCCTTTCATTTTCTCAAAAGTTGACAGCGCGCCTTATGTATGAATTCTGGTTGTGCTTGATGGCCGCGAACCGATTTTATGTGGAACACGGCGCTCAGCAATCTGTCAAAAAATGTTTTAGTACGACTTTGGTAAGCTACGGAGCTGCACCGCTTGATGGATTGTCGGAGCATTACGGCTGAGCCTCGCGGAGTGATACGTACTGTGCTTCAACGTAATATTACCCCACTGTGTATAAGGACCATAAATGGCACCTGTTAAGAGACGTGGTTGCGAAGCGGATTTCAAACTCCAGGCTGTCAGTCACGCAGTACAAGTTGGGAACAGAGCAGCTGTGAAATCTGTCTTTGTTATTGTGCTCAGCGTCTTTTAGTTTACATTTTGACTGCACAATTGTGAGCTTTTTGTTATGGACAAAAACAACAGTTTTCTTTTATTTATGGAGCATTATTATTTAATAAATGCTCATAATTTATTTTTGAGTAAATTTTATGTACATCTGCTCTATGTTAATAAAAGTGCCTGTGTGACATCTGGGACACAGCTTTGACTAAGAACTCTCTTTTTGTTCTTACTTTATGGCTTTAAAAAAATATATCGAGATATATATCTTATATCGCCATCCAGCTAAAAAATATCGAGATATGAATTTTGGGTCATATCGCCCAGCCCTACACTCAGTTGTATTTAATTAGTTACGTTTAATTAATGCACAATTCAACTTAATACTTGCCTTAGGAGCAACAGTTGAGGCCCCCTGTGGAAGCCACCAATACTTCCTCAGGAGGTCATACTGGCATAGATGAACTCACTTTTATAAATTGAGCAACACTGAATGTGAACTTTTTGTTTGAAAAACTGAGGACACAAAACAATCAAATTAAAGAAATGTGTTGAATGGGGTTGCAGTCAGTTGAGAGAGTGAAATAGCAGTGCTGACTTTTTACCCATGCACCGTCTAAGGTGCTAAGCAGCCACCACCCACTAGTCGGGACTGCAGCTGTAGTCGTAAACAAGCAAGGTAGAAAGAAATATGAAAGCCTTGCCTACCAGTACTCCTATACACTATTATGGTGTAGAAAATGATTGGTTGTCTCAGAGTAAATTGGCAACCACTCACTCAGCTGGATCAGTGTGTAACCACCATCTGCACAGGCCTGCAAGGAGGAAAAAGGGCTGCTGTGTTAGCACTACTGACATTACAGATGTAGTGTGTGTATGTGTTTGTGTGAGAGTGTGATAGGTTATAGATGTTGCAAAACACATTCAGCATCATCTGAAGAATATGGTTATCAGTTTTCACTGACTCCTAAATGGGTGGGTAAAGTTTAACCTTTTCTATTAGACTGGAAAAACTGTCAAAATTTCTCACAATTTTCCCCACTCCTATTTAATTGACTGTAATAATTGGTCACCAGGAACACATCTAGTTTGCACCTAAAGGACCCAGGCCGACATGAAGTTCCAGCACATACCTCCACACCATGGTTTCTGACCTCTCTTGACATGATCATACACCATTAAAGCTCTCAACCCCCTCAGGTTACTTGGATCAGACTGGTTATTTCCTGGGTTTCTACCAATACCGTTAAAACTAATTTACTTGCTTTCTGTAAAGTCTATCTGTAAAGTTGAGGCTGCGCACTGTGGCAGCTCATGCTTTGTGTGTGTGAAATGTGCAATAAAGTTTTTCTTGTTTGGCCTAATTTCCCCTAATCTTTCCATGATTTTAGATATGATGGAAAATGGACAAAAATAACTTCCTGTGCTAAAAGATGTGGGCACTTTGGGTGTAATTTTGGCTGGATGAATACATCCTGGATTGGCTGAAATATAGTTCGTGGGATTCTCAGGCAGTCTCTGTTGGTTTATCAGGTTGTTTACCGTTCAGCTCGATCTGCACGGTCAGACTGTTTTGGTGTGTTGGTCACCCTGATAGTTTGTCGCCACTTCCTCCCTCCTGCTCTGCACCAAAGTCACTCCAAGGCTGTGAGAGTGAGATGTGGGCGGACCTGCATAATTCAGCGCCTCATCCCGAGTGTGTTTGTCAGCGTGTCGTGTGCTCTGTGTGTTTGAACGCTGGATTCTTATGAGTGCTTCTCTATTCTCTGCACGCTGGGACCTTCAGAAATTCCTGTTAAGGTCACACATTCACGTTTGTGTGTGCACATGTATGTGTGTTTGCGTGTAACTTCATAGCCCTGATCACAAGGTACAGTGTTTAACCAGCCCCCCTGTAAACTGCTGCAGACTCTTATTGATCTTTCTTATACATACACAGCGAGCACACAAACACAGCGAAGAGCATGTGTGACCTTTCTGGCTGTTTCTGGAGTCTCTGTTCTACCTCCTCTCCTCTTTCTCTCTCCTCCTTTGTAGTTACTGTGAATGAGAGCAAAAATATCAGTAAATGGAGCAAAAGTGAATGCTTCCTCTCATTATCCAATTAGTTTCTGAGTCTTGCTTTAAATGTTTCCACCAGAGTTTAGAGTGATAGGACAGAAACCCATTTTGTTGTTTTTATAGCACACATGCAGGCCAGCTTTCATTGTGTAGAGGTTTGAGTAATTTATGACAAAAATGGCTCAGTTTTTCCATCTTCTCCCCCCCCCCCCCCTTTTTTTTTTTTTTTTTTTTTTTGAAAAAGTCTATTGTGAAAAGTCTTTTATAGCAAATTAAGCTTTGTTCATGCTTTTTGCGCTTTGCCTCAGCAGTTTTTCCAACTGCACACCAACATAATTGCACTGCACTCGTCACGCTGTTGCTTTTAATTTGTTTTGTCATTTTTGTATTTACTAATTTCTGGTGTGTTAAGATGATTTTAATCTTGCATTAAATCACACTAAGATCATGTTTGAATACATATGTCACATCGGTTGGAGGATGATCTTAAAGTTGTGCATCTTAAGGTTATGCCCTTTTTTTTTAAGGCTTCTGTCTGATGAACGGTACAACTGATGCCCGCTCTTTCTTTCTCCTGCTGGTGAGATTAGATGTTGCTGCACAAAAAATAAGCCGACAGGAATCATCACAAAGTCTTGTGTTGGAACTTAAAAAGAAAAAAAAAGTCCAGTTCAAGCTATGGCAGGTAATCCTAGCAGGCCACGCGTCTTATATGGAATATAGAATAGTGCCCATTCCTAAAATATAGACAAGCCAGTTTCCATAGTTCATGTTGGTTCACAAATGGTGTGTTGAGGCAAGTCCAGGTACGCTGTGAGATTTTGGTGACAACCATATATTGTTGTTGCAGTTTAAGTGCCAAGTGTGTCAGCTGTTGGAAGACATTGGATAATAACACAATGCCAAGCAAAACAAACATAGCCTCTGAGAGAAACTTTAAATGAGTGCTGCATCTGAACGGGTAGCAGGCAGACTGTCACAGGACTGTTTGAGGGCGTCTGACCAGGTGATGAACGCCAGACGTATGCTAGTGGATTGGCGTCACTTTAGCAGTATAATACAGGTAGGTAGGCAGATAGACAGTCCAACCTATCAGTCTGCTAAGGCGTGTGGAATTTAACGTGCATAGAAGGCAAGGTTCTGCTCCTAAGTTAGCCAAGCTCAGTGATCTAATGATATAACCTGTTTGTTTGGCATGTTGTGCAAGGTGTCACAGAGTTCAGCAACATTTCCAATATTGTTTGATTACCAGTTTAAAAAGACTTAACTTCGGTAAGAGAAATGTTTTGTTTTTTTTAACCCCCATATTATTTTTTCTTTCTTTTGAATGAATAGTAAACCAGTCACCATGAACAGCCCTTAATTTAGATGTTAAAATGTGTGAAACATAGCTGTTTGCTACAGTAGTTGCCATGTGAGCCTCATCATGTGAGGACTGCTTGACAGAACCAAACATTTTTGCAGGGAATTTCCTTCATTCCAATGATAATTTCAGTGATTAAATAAGTAAAGCTAAGAGCTGTTGGTAGAGAGCTAGAGCCTGATTAGCAAACGTTTTTAGCCATAAAGCCCACCTCACAAGGACATCAGTAACAATGACACTTTGAAGGGCCCAGCTATGTAGACCTTGCTCTAGATAGCTTTGTTGACCAAACTCTTTCTGTCATTTGAGGTAAATGAGTTTAAAAAAAAATTTTTTTTTAGGGAAGAGTGAAAGCCCTGTACATAGCAAATCAAGCACACCTTTTACATTTACAGCAAAGTCAAATGAGAACTTTGCAGTAAAAATTGCAAAAGCAAAGGAAAAATCATTTTTATAATTATCTTGTCAGGTTGTTTTGGTTTTTTTGGGGGTTTTTTTGGGCTGCTGATGGCCTCCATCAGCAGCCCAAAAAAAGGCGCTGAGCAGGTCTGATTTGTGGCCAGACATCACTGCACGAGTCCAGAAAATTTATGCCATACCTTCCCACAATGCTTTACTCAGTCAGAATGACTGGGTGGGCAGGATGGATGGGGGATGGAGGCTGGGCAGCCCGATACCGAAGCAGAAACTCACCTGAAACAAAGAGGCCTTTCTTCGCAGCCACAGAGGAAATGTGTGCTTTTAGTCATTCATTCAGGACAACAAACCTCAGCTGCACGGCTTTGTTTTTCCTGGTGGTTCAGTTTGTTTTTGCTCTGCAGGAAATTCTACAACAGTACAGTCATTCCAGTTTAATGCTTTCAGCTTTGATTTATTAGTATTTTGAAAATGGAACTTTTTTTAAGCGTCCATCACCTGATTGGTCAGAAAGTTTAATCCCAACAGGGGTCCTTATGGGTCTTGTGTGTTTCTCTCTAAAGTTAGAGGCCAGCAGTAAATCAACAACAGTCCTGCATTACATAATCAAATGGTGGTGCTCTACGTGCCGAATTCCTGCCTTGAAATAAGCCATTTCACTGCTGCTTTTCGATTGGAGGAAGGCATTTGTGTAGACATTGGTAGAGTGTTTCTTGAGACTTGTGATGTCTACATAACTGAGTCAGCATGTGGTTTATGTCTCTTTATACTTTATTCCAAATTTCTTAAATGCTACCCCCCAACACACTTCTAAACTACCCAGTTATATTTGATGTTTGACAAAAATGAATGTTTTTGTTTTGTAGAGAAGTTATTCCAGAATCACTGTACAGTGAATGTTTCCAATAGATTTCCAACCTGCCTAACACAGGCTCTTGTCAGAGTAGCTGTCTAGCTTGCATTGGATTTCCAAAGCAGAAGAATAAATGTTGATTGCTGCAGCTTGTGACTGGGGAGCTGGAGTCCATCTGACTGGGAGGAGAGACTCACTGGAGAACCAGCTGATTGTTTTCAAGGATGTGAAGTAATGGGACACAGGAATGGCTAGCTTGTTATAGATGACTTGAAATAAAAGTAGTTGTAGTAGCAAAGAAGAATAAAAAGCTAACTAAAATAAAAACATTTTGGAAATGTCTTCGGTTCTAATCCTTGCACATTAAGCTTAGGGAGACTTAAATGTTTACGTGGCTACTGATTAGCTGTTTACATTGTAATAACTGCCCCTGACAAATATTTCCCTACATTTTAATAGAGAAAACCAATACTAGCACTGATGCTAAGAAATCTAAATATATACAATAAATACAAATTGCAAAATATACCCAGGCAGCCCACCTAAGTGAGATGCAAGTGTGTGGAAACACTCATATTTACAGCGTAGTTATTCTGAGTTACTCTGTTTCTCTCCACACATTTGGAATAACAAGTGGTGCGTTTCTAGCACTTTTGCTTAATCTTTTGCTCTGCCCTTCAGCTCAGCAGTTAAATGAGGATTTATCTCTTCATGTGACCCACGGCTTTGCTTTTTGGACATCTTGTTCTCCTCCTTTGATGGACCTACAAAACGGCCCATATATACAGCATGTCGCGTTTATCCCTGAAAACAAGTTGTTAAAATGTTCTTAAATTTAAGTGCACCATCAAAACAGGTCCTAAAGATTTATTACTGAGCTTTATTCTTACACTTATCGAGAGCTTGCTTGAGGGTGTGTCCTTAACTTGTATTCAAGTGGGGGAAGAAAAGTAGGAGAGAATGGGATTTCTGATATTACATCTGCAACCGCAAGTATCAGTGAGATATTTGATATCAAGGATAATGCCGTGTAAGCCTCACATCCCATGGCTATTTAAAGGAATGGGAAAGTAATTCTCCTGCTTCAGGGTTTCTCGTCTTCACCTCTCTCCCTCTCCTGATGTCTTTTATTCTTCTTTGGTATGCCGTGAAGTCTTTGAAATGCCCCCGCTCGGATGACTCCCCCCCCCCCCCCCCCCCCCCCCCCCCCCCCCACGTCTGCCTTAAAAACCTCGGTCCAGCTGACCTTAGACACTGGCTTAGGGAGGAATCCCCCCATGTTTCTGCAGGTGGGGCTGCAACAATATTGACTCAGGAATTCAGTTCATTTTATTAGGCTCATGTTCGTGTGTGTGTATGACGCACAGCAGCTGGAATCTGTTCTCATTTTTAAACAGCCATCACCCAGAAAGCTCTTCTCCTCCCTGCTTCAAATTCATCGTTTCAGTGCCAAAAACTAAAAAAATCCAAATTTAAGTTTCAGTGTCTCCATGGAAACTAGGGGTTTCACCTTTTTCTGGTTTGCCAGTATTGGTATTTAATTATAAACACGACTGCAGTATGAGAGAGGGTGAAATCACAGTGTTAAGCACTTTTGTTTTTGTTTATTTGTATTTTAGGGTGGGGATCAGAGCTGTGGTTTTGAAGTCCAGCAACATAGCAGCTTAGCTGTAAGCCGTCCAAACCAGGGACACATGCTGCCTAGAATGAGTTTTTTTTTTTTTTTTGTTTTTTTTTTAGGCTGCAAATCTAGTGATAAGTGTGCAGTTTTATCCCAAAAAGTTCCTCAATGCCAAATTCAGAAAGACAATAGAGGGTGAGATCTTATCCTTAGACTCCTTAGAATTTATCTGAGACCTTAAATTGACCATGACCAAGTAATGGGAAACATTTTATTGGCTGTAATTGTTTTCATATTGCAGTTCAATCCCATCCCTGTGAGCATGAGCCTCCCCAAATTGAGATCAGACATAGAGCCAGCTGAAATGACTGCTTACGGGTGCAGCAGATGTATAATAAAGCCAAACTCAGGAAATGGTGCCCTGCTCTTACTGTCTGCAAGACGTTTATATAACAGGTGTGTTCAAGTGCACACCTGCATGTTTCCATTCAGATAAAAAGGGTAACAAATATAAAATGCTGGTGTCCTTGTGTTACATTTGGTGTCAAAAGTGTTTTCTGAGGTGTCCTAGTGTCAAAGATACACGCTCTATAAGAGAGATTGGATGCCAGCTGGGGTTCTTTGTTGCACTTCTCTCTGGATTGGTTTCCACGCCACAGACGTGCAACAAGAGCATTTTAATTAAAACTGCTACAAACAGAAAATTATCCAGACATCAAAATCATACATGACAACATGTATTATTAAAGTCCTTTTAGAAACAAGTTCCATTCCTGGCAGTCATGTTCATAACAACTCCAGGTAGTTATTTTGAGTCTACAAAGGGTTTCCAGCAGTGTATTAGGCTCAGCAGGACAACAGTTTCGTAGTTGACTTACTGCGGTGTTGACTTGCCATACTTAACCTACTGTTCCCATTAACAGTTTTATACCTTTAAGGAAAAGCTTGGAAAAAGGTGGTGCTTGGAAATAAACTTTTCAAAAGTTTCTTAATGGCCTCCTCTGGCATCTAAGTTGATGCTGAGCAACTCGAGTACAGGTTTGAGCTGTGCATGTTGGCCTTAAACTTGGGTTTTGGCTTAATAATTTTTTTGGTTTCTCCTCGAGATTTCAGCTGTGGATATTTTTTTGGAGTGCTTTATCTTTTTTATGTCAGCACTGTGGCATCACACCTTTTCTAAATGATATTTTGGAATAATGTTAGTTTCAAGAAAACCCAAGCACTTAAACCAATGAGCCATGGATGCTTTGTATTTTTAGCAACAGCATTTATATAGAGTTCTTCCTGTAAATTGTTGGGAATAACGAGTTTGAGATCTCATTTAGATCTCGGTGTTTGCCTGCAGCCAATGGATTCATCAGAGAATTGAAAGATGGGAACCAGGAGTATGGAATCGTTTACCTGCATGGTTGTGAATGGTGTCCATCTTATCCCGAGTACTGTGTGGTATCTCTGTTATCTTTAGACAGCAGCTCTGCTCAGTCTCAGCACAGCAGAGACACATCAGAGCCCAGGAGTGGTTTACGTGGAGGTCTGGTTAGTTTCCTTAGCACTTGATAACCTCCTACCCACCGTCCCCCACAAGTTTATCTCACACACACACACACACACACACACACACACACACACACACACACACACACACACACACACACACACACACACTGTAGCTACATTTATTTAGGGCAGATTTAAGAAGGCTCCGGAGGCCGTGCTGCTTTTACTTGGGAGAATAGTGAGAAAGAGATGTGAAAGGATGATAAGAAAGTGAGACATGATGATGTCAGTAGGAATGGGTACCCAAACCTGGTGTTAAATGGGTCCTGGTACATAAGTTATCTCTCGCATTTGATCTGACCACCTCTGTTACTGTTTAAGACTTGAATCTACGATGCATGCTTCCCTATTTACTTCTTGGTAGAGTTTTTCCCTGTGTTTGTCAGGGCGGGGCAACTTTGCCTCACCCTGGTCTTTGTGAGGAAGGTGGAGAGAATTGAGTGCTAAAAAGTGTGGTTGCACTTTACTAGAGTCGATGCTGACACTGCTTTTACAAGCAAAAAACCTGATGAAAACACGAGCAGTCTGTTGAAACGTTTGATGAAAGTCCATTACCATTAGGTGGAGAAAGGCAAAGTTTTTGACTGGCTAACTCATAGTTGTTCCATGTTGTGTTATACTAGCAGCCTGAAACCGTGCACACAAATTATATAAATTATTGGTTTTCATATGTATAATGTGAACGTGGGTTAATAATTAAGAGTAACTATATTAGCAAGCTGAGAGTTAGGGATGCATGTATTCAGTCAGGACTGGGCGATAAATAAATGTAATTACAAAAAAGATTTTCTTCCAAAGTTTATGAAAGTAATTGGTGGGGGAAAATAGTCCTTTTAATTTTTATTTTCATTTTGCATGAATTTCTGCTGTTTCTTATCATGCTGGAAAAATTATAAATGGTTTATGACGTTATGGACAACATCACCTGCCCCTCCGGAGCCAAGAGTTTCCACTGCATTCCACATCAATACAGATGATTTTTAGACAAATTATCTTTTTGCTGTTTTGTTGTTGTAGTGTTTTTTTTTTTTTTTTTTTTTTAAGCAACCTTCAGGTTTACAGGATTGTTTTGAACATGTTTGTTTTTAAATTTGATTTTATTTCCTACTGTTGTGCCATTAAAATAATGAAATGTTTTAATAAAGTTTTAAATTCCTTCCTGTCACCTTATTTGCCAACAGACCAATATGGTTGGTCTGGACCGTCTTTCTAATAGTCCAGATTGTCCTGTTGTCCCTCTTTGAATACCGTCACTGCAGGGGGTTAACTTGTACTTATCCAAGCAGAATTAGGAATGAAGCATTTAAAAAAAGAGCAAAGCCAAAGAGAAGATTTATGGATTTACTGAGCGGGCATGCTGAGGGTTGGTGTGTCCAAAGAGGGTGCAAGAGAGAGGGTGAGTGGCGTTAAATCAGGGAGCAGCCAAAAGAAGTAGTTATCAGACATCAGCTTCTTGCTTTAGGTCTGCAGTTCTAATGTGACTGTTTCTGAATATTACTTTAGGGTTATGAACATATTTTTGGTTTTATTCAAAGTGCTTACATACTGATATTCAAAGTTACAAAATTACTTGGCTAATACCCTGTGAAAATGTTGTTTCTTTTAAAAGGGTGAAGTATTTGCTGTATCATTTATTTATTTTTAGTCTTGTACGGTAATGACACTACATTTGGCTTAAAGTTTAATCCACTGCTCCCACACATGAGACAAGCACCAGGTGGGAGCTCTTTAAAAAAGAAAAAAAGCCGCAGTGTGAAGTAAACTCACTTACACATGCAAACAAAGACGTGACCTTCGAACTCTTCCCTTAGAGACCTTTGAACCTGAGCTGTTAGTCAGTTGGATTTGAAAATCCAGGTTATCTCTCACGCAGTATGGTTTCCCTCCACTGTCGCTGTTAGTTGCACGCTCTCACACAGTTGAGCATGTGAGAGATTGTTTAGTAGAGAAATACTACAGCTTGCTGTGACTAAATTACTTTCAGTTTTCACTTCTAATAACGACATTGTGATTTTATCCAATACGAACACAAGGAGAGGAGGAGGATTTACTGCCACAGATACTTAAATAACAAAGTGATGACAAAAACATTTTTAGAGATTTTATAGAGATGAGCCTCCTTACATATTCTAAATATGTGTCAGTGTTTTTCACAACATATTAGGAATATTGCACATATGCAAACAAAGGGTTTGTTTGGGTTTTGTAGCAAGATGGTAATAAAGGAGGGAAAAAGTAGATATAGTCCAGGTGAGGTGTTGATGCCTATCAATGACCCTGTCCAGCTCTCATATAACGACAGTTATTCTTGAGTCTTTGTTGGACACAAACTTTCTCATGCCACCCTGGAGGAGCCAGACTACCCGTGCAACCTGAATGCTATCAGTAATGACAAGGACACTACCAAAAATCAAAACTAGAAACAACTGAAGTCTGACATAGCTCATCTGCTATTTGTGTGAGAATTGAAGGGGCTTAATAAATTGAAAATGTAACGGCTATCTATGGTATTGGCCTGCATTACACTCACTCTGTGTACGCGAGCATTCCCTGATGCTTGACACAGTGAAGAAAGGGAACTACACAGATGCACAAACTTCTGTAGTGCCACATATGGTCTAACATGCAGTAATTACATGGCATTAGTTAATTTGTGTACATAGAGCATATGTCGACCCAGCATATATAAAAACACGCTGACAGAACTAGTGGAACATCAAAGACTCCCCTAAACCTCAGCCGATTCCTCTCTGCCATCACTCGACTGGAAATGTGGGACTGCGTGCGTTTGACAGGCGGAGCGCAGCAGCTCTTATCCGGGCTGTTGTTTGTTGGTATACTGCTGCATTAGCATTTCTACTCAAACCATGTGCTGTCTGTGAAACATGGAAGAAAACAGAAAAAGCTGTTGGGGATTATTGGAGTGAAAGCTGCAGAAGCATAAACGGAGCCATTTGTTCCTGTTCTGCTCTTTTATTTGATATGTTTGAATTTTTTTTGCCTAAATTTTATTTGTTTATTCTAATATTTCCTGTAATCTGGTTTGATCCAAGACAATTGTCAACTGTGGAGGACAATAAAGTAACAGTAGTCCTGTGTCTAGGTATTGTCTCCTTTGCCTGCCCTTCTTTCCTTTTCTGTCCAAAAATAATATCAAAGATAATTTTTCCTCCATAAAATCACTAGATCATTATTTGAAACATTCCTCAGCCTCAAAGTCAGGGTCGCCAGGTTGTAGTAGCTGAAAAGATAAAAATAATTGCACATTTTATTAGCAAAGTAAGTGCTTGAAATAGGTCACAAAATTAAGTTTAGAGTTGATCTTAAAGAAGACTTGCCTACACACCGGATTAACGCTGCACTCATGTCAGGTCTATGAAGCTGGGAACTGATATTCACACAGCCACTGCGTGCCTTTTTGTTGCACGAGACAGGATGGCATTGAAAAAAAAATATGGAAGAACATGCTGAACTGTTTTCACTTTAGTCCAGTTTTAGCTTTCCTGCAGAACAAGTGTGTTGGCATGGAGGTATATGAGTATTGACTATATACAGATTATCACCCAGCACTCAAACTGGAGACGGAGCTTTTAGCCTTACTAGTTGTTTTACTGTGTACACTGTTGGTTTTTAAACTATTAAAGTAAAGGGATTGTGAAAGCTGAGTGTGATTTACAAATTATTTAAATGTGTAGTTGTGTGCAGTTTGTAGATCAAAGCATTGATGGTTGGGGGGAGTAAGGTGCATAAACTTAATTGTAAACTGTTTGCAGCTGTGCCATTGTGCGAGTGCTGCTAGCCCAAATTCGCAGCCATGGCGCTACTGGATCGGGCTTGCGAGCAGTCCTTATTGCAAGTATTCAGGATGTTGGAGCGAAGGACAACATGAGGGCGCCTGCTCACTTGTTGCCCTGTATTTAAAATGTTCGACAGCTTGATTTCAAGAGTTTAATCAATGACTTTTTAATCAATTGACATAAAGAAATGCTTCTGACTTAGTAAGATGTTTTTTGTGTTATACACTGCAGGTATATAAACAAACAAAAAAAATTATAACTATAAGACTAAATATGAATTTATTGTAATTCATGGTTTAGTTATTGTGCGACCAAACATTGTATTTTGGAGGGACACATGAATTGTGTGCTCTATGTGCAGTAATATGTCCATGGTGCAAATTGAGCTGATGTTAGATGCTGCTGCTTTAGTCTCTTATGATTGGTTAGTTAATTAAATCCCCTCCCCCTTGGAAACTTGTGGAAATGAGTGGACGCAATGTCAGTACTGGTCCACAACTTTAAGATTATGACTTTCAGGAGTTTAGGGCTGGATTATTTAGGGGTGTAGATGGCTGAGATGAGACTTTGCAGGAATGCACCATCATCTGGAGGTGCACTGAACTTGAACTACACGTGGCTGCCCTTAACAGTTCCCAGTGGCCCCAGAAGGTGTCTGCCGTTGTACTGACCAGTGTGTTAATTATCCACCGCTCGCTCTAAGCTGGGCCTTGTTTGAACCTCAGTGTCTCCACGGTAACTGTAACCAACAGTTACGCAAGCTTGACAACGGCAGCCCTCGATGACCCACATTCCAGCAGTAAATCACAACGCGTGCACATTCCCGACTCCACCCTTGCCTATCGAAACTGTTCTCAGTGTTTCCACTCGACGGGGAAGGGGAGGCGGCGAGTTAGAACGAGGCGGGGAACACTTACACTTCTGTCGGCCTCCTTTTTTTTTTTTTTTTTTTTCCCTCTATTTTCCTGTTTTTTCTATATGGAATAAAGTCCACAAACTGTGCAGAATTAGTGTAGTTGAATCTTTTGTTGGAAGTCTTTCTGCACACACTCCTCAGCCTCAGATTAAATGGTTGAATTTGTTTGTTTGCATCCCCTATTAGAAGCTGGCATGCGAGTTGTTTTGTTGGCATGCTGACAGAAAAGATATCTGCGGTCTAGGAGATCCACAGTGAAGACACAACATCTTTCCTGCCATAATAAAATGTAACAATTTCTTATGAAGTAAACCTTAAAGACACTCTCTCAGTGCTTACTCTGTACACTGAGAATATATATAACTGTCACTTCCTGACCAATGGGTTCTCTGAAAATGACATCACTATTCATGAAACGTTACTTGGACCATGGTGCTCGAGTAGTATCTGCATTTTGTTCCACAGTAGGGCTGAACGATATATCGCATTTGCGATAATATCGCGACATGATCAAGTGCAATTTTCTAACCGCAAAGGCTGCGATTATACTGCGATTATATTATACAATTCATGGGCTGCATCCTCCTGAGGCCGCATTTGTAGACCGATTACGTCACAGCGACGCGCCGAAGGCTGTCCAAATTACTACCATATCCCAGAATTCATAGCGCGGCCCAGCCAAACTCCAGTTTCCAGCAATGGCGGCCGCTACTAAGTTTTAAAATTACTCATACTAATCTTTCTGGGTCACAAAATAAACTTTTAACATATTTTCAGGCGAGAAAGTAGTTGTGTAAACATCAAATATCTGCTCGGTTTATCAAGATATCCCATATTTGCAAAAGTGCTTCGACGTTTTCAGAGGCGTCTGCTACCCACCAGCTCGACAGCTAGCCGGGAGCTCGAGGGTTACTGATGCGGCCGAGAACGGCACAACTCCCGGCACATCATTTTCAGATCACCGCGGAGTTTCGCTGCTCGGGTTAAACGTAATATATAAGTCACTTAGACAACCTAAAAATGTTATTGTTGGGCTTTTTTCAGTGTTTTGTTTGTTCGTGAGTAAATCGGTTTGGCTGAGATTAAAGTTATTAGATTAGATAAAATAAAACTATTAATCCCCCGGGTGGGTTCCTCCTTGGTTTTCACACAGCTGACTAAACGTCAAACAGAAAACTGATTAAACAGAAGTATGAGACAGTCGAGAATTTACACCAGTGTCTGGTTATATTTTAGATAGCAAGAAGCAGACGGCCGAGTTTATTAAACTCCACCGAGACAGCGGTGACGCTAATCAGAACTAGCCTTCTGATTAGCTAATCAGAAGGCTAGACCGTCCAATTTCACGCCTTTAAACTTTAAAGGCGTGTTTGTGTGTGTGTTTATACAATTGCTATTATGTTTGCACTTTATGTGTAATGTTACTGACTGCAGAGATCAGTAAGATGTGTGTATTTTTTATTTATTAGTTTTATTTATTTAATATTATTTTTTAATTGAATGACTGTCTAGTAGTTCACAGATGTCGAAAAACTGAGTGTGGTAAAGCCACTGATTTTTTTTATGTATATTTCTGCAATCTGCACATTGTACTGACTTTCATTTTAATGTTTACACCAGGGTTCCTTGTCAGCACTTTATGCTCAGATGTTTGTAAGCTAAAAATAAACTATTGTGTATGTTCAAATATACTGTTGTGATTGAAGAAGTTAAATAAAAATGTCAGTCATCAATTCATGCATCACCTCATGTCATCATAACAGAGGTCTGTCTTCCAGGAAAGAACAGTTTAAAATTAATGTAATATAGTATTGGCCATACTATATGATGTATTGCTTGTCTTTGTTTAATAATACAGAAGACAAATACCTTAAAAAATAATCGCATATCACATCGCAATCGCAATATTGGGGCAAAAAATCGCAATTAGATTATTTTCCATAATCGTTCAGCCCTATTCCACAGGTTCATCCACTTGTCCTGGCATTCACCTTAAAGTGGCAACATTTAATGCTGCACTTAAGAAGGCGTGCATCCCCCCCCCCCCCCCCCCCCCCCCATGATGCCAGAAACCAATCAGCGTCTGTGAGAAACTATATATGGCTTTGTGTTCATGGCTGCCTTCATCTTACTTGAATATCTTTCCACAAGTTTGTCTCTCGCTTTCAATTTGTTTTTGTCCCCTAGAGTGAGATACAATCACCTACTTTTTCAGAGTAATAGCAGCTACTAGCTATGCAATGTTGGCAAGCTCCTGAATACCTTAGATCTTTCTCTGGTGGCGGTTATGATGAAATATGAGGCAGATTTACAGCTGAGCCATAACATATGCATGTGTGTGCACAGGCTGCGAGCTACAGTTGCTGCGTCAGCACAGCGTTGCGTACATACATCAGGTTTTACACATTCTTGTTCTGTAGTACACTCTGTAGCAGATGAAGGAAATGTCTAAATGTAGGCAGTGGATTTGTACACATGTAGAGAAAATAGCCCTGGGTAGCTGTGTAACACAGGCTGTGTGTGTTCTGCAGAGGTTTCCTTAGACCTGCACAGTGTGCTGAGATAAAGTAGATAAGTAAGTTGGAACACATTAAATCAGTGTGCAGATCAGGAAGGTTATTGGAAATAACATTTGATACCAATTATATACAAATGACTTTAAGTACATATTTAAGATTTAATTCAAAGTAAACTGGAACTAATCGGTGTTGAACTGCTTGAAAGGGACCTATTACGCTCACTTATGACCTCAAATATACTTCACACGTATACGTAAAGTTTATCCGAAATGACACGCCTCATGGTTGTGATGTCTTCAGTATTTAATGTGATATTTGGACGGCAAACATTCATCTTGTCTATTTAATAACCGATGTCACTGAAGTAAGTTGTTGTGCTCAAAACTTGATGCATGTGGGCTGACAGTCCATATCGGTGAATAACTGATCAGCCTTCTTTTCCTGTCGTCGCACAACCTGCTGACACACTCGGCTCTCTGGATCTCAGCCAGCCTTGCATTTTTGCTCTCCCGCCACAGTCGAGGCTGCTGAACAGCCACCTTAAGAGCGCCATCCTGCATTAATAATACGTCTGAGCTACTGTTTATGCCCTATTTTCTTTCAGTCTTCAATGTTAATATCCAAGCATTTGTTTATGCTCTGCATGTAAACGCAATTGTGTTGAATGTAAATGTTTGGTGTATTTTTGTAATTTGCGGCTTGTATAAACAGAATTAGTGACTCTCTTCCTGTGTTTTTTCTAAAAGGACCTGGAGTTCCATGGCGTGATGAGGTTCTACTTCCAGGACCGGGTCGCCGGTAACTTTGCTACCAAGTGCATCAGAGTCTCCAGCACAGCGACAACGCAGGATGTCATTGAAACGTTAGCAGAGAAGTTCAGACCAGACATGAGGATGCTGTCCTCACCAAAATACTCCTTGTACGAGGTCCATGTCAGTGGCGGTGAGTCCCACAGATTTCTGATGCAAGGAAAAGCGCGACAGACTTTACAGAATCCAATTAATTGTAAAAATGGAGAGTAGGAAATGGATGGCTCTCAGGTAAACTGGTCTTTCTGTGTCTGTGTTAGAAGAGCGTCAGCTGGACCTGGACGAGAAGCCTCTTGTTGTGCAGCTGAACTGGAACAAAGACGACAGAGAAGGACGCTTTGTCCTGAAGAATGAGAACGACATCCTGCCCAAGGTCAGCTGCTCTGACTGTTCGGTTCAAGTGTTCACTGTTAATCATTAGGCTTACTAGCGAGATGAATTATTCTTCCATTCATCCGTAGCCTGTCAAGGAAAAACGAATCATTTTAAATCACTTTGTTCAGCTCTTCAAGATCACAAAGATACAAATGCGCATTGGAAAGGCACCAGCTGCCACTAGAATATAATCAGACCGTATATAAAAGATGGATGCTGCTTGGTTAATGAAGGGCTTTCAAGGAAGCCATCCAGGTATTTTGAGACCAGATGTGACGAGTGAGTGTCTGATTTGGCTTTAAAAACTGAAACGTGTGCTCACTGGCTAAGGACTTGTACTCAGCTTCATTTTCCAATAGGGAAGCTACTTCTATATGTGATACTGCCTTTAAATGGAACATAGTGTTTCCTACACATAGACTTTACTTCATTGAGCTGCTCGGGTATATTTAGCAACCCTCCTTAATCTTTTTCAAGTTTTAAATTTTTTGAATTTTCTTGGTATTTTTCATTTGCTCTCATGTTTTGTACCAGCTGGCTTCCTGCCAGGTTCCACTTATGGTCCTTAATATCTTTCAGCTGTTCCTTCAGGTTGTCTCTTCAAACTGTGATCTTTTCTATAGTTTTTATATCTTTATCCCACTAACCCTAACCAATTTTAATGATAATAAATGATGTATTTTTAATTTGTAATGTAATAAAAAATTAGAAAATGATGAAGCGTAAAAATCTGTGAAGTGTACAACTCAATTTTCGGCGACTCAATGTGCATAAAATTTCGCTCTACCAGCAACCTCAACCAGCCTCCCAAACGTTTTTGTGATTTAAAAGTGGAATGTATTATTGTTTACACGTACACTAATCAGTACTATTTGTGATAAGAGGTGGTGAGTATTTCACTGTAGGGAGTTACAGGACCACTCTGATCAGAACCTGGAGCAGGTGGAGGTGTAGTTTATGTCTTCCTGCTCACTGACGATGCAGAGCAAGACAGCAACTACCTGTCTTAATTTAACAGCCTGTGGGGAGCACTGCAGCGTGCCTATTTGACCTTGTAAGAGGTGCTCAGGTTTTAGTGGGTTTTAAAAGTCCCTTTGGGCCCTGAGTCAAATTTGGACATTTTGGCGTACTCGAATGTCACAAAGATGCCGAAGATTTTCTTCTTTTCCTTGCTCACTTTGCTCATGTGCCACTTATTCACCCACAAAGGAGTGCATCTATAGCAGTTTTATCACTCAGCCTCACTCTCTTGTTTTTCTAGAAGAGTCAGAGTAACGGGCCTGAGAAGGAGAAGGACGGCGTGATACAGAACTTCAAGAGGACTCTGTCCAAGAAGGAGAAGAAAAAGGAAAAGAAGAGGGAGAAGGAATTCGCCCGAATCCCTGATGGAGACGATCAGACACTGAGTCGCGAGGACGGGTAACGCACTCATTCATCTTACATCCTGACAGTCCTCAGAGATTCTTTTTCTTAATGCGAGGAAAAGCACAGAAAATGACAGAATAGTGATTTAAACTTTTGACCTTTCAGTTCCTTCATCTGACTCCTTTTTTTTTCTTCCCTGCGTTTCTTTTTCTGTCCCATTTATTCTTTGGTTTAGAGAAAATCTGGCAGCAGAGGTTTATAAAGACATGCCGGAGACCAGCTTTACCAGGACGATCTCCAACCCAGAGGTGGTGATGAAGAGAAGACGCCAGCAGAAACTGGAGAAACGCATGCAGGAGTTCATGAGCAGCGATGGGAGGCCAGACTCAGGTACTTCTTAGAATTTGCAAATATCTTGTTTACGAGTTTATTCAGACCCTTTTCTCCTAATCCCAACATGAGCTCGGATTACCAACTGTGCCTAGTCTCCTAGGTGTATTAGTTCAGGGGTGGGTAGAGGAAAAAAACAATAGGTATATAACAAACACATTCCTTCCCAATTAGATAGCCTGCACCTCATTTATGTTAAAATTAAAAAGCATATAGTGCCATTAGATCCAAAATGTAGACTAATTGAACACTGCTAAAGTGTTTTGTTTCACTTTTTTAATGATGAGACAAGAGACGGAGCTCAGAGGGCAGTACGGTATGTTTAATGATCCCATGTATATTTAAGTTTTTGCTCACTGGAAATAAACTGAAGTCAGAACACATTGGCTCACGTGGGCAGTTTGCAGGTGGTATTACTTTAAAATAATGAGACCGTCAACATCAAAGGCTAATCTGATATATTGTTACAGTCATGTGGAAAAGAGAGCACAGGACTCTAGAGTCCACAGTCACAGCTTCCATAGGACTTAAGAGGGCAAGTAGCAGCCAAGTGCTGCTAATCAAATCGACAAATTCACTGATGATCAACAAGTATGAGCACCTCTGGTTTGGACTGTTCAGGTGTGTGTTGCCACCAAATTCAATCCAGTGTCAGAGTAACTGCAAAACCCCCAGAATCTTAAATGTTAAAATTCATGATGGTATTTGTTGGAGTAAACAGTAAATTGACCTAAATATGAAAATCAGCTGTGAATACTGACTTTTTATGTCACAAACCGAAATGGCACAGCCAGAGAGGGACCCGGATTGGCTCTAAAACAAGTCTGAATGTCCTTGTATGGCTTAAAGGAAACCTGACGTGAACTCTGGAGATAATCTGTAGCGTGACCTGAACGTCGCAGTTCACTGTCGCTCCTTATCTGGTGTGGAAGGGCATGAGAAAGCAAGTTAAATTCTGTGAAAGCAGGTGTGCACATCTATTGGAGTGGTGTTTATATAACATGCGGATTAGCGGCCCACTTTTTGTTGTTAGTAAATTGTTTTCACTGCTCATCGCTAATTACTCACGCCCACATCAGCTGCTTCCCAGAAGTGCCATATGCCGTTGGAGCGTCTCACGCTGACATGTTTACGCACACAGACATACGTCGCGGACGTGCCGAATGAATGAAACAAGCATGCTGACTGGTTCAGCGTGTGACTCAGGCATTACCTAATCACTCTGCCAGACAGACAGATGGACGAGTGAACCGGCTTTAAAAACGGCTCAAACCACCGTCCGCATGCACATGCAGCCGGTGAGGCAGGACGGCCGGTGGTTAGACGGTGACGTTCTCCCGGCAGAAAGCACTATTTAAAAAAACAAACAAAACACCCTTATTTTATGTAATGAAAATCCTGTTTGCTCTGCTGAAGCCTTCTTTTGTGGCATTTACAAAGGTGATCATTTTCAGTTGACACGTCCCCGTTACATGGCTACATGTTCCACCAGATGAAAGTTGTTATAAGCATTACGTTATTGCTTTTCCCCAAACTCATCTAAAAGTGTACGCGAGAAAGTTTAACGTCCAGGTCAAGCAAGAAATGATAGACCGAGAACCGATGGTGACAGAAGTTTGTAAAGTGGGAGTCTGCTAGCACCATTACATTGGCTATATTAAATGCAGTCAAAAATTAAACTAAAGGTGAAAAACACCCAAGTTCACTGAAGTAAAACTAGAACTAGGTGTGAAACAGTATTTAGTGCTTTTGCATTCAGAACTAACACACTCCGTCTCTGCAGGAGGCACTTTGAGGATATACGCTGACAGTCTGAAGCCCAATATCCCGTATAAAACCATCCTCCTCTCCACGAGAGACACAGCTGACTTTGCTGTGGTGGAGGCTCTGGAGAAGTATGGACTAGAGAAGGAGAACCCCAAAGAGTACTGCATTGCTCGGGTAAGTTTTCTTAAAAATCTGTAAACCCATCTTGTCACCTTCTCACGCTCCCAGTAAACACATTCATCAACACCATAAAATCTGCTTTGTTCTCGCTAAAATTAAAATCGAGTTAAATTAGGTTTAGTTCCTCCAGCTGCAGCAAATTCCATCAAACCCACGTTAACAGTAACAGAGTTTGAGCTTTTGTCACAGTTTAATATGTGATTTTATTTTTGAGGACACTGCGTGATGTTCACAGCTCATATTTGATCTTCATGGTTAGAGGTGTAATGTTTCCAAAATCATGTTTCCGTTTTGCCAGACTAGCATACTTTAACAACTCCACATGGGACTCATCGTGAGATGGGACATTTGTATCGCCATTTCTGTTGTCGTCTGAGAATTGTTACACCGTTAATCCTGCTTCTCTGCACTATACAACCTTGACGCTCCGAGTTCAGTAATAAACACCTTTATCATCCTCCTGAGAGGCTGTGGAAAGTTAAGTTCACTGTCATTGCCACAAGGGTCACCACTGCTGTCAGTAAACATTGTAACAGCTTCCAATACGAGGAGCATGCTATATATCCCACCTTTAAGGCACATTTTAAACACATTTTCTCTTTTTTTTGGTTCCTGTTTAAATGAAGATGACTAAAAGTTGGAAAAGAAAAATCCATGCCCACTTCACAGGAATGGCAGATTGAAAAGGAAAGCTTAAGGAATGCAGCTCAGTTACTTTCAGACTGAGTGCCACAGTAGCAGCAGATGCTCTATTATATCAGCGTGTGTGTGTGTGTGTGTGTGTGTGTGTGTGTGTGTGTGTGTGTGTGTGTGTGTGTGTTAGACTGTGACGGTGAACTTGGCTCACAGCCTGTCTCCTATCTGTCCTCTCAGCTTTTGCCAGTCGTATAAAACAACTGCCAATACACTGGAAGATCCTCCAGACACACACACACACACACACACACACACACACACACACACACAGGGTTACTTTTAAAGGTACCTTTTCACTTTACAGTGTTGTTACTATCATGAAGTGATCTGTTACATTACAGGGCTATCTACTTAGAAAAGTAACTCATCAGCGTGCTTTGCTTTACCAAAACTGCACAGCCCTCATATGGTTACATTGTACAGAGGCTGTGTGATCTCATACAGAGTTGACATTGGTAGCACATCGTAACCAGTAACAAGCTCACTAGTTTCCCTTTTCAGCTGAGCTAACTTGTTAGCTGTTGTGTGTTTGGAGCTTTTCCTTTGACTAGTGTTACTGCTGCGAGGTCTGGCCTGTTGAAAAGGTGTGTCCAGCACAGTTCAGCTAAACTCCCTGCACAGATCTCCAGTACTTCCTCAGTGACAGCTTGTTGTGTAAAAATTGCCTTAAGTAATTAACACATTTTTGACAGGACAGTGTGCAAAATGGAGTGATGTGTTTAGAGGCTGAGGCAGACTGACTCATCCTTGGGTCTGCATCGTTAAGTGTTGTTCGAGCACAGGCCAGTGTGGGAGTTTGGGACAGTCACTGACTGTGCCTAGTGCGAGTTCACCCTAAAGTGCAGGGTTCAGGAGGTCAGCAACAATGAGAAATGCCAGAAACTGGTAAACACTATCCACCCACTCGTCCTTTTTTTTTTCCTTATCTGCATCATGGGAGCATTAATCTAAACACAGCTATCAAAAACTAACAACCACCACTGCCTCCAGCTCTTCTGGAGAGTTGAAAACTAGCTGTTGCGTCGTGTCTGTGTAGGTTCTCAGTCGTACAGGTCATGATAGTCTAAGGCGCTGAAAAAGAAGGCGACTGGATTAAGTTTTTTTTGTTTTGTTTTTAATCTTTCATCCTGTGAAACAATCAAGAAACCTCTTGGATTAGAGGTGAAACATCTTCAAAAAACTTGAAGTCCAGTCACCTTCTTTTCAAGCTCTGTTTTGCATCCTGTGACTTCTCTGGAGACGTTGTCTTGTCAGATGTAGTTAAATGACCTCATCTTTGAGGCTTAAAGGAGCCTGAACCACATTACATCAGTCATTCTGTGTGTAAGGCGGGACTGAGATTACACAATATTGTTGTTTGTTGTAATGGTTAATGTGTCAGGTTAGAAGATTATAGAGTTGGAGACATGATGAGCTCCTCGTTGCTCCCCTATTGGCTTTTTAAATTTAAGTGATATCATCAGGATGGAAATGCTGGCTAGGGATTTCCAGTAAAAAAAACACAGTGGTGACGTTTATGATCCTGGTGATCTTCTTATTCATTGATTTTCACATTTCCTCCATCAGCTCATATTAGTCAAGGTCACTGAAGTTGAGGAAAACTCTTTTTTTCCCCCTTTAACCTTTGTGCAATTATCAACCTACAAGGCTTTTGTAGGTTTAAATTGGACTTTTTGGAGGCGAGGACATGTGTAACCTGTAACCACCACCACAGTTAGTCTGTCTTTTCTGTCTTTTTCACAAAGTTATTTAGTAAATTCATTTGGGTTTTGTTGGTCTGGAATTTTATGCTGGACGAGTAGAAGGATGAACTGTTGGAACACATTTGTTCCATGTTGCAATCAGCTGATATTGTGTAGTAGGGCTGGGCGATATGACCCAAAATTCATATCTCGATATTTTTTAGCTGGATGGCGATATAAGATATATATCTCGATATTTTTTTTTAAAGCCATAAGTTAAGAACAAAAAGAGTTCTTAGTCACACTGTGTCCCAGATGTCACACGGGCACTTTTATTTACATACAGCGTAGATGTACATGAAGAAATTACTTAAAAATAAATTATCAGCATTTATTAAATAATCATGGTCCATAAATAAAATAAAACAATGTTGTTTTTGTGCATAACAAAAAGCTCACAATTGTGCAGTCAAATTGTAAACTAATAGACGCTGAGCATAATAACAAAGAGACAGATTTCACTGCTCACCACGTCTCTGAACAGGTGCCATTTGTGGTCCTTATACACACACAGTACGGTAATATTACGTTGAAGCACAGTACGTATCACTCCGCGAAGCTCCTCGGTAGCCGTAATCCTCCGACAATCCATCAAGCGGTGCAGCTCCGTAGCTTAGCAAAGTCATATTAAAATTTTTTTGACAGATTGCTGAGCGCTGTGTACCACATAAAATCGGTTCGCGGTCAGTAAGCACAACCAGAATTCATACATAAGGCGCACTGTCGAGTTTTGAGAAAATGAACGGATTTTAGGCCGTGCAGCTCCTCCGGGCTGCATGTCGTTAGCGCGGTTAGCTCGTTAGCGTGGTTAGCTCGCTAACACGTTGACGCCGTCCAGCCCCACGCACGGGACGATCCGCGGTAACTCGCTAACGGAGATTTTCCGCTTTCATCTTGTCATTGCCTGCAGGTGAAGCTATGGGGGAGGCGAGGCCGAGTAACGTTTCGTAGAGACAAAAGTGGACGAAAGAGAGGCAAACCTGCGGCTCCACAAGTATAATTATAACGTAACATAGACTATATCGATATAAACGATATTGTCACATCTTATATCGCGTATGAAAATATATCGATATTTTTAAAAAACTGGATATATCGCCCAGCCCTATTGTGTAGTCTGAATCCAGACAGCATTCAGTGGAAACAAAGTTTTACAGCCTGTATTTATGATCTTTTTCTTCTGGTACAACCCATAGCCACAGGTTATGGTAAGAGCATAGCCCTGCCAGTTAATTAAACCCTATGCCCCTTAGCTCACCAGAACTTAGCAGTACTGCAGATGCTGTAGAAGCCCACTTGTCGCTCTCCCACTTTCCATTGTTCCCCCACTTGTGAACATCATCCTAAGGTACTTGAGATGCTCCACTTGAGACAGTAGCGCTTCCTCAAAACAACCCATCTCTTACTGAATACCAGGGCCTCAGACTTGAGGGTCTAATTCATCCGCTAATGCATCTGCTCTCCACTGAGCTGCAAACTGAACCAGTACAAGCTGCAGGTCAGCACGCATTTTTAGACGGTGTGATGTGGAAAAACAGGATTAGTGGCTGACGTCTTTTCTTTATATTGTGTCTTGGAAAACTAGTTAATGGGGATTATGGACCATGTGGACATGGGAAAACAACCAATTTCTAAACTGCAACATCTGGAGATGTTATAACATGTTGTTTAATAAGTCCAATAATAAGCACAGCTGCATGAAATGTGAATAAACTTTGAATTGATTTGGTGTTTGTCTCCTTTTATTTGCAGCAAGATGATAAGTCGGGCAAGGAGGTGATTCTGGACGATAATGAGTGTCCACTGCAGATCTTCAGGGACTGGCCTGCTGATAGAGGTAAAAGACACACTCAGGCACTTGTCCCCTCGCTTCTTGGTCACTATTGCCCCCTGCTGCTGGTTTACTGAAATTACAGATTTTTTTTTTTAAATGTTTATTTTAAATGTAATTTTTCTTTGACCATTGATCTTCTTACTGTATATTAACCTGTGGAATCTCTACTGCGTACAGGTAGTAAAATTTAGTCTTCCTCATTTTCAGGGGCATTAGTGTTCCAGTTGAAGAAGAGACCTCCGGACTACCAGGGGAGGAAGGGAAGGAAAGTGGATGACAAGGGCCTCAGAGGGAAGGACAGCTCGCTGCCTCCTGAGAAACTGCCTTATCTAGTGGAGTTGAGCCCAGGTAGGACCACAACACTATCATATGCGACCCTTCATCTTTGCTGTCAGTGTCGGTAGGCATTACAAGTGACAGCACCAGCGGAAGCAGCTTTTTTTTATTTTTATTTTTTTATTTGTTGTTGTAATGGCAAACAGTGACCAACAGGTTGCAGTGTAGCTGCATTAAAAAACACTCAGGTTTGGTCAAAGGTGAGTCTGTCTTCGTGTTCCCTGCCGAGGTGAATGAAGCACATTATAATGCGGCTACATTATTGCTCCCACATCTTCTCACCACTTTCAGCTGTGTTGTGGTTTCTGTTCCTGCCACTGCAGCATTTTGTCAGTGTGTAAAAACCACTGCGGGCGGTTAACGATCACTGAAAGCTGCAGAGAGCTCTTAAAAATAGCTGGAGATGTTGGCGCGTGCTACAGCTGCTTGACTTTCTTTTATCCCCCCATCAGAAAGAGCTGTAGCTTTTAATATGAATTAAAGTTTCCAAAACACACGAGTGCACTGTGAGAAGTCACAGAATAAAAAAGACTTGGACTTTAGATCTTCTCCTTTATGCTTGTTGCACTGAGGTTATACCTGCCTGAAGGGTTTCTAACATAAGATAATTCTTTATTGGGGAAACATCTGGCAGTTCTTGAGGTTAAAGTGTAAAGTTATCAGACAGAGATCGGTAAGAGTTATATGTAGGTGTTGTTAGAACAAAAATGTGTCTGTCCTCAGTCACAGCAGCTGAGATCACTCTTTTAGACCACTCATGTATAATGAATCTCTTCATCATCATCATCATCATCATTATTATTATTATTATTATTATTATTATTATTATTATTATTCTTCAAAGGGGGAAAACCTGTCCTAATCTTAACAGCCACATCAAAGTCTTTATCATATTTATTTATGATGAAGATGATTTAAAGAGCAAAAAGGTTAAACTTACTATGAAAAAGCTTCATTTGGTGAATTATAGGAAGTTTCTTACTGATGTAAGAGTATACAGGACAGAGACCACTCGTACTGTAAGAGGTAAGTTACAGTGGTGTAATAACAGCTGGAATGCAGTACATAAAACCCCAGATTATTTGTTTTGAGAGCCTTTCGAAGGGCATTTTGGAGAAACATACCCATGTCCTGTTAAATATGACACAACCCTAACAGCTTGTTTCCTGCTACTGATCCCTCTCTTTCTTTATTGGCCTTTTTGTCATTCTTCCTATCATGCCATTAACCTATCAGACCCGTTGGTGAACCCAATTCTTATTGGCACTTGAACTGGTTTGAACTGTGGTGCTGGAATGATATTGGCTCACCAGTGGGCCCTATCCAGGAATGTACTAACACGTCTACTTCATCTACTGTAAGGTTGACGGGTCACTGACTGTGGAAGATTGCCAGGATGGGAAATTGATTTGGTGGCTTGTCTAAATAACAGCTGCTTGGCAAAGTGTGTGTGTCTGTGTGAGGAGAGAGAGAGAGTGTGTGTGTTAATTAACTGGACTTTAATCCACTTCTATTAAAGAAAACACTGAGGTTACCCTGTAGAAGGCTTAAGATAAAAAGAAATTTGTTGTAATTTTTTACTTTTAAATGACTTTCCAGTATTTAAGTGATGTCCGGGCTACTGAGGGAAGTCCTATAACCACAAGCATACCTCTCAGTGCGTTTTCTTCATAGATTGTATTTAAAATATGGACATAAGGGATGTCTCAGCCTCAAGCTGACAATTGTGTTACCATCTAAGCTTTATGAAGCCAGATATGACGAGCAGAGGGCAAAGCTGACTGTGGGGCGTAGGCGAGCCCCTATAAAGCATCACAATAGACGACTATTTGGGTGCTCTCCCCATTTTACAGCCTTTACGGCACCACCTGATTGAATGAACACCACTCTGTCTGCTCTTGGATTTTAAACTAAAACCAAAATTTGACACTTTAAAAAAGCAGACCATTAAGCTCAAGTTTGATCCTAAAAACACGTGAGGTGAGAAATAAACCACAAAGTCACCAAAAATAACACGTTTAAACAGATAAAGATGCTTTCACCTCAAAGTCAGGGCAGGCAACATAATGTCACCAAAATGCATACTTGTTTGGATCAGTGGTTAAACTGTTGGGAAGATCTTTTTTGTTATGACCTGTTTTAAGATACATACTCTGTAAACTAGAATTTACAATTTACTTGCAGTGTGCGTTGTCATCTACACACTGCTTTGTTTAATTCATTTAAAATTTGGACACTAAGACAAATGTAGACAGTGAGAGCCCTTTTAAAATATTGTGTGTGTGTGTGTGTGTGTGTTTGCCTGCTTTCCATGCAATTAACGGGTTAACAAGGTATTTTTTTTCCCTTCCTTGCTGCATTTTCACCCTCTGCTATTTGTCTGTTTTCTTTCCCACCTTCTTTATGGCATGGTGCGTATGCGTGTGTGTGTGTGTGTGTGCGTGTGTGGGGCCTGTGCATGTCTCCTCCTACCTCCGTGCCTGCCTGCCTGCCTAGGGCGAGGGAATCACTATGCCTACTACGCCTATCGGCACCACGAAGGTAAAACTCTGCCGCACCTGTGTGTCTGTTGGTGGGGTCAACTCATTTGGCCAATAGTGGTCAAACAGCCCTGATACATGTTTTAGATGTGATTTAGGCACTAGTACTGAACAGAGAGGTTAGGAAAAAGTGATTTAAACAATTTATTTACATTTTACATGAGTTATTTAATACTTTCTGTATCGGCATTAAAAACAGTCAATAACAGCTTAAATACATTTTAGGATATAAAGTTTTGATAAGAAATAGGATTTAACATTATATCCAGCCAATCGCAGGGAAAACTGAGACCTTTTTGGAAGCATTTTTGCAGATTGACATTCATTTTATTTGAAGGGTACACGAAACTACTAAATCAATTTATTTCACCAGTTGCTAAAAGCTCACAAATGAACTGATAATAATCGAAGTGACGTTTCTAGTGAGTTACCTCATAACTGACTGAAAGACTGAAGAAGTCAAAACATGGGAATTATACTTCTGTGTTAAATCTACCTGTAAAATAGTCGTAACTGAAAATCTTTCTGAAATCCTGCACCATAATGTTCGATGTTACCTGAAGTCCACCTGCATAGAAATGTAACCACATGTCACTGCCAGTGCAGCCTGCACAGGTAAAACGGAATGCTAGAGGCTGCAACCATCACTGGCATCTATATTTCACACCAGAAGTCTAAATCGAGCATAATGCCACACTGTGAAAAATGGTGTCTGTAGACTGCAGTTGCAACCGTGTGACCTCATGATCTTGCAGCACTCAAAGATGACCATCAGCTGTGTCTTCAAAGTAGCTTTGATAAAATGGCAAAAAGATGGAGTCGGTCTGCTGTCACTGTTACTGCAAATTCAATGGTCATTAGGCAGCTATATACTGTTACTTTCAACCAAAACCTCATAGATGTGAAACATGAATTTAGGAATTATTCACAAATAGTGCCATAGTTGCAGCAGGATGTTGAATTTCACTGTTAAAGGATGGAGGAACCTTGATATTATGTAGGATTATAATATTGGGTCGATGTTAAAGAGCCATGATGCAGAGACGTTGTGTTCATTGTTGTGGACCAACTCTGACTGATTGCAACATGTTGGCAGTCTCTGTGTTAATAAATTAGATGCAAACCTGCTAATAATCAGGTTGCCTTTGCAAGGGGCTCTGTGCGGTCGCAATCAGGCATCTGGTTTCTGCAGCGCGTTCATTAAGCTGCCAAAAGGGAAGGAAATTAAACGCGTTTATCAGCCACCGTGTTTTTGTTTGGTTTTTCATCCTTTTAGTTGCAGACAGTTAGCCGTCATATATCTACTCGTGTCACTGAGCCATTAGAATGCCAAATAAATTAGATCCAAATATTCTAAAAAAACAAACTAATATGCAAGGGTGGCTCCTATTCAACTTAATTCAACAATCACGTAGATGAACATAATGTGTTAGCATCTAATCTCTAATTAATTAATTTCAAATTCAAAATAATGATGATAATGGCATCAGTCACAAAACAATGAATAACTGTTGCAATATGAAAAGTTATAAATGAATAAAATAGAGAGAGAAAGGGGAAAAAAATGACTGAGGGTCTAAAGAAAGTGAAAGTACGCCCTCGGCTCCTCGTGATTACCGTCCTTAAACCTTTAACTGGCACAGAATTGATGGAAAAAACAAAACCGAGTCGGTATAGCAGAACCTTCTAATCTACGGAGATCTGTTATATTAGCTACCTTTTGACTACAGTATTATTTTTAGAAGATGGTTATATGTGGGTTTTTTTCTGATACCCTTTCACCCCCCCCCCCCCCCCCCAACCCCCCACAGCAGCCAACATTTTATCCCTTTCCCTTCACTGAACTAATGCCCTGCTTTGCTTTTACTAAACCCCTACTTACTAATATCAATAACTGCACTGCAGCCCCACCAAAACCCCCACACTCTGTGCCACATTAGCAGTGCATAATGCACAGCTCTCCATATGTCACTATGTATTGACTCTGTACTGTAGTAATGCTGAATTGATTGACTGGGATTTCAGTCAATCAGTGTATGTGTATGTGTGAGTTTGTGTAGTGAACCTGTATGCCGTTTCTTTAAAATGTGATGTGAGTGCAGCCTTACCTGGTTTCTAAATCTGAACGTGTGTGTGTGTGTGTGTGTTCAGACGGCTCAGACTCTCGGGACAAACCCAAGCTGTATCGGCTTCAGCACAGCATCACTGAGGTCGGCTCAGACTGCACAGACGACGGCGCCATCCAGGTAAACACCCCATTAAAATACAAAAAATTCCAATACAGACTGTAGAATACTGCACTATATAAACTGCACATATTAATGCTAGAATTTTTCTCTTTTTAAAAAAAGTACTACATTGCAATTTTAAATTAAGATTTCTGTCTTTCTAAAGCTTTCAGTATTTGGGAAGAGCTCACATGCTGCCAAGTTTTGATGCCAGTGCATCCGAGCACTGATGCAAACCCTGTGGAGTTCCCTCACACTCAGTGTTCCCTTACACACACACACACGGTGTTGAATTAACTGTGCAAACATCATGACGTTACTGCAGTTTAAAAAGCTGTCTTTAGATATGATTCAAATGAAAAGCAAAGAGGTGTAGCTGGTGGAGTGAGATGCTGACCAGTGGAGGTTTTTGACCATAAGGGCCATTACACTTGAGCAGCTGCAGCTAACTGTTGTTTGAAAGTCGATCAGGTGAAAATCCAGAGACAAGGTCAGCATCAGGCAGCTGATGATCATTCCAAGGTTAATTTATGATACTTTTACTTGGCCGTCCTGGCTCGAGTTAAACTAAACAGCAAGGGTGTTTAAGCTGATAGAGAGGGGAAACGGTGCACAGCTCTAATGGGAGCTTGAAGTCAAGTGAAACTGACTGCAGAAGAGTTATTTATTTATTTATTTTGCCAGAAGCCAGCCCGACTTACAGCTTAAAAGTGGAGTTTTAGCCTGATGCTGCTTATATAGCTGATATACTTGCTGTGTTTGTCTTCAGCTGCTTGGTCCGGGGATTCTGCCCCACCACTGCAACCTCATGCACAGCGAAGGCATGGTGACTGTGACGCCGCACGGCCCTGACGCAGACACATTTGTAGACGGGCAGCGCATTATCGAGACGACTGTGTTGCGTTCTGGCTCCACCATCCAGTTCGGTTCTGCCCACGTCTTCAAATTCGTGGACCCGATGTTCGACCAGGGAGGGAAGAGAGAACCGGCCATGCCGAGAGGCAGACACAAGTCTGGGTGAGGAATGGGAAAAGGGTTTGTGGGTGTCTGAATGCAAAGTTTTCACCTCAAACTTACGGACATCCATTCTTCTTACTATCCCTCCTTCTTCAATGTCTGTACACACAGTTTCCCGAAGCCTACCAACAGTAAAGAAAGAATAGGGTGTTATTGTAAATGAAGGGAGGGTGAGGTTTGGAGTTGGCAGGCGGAAGCAGAGATGAAGGGAAGGAAAAGTGGGAGGAGGGAGTCTGGGATGGGGAGAGCAGGGAAATGAGAGGAAGAGCGGAGGTCTGGGGTTACGGCAGGCAGGCTGCCCTCTAATCTGATCAACATGATGTTGGGTGTGGCCTCCTCCTCGCTGGAGTTTCACACACTAACGGGAGAAAGACGGAGGGCATACAAGATAAGAAGAGAAAGGAGAGTGTGAGAAAGTTAGGGATCAGTGAAGGAAAGGAGAAACAACTTAAAAGTCTTTAATGGACGACTAACACTGAAAGGAAGAGAGAAAGAAGGAAGTCTGTAAGTACCCAAAACACTAACTCACAACTGTGGGTGTGTTTCTGCATGAATTAGTTTCTACAAATGATTCAAGAAATTGTCCTTTATCTTTTGTAGCACTCTTTCATAAGCATGTGCTCAGTATTTTCTAAAGCTCACAAGGTCATGAACACATTTAAATTAGTTTTTTAACAATCTAGAGTGTAAAGTTTGCCTCTGTAAGCTTTGCCTTCAGATGAAATAAACCTTAAAATTATTTTGGAGTAAAATGAGCATAACATTTTTGCTTGGCTGAATTTAATCCACCAGCCTGGGAGTGTTTTTTTTTTTTTTATGTGTTTAAGAGCTGGTTTGTTAGGTTTGAGCGCTTGCTGAGCAAACACAAAATTATACATCAGTGCAGCGTTTTAAAAGAGAGCTAATCCTGTATTTAGCTGTGGGCTGTGACTGCTTTCACAACATGTTCCTCAGAGGCTTTGACACAGGTTTGCATTCCAGTTAGAAACTCCCATCAGGTGATTTTGATTAGTAACCTCAGCTATAGAAGAAGACCTCAAAATTCATGTTTAATACGAAAATACAGCTCACAGTGCTCCACATGTCAGCAGCAAAATGTGACAATAAAATACTTCAGCTTAAAAAAAAGAAGACTCGGGATGAATGAAGTCCACAGACTGTATATATAAGATCAAAGTAGCCACTTGGTCTTTTATATACAGTCTTAATGTTGGTACTTTTGCTGCTCAAGAGTCATAAATCTCTTGCTCAGCCTGTCCCAAACAGCAATACATTATATTTGTCAGACATTTCCATTAAAAATGCTCTAAAGGGCTCCAGGAGCACAGGCATGGTTCAGATCAGCGCAGGTCAACTACAGCTGTCTATGTCTGCCGATTCAAATTCTGCCCTTAAGTTTAAGACTTGGTAGAGTCTCATTGGATGAGTTTTACCCAGTGTAGAGGTGTTATAAAGGGAGAATTTATCAATAGAAGCCAAAAATCTTTTTTTTTTTTTTTTTACAGGCTTTAAATACATTTTTAATGTGTGTGTTTTTTTTTATTTTTTTATTTTTAAAGAGTTAAACATCGTGCATTAACATTTGTAATTTCTAGCTATAGGATATAGCATAAATCGCATAGTTCATTCTTACTATTGATGGTTTTAACGATAGGCAGCTGCATTTAGCCGGTTCTGCCTGTCCAGATACAAACATGAGGAAGATGAAATTAGCTTCCGGGTCATGGATATAGTGGATTTTTTGTAAGTTAAAGAGGTCCATATTTCCCCCAGGAGTTACAGAAAATGTGTGAATATTGACCTTGCCCCAAAAGAAAACCCATTTTTATTTTTCTATATAAGCAAGAAGTACACCTGTATAATCAGATTTCTCAATGGTTCAAATAATACTTTGGTCATTTTATTAGATTTTTTGTTATTGATCAGCTCCTTTGGGAACTTTTTCAGTTGTCAGCTCAGTTGGAGGCATTGTGAAATGATGTTACGAGAAATGAGAACACTGAGGAGTTATATTAAGACCAGGGATCATTTTGTGCAGCTCAGAAAAGGAGAAGTTGTGGATGTGGATCTCTGTGGTTTTCTGGGCTGCTTTCCAGTGTCCTGCTGCACAAACATACCAGGATACCTAGCCACAGTCAAGCTGAGGACTCATCATAATGTTTAGGCCAATTACTGCAGTAGTTTGGCGAGGATTCTTTTTTGGCGTGGTTCAGATGATCTTGTAAGGGAATGAGTGTTTGATCCTTTGATAATCTGCTCCCTCTTAACTTCATCTGTATTCACTGTCAGTGAGTGAGAGAAAAACATGAATGAAACCAGCCAGAAGCCTTAAAAGGAACTTTAATCTGTATCATGTTTAATTTGAGATCATTTTAAATAAATCGTTATCAGATCCTTGTGCTGTAATCTCAGTACGCATGACACGGCAGATTCACATTTTAAACACTGTTTTTCATGTTTTATATCATGATAACAGCCTTTTTTGGTCTGCATGTTTGACTTGTTAGCAGCTGACAGAAGTGTGGCACAGATGCAGGATTACAATAGTACGCTTTCTAAACAGAGAAATGAGGCGAGTTGCAAGAAGACTGTTAGTGAGCGGGCGCAAGGTTAAGCAGCACTGTGGTGTGTTTGTTTTGAATTTTCTGTCAGAGTAGAGACTGCCAGAAAAGGCAGATGCTATTGCTGTGTGCTCATACTGCTATGACGCAGTCTTGGTTCTCTTGAAGGTTTCTTCCTCTTAAAAGAGCGTTTTGTTTTTTCCTTCCCACTGTCATCAACTGCTTGTTTAAAAGGGATCATTTGATTGTTGGGGTTTTTCTGTACTATTGTAGGGTCTTTACCTTGCAAGATGAAGTGCCTTGAGGCGACTATATAAATAAAATTGAATTGAAAGTGACCATTTAAAATGATGGCGTCTTGGAAGACATGCAAGGATGGCAGGGTGAGATGGTGGGCCCAGCTGAGTTATCAAATAATAGCAGCCTTATTGGTTAGAAAGCTGCATCCACAGCCGGTATAAAGATGGACAAAGATTGAAAAATTACACCTTCATTCTTTTTAATGGCCAACAGGACTCAACTCCTCTGATTGCAGAGGGTTTCTGGTCGTATAGAAGTCTAAGTTGACTCTCACCTTCCTATCTCCAAGAACTCTGTAAACATTTTTTCATTACTTTAATGCATGAGGCCTTATTTTTGTCAAACACTGAGTGCATTTTGTAAGTTATAGTCATCCTGAGGCTTTTCCAGGGTTATCCAGGATATGTGTGTGGTTTCACAGTCAGATCCACACCTCGTTCACCGCATCTGGTTTCAAAAAACTGATAGTGAAAACACTCATTTTGAGGCTTCATAAAACTAACAAACAGGTGGCATCACAGTGGCTCTCTCCAGCTATTGTACAGTACAGCTAAAACACACAGAAAGCCTTCCTTGGTGCTAATTAACAGACCAGAACTGAAGCACAAGCTTATTAAATGGTCTGCACTTTAAAACAGAGTTTGTGAAAGGGAAAGCCTATCTGTGGAGGCTAAAACATGCTTTTTAATGCAGTGACGTGGGAGCCTGTGGGGTTCGACTCGCATTTGAAGCCAGTCCCAGGTGGCTGTTAGAGGAATTGCAGTCTTTGGCACATCTACATAGTATTTATTTTCCAGCTGCGGAGGTTGTGGCTTTGAGCCTGATTCACATGACTGTCTGGTTTCTGAGATCACATGACACCTGTCATTGATTCCCACGCTGGGATTTGGGACCATCTTGTTAAAGATGTTAGAATCTGTTTTCAAAAGCTGAAAACGGCAGCATCAGAAAGATTTTAATATTTTATCTGTTTTTACTGGAGTTATGAGTTTGTTTGTAATGTACTTCATTTGATTAGAAATTTAGTTTAAGAAAGAAAAAAACAATCAGTCTACTTTCTCTGTCTATGTTGATGCTGGTAATGGTTTAACCTTGTTTGGCTGCTTTTGTTTATTGTGTGCGTGATGGAGATCTCCGTGTCAATGACATGAAGCACTGATGCTTTGTGTTTGTGCTGTGCTCTTTATTCTGCTGTCTCACACACACACACACACACACACACACACAGACACGACACGACACGACATCCTGGCGTTGCTGTGAGTTAGGACTCGTGGCGTGGCTTCTCTATAACTAATTAGACTGTTATGTAAGAGTGTGCATGCATAAAGCGAGCTATCTGTGTGCAAATATCAGCGAGTATTTTACTGCCTCTCACGCCCATCGCTCTCCTCTGTGACGGTGAGTTAGATAAGCGAGCGTGTGTGTGTCTGGATTTAAGTCTGCGCTCTTGTCGACGTCAGTAATGAAAAGTCAGCTGTGGAGAGCGCAGTTCGTCATCTGAACCTCTGAATGTCTGTGTCTCCCCGCTGAAGCAGCGTACCAGAAACCACCTTCGACCTTCACGGAGACGTCCACAGTGGAGGAGCCCTGCCTACCAGCAAGGTAACACACACATGCACACAGACAGAAAAAGAAACACCCACTCATTTTCGTGTATATACTTTATTCCATTCAAAATTCTCTCTGCTCTGCTTTCTGCTCTCAAACACTTAAACACTATGCTGTTAATATTTTTATGTTTTATCTGTCTGAACTTTTATTAAGCAGACTGGCTGAAAGTCGGGCATCATCATATTTTTGTTTACTGCACTGCTTCTGTGGTGGATTCTCCTTTTAAAGTTGGTTTCAAATAATGACGTTAGTTTATGTTCAAGTCATCGCTGTTCAGGCTGCTCTAAACATGCCAATTTTGACAGTTTCTTTTCCCCCTGCTCTGTATGATGCCTTATCTCAACTATTGTCAACACAGGTGCACAGCTGTCACAGCGAGCACAGAAGCTCCACCCACCTACTATTTAAGCCTTATTTTTGCGAGGGGGAACAAAACTACTACAGTAACTAGTCGTGGTAGAAGAATTCACAGATTTAAAAATATGGAGCCAATCTTATTATGATAATTATGCACACCAGTGGTATTTATCAGTATCTTTCAAATTTCTTTGCAGTTAAATGTCATTTATAGAGTGACTAATCATGACACATCTTAAGGTGTTTTATTTTCAAAGGTAAAGACTATGCACATATTATAAATATTATAAAAACACAATGATTCCACAATCGTCCGCGAGAGAGCTGCTGATGACAAAAAGGAGAAAAATGACTCTCATGGGTTTTCCAAAAATAATTAAGTCTTTTGTTGATTATCGGTGTTGATTTGCAGATCTTCTTGAGTGCATTTCATCTAACATTTAACTCCAAAGAAGTTTAATTCAGATTATTTAAAAATCTGATCAAAGCCACAGATTAATTTTGTCATTTGATTATTGGTTTGACTAACTGCAAAAGCTCTGGAGAAGCAGCAAAACGTTTTTTAAATGTCAAACTCAATACAAAGAAACAAAAACTTGATGAAAAGTGGAAAAAGGGTTGTCATGTTGCTTTTGCTGTAGTAGTTCTGCCAATAAATCTGACCCAAGTCACCATTGTCGGCTTTCCCAGACAAAACTCCATGACACCATAACTTTGATTTGTTTCCCCACGCTGCATTTAAGCCTCGTAGGACTGTAGCCAGTATCTTTAAAATATAATAAGGGACAAATTTCCGTATGTTAAGTTGAATTGAAGCTTCTTTTTTTCTCTGTGTGTTTTCAGAGCTCAGGAAAGCTGGACATGGAGAGAGGAATGGTCAAACCCATGATCAGAGGAGAGCAGCAGGACAGCAGGTCAGACATGGTTTCCTCCAATACCCTGGATTCTCTTGATCCTCATGCTTATCCTTTTTCTCCCCTCTGTATGGATCTCCTCTCCTCATGGTTTGAATCTGTCTCATCAGGTCTCAGGATATTTCAGCAGACAGAACAGAGCTGACTCTTCCAGCCAGCATCGAGTTCAGAGACAACTGTGAGTGTTCGCGCATCACTTTCTGCCTCTTCATTCACCTCACTGTGTCAGTGACACAGTCAATAGCTGGAAACTATTGAACCCTTTCAGTTCCCGTCGTAACGTCCTGGACCGACAAACCTGACCTGATTGCGCTGGAAGTAGTGCTGCTCAATAACGGTATCATGGTTAATGCAGGCAGTTCAGAGGCTTTTCACGTTTTCTCTCACCTCGCCGACCTGCAGCGATGAAAGGCTGAAAGCCATTATAATCATTAAAATCCTATTTGACGTTGTGGCACAAAGTCAAGCACGTTCAGTGGTTTTTGCTCCTCGTTTCTGAGCCTGCTTGTGATATTCTTGAACAAGATCTGCGGGTGCAGCCGGGGTGAAGGCGACTCTCCATCGCTGCTTTTTGAAGCCAATGTGGTTTTATTTGATTTATCAGAGTGTGATCTTCAGCATTGGAGGTCGACACCTCCAAATGTGAGACTGTGAAGTGCCCTCTCTGGGTTGAAAGGCAGATATCTCAGGATGTTTTTCGTCGTCTTGTAACAACGCCGCTGGAGGTTTTGGGGGCATGTTTATCTGGGAGGAGACCCTTGGGAACTACAATCAATTTATAATCACCAATTAACCCTTACCCCATGCATGTTTTTGAACTGTTGGTGGAAGCTGGAGTTCCCAGACAGAACCCATGCAGACACAGGGAGAACATGCAGGCTCCATACAGAACGGAAAAGACTGGATTCAAACCCAGGAACTTATTCCTGTGGAACTTTTTCTGTGAAGCTGGCAGGTTGAAGACCATTTCATGACTGGCCTCAAAGGGTTTTTATTGTTCTCTCGTGCACCTTGAACGGTGGAGAAGTTTGGTGCTGTGGTGCATGTATGAAAACTGCTACATCGGGGTGTTTCTGCCTTTACATGTCAGAGTACATTACAGAGATTAATATTAAGCTTCATGATTTCCATCTCTGCGTTTTTCTGAGCCGTGTTCGAGCTGTGCATTCCTGTTTAATAAAGTAATAAAATGAAAGTTCTCCTTTTTGTCTGCCGGTGTGGAGGGAACCTTAGAGCTGGACTGAGTTGTCCTAATCCCCGGCATTTAATTTTCTAATGTCTCTAGTGAATCCTTTATTAGATGATTTCAGAACTCTTTGTTGCTGTTGGATGTTAAATTCATGATAATTGAGTTCCAGACGGCAGTGCAACGTTTCGTTTCCCACGCTTTTTGTAGCCACGAACGCTTCGAGCCGTTTGCTTTGTCTTCCGTTTATTGACTCTTCTTCTGCTCCGGGCCCGAGTCTATCAGCGTGCACGCTCTGACAGTGCTACAGTATATTTGGCACCGTGTGTGAGATCATCTGTTTTCCAGGCAAAAGATGGTTTTTGGTCATAAAGTGGTGGAGACTCTCATACCCCACAGTCCTCAGGGAGCCTAACCATGTGCTGTAAGAGGCAGAAAAGGTGCAGTAGTCTCATCTTCAGGTTTTCATATGGAGTGTTGTAGCTGCTAAAGTGCAGCTGCCACTAGTTTGGCATCGAGTTAAAACCGAATGACTCTAAAGTGAGGCAGCTGGTTTCATTGGTGTTTTCAACATGACACGCATGTGCAGCCAATATCTGCACCGCCAAAGCGACTGATACAAACTGCTTCCCACAGCTCAGAGGCGGTGTGGGCCGACACTTCGAACATGCAGTTTGATTTATTGTGTGCAGTCATTTCTGCCTTTACATACAGTTTTTAATGAGAGATGATATATAAAACCTTTGCATTCATTAATTACTATTATCAGCTATAATGATGAGCTGTTATTCCATGAAATAATAAAAAAAAAAATCAGCTATAGTGAAAGAGTTAAACAGGTGGAGATTGTTGTCAGAAGGGGCAGGAATAAATGAATGAAAGCCAAAATAGATGAATAAAAACATGAATGAATTGAATAGTAAACTAGAAGTCTAATAAACAAATGAATATTATTATTGTTATTGTTATTATTGTTATTGTTATATTAAAAAATAGACAATTCAGAAAAGTTAAGTTTTATTTATCAGTCAACACAGTGGGGAAAAGAAAAACGACTGATGAAAGCAAAACGAAACCAGATAAAAAAAGAATAAAATGAGAATCCATGAATGAATTCATCAATGAATGGCTGAGTGGGTTAAAACAAACAAACAAAAAAACAACAACTGGATGGATGGAAACAGAATAAATAACAGATGAATGAATAAAGCCAGGAACCAGTTGCTGAATGAACTGACAACACAAGGAGTATCTGAATGAAATGCTGAATGAAAACACAGGAAACAAATAAAACTCCTGCTTGCCTCTTTAACACATTTCCGGTGTTTTCTACTGTAGGACTACGATAAAGTGGCTGGAAGTAAAAATGCTCTGTAGTCATCAGTTCAGTTCTCCATTGTTTTGGTGTCTAAGAAGCCTTTAATTCATGTTTTCATAACCCAACTCACCCTTTCTGCGTCAGACTTCGTTGTCTCACCCATACACGTGACCATAACCATGAGTTTAGTTTGTGGGGGATTACTTAAGCTGCATGTTTATTAATTAATTATTAATTAATCACGTGAAATCTGTTACGTCCTCTGACAAACAGCGGCTGCCGCAAAGATTTTATCGAATGTATTCTCTCTGTGTCCATCCAGCTGAAGACACCTTCCTCTCTGCCATCATCAACTACACCAACAGCTCCACGGTTCACTTCAAACTCTCGCCCACGTACGTCCTGTACATGGCCTGCCGCTACGTCTTGTCGCCCACCTACCGGCCCGACATGTCGCCGTCAGAGAGGACGCACAAGGTCATCGCCATCGTCAACAAGATGGTGAGCATGATGGAAGGAGTCATCCAGGTCAGTAATGCGTCTTTTAAAAGTCTTTTCACTGTAATTTTTAAAAGCAGTCGAATCAAATCATCGATTAATTTGCACGTTATCTCGTTCTCATGCTCCTCCTGCTTTTGTCGAATATTAGGTGACGCTCAGCGGTGTTCTTACAAAACTACATTTGTAGTTGTTGTAAGCTGTGTGTGTGTGTGTGTGTGTTTGTGTCTGTGTTTGTGTCTAGCAGCTTTTCTCCACAGTTGTGCTTTCGATTCTGTTTGTCCATCACTCAGTGTTACACTCGAGATGTGAAGCCTGTTGTGACTCAACATGGAGCTACTGTTACTTAAAATGTCAAGTTTGATGCCGGTCTTATAGCCGTTTTTTGTAGGGGAGGGAGGCGGTGTCAAAACAGTAATTTTTAAAGACTTTTTCGAGATCTCCTCCTCTAAATAAAACTACATAGAGGTATCTGTGTTCAATATTGCGTTAAGACAAACATCTGCAAGAAGTTTTAATAAACATGCTAAAAATGCCTGGTTTTAATTGAAACAGTCTGTATGGAAATATGAAAAAGGATTAAGACTTTCACCATCTGTTGAAACTTTTTGTTAACTCTGGGCCACGTTAAAAACAGCCAGAAATTCTTTCTCGTTTTCCCAGCAACTTCAGTACCTCATATTTAAGCGGTTTTTAAACCAATTTTGATACTCCAAGTTTCACAAGCGTCATATCGCAATGTGGGATAGATAGCTGGGCACAAGTTATAGATTATGAAATCTTTTTACCTATACTTTGATGGCAAGCTCATCTTCTAGTTGCGATCCCTTCACAGAAAAGAAATCCGTGTTCAAATGTTCTGTAAATTGATTTAGACACATCACATCGATCAGTTTCATGTCCTAAACAGGTGTGGGGAACTTCAGGCCTCAAGGGCCGGTGTCCTGCAGGTTTTAGATGTGTCCTTGATCCAACACAGCTGATCTAAATGGCTAAATTACCTCCTCAACATGTCTTGAAGTTCTCCAGAGGCCTGGTAATGATTGATTCAGGTGTGCTGACCCAGGGTGAGATCTAAATGCTGCAGGACACCGGCCCTCGAGGCCTGGTGTATACTCTATAAAATATTTATAGCATGAAGTTAAGATTTTGCATTGCTTAACTAAAGTTACTGTACAAAATAAAAGATAAAAGTGATCCTTGCTGGGTTAGGTGGGAGCACGATGCCACATATGAAGCAGAGGATCTTAGGAGGGGAAAAGTAAACACATAAACACCTACATGTTTCTTTTAAAGCCTCCAGCTTCCAGTAAAGCCATTACTGCTTTTATTTGTTTAGCCTGCAGCAAGCTATTCATTGTCTTTGGCATGCAGAAAAGTTCTAAAACACAAGCACAGACTCACAAATTCACACACAAGACTGTAAGACTATTTCAGTCTGTGTAGTAGGAGTTCAGCTTTATAGAGTTTCAGGAAAACTATCTTTAGCTACAGACTGAGAGATGTGGGAAGCTTGCTTATAAACTGCGTGTGTGTGTGTGTGTGTGTGTGTGTGTGTGTGTGTGTGTGTGCGCGCGCGCGTTTTCAGTTATCATCTGAACATTAATCATTGCATACGAGACACTAATCCAGCAGATCAGGATATTTTTGGAGCATCTCTTTGGGATGTTCCTCGCCAATAACAGTGCTCGCACTCTCTAATATTTAATCCTTGTTAGAGTGCGGTTACAATAGTGTGCTTCAAACATTTTATGCAGCTTTTAGTTGTAAAATATAAAACATTGTATACCTCGTTCACTTTTGCAGTGTTTTCTTTAACATTTTTTCTTTTCCAGCTGACCTCCATCACTTCACTTTTTTGAGGATGGCTTTACATTGTAAACCATAATCATCGTGTGTGTCAAAGTGTATCTGTGTGTCACATAGCTGTCCATACTGTAGCCGTTGACGTGTTTTCTCTCTGTCCTGTGAACGTGTCCTCTTCCTCCTCCTCCTCTTCCTCTTCCTTCCATCCAGGAGATTGCTGAAGGGGATCAGGTAGGATAGCACATCATGATACGGCTGCTAAAGACTCGTCTACCTCTCTCTCCCTGGCTCTGATGCTCTCTCTTTGTCTCATTTTCTTGGGGTGGGTGATGTGGGTAATATTAATTGTGCAGTGCACCTTATATTCTGTACTCGCTACTGTTAATGTGAGCTGCACAGATTAGCAATGCCAAGAGCTTTGCAACTCAATACTTTTACTGTATTATCCACAGTTTTCAGAGCTGTTTTTCAGGAACATATTGCAGAGGAAATAAAACAGTCGATCACGTTTGCCATGGTGACAAAATACTACTGGATTATAGTATTGTTCTCAGTGTAGGTTGATTTATTACTCCCAATAGCAACAGAAAAAATGGTTGTTGTTGTTATTATTATTATTATTATTATTATTATTATTATTATTATTATTATTATTATAATGTTAGTATTACATTGTAACTATTAAGTAAAGAAAGATAAATAAATACTTCTGTGTTGAATCGACATAAAGCCTGTTTAAGTGACCGACTCGTGGTCGGCGTTTATATGTGTGCATGGTGTGTCTCCGTTCTTGTGCAGTCACTCCCAAAACACTAGTTATGGGTGTTTTGATGTTTTTCAAACCTATTCACTGGATTTGAAAATGGAAATAGCAAAAAATGCATTATTGTAGTCATTTTTATTTAGTTTAGACTTTTTGCTGTTAATTTTCAGGCAGTTTCTGTAGTGAGGTTTTCTTGTTTCAGTTTCATTTTATTTAAAAATATTTTGTTTTAGTTTAATTTTATTAATTTAAGAGTTAGTTTTTGGCTTTTTAGTTATTATTATGAGATTTATATCAGCGGTAAAGTACAGGTATTTCAGGTATTTAAAAAAAAAAAGAAGAAAAAAAAGAAGCCAAACTTTTGGAAAGCGGTTGACTCAGTCTTATAGACAAACAATACAAAAACTAAGCAAATTTCTTGCTATCATTTTTTCCTAGTTTGTTTTTCCCCAGGTCTGTTTATAATTTTTATTTTAGTTAATTACATTTTGGTCACACCTATTTTTAGTTAACTTTAATAACCATGGAGGAGAGTCACAGTCGTTGCGAGCTGCATCAACGTGATGCGTAGTTGTATTTCTAGTGAGGTGCACATCAGGTTGCGGTTTATGGTTACCTACACCATATCTCTAACATTGTTAGTTTTGCGTCAGAGTTTGTCTCGTTGTGCACCTCTGGACTGCTTTAGGACAGCTTCTGTTTTTCAGATTGTTGTTCATGTCACAAAGTTGGAGACAGTGAGCTGCAGTCAACATACATTTTTCTGTTATGCATCACTGTAGGTGGTTCAGTAATCTCATTCTATGTACTAAGGAAACAAATAAGTTGTTATTGCATTGCAAAGCTTCCTCTACGTGCATGATGGGTCTTTTTTTTTTTTGCGCTGTGCTACTGCCAGCTGATTTCAGTCTGAGTGAGTGGAAATGTGAACATTAACGTTATTGCATGAAGGGGCATGGACACGATGGTTAAATGCTCAGCTCGGTGATGATCCTTAGCTTGAAAGTTGTTTGTTTGGTGTTCGTGGTCGAAGCGAGACTTCCACAGAGTGATGATCAGGATAACAGTGCGCATGGATTTGAAGATCTTTTTGATCGAAGCTCGTATGTTAAATTATTTCTTTACCTGAAACCTCGACTCCAGACCAACTGGGTAAAAAAAAAAAAAAAAAGCCAACACATTTTAATTAAGGCGAATCAGATAACATTTAAGCACTGGTGACGTAAAATCACATCACCAACCTCATCAACCCCTCGGCTTTCCTCTATTAATCTCTGCCCCCACTTCTCTCTCCCTGTCCTACTTTCTTCTTCTCTCTCTATGCTTTGTTTCTTTTTGACCAGCCCTTCATTGTTGCTGCTGCTTCTTTTTCTCCATTCTAACAGAGATGATGTAAAATACCGCCGTAATAATGCATCCTACCCCACAGCTGGAAAACTAAGCAACAACAGCAACATCAACTTGACTAATTCCATTCAGCTTCCTGGACCTGCCTGGTACTAAAAAACAAACACACCAAAGAAAAAAAACAAAACAAAAACAGAACAAAAACCAAAGCATCCACTTCTCTCCATCATTGCTCAGTCTTTAACTCTGGCATCCATTTTTTTGTTTTGTTTTTTTGTTGTGACCTCACATCTTGCTTCTTCTACTCGACGGTGTGGATGAGAGACAAGTCGCGTCCCTCTGACCTGCTCCACCTCGTCTGCTTCATTTGTCTGTTTGGATGTTCATTTAACGTGTTCAGCCATCCATCTGTGTTTCATTGTGGATGCACTTGGCTCCATCTCTCATTGTCTGGCTGTTCTGAATGAAGGGTTATTATTGTTATTATTATTATTATTATTATTATTGATATTATTATTATTTTCTTTTCTTTGTTCTGTTTTCATTTGTTTTTCAAAGGTGGGGATAGATGAATGCAAGGGACCAAGCTTTGCACAATCCTCTCTCTCTCTGAGCAGTGGGGATTTTAACCAATCAGCTCCTCAGACATCGAGCTTCGTCATGATTTAAACTGTGAACTAAGATGGCCGGTGTCTGTCGATCTGATGAATGGGAGAGAAAAGGAGAGGTCACTCTTGTGTAAAACAAAACTATCACAGAGCTCACGACACTTTGTTTGTGTTCACCGATCTGAAAGTGATGACCACTCTTCTTCTCGACACCCGGTTGGCTTAGAGGGAGGGGTGGGCGAGGCATGAGTCTATCCCTTAAAGTAACAGCTGCTCCTTCTTGCTGTCACTCAAACAGAAACCCCTCTGTCCTCCTCCCTTCTTTTTTTTAATTTTTACCCTTGAGTCTTCCCTGGACACTTCTACTCTAACAACTTCTACCATGTTTTTCTTCTTTGTGTGTGGTTGTGATTGGTGCATTACAGAAGCAGAAGAACATCGCGGGAGCACTGGCTTTCTGGATGGCCAATGCGTCCGAGCTGCTCAATTTCATCAAACAGGACCGAGACCTGAGTCGCATTACGCTGGACGCCCAGGACATCCTCGCCCATCTGGTCCAGATGGCCTTCAAGTCAGTTTGTGTTTGTGGATGTGGGTGTGGGTGTAGATAATAAACTGTGAACAAAGATATAGCCATTGTGATGATGCAGACAGGTTAATGCCTTCCCTTTGCGAAGCATCAGTGTTTTCGTCTTTGTGACTCTTAACAGAAACTGCAGTTTACAAAATGTTGATTATTAATTCAATAAGAGATCAAATAAATACCCGTAAACTCACCACAAAAGTGTTTCCTAGGGTCACAGGGGGAGGAAGCTGTTATCTTTTCTAGCTGCAGGAGTCGCCCACTGCTGGCCATTAGAAGGAATGCAGGTTAATGGGGTTGATCCAAGTGAGCAGTGCATTACTTTGTCCTAAAAACAAATGAGTGCATCCAGTTAATAATGTTGCCCCAGTCAAAATGAATGAGAGGTGATGATGATGTTGGTGGACTTAAATTTAAGATAAGATAAGATAAGATAGAACTTTATTAATCCCTCGGGTGGGTTCCTCTGGGAAATTCGATTTCCAAAAAAGCACAGCACCGACAGAAGTTACAGAGTTACAGAATATTTTTATATATATATATATATATATATATATATCAGGGCTCTCAAAATTTCAAAATCCCTGGTAGCCCTTCGGGCAGGGACTCTTCAGTTTTTGGTAGCCCAAAATAAATTTACGTAGCCCGAATAAAAAAGAGAGCAATTTTTTGATTGATGTTTTGTTTCCTTTACAATATTATACATTAAAGTATAATATTGTAAAGGAAACAAAACATTAATCAAAAAATTGTTGAAAAACAAATTACAACATTGTATAAAAATTACAATCATCAACTCAAATACTTGGTTCTAATTGAACAGAAATTTCTATGAACTTGTAAGAACTGTGTAGGACATGAATCAGTCTGTGTCAGATCCTGAATTTGAAATTTCCGCTGAAGTCACGGGTAAGAGGCAAGTGGAACCAAGATCTAGGCCATTTGCTTTTTGAAGTTTGCAAAGACTGCTAAATTTTGCCAGTGGTAGTTCACTCTTTGCAACATAGTACGCTGTTCTAAACAGATTTTTCAGGTTTATTTTTAGTATGTTATTTGCAATTGGTGTTTGTTCTGGGAAAGATATTGCAGACTGAGCAATAATGCATTTCTTGCATTTCTCATGGGTTCTAATGGGGGCATTTCTTAAAATGACTGGTCCCAGTAACAAAGGCCCTTGTCGACTCCAACAACACACCCGGCAGAACATTATGTTATTTACACGGGTGCACATAAGTGGTCCGCATGTGCGCATTCGCTGTCAAAATAAAAGACGCGCACCAGATAAGAAGTTGCAACGCGCGTTTGCGTCCATATAAAAAGCACTGTTTTTGTCCGCTAGAGTGGGATTTTCACGGCACATTCCGCACCACATCTCTGTGCGTTCATCATTTGTTTGAAGCCAGCTCACCTCCTGCAACCACTTTTCCGAGAATACGCGCTTCTTTTGTGGTTCGGACTCCTTCTGACATTTCTTTGGAGGTAGAGGAACACCAAAGTAATTGCTTAAAGGAGCTTCTTCGACATCTTTAAGAGTTTTAAACAAATGTCTATCCTCCTCCAGAAAATCTTATGTATGCAAACACGCGTTGCAACTTCATATCTTGTGCGCGTTTTTTTTTTTTTTTTTTTGACAGCGAATGCGCACCTGCGGACCACTTATGTGCAGCCCCGGTTATTTAGCTCGTCATATTGCTCGTCATATTGCAGCCACAGAAATTCTTTTGTCCATGAAACCATAAAGCTGCACTTTCTTTTTGCCTTATAGTCTGATTTGTCATAACTTTTCCGGTTTGTGGTAAGCTTTTCTTTGGCGGTCACTTTTTCACCCTGACCTCTCTTATTTGGCTCAGCAGAACTAAAATATATATCCTGCTGCTTTTACACACACACACATAACGGTCAGCGATTCTCTGCGCGATCAACCTCTCATATGTTTAAGCTTGCTGCGGGAGATTTCACTTGTCATGTTTGCATAGTAAGCTAACGATTGATAAGACGATGTCAGAGGAATTGGTGCACAAATTATCATCACTCACCAATCAGTACTGTCGCTCTCTATACACAGTTCGCGCGATTGCAAAGTGAAAGCAAAAAACAAGCGCAAATTCAAACGCGATTTCAATATGTCACATATTGACAGTGGCTCACCGATGCCAATGACATAATTACCCAGCTACATTTCCGAAAGAATGCAAAAGCATTGACATATATTTTTCCTTCCTACAATAGCCGGACGGGCAGGGCAGAGATAGATTTTTGTAGCCCGACTGGAAAAATCGCTAGCCCCGGGACGTCGGGCTAGCGATTTTGCGAGCCCTGTGTGTGTGTGTGTGTGTGTGTGTGTGTATATATATATATATATATATATATATATATATATATATATATATATATATATATATATATATATATATATATATATATATATATATATATATATATATATATATATATATATATATATAGAGAGAGAGAGAGACAATATAAATAAAATATACAAAGGGGATAAATAGGAATAAAAAATAAAAATACAAGTGAATTGCACATTTCAAGTATTGAGGTCTATTGCACTGTTGACTATTTACAAAAGTATTGCACAAAAGGTATTGCACAGTGAGGTGAAGAGGCACTACAGCTTAGTTGTTCCCCCCTCCTTTGTCCTCCTGTTTCCACATTTATACATGTGAAATAAGCAGAGCGAGAATCTACCTCAAATTTTAGTTCAGTTTTATTAATATAGCACCAAAAGAAAACAGTCACCTCAAGGGGCTTTATATTATAAAGACAAGACCCACGATCATAGAGAGAAACCCCAACGATCATACAACCCCCTGTGAGCATGCGCTGTCTTTTATATGCAGTCCAAAGTGTCCATCCAATAATGTAATGAAATCCTTATTAAAGTAACTTGTTAGTATAAAATGGGTGATAAGAAACATAGGCTTGCAATTCTTTCTGTATAAATGACATTCGCTGGCAGTTAGCAGTAATTTAAACTTCTCACTTGGTTTAGAAGCATTATGGAAAATATATGAACACACTGATAACCCACATTAAAGTTTCTGAAAGCATCTGAAAGTGTAAAATACGTTCAGATGGTGACCTTTGATGTGAACAGTGTTGAATGACGTTGCAACAAGCTGTATCGTGTTGCTGCAGGTACCTGGTCCACTGTCTCCAGGCCGATCTGAACAACTACATGCCTGCCTTCCTCGATGACCCTGAGGAGCATAATCCACAGAGACCAAAGATCGGTAATGTGCAAACACACAACCACAGGAAGCAACCAAGACTGCTCATGACTAACAGCAACAATTCTGAATTAATTTAGGTGATTAGCCCTTTAAAATGAAGACATGTTAATCGTATGTCATTATAGGTTTTGCCGGAGTTTTCACCGTTTTATGTTAAGATGATTCCACACTCACAGGTTGCACACATCTAGAAATTGTTAGCATTAATTTTCTCAGGTTCCTTTGGACCTTGTGAGACTGGAAAGAATATATTAGAAAATCTGAACAAAGTATTTTTTTTATTTCCTAATGGTCTCTCAGGTGTCTTGTTTTGTTTTTTTGTTTTTTTAAAAACATGCTTTGGACCTGTCTCTCTGATTTGGGATCTACTTTTCTGCAGAGTCAGTAGCTGCAGTGCCACCTTAAACTCGAAGAATTTTATTTTTTATCAAAACTCTCTGAAGTCAAGAATTTACACAAACATGGAGCCCAAGATTTTTCAGCAGACTCCAGAAACTCGGAGGAAAGCCCAAATTGAACTCTGTAGCTATCGTTGTTCACTGTATTTGTTTGCGTACAGGCCTGGTTTTAATAACCTGATCATACAGCTCCTGGAAACTGTCCATATACTTAACTCACATTTCATGTAGAGGATCATTGCGGGTTGAAAAGCCCACAGTTTTCAAGTCAGACAGTGTTGCATCAGGTGAGGAGTGAAACCAGGAGGCGCTTGTCTTTTTTCTGAGGATATTGTACATATGTATTGAAAGTTTTCTTCCAAAAAAACACAACCTTCAATCACAAACTCCTCCACTTGGCTTCCTGTCAGTTTATTAAGATAATTATAATCCAGCTGGAAGATTGTATTTTTTTTTTTTTAACACTGGAAGAAGTGCGCCTATCACAGAAGCAAAAGTACAAGGGCATGTAACCGGATTTCTACTGAGTGATCTCAAAAAACAAGCCTCACACGGCTCAGAATGACCTTGAACAGGATATAAGACTTAGAGGGGAAGATTTTTTCTCACGTCCCGGTTTCTCTTTTCAGAGGACGTCCTGCACACACTGACGGGGGCGATGTCGTTACTGCGGCGGTGTCGGGTCAACGCCGCTCTCACCATCCAGCTCTTCTCGCAGCTCTTCCACTTCATCAACATGTGGCTGTTCAACAAGCTGGTGACAGATACCGGCTCGGGGCTGTGCTGTCACTACTGGGGCGCCATCCTCCGGCAGCAGCTGAGCCACATCGAGGCCTGGGCTGAGAAGCAGGGTCTGGAGCTCGCTGCTGACTGCCACCTCAGCCGAATCGTACAGGTAAGATGGTAAACAGTAAGAGTCTGTGCAGGGGTGTGAGCAGATGGTCGCTAAAACAGGTTTTAGAGGCATTTTCCTCAGTTTTGTCAGTCACACTAATTGGTTTGTTGCATCTTTTTAAAATATCTCCATTTTAATTTTTTCTTATTACTATAAAGGGTTTTGAAAAGATAAAAAAAGAATATGTTCGACTGATTTACTTGTTGGTTGTGTCCCATTTTCTGTTTTTAGGGAATTACGCAGACCTGTAAAAGTACTATTACAGAGTAGCTCCTGTGGAAGAGTAAGAGGGTCTTGAAGTGACAACTCCCAGAAAGTTGATTCTGTTTATCTCAACTTTGCTTTTTCAGTCACAGAAATGTTTTGTTACTCATTCAAGTGACGACTACTGTCTCAGGTGACCGCAGGTTTCCCAAGTCTAATAAATGGTACATTTGCATAATGATTGAAACCAGCACAACTGACTAACAATGGGCCATTTTTTGCTATGACATCAGGGATTCCAAAAAAAGTGGGTTGTGATGTTACTGCAGCAAGAAGTCAGAAGGAAGCCATTTGTAATTTAAAAAAAAGAAGAAGAAACTGAACTGAAAAACATCTCAATGTGATTTTAAAAATAACAGGTTTTCCTTCAGTTTCTGGCCTATTCTTGACCCTGAACTGTGGTCTATTTAATCAGAGAGCACAAATATGGCCATCAGCTAAAGCTGTTAATGTGATCAAAATTAAGATTAAAATGAGTCAGTGAATCCACATGGAAGGAATCATTTCCTTTTGTGCGGTGTGCAGTTGGGATTGAAGGTTTGGGTGGGCTGCAGAAGGTTTTCAGGATCTCTAAATTGGCTGCGGCAGTCTGAAGTTTGGGAGTAGATGTTTACTACACTGCAGCAATTCAGAGAGAAAATGAAGAGGCTGAAACAAGAAATTAAGAGACCACAACAAGACATGGAGTTGGACTACCAACCGCTGACTGGCTATTACATCACTACAATCCCTTTTAGCAGCATGAATGCAACCAGGAAAAAATGCTTTGAAGCTTTGCAGTTTCTGGAGGATCTCTTCTTGCCCAGAAGGAATATAATCCTCTGTTATAGTAAACCTGAAATGAAAAATCGTAAAGAGGCAAACACTCCAAACCCCCGCTCAGGTGCTTCTCTGGGACTCTGCTTTATCAGCTTCGACTGACTCTGGCAAAACAAGCAAACAACTCAACAGCTGTCATCAGATTCTTATTACTGTCTCACAACACTCGCCTCGCCTACAGTCAGCCAGTCAACACAACCGCGGAAGTCTCTCATTTCGTGTGCTTGCAGATAACGTTGCGACCACGTGTGGCCACTCTGTTTACATTCAAAACAATAAGATGTGTTTGATTTACAACATGTGTGTTTGTGTCCCCTTCCAGGCCACCACCCTGCTGACCATGGATAAATACTCCATGCAGGATGTGCAGACCATCAATAACACTTGCTTCAAGCTCAACTCCCTGCAGCTTCACGCCCTCATGACCAACTACCACTGTGCCCCCGATGAGCCGTACATCCCACCTGTAAGATAAACGGCGTCTTTAAACATGTGCAGCGTTTTTATTGGATTAAATTAGATGAAACTGGAGTTATTCAAGTCAAACTGATTTTTAGAAACTTCTGCTGGTTTCTGTGTGTTTAGGAGCTGATAGACCACGTGGTGGCAGTGGCGGAAAACACAGCAGATGAGCTGGCGAGGAGTGACGGCAGAGAGGTTCAGCTCGAGGAGGATCCAGACCTCCAGCTGCCCTTTCTCCTTCCTGAGGACGGCTACTCCTGCGACGTGGTGCGCAGCCTCCCCAATGGCCTGCAGGACTTCCTGGAGCCTCTCCTGCAAAGAGGTAGAAAGTCAAACTATATGTGAATAAGGAATGAAGTCATATTGGAAATATATGAATGAAAGCCTTCAAATAGGTTTATGGTTTATGAGAATGTAAATGACTTTGGTTGAATATGAGCAGATAATTTTTCCCAGGGTTTTTAATTTGTTTTTATTGTCATTGTTTTAAATAAAACCCTGTATACCTAAAGGAAATCAAACATTCATTGAATTATGTTTCATAACTGTGTGTTAGTTCTGCTATTCTGAGTTTTATACCTCCTGTTTTTAAAGCTATGAGACGTACAACGAGTTTAAAGATGTTATGTTGGGATTTAAGCATTTTAAAATAAAGCAGACCAAACAAAAAGCATCAGTAGCTGCTGCTTTAAAATAAGTTTGGTTGCTTTATATGCTGTATTGCTACACTCGACAATTAACGTTTTCTTATTGTCATGATTTCAGAAAAGCTGCTCTGAAACAAAGGTTATGATCACTCTACTATCAGTGACATTATTTCTGTGTGGGTCTGTTTCCTCTGGTAGGTTTTTGTAGGTTAACGCCACATCCACGTTCGCCCGGCACCTGGACCGTCCACTTCGAAGGAGCTGACTGCGACAGCCACTTCTCCGCTGCTGACAACTCTGAAATGGTACGACGTCGACGTTCAGTCACTCTCTCGCCACACTGTGCGTGCGTTTATTTATAGAGTTGTGTGTCAGTGCAGTGGGGCATCCTGGGTAAATTCGGTGCCACAGAGGAGACTTTGCAGGTTTAGTAATGCTGAGTCACAGAGACTGTGGAGACTGAAGTCTAAAGTAAGTCTGACAGCTAAGACAGCAGAAAACAAGACTAAAACTCAAAGTGGCTGCAGGGTCTTTGATGGCTGCAGAGTGACTTTGGGAAACTGTTCTTTTTTTCAGCATTTACATTTTCATGCTGCGCTCTTGCTTTGAGTGGATGATCTTCACTGAGATCCCATCCACTTTGCTCTGTATGCTGCCCAGACACGCCTCCATATTGTCAATAACGATGAGCTGCTCTTTGATACAAATATCTAATTGGCTGATCACATGGCAGCAACTCGGTGCATTTAAGCATGTCAACATGGCCACCATGACTTGCTGAAGCTCAGACTGAGTCTCAGAGTGGGGAAGAAAGGTGATTTAAGCAACTTTGTGACCTGGTTGTTGGTGCCAGACAGCCTGGTCAGAGTATTTCAGACTCTGCTGGGATTTTCCCACATGACCATCTCTGGGGTTTACAGAGAATGATGTAAAAAAGCAGAAAGATCCAGTGAGCAACACTTCTCTGGATAAAAACGTCTTTGAATGCACAAGACATTAAACCTTGAAGGAGAAGATCACACTGGGTGTCCCTCCTGTCAGCTAAGAGCAGGAAATCGATTCTATAGTTCAGCACAATTTGACATTAAGAGACTGAAAATTTGCTTCTGGTCTGATAAGTCTCAATTTCTACTCTGACATTAAGATGATGGGGTCAGAATTTGGCCTAAGCAACATAAAAGCATGGATCCATCCTGCTTTGAATCAGCATTTCAGACTGGTGGTGTCAGAGAGGTTTTCTTAGGACTCTGCACACCAATTAGTATTAATTGAGCATCGTTTAAACACCACCGCTGACCACGGCCACAGTGGTACCATCTTCTGCTGATTCCTTGAACATGACAGTAAGTTGTCTGTACTCATTTGGCCTCCGAAATCACCAGATCTCAATCAAGTAGAGCACCTTTGGGATGTGATGGAACATGTTTTCCAACAAATTTCCAACAAATCTGCAGCAACTGTGTGTTACTCTTGTGTCATTATAGACCCAAATCTCTGAGAATGTTTCCAGTATGCCAGTTCTGAAGGGAAAAGTGGTTCCTGAAAGGCATAAATACTAATGTGGCTAGTGTATACATTTTAATATTTCAGCTGTGTTAATAAACTTCATCTGTATGTTTCTTTTTAAAGACAAAAATGACAATAAGTAGAGGATTTCACAGAGTTTGGACAAGAGATTCAGGGTAGCTGAGACTAGCAGCCAAAAAAAGGTGAAATTCCTGTGCAGAAACTGAGCTGTAGACAATTTGACGGCACGACTGTCATAGTTTGACTATTTTTAGACACGTTTAAACCTGGAGACTGCTTTGATTTGAGTCCAGAGGGGTGGGTGTGTGTGTGTGTGTGTGTGTGTGTGTGTGTGTGTGTGTGTGTGTGGTCTCTCAATCTGAATGCAGAGATTAAAGTGACTTCAGAAGGATCTATTTACTTTTCATAAGACACACACCAAGACACAAGCACACACACAATTTAATCAACACTAATCACGCTGCTGAAGTTGGGGAGCCCAGAGCAGTAAATGAGAGACTTTTACTTACACACACACACACACACACACACACACACACACACACACACACACACACACACACACACACACACAGCCACTTCCTCTGTAATTGGTCTGTTTATCCCTACTCTACTATTTCATGACTGTAGTCTCGACTGGCGTCTCACACAGCACACGCGCACACAGTGATTAATGGTGTGTGTTCAGGCAGACTGGTGGGTCGAGCTCTGCCTTGTCGACAGTTCTTAAGCGATCATTACAAGACCAGCTCTGCTCTGCAACCACTTTAGTGTCAAAGATGTGATATTGTTTGCTTTTTATGTGTATAAATGTATAAACTGGATTATGTGGAAAAGTCTGATACTAAATTACAAGTGGAATAAGGAGAGCCTGCAGTGATGTTTGAGCCCATGCTGTTGTACAGTATGAAAAATGACACAATATTGAGTTTTATTCAGTTAACGTTCAGTGACAGTTGCCTCGGGGTGCTTTATACCATTATGTAAAGACTGAAAAGTCATTAACCTGTGTGCTGCACTTGGTAACTGTGGAAAGAAAAACTCCCTTTAAACAGGAAGAGACTTGGATCAGAACCAGGCCTCAGGGAGCGGTGCCAGTTTACCGTGACTGGTTAGGAAGCGAAGAGAAAGAGAAAAGGATGGAAGAGGCCAAAAATGTGTAATGAGCTGTGCCTCCTGAGTACGTAATGTCTAATTAGGTTTAAGTTTTTCCTAAGAGCTTAAAGTCGTTAACCTCGTTTGTTTGTCTGATGAATAAACATGGGTATCAGTTAAGTTTAATTAATTTACTTGTGTTTAGTACAGCGGCGTGTCACACACAACCTAATTGTGGGCCTGATAATAACCTGTACAGGGCTTGAATTCCTCTGGACCCAAATCAAAGCATCTTCCAGGATTAATTCCTGTGGAGATATCTGCACGGAATTACAGTAATCTAATAATGTTTGGGCCACTGTTGCATTAGTGTGGAACAGCTGCAGCCTCTCTCTGCAGCGCTACAGGAAGTTTTGCTAGCATACACAGACTGGCTACAAAGGTGTGAACTTGAAGCCGTGCAGGCAATGACCGCCGGCTAAAAAATTTAAATCCACTTCAACTGATGAGGAGAACGCTGAACACCAAACACGGCGGCATTCCCAGTGAAGTTAACGTTAACAGCGTTAGTCCTTAGGATCCAGATGTGTAACAATAACATTATTAGGGTGGAGCAGCAGTTCAGAGAGATTCAGACTAACCAGCTAATTTATAATGAACAGAGCATGCCTTTTTTAATACGCATGCATAGATGTGACAAAGAACAGGGACAGGAGACATAAATTACAGCAGTATTGTATTTACTGGAGAATGACAGACGGTGAGGTAAGAATAGGACAACAAAACTTCACAAGTAAAGTTTTTGGAAGTAAACAGCAGCAGTATTTCATGATTATGATCAAACAATGTCTTTTTCCCATAAAATATTTCAAATCTAATTGATTCATTCATTTTCATTTACACACATACATTTTCGTTTATTTGTAACTTGGAAAGAAGAAATTGGTGACTTCACAACTGACTTGGGTTGTATTAGAAAGATTAGAATTGGAAGCTTTTATTGATATTATATAATGTACAATGAGATTGGAGCGCAGCAACAACTTAAGACACAATGAAGAATAAACATTTGATCATTTATGCAGTAAATACATAAAGTGCTAGTACTCAAAGTACTAGGTATAAAAATTGCTACATATACTAAATAGGGGTGGGTTTTTATAATCGATTTATCGATTAAAATCGATTCTGGCTTGGGTAACGTAAAATCGATTCATTAAAATCCTGAATCGATTTTTTAATATTAATTTATTTTGCCCGAAATGCCAGAATCTCTGGTGAAACCTCACAAAATTTCAACAACCACCAAACAGCTAAGACAGTAAATGAGAGCAGGTACACGGCTTCTGCACAAAGACGTAAACACACAGCGCGGACCCGCGGATCAGAATCAGTGAGATGTCGCCTTTCTCAGCTGACGGTCGGGGCTGAAAGCCGACAGCTCGCTGATTCTGATCCGCGGGTCCGCGCTGTGTGTTTACGCCCTTTTTGCGCTGATCATATGGCTGTTAGTTTTATCTCTCTCCAAACAATATTGACCGAACCAGCAGCAAAAGAAGATCCAAACTACGCTTCACATAAACATCGTCATGAATTCCCTCTGACGTTTGCTGACTTTTCAGTATAAAAATCACACTTCATGCACAGCTCTCTCTCTCTCTCTCTCTCTCTCTCTCTCTCTCTCTCTCTCTCTCTCTCTCTCTCTCTCTCTCTCTCTCTCTCTCTCTCTCTTTTTTCTGCATTATTCGCTTGCCTGTTACGCACAAGTCTACCGTTGTTTACAGCGCTGTCGGCCGACGTTTTTTTTTTCCCCTTTTACTTACTTCCGAAAAGTAAACCTAATTTCTGCCGTTCAATATTGAACAAATTTAAACTTTTTAAAATTAAGCAAAATGCAAAACGCTTAGCCGTGTCTCTAATAAAACCGCTGTAACTTCAGAGGTAATGTTCATGTGTTGATTAATGGTTTTCTTTCGTTTTTGATGTACTGCAGAATATTTTTATAAAATCCCAGGCCAGGAAAAATCACCTTCATGTTTTTCTGTGTTTTATCTTCAGCTACTTTGACACAAAGGCCTCTGCTGTGATGCTCACACCTTGGATAAAGTCTTGCGTGTGTCAGCTTCCTTTTAATAGATACAAAAATATGTAAATGTACTGATCTGAATTATAATATTTCTGACTGTCAAAATTTCCCAGATTCGAATCGAATCGAATTAAATCGAATCGTGGATCGAATCGATTCGGGACCTTGTGAATCGGAATTGAATCGATTCTAGAAATCAGTGACGATACCCAGCCCTAATACTAAAGTATATAAAAAGTACTAATGTTTAATAAGGTTAGGTAGTCGGGTAACAAATGGTGAGAGTATCCCAAATATTACACAGTGATTTACCAATAATCTAATAATCGAATAACTCGGGTGTACTTGGTACATTCAGAGAAGAGGTGTTGAGGTTTGGAAAGAAGCCCTTCCTGGGTCTGTGTCCTTGATTTGCCAGAGAGCAACAAGTTAAACAGATGAAGGCCAGGATGTGAGGGTCCTTCAAATATGTCTGCTGAAGAAGGAGGAGGGAGGTTTACAGGTCCTGTATGGAGGACCGAGCTCAGCCAGCGATCTCCTGAGCCGTGGCTCTGTTTCTTCCTCCTCAGCAGTCTCAGGAAGTGAGGTAGTCTCTGTACCTTTTTAATAACCATTGGCAGCTCAGGTGTTCAGAAAGTACCCAGGAATTTGGAACCTTCTCCACACACTGATCACTGATGTAGGGCCACGTCTCGTCAATGAAGCCGAAGAGGGTTTTTCATTTTTTGTTTGTTTGTTTCGGGTGTTCTTGGTCAGGTTGTACCTCAGATCTGAAATGTTTCTCTTTATAAACTTCAAGCAGAAAGTTGAATCTGTTTTCTAATAGAATTCAGCCTGATTGAGTGGGTATGCAGCTGTAATTTTAGTGTACGAGTTGTCCTCTTGACTTGTGGTTGTTGTTTTGTTTGCTTCTGGGTGTTGCTGCAGTTTGAAGCGCCAGTCAGCGACATGCAGGACAACAACACCAAACAAAAATAGACAATACGATGCAAGCATTTTTTTTTTTATGAGTGTGACATGAGCTTTTGGAGTATCCTTTGTCAGAATATTTTTTCATCATGTGGGAAACCTCGGTAGCTCTCTCTTTCTTTGTTTCTCCATCTTTCCCCACCCAGTCACCCAGCCCTGCTCAGCCATGAAGTGGTTTTCATTCTTGACTTGGTTCCAGCGACCACAGGTTCCTCTGCGGTCTTCCCCTTTTCCCCTTTATCCCTCCTTCAAGCCTTCCCTCCCTTTTCTCATCCCTCCCTCTTTTTTTCTTCTTCTTCTTTTTTTTTAACTCTGCATTCTCTCACTATTCTCCTACATGTTTCAGACGAAGGGAACACGCTAAAGGAGAGTTGAGCTTTCCTCAGGCCTTTTTCCACGCATTCGCTCACAGTGAGAGGTTACATCCTCGCTTACAGTTTGTCCTTCCTGTCCATCTCTCTTTTCAGCCAATGAGGAAAGAGCCGGAGGTTGTCACAGTAACCCTGAAGAAGCACAACGGCATGGGCCTCAGCATCGTGGCCGCCAAGGTAGGAAATGTCACCTGGAAGTTTGTTAAAGAGTGAAAGTCAAACTTTGGCAGCTCTGAGATGTTTTCAGTTTGTTGGGGTTTATTTATTTTTTAAAATTTTGCAGGAAACTTTTCCTAAAAATGAAATCTAACACTGAAAAGTAAACGACTGGCATGCATTTGACAGGAAACCCCAAAATAACTTGGATGTTTTTATCGTGGCTGTAGAGATGGTGTGTGTGTGAGGCTGAGCGACACACTGCTGACAGAACAGGCTGCTGTTTAAAATAGACTCCTTTCACTGTTGAGTCTGACAGCAGCACAGAGACTAAACAGCAACACTACAAAGAAACTTCTGGATAAGCCCCGGACAAAAACGTGCTCTGTGCAGTTTGCTGATTTAAGGGAGGGGATGTGGGGCTGTGCGGTGGGGCTAATTTAACTGTAGATCATTGTCTGTCCGTGTGTTTGTGTTACCGCACCTCTGATGTGTGGACCAAAGTACAAAAGTCTGCAGATGTCCGTGTAAGATGCAATTTTGGCTTACATACACATAAAAGTATTAATGTAATAATCCAACAAAAGATACATGAACAGGAGGTTTACACACTTGGGCATATGTGAATATCCAGGTCCTTAATTTGTTGCATCCATACACCACCTCAGTGGATTTGAAATGAAACAGTTTGAAGTTCGGACCTTAAGCTTTAATTCAAGTGGCCTGACAAAAATTTTGCATCAACTGTTTAGGAATTAAAGCTATTTTCACACCTTGTTCCCCATTTTCACAAGACCAAAAGTGATTGGACGATTGACCATGTCACAGCCATAAAGAAATTCCAATTTCCAAGCTAATTCCAAGCTTACAAAACACTTTAAAATAAAGTAACATTAATCCGTGTTAATTTTGTGCTTTGTGAGTTTGCCCTGCTGTAAATCTCTCACGCAGTCATAAAGTGCGAGCAATTGTTGTAAATCGGTGTGTGTAAATCACCTGACATGCTCAAGTCAGTCAGGTAAACAGAGTGTGGGGCAGGAGTTTTGACGTTGCATCGTATAGTTGTTTTTCATGAGGCAATGATAGGATTAGATAACCAGGACTTCATATGGAGAGGTTTTGTTTTGTAGCTGTCAAGTCATTTCATTTTTGTCGTTGGATTGCATGCAAACTGCTTTAGGGAAAGCACGAATCAGAAACTTCCGAAGTGTAAAAGAAGGTCCGAAGGTTGCTGCTGCAGACTGATAAGCAGTTTCATGTGCAGGTGAGGCTGGTTCCCTCATTATTTTACAACAAACGGCGCAGGCATAAAATCTGAAGTTGAATCCAAGTGTTGAGTTAGTATTTTACAGCCTTTAATTGTATTTTTTTTTTAGATAAGGACCAATGAGATGCCAGTGTGTCACAAGACTTAAACCAAAATAAAGCTTTCAGAGAGTTGGCAAAAACATCAGGAGTGGCCAAACAATCAGCAAACTGGTTTATTGTTTGAAGGATTGCAGCGACCAGCTCAGCAACACCAAAAGACCTGAAAAACTACAGGGTCACTGATGTTTATTGAAAACATAACTACTGATAGAAGCAGCAAGATGAATTGAAGTGTATAGGACTACTTTCCCAAAATGATCAGATTGAGCTTCACAATTCAAAATGATAACGGCCCAAAGCACACTGTTGAACCAACACAAGCCAGTTTTCTTAAGCAAAGGCAGGTACCTGATTTCAACCCAACAGTACATCTGTTTCACTGGCAGAAGATATCAAGAGGCGAAACACAGCTTTTGGTGATGTTCATGGGCTCTAGACTTCAGCCACTGAGACAAAGGGTTTTCATCCAACTGTTTAAAAACTATCCTTATACTTATTTTTATCACATATTGATTGTTTTGATTTCTAGTTTTGCAAAGAGGAAAAAAACTACAAAGTATATGTTGATGTCTAACAAATTATGGACCGAACTGTACCTGGAACGCCGTCCAAGAAAATGCAGAGCTTCATTTTGGTAGAGAAAATGAATGTGGCTTGGATACCTGCTCAGTATGGATGTAATAAACATGTTGCTTTGGCTCCAAGTTTTGAGTTACTCATTTTGGCCACTGTCACCTTGTTGCTAATGCCCAGATACTGATTGTGTAGATTGCTTGTTAGTGCCAATTAACAGAAAATGCTAAACTTTTTTGGACTGTTGATCCACACAGTGGGCCACCAAATTGGACAGACTGTCACAATTCATTATTTGATGGTTGTAAACATGTTAATTTCAGCTCTGAGGCGTAGTATTTTAACATGACACATTTACATTAACACTGGAGGAACTGCAGCCGCAGAGGCTGCTGTTTAGTAAAATGTAATGACTGTGACACCGAGCTACTTCAGATGAACTGAAAATTTAAACAAAAACACTTCGAAACGCAAAACATTTCATTCAAGTCCAGGAAAAACACAGTTGCACAACTTGAAGTTGAAAACAATTAAAATGTTAAGTCTGCTTCCAAAATAGTTTATATAAGCTCACCGCACATCACAGGGAGGCTGTAATGTGAAACGTGGAGTATATTCAACTGACATCATCTTCCAGTCCAGTCTCGTCTCCACTGGTTCCCTCTAATCTTAAATGTCACAGCCATCATCAGGCGACTCATCCTGAGTGTTTCATAGCAACAAGAAAAGGCTTCGCTACCCTGTATCTTTCCTAATGTTAGTAAGAAATCAACTCACTGGCTCGCTTTCTTGAATTTAAAAAGTTTTCTGACTTTTTTTGAGCTGCAAGCCAAACATGAACCGATGCACAGCATGTACCTCAGAGCCCCCAACAGTGTCCGACATGGTTTTGATTATAATTTGAAATGGCAAAGAGAAGTGAGACACAGTTGGGTGTCCAGTTTGACTAACAAGTTTCCTTCAGGGGCAACCCTTCACTTTCAGGCCAGACAGTTACATAATTCTACATTAAGGCCGTTCCATCACCAAGATTTCCCCCTAACTGGGTTCCTCGTTGTACTGTAGCTTATCTTGTACAGAACAGCAGTATCAAACCAGTATACATCCATGCAAGAGGATATGAGTAGATAAGACTACTACGGTTTGCTCTATGTACAAAACATAATGATTTTCTTTCTTTCTTTTGATTGGAGCAAGTTTCCTGCTTAAGGCGAGAGCTTTCCTGTGTGTGTGCAGTCTGACTCTGTGTGTGTGGATGGGAAGAGTGGGAAGGAAGGATGTGCTGAGGAAACCTCCTTGCTCTGTTTATTTTCAGAGCTGTGTGGATGTTTGAGAGAGTGGCAGAGATGTGTGTATGTGGGATGGGAAAGGCAGGTAGAGTGAATTTTGTCAAACAGATGCCTAAATTCTCTGTAAACTGGGCTGAGCTTTGTCCTATTATATAACTCAGAGTGTGTGTCTGTGTGCGCGTGTGTGGTATTTGCCTGGTGGAGCTGAAGCAGCGCTCCACCTCAGTCCGACCAGCTGGCGTCCCAGCCGACACTTCACCTCTGGACCGCTGTCTGAATTTGCTGTTTCTTAACAAACACTCTGCAATTAGGACGCCGTGGAGGAATTTGGGAGCTCTTGGGAACATTTGAGGAATTTACTGCAACACACACTGGACTGTTGGGCAACTTTTAAAAATTTTTATTATAACACTTTTTCTATATTAAGATTTATTCTTTTTCCCGGTCAAACCTTTGAGAATGAAGAGCGGAAAGATTCCTGCACGTCTTTGCTTTACATACAGGAACTTTTTTATCCCGCATTTCTGTCCGTAAACAGTGATTTTTAAAAGTTCAGCTCAATGGATTACGCTCAGTCTGTGTAATTGCTGGGAGGTTTTAGACTTGTCGGTTCATGTTAGCAGGTTGATTCGTTCTCTGGGATTTTAAAAAAAAAAAAAAAAAAAAAAAAAAAAAAAAAAAAAGAAGGAAGGAAGGAAAGAAAAGGAAAAAACAGGTGTGTGCAGTTGGTGCGGGTGTGTGTGTCCTCCGCTGTGGATGTCCTCAGTGTGAACTGGTCTGGATAACAAGCAGCTGCAACATGTGGTTTTCTGTGGTGGGCAGGAAAGACCAGGTAACTGCTCTTTTTATGTCATTTGTGTCTTTTAAAGGCAAAGAGACTGTTTCTGTCTGCTCTCTTTGATGTTATTATAAATTTAAAAAAAAAGATTTGAAAGGTGGTCTGTAAGTTTGCATCCATGTAAACCCGATTAAGACTGTTGCGTTTCATGTACGATAGACTCGCTCTGCTAAAATGTTGACCTTACTGGGGTTTTTCCTGGCTCAAATCTCACTGTTTGATATACAAAAAAATAATAGGTGTACTTCAGTAAATTAAATACCATCATAATGTACGTGAGGGAGGAAGTTTCCTTTTTCCTTTTGTGCTGGTAACAATCTTTTAGATGGACACGAGTAGTCCATGAGTATTTAGTGTTTATTTAGAAGCACATGCTTGTGAAGCAGCTGGTTGAATATTCCTGGATTTATCGAGTGCAATGGCCTGCTGGTCCATCACTCTTGGCAGTTTGCTGTCAGTGCCGTTCTGTCACTGGTTAAACAAAAACCCCTGGTGTTTTTAATAGAAGGGAAAAAGAAAAGGGTAAAGTGCTCTTCAGCCAGATTTAAATTTGTGGCCTGATTTAAAATGTAGATTCTAAAAGAAGACTCCTTAATCAGATTTTGCAGAAATCTCCATAAATTTTAAAATATTTTATTAGACTTGAAGAATTTCTTTTTTGTGTGGTGGGGAGGGGGTCTGACAGTTCAGCGCAGTTTAAATGCTAGATAAGAATTCTGGTGTAAAATGGGAATATTAGCTCATAAAATCTGTATGTCGAATCAGTGATTGCTCTGTTTGAACTCTCAACCTTTACATGTTGGTCATTTTGTTGGAGCCCTTTGTCTCTGTGGAACAAACGTGTGGAGAGCAGATTAGCATCCTTAAAAATACTACATCAGTCAAACCCACACACGTGTGTTTTATTGTATTGTGTTTGTCTTCCCTCCGGGCAGCTCCCAGCTGCAGTTGAGGAAACACTCGCTCCCCTCCTCGTCTTCGCCCTCCTCTTGTTGTCCGTTGGTGTGTTTACTCCTTTATCAGCGAAAGAAAGGAACAGAACATCCTCTCTGTACAGATTTAAAAACACCAGATAATGTTTGTGTTGTGTCGTAATTGAGGATTCCCAGAGACAGGACAGTGTTTGATAAAGGAGAGCTTTTCCAATCTCTAGTCAAAAATTCTGGTCATTTATACTGCTTTGGTTGATACATCCCATCAACTGTTAAAGTTGAGCTTGGTTAACGCTTATGAGGAAATGTCTCAATTTTCAATAATTAAATATGTATATTAAAAATGATTAAATGGTGGAGGTTATAGAATTTGTTCACAGTCCTCTTCAGGGGTTTTGTGGTTCGGTCCGAGTTAATTTAAAATGTCCTGTTTTCAGATAACTGAATGACCGAATTATTTTGTCAATGCAGGCCCTTAACTACCATCAAAACAGCTAACACACTCGGACCGTTTACCAAGCAGCTGCCCTGCACCGCTGACCTTTGGAACCACGATGTTCTCTGATGAACTCTATTATTACAATTTTACAAGAAATCTGAAAAGTTAAAAGCCAGAAAGTGTCTCGTTCAGGTCTGTTTTGGCAGCAGGTGAGCTACTGTGCTCTCATTGGCAACTTCTGGCCGTCACTCATACCTTCTTCTGAAAGGGGCGGAGCCTGCAGCTGTTACACTTCGGTCTAAAAGTTCAGACACTCACACAGTTAACATTGGGGCTCAAAACCAGAGGTGTGATTCAAAAAAAATGTGTGGTATTTTGGATGGAAAGTTGAAATATACATTGTGGAGACGTGTGAGACTAACATTAAAAACTAAGATTTAAGCTCATGCCGATGATACGTTGTTATCCCTACATTACTAGGAAACTAATTTATATATTTCTTTCTTTCAAATGTTTTGCTTTTTGTGTGCACTTGCAGACAGACAGGGAATAGAGGTTTAAACAGTTAAAAGTTTGGCACTCAAACCAGAGTTATGCGGCTTGAGAAATGAGCTATAAACTGAAAAGGAGGAGGATTGAATCTGTTTCTGCAGTGTTTGAAGCTTTAGTTGTGTGTGTTTGTTTGTTAGCTGATAGAAGCGTATTGGAAGTGTAACAATAGCATGAGAGCGTCCCACTAAGGGCTGGAACAATGAAAGGATGTACCGCACGCACACACACATGCATTCGCTTTCCTGTTGGGCAGGAGGTGTTTACGAGGTGTGGAAGGAGAGCGTTTGTTCACCATGGCGCTCGTTATGAAATCTATGTAGTCACATTTTGGCACATCTGTGTGGGGAAAAACTGAGGCATGCTTGTAAAAGGCTAGGGCTTTTTCATTGTTTGTCTTTTGCTTATTTTGTTTACATTTTTGTAGTTTTGGTCTTATTTCAGCATTTTGCTTTTTTAAAAATTTGAATTGCATTTATTTCTAGTGCCGTATGTGGTCTGTTGGATTAAAAACAAAAAATAAATACATAAATAAAATGAAATATTTTTTTGGTAAATGTTTAGTTTGGTTACTACAGCTTCTGCATTTACCACGTGATGTATTCAAGCCCCAAACTCCATTTTTATCCTTCTGCAAAATCACTGGAAAATAGTTCATCCATCCTTCAGCTGATCCATCCATTTATGTCTTTCCGTCCATCAGTCTAACAGCCGGGCCATCCATGCATCCTCCTGTCAATCATCTTTCTATCTGTCAGCCGATTCATCCATTTATCTTTCCATCCATCTGTCTGTCAGCCAGTCCGTTCGTCCATCCACCCGTCTGCTAGCTGATCCCTCCATCCATATATCTGTCAGTGAATCAGTCAGTCAATCCACCCATCTTTCTATCTGTCAGCTGATCAGTCCAGGACTTGTTCTTTTTTCTTTTCTTCTTTTTTTTTTTTTTTAAATTTCTGAGTTTTGCAGTTTACAATGCTAGGTACAGGCACTAGTTGATACAATTTGCAGTCATTGTCTGATTTTGTCCATTCCGCACCAAAAAGCACACCCTACTACCAGCAGCAATAAAATACTTTTCTGGAGCTGAAATATATGCATCTCACCATTATTTGAGACCCTGAACTTCGTAGATATACTTAGGATAATCTGAGATGGACAGAACAAAATACTTGAACAGTTTGAGTTACCAGGGTGCTCTGACCTGCACATTTGACCTTCTATTTCACTACTTTCCCATCTTCCATCACGGTCTCTGTTTAATACAGGGGTAAGAGATCAGCCATCATCTTGGCTTGTGGGTTACCTACTATAAACCTGTTGAAGTCAGCATTTTTGTATTTATTCAACAATCGCAAAGGTTTAGAAATGTCTCTGTAGCAACAGGCGCAACAAAATTTAAATCAGAGAATTGGGAACAAACAAGTGGACAGTCTGTACCTGCCCAGGGAAGGCAAGAGAAGAGACTTAATCACCTAAAAATGATAAAGCATACCTGCGAGGGTGAGCTGAGCATAAATTCCTCTCGTGGATAAGTGGTTTATAACCTCAGTCAAGCTGCGGAAAGGTTGACATGCTTTCAAACTGTAAGCTGTAATTTTGGTATACCGCCAGCCTGCATTAGCAGCAGTTTGTGTCAGATGTGTATCAGACGTACGTGACTCGTGTGTTTCTCAGTGTGAGTCAGCCACAGAATGGCTGAGGAGAAAAATGTCACATCACTTTGAGTCGTATTTATTTTCCTCTCTTCAAGAGGAGCGATTATTACCAGAGACATAAGTGAGAAACATGGTGCCTAAAGAGTAGACTAGAAATCTATTGGAGGACTCGGCAGCAGGAAAGTTGGTGTAGAAGGATAACTTTCAAAGAAAGAAGCAAAAGCCTTTTAAAACCTTATTTTTGGGTAAAGCCGTTACCTTCATTGCAGAAATAAGGAGGAAATTTGATTACATTGCATTTACCAGATGCGCAATACACCTCATTTATGAGCTGTAGAAATTGTTATATATCACAGCAGTCCTACCTCTATAACAGACAACGCTTTGTTTTTAGTGGGTTATCAGCTCACGTTAGACACCCAGGAAGAATGAAATTGTGGGCAGAGGAGAGCTTTTGATACTTGGTGTTCTTTGTACGAGTCGAGGACGGGCTTTTCTTCTTTAACAGGTGTGAGTTCAGAGAGATTTTGAGTGTGGAGCCAGCAAGGCCACCCTCGGGGCACTGATGTTCAAGCTCATGTTTGTTGTGTGGCTAGAACTTGTAAGACAAGAGCACCTGACAGGATTACATTGATTCATTGTAGGTTACACTGAGAAGTGTGACGCATAGCAACAGGATTTGGAGTTGGCTGAATATTAAAAGCTGGATTTTCCATAAAGGTTGAATTTGGAAGTATATTTAAGAGCAGACTTCTTCGGGTTGTTTCACTCTAATAGAGGTGTGATGTCTTAAAGGTGCGCTTTATTTGGTGTGCGAGGGTTCGTTACAGGACTAAATAAATAAAGGGTCTTCAGATATTTCAGTTATTCTTATGCATCTAAATTTGTGTTGATTTGTTGCCAATGCTTGTGACAAGCAACACACCTCAAAATTAACAATTTATAGCTTAATTGTTGCAACAAACTTGCTGTTTGCATTTGCTTGTGCATGTTTCAACCTGCCTGTGAATTTGCAGTTGGCCTGCTCGTCTTCTCTGTTTACACAACAGAGAGACCGTGACTCGTATTTGTAATCAGTACGTTTAACAGAGTTTTGTTTGCCTTTTAGCTTCTTATTAGGATTTAAGCTCATCAGCTAGTGCTCATTTATTTATACAAAAGAATCCACCTGGATAACATCAATCTCTTTTATATTTTTTTGCCGCGGTGCAATTTCTTTTCTAATGTGTCGTATTATCTGATGTCTAGCGCTCTATAGCTACACTAGAGGCCAGGCTGAAACGGTTAGAGATGAGGTTTCAGGTTTCAGCACTTCCAGCTCCTCCCAGGTTTTCCAGCACACTGAAGCATAAAAGGAAAAAACATCTCAGTTAATTAGCTGCTGTTTGTGTTTCTATTGACTCACTCGAGTTGGTTTCCACCCAAAAATGCAAAGTATGCACCCTTTACCTGCCTCTCCAGTCTGAGGCCTTCACAGCACGATAAAACTCTGTTACATCCCAGCTCACTAGATTCAGAGGCAAAAAGGTAACCAACCACAAGGAAAGCGGTTTAGACTGAGTCGTTTATTTAATAGATTTTATTAGTAGTCATGTAAAAGGGAACCAGAAGCGTGGAGCAGGAGGCTGCTGCTCAAGCCAAGCACCAAATAAGTAAAACAAAAGGTGATTGCTAATGGAAGGGTCTTAGCTAACGTGTGCTGTTGTCATTAAGAATAATATTTTTGAAAAAATGAAATCCAGTGCTTACTGGCCCACCTACTAAAACAAAAATGACATAGGAAGTGGCCTTCCTAGCAGACAGCACTTAGTGTTTGTCACACTACAGTAAAAATGATGGCATCTTCATTATAGTCTTTTACATTTTGAGACTGATTGTAGGTAGTTGTGGTGACCAAGAGGTTACTTAGAGCTTGCGGGTGTTGTGCACTCAACCCTGGGCTGCAACATTCAGTCACAAGGCCCAGGACACCTGTCTCCAAACAAACAGGGTCTGAGTTGGCGTGTAATCCCTCTGTAATCCCCCTTCGCACAGGTTTGCAGATAAGTGCCAACAATAATAATAATAATAATAATAATAATAATAATAATAATAATAAAGTACCTCGCTTTGCAATGGGAGACTCAACCTAACTGGTTGCCAACTGGTTATATTCTGGGACCAGACCGATTAAGTATGGCAGCAGGTGGGCATTGCAAACAGTGCTGCTGTAGTCAGTTGGAGTCATCAGACACGAGCTGATGCCGATGCTGCCCTTCTGAGCCCCGCTGTAGGATCCTCTTATCTTTCCTAAAAAAAAAAAAAAAAAACCAACCCATGATATCCTCCAGGGATCTAGGGAATTCCCGCAAGTGTCTCTGGGCCTCATTCTGGATCAGTGCATGAGGGCCTGGCTCCGTCTGAAACAGACGCTCTTTTAATGTCGCCTGTAATGTATAACAGACATGAGACAGTCAGAATGATTCACTGTCCTCCTCTCATCTTAATGTCAGTCACAGGAAATTCGTGCCTGCATGAATGCAGCCTCATTATCTCACTCTCTCTCTCACTCACACACACACACACACACACACACACACACACACACACACACACACACACACACACACACACACACACACACACACACTGAGAGCTGAAACCTTGTGGCTCAAATGGCTTCAAGGCCTGAGGGTCTGCGCTGGAGAAACAAGAACACAATGTTCACTCAATGTTAAGTGCATATTTAAATGAGCTAGTCATTGGAGTAAAAATAGGGAAAATTATGCACTTTTAAAATATACTAGTAATTGTCATGCATAAGCTCTAGACTTCAATAGCAGGCTTTCATCCACAGTCCACACACATTTGGGCAAAATATGTGAAAGCTCTGGCATACATTCCTCTCATTTAGAAGACGGGGCAACACAAAGGCCTTTGTTACTTAAAAGCAGCTACATTTCTTTTTTTTTTTTTTTTTATGTCTCCACATACTCAGTTGTTTCCTTCTGCAGGAAATCATTTATAGTCAACAAACGTCTCAGTAACAGGCGCTCTGGTTGACCTGCTAAATTTTGAGGAAATATGAGCTACTTATGGTAATCATTGAGGCAATGGTAAAGTAAGAAATTTTCAATTTGCTGCTTAAAGAGTTAATTAAATTTCCTTTTTTTCTGGCCTGTTTATCCAGTGTGCAAAGCCCTGACCTCAGAAAAACCAGATAAATAGCAAAACAAAAATTAGTTTTTGCTTTATTTTTCAAATTCATTCTCTGACTTGTGAGTTTTGCGGTCATTGTGGCTGCTTTGGTTTCTCTCTGATGGCAACAGTAGAGATGTGAGGGCTTGATTTCATCTCCTTACGCTCCTTGCGGCATTGATGGGCCATTAAAATCCTAAGTTTCTACATGAGAAACTGGGACTGTTGTGGAGAGCCGCACCGTTGAGCTTATGAAGAGCTAAAATTGAAAAGACCGAGCAGAATTATGTTGAGATTAATGGCGGGGTTCTCCAGTCCTCAACTTTAGTGCAGTCTAGCAAAATCAGTACTTGTGTGTCTGTGCATGCAACAGAGGATAATGTCACCATAGCCTGCAACAAACCTGAGTGCTAATTCATCGAAGGCCAAGATGGGCTGGTGATGTGCAGCCCTAAATGGGTGAATAGCACTACAGGCCAGAGGGAAAACACATTAACCTTTGATTTTAGGGTAAACTTTAGCGTTGAAATGTCTCCATTCCTCCAGGTGTTTGTGGTTTGTTCTGCAGTCTTTGTCTTCTAAACCACAGCTCATGAATCAGTTCATAAAAGTGACCTGCTATCAGTGAGAGCTGTTAACCTGAGTGCAACCCCTGTTTTGTTTTTTTTGTTTTGTTTTTTTCATAAGACGTGGCTTTACACAGACACACTGCCACGTTGCCAGGTCTGACAAATGGCAGCAATTAGAAGTCTTTTTAACCCACTTCACAGTTTTATGAGTGACTTTATAGTCATGCTGTGATTCTTAATGTGGAGGTTGTGCGTTTGAACCTTTCTTGTGATGTTTTGGGTCGCCTTTAAGCTGTATTTTCTTAAACTGGCTTGAAAGTATGAAGACTTGTCTCCAGTCTTTTATCAGCAAGATTGTCAGATATGTTTTCTTTGCTTCTTAAAAGAAAAAGAGAACATTTCTTAATTTATCCTCACTTAAGAAAATCCTGAAGTGCTGGCGGTGGAAAATAGTTTCATACTTTGCACAGCACGATCTCTACAAAGAAAGACTGCTGAGATATTTTTATGGTTTCTGGTTCAACAGTTGCACAAACTCCAAGGATAAACATGCGTTGATGGTAAAGAAAGCGTGTGATAGAGTTTGATAGTAAGCCAGCGCTCTCCACTTCACAGGAAAACTACACATACAGTCAGAACGCGTCGACAGGAGCTCTGGGCTTTGTGAGCACATTGACACTAGCACGTGTTTGTCCTCCCCCTTCTTTCGTTTTGGAAAAAAAATCTTTGTTGCTATGCTTTGTAAAGAAAAGATTTGACTTAAAGAAAATGTTTTGACACAAACTTAATCTGTGCTGAATCCTGTGGAGAGATGTGATTGTTTTTGCTGTAAATATTACAGGCGTACAGCAAAGCCTTTGAGTGTGTTTGACTGCAGTAAATGTCTTGAAGAGTTTCAGTTTGACATGTGAGTGAACTTGCTATAGTTCAGGAAATGACAGCTTTGCAATCCAGCCTGGTTCTGTTCAGCATCAACTTGTAGATCTAAATGTGTGTTTAATAAAAACCTGCTGATCCTGGACTCCTACCAGGTCCAAGTCACCGTTTCTGTCTCAACACATTAGGATTGGACTGTATAACAGTTCCTTCTTGAGATGGATGTTTTAATTCCCTGACTTTCTTGGCTAAGATAGGCAGGTTTGAAAAAAGGCAGGACGGAGACACACTTATGAGATTAAGTACAGCTCTGTGCAAATGTTTTAACCACTTGAGATGTTTGCATTCTTATCCCTCATGCTACAACATCAAGGGAGCATCTGATCGTCTAGAATTCATCATGAGAATGAAACTGTCTTCTTCTTCTTCAATTTTATTTACTTTATGTAGCTCCAGTTTACAACAAAAGTCACCTTAAGGCAGGGGTCAGCAACCTTTAAGACCCAAAGAGCCACTTGGACCCGGTTTCCATGCAAAAGAAAACACCGGGAGCTGCAAATACTTTTTGACATCTAAAATGAAGATAACACTGTAATTATTGTTTTTTACCTTTATGCTTTGTGTGAACAACTAAGGTGTGTTGCTTATGAAACCCATGAAGTGCTACAGAGAAAATTATATTTTATTTATGTAATTAACACATTTTGAACTCTTAACGAAATATAACAAAAGGAAAGACACCCAGCTGAACTAAAATGATCCATGTAGCAAACAACAACTGTTGTGAGCCGCCACCCTTTTATCGCCTTTGGGCTTTTGGAGCCTTGGCCTGGCTTTTAAAAAATAATTGGCGGAAAAAAGCACTATGCTGCTAAAAAAAAGAAAGAAAGATAGATATTTTCAAAATTCTGCCTAAATATGTATTTTGCCTGGTTAATGTGTGTGGTGGGGCGTGGTCTGCAGCGCTGCTGCAGGGGAGCGGACGAACCTGAGCTGCACCCGCAATCACGCCTCGCCGCCTTAAGGTCTGTGCTCTCTCTGCTGTTGTGTTGGCGTGTGTCGGGCTGTGAGCTGCAAAGCTACAGCCGGCTGTATGCGTACAGCAACTGTGTGTGAAAAGCATGTTCATGCAAACAGCGTCGGGTCTGCCGTGATATGTTTACAATGGGACTTCCGCTCCTGAACCTCTGCGCACAGCGCCTGCAAATCAGGGCTGTACGAAGTCACTTTCATCTTTACGCAGGACTGTAAGCTGTCATCTGTGAGGCGTGAGCGGTGTTTGTTTTTAACATAGTTCACGGTGGAGAACAGCTGCTGACATAATGTGGATACAAAGATCCATAATTGGCCCATCTGGGGCTGAAAGTTTTGATATATGCACGGCGTTGCGGCGGTTACACCGGCTTCTGCGAGTGTGACGCTTATTTTGAGCGATGAAAAAATAATAAAATATAATTTTATTTTTATATTTCAATATCAAAATAATCTTCCAATTTAGAACTACAAGTTAAAAAAAGAACTAACATAAATAAAATACACTTCAGCTACATACTGCGGAGCCGCAGTATAAGGACTAAAGAGCCGCAGGTTGCCGACCCCTGCCTTAAGGTTGTTTTTTTTTTTTTTTTTTTTTTTGTTTTTTTTTTGTTGTTGTTGCAGTGCATGGACTCCTGAGTATTAGACAGAAAATCCCAACAATTAAGCAAGCACTTGGTAACAGTGGGAAGGAAAAACTCTATTTTAAAAGGAATCAGGCTCAGAGAGATGCAGCCATGTGCTGTGACCCCAGGTTAATAACATGTTGTGGTGGCACTTAAATGCATCTTCTCCCAGCCTGAGCCTGTAGCAGCTCAAATGAGTTCAGGATCACCCGATCCAGTCATAACTTATAACCATTATCGGATGAAATGAAAATTATAAATGTACCGGTACTCGTATAGGGCCTTTCTACTCAGTTTGAGCATTCAAAGTGCTTCCCTACTTACAGTAAATAATTGTGGTAATTGTATGTGTCTGCTTTTTGTGTTAGGAATGAATCGAGTTACTCGATAAAAACTGAAGCACTTATGAAAACCATTCGCTTTTTCACCCGCAGGTTTATGAACATTATACTTACTGTGTTTGGTTTTTCTCTGCAGGGTGCTGGTCAGGAGAAGCTGGGCATCTACATCAAGTCTGTTGTCAAAGGCGGAGCAGCTGATATGGTCAGTATGAAAACTACGACGGAAAACAGGAGAAAGAATCAGGATGTGATCAATATGTGTGAGTGTGCGTCTGTTTGTGTTTACACAGGATGGTCGTTTGGCGGCAGGTGACCAGTTGTTGAGTGTTGATGGGCGGAGTCTAGTCGGCCTATCGCAAGAGAGGTGAGAAACTTGTACAGCAACATTTTTTTAATCCACAGAAATAATTTGGGAAATCCTGAGCACACACGAGCAAATTACAATTTTATGATTGACCCCAAAGAAGCAGCAGGGTGTAAATAGTGTTTTTCTTTTTATATATTTAACCACCTACCGCGCTGTAGTGACGCATTTATGGTCACGAGATGATGAAACTGACATTTAATGTTATTTTAGGAGCAGAAAACATTCAGCGGCACGTCAGCATGATAATTTACTTTTCACCTCAGGGTTAAGACATCCTGAGGTCGTTGCATCCCGTTGGTCCTTGTAAACACACGGATTTTCCAGCACGTCTGGAACATGCAGCTCGAGCAGAAAAAGGGTGTGTGCGTGCGTGCGTGCGTGTGTGTGTGTGCGTGTGTGTGTTTTGGAAACAGCACCAGAGCACGCGGTGGCTAACGCCCCATTCAGATTAATCCTGTTATTCCTCTTGCTTGACATGCACAGGCTTGATTTTTAGTGTTATTACCTGCATTGTGACAAAGAGTCAAACTGGATTAACAGATCATTAAGTTAATTGCTTTAGCATGCAGATAGCAGCTAAAGCAATTAACTAATTTTTCTAGATTTCGAGTTTTTGTCATGGTATCATAGCGTGGTAATCTCAACTCCCAGCAAGTAGAGATTAAGGGATTTTTACCCTTTCTGTCAGACATAGATGTGTATGTAAAGCTGTGATGTTTCCAAATATGGATTTGGAGCCTGTTTTCCCCTCAGCGCCAAGGGGCTGATGTTACATTCCCAGAATCACTTCCAGTCAAACAGTTAGCTTCTGCCCTACAACTATTTATAGGATTAGGTTAAAGCTCCATACACAGGGACATGTAACACATAATAGCAGGCATCCTGTGCGTGTCTGAGTGACACATCAGCATTGGAGCCAAAGTTGGAATGAAGCGTGTCTCTGGTAGTGACAAATATAATCCCTGCCTCCTCTGGTTCATAGTAAAGGCAGTTGTTCTTCCCGTTATTAACTCACAGCAGTGCTGGGGGCTGCAGAGCTGTCCAGACTTCCCACTCAAAATGTTTTTATTTGAACAAAAAACAATGTGCTCGACCAACAAGCATCAGGAGGCTCTGGTGCATAGGCTTATTAAGACCATTATGTCTACATGATATGAAATTTGTGTTTTAGTGAAGTTCAATCAACATTTCAGGAACTTTTCAGGCAAAACATGAAACACCTTGTGAGAATTTGCTCCTTTTTAACAAACTTTAATAATATTTGAAACAATATTGACAATGAAGCTGGAAGAAAATTGGTACAAAATTAAAATCTCAAAACTTTTATTTTATAATTTAGAATAACTTAGAATAAACCTCTGTAGCGCCACCTGGGTGTTAGATACAACCTTGTCTGTCTACACGTTCTTTTACCAAAAAAGGTACTTTGATTTTTTTTTAATTTTTTCCAGTCCTGTCCTCATCCCGTGTTAGTACCTCATCGCTCTGTGGTCTCAGTCTTATACAATCACATTCTTTTCTATATGTGTCATATCTTAACCGCTTTGCCTTACATAAGAAACATGTCGAAGCTAAAAAAACACCAGTTAGTACAATACATTCAGATTATATTTATCACGTGGATACAAGGAAACCGCACCATAGCAACTTCAGTAACAAACTAAAAAGAGACACAGGTCAGGTCTTCTTGTCTGACATGCTTTAAATCCCTGAAGTGTTTAAAGTAATCCAAAAAACAGACAGCGATCAGCATAAAAGGTGATCATAAACCAAAACTACAGGTACCTAATAATGGTAATCAAGGTTGCCGCTCCTAAACATGTGGCCACCTGATAAACTGCCACTAAATAAGCCAAATTAAACATAATCACAAGTCACACAGTTGAAGTTTGTCTATGAAAAAACAGTCAGTTAAATTTAAATGTATGTATACATCTTAGTTCATCTGATTGTGGTATGGATCGCCACAGATGCGGATTATAAATTCCTGTTTGCCTAAAATGTTGTGTTGTTCTTCTACCCTATTTTTTAATTATGAAACCCTTAGACAGCCACAACTGCGACTCCACACTGGGCTAAGTTTGTCCCAGAGAGTGGGGCTGTGGAGGGGCTGCAAAGAAACTTGGCTCAGTGTGTCCCTCTGTAATTTGTGCTCCCCCCTCTTGTTCAGGGCGGCAGAGCTGATGACGAGGACGGGCTCAGTCGTCACTCTGGAAGTCGCCAAGCAGGGAGCCATTTACCACGGACTGGCCACCCTCCTCAACCAGCCAAGCCCAATGATGGCAAGAGGTGAGCGCACACACAAGAAGCAGGATTTTATTCATGACTAAAAGTTCTGGTGTATGGTTCTGGATGTAATTTTGGAAGCGCTGATGATTTGTGGAAATCTTTGTGACTTATTGATAACTTTGATGGCTTATTAATCAAATTAAATCAACTGAGAATTGATTTTGAATTCTGGTTAGTTGTCTTCAACTATTTCAGCCATTATTTGTACAGATAGATGTAAAAACTTGTCTTGGGTTCAACCTTTTCCACACGCATGCTGATTTTTCTCTAATTTTGGTATAAATGTAATATTTGTATCTATTTTTTTTTAATAGATACAAAGGTTGTTTTCTTCTCTTTTTTTTTTTTTTTAAAGGATTGGTAGTAAGACACAAATGAATAAAATCATTAGGAGTTTTAAAAATAATGAAGCCATTTTTCTACCTCAATCAACAACCCTCAGAGGCATTTAAAAACAGCCACAAACACGGCTCTCTAAAGTATTTAAAAGTGGTAATGAATGAACTATTGTTGGTCCCACTGAAGGGTGTGCCAGTAATTTGGTGTTGTGGATGATGGAAAAGAAGCAGGCTTGTCCAGACAGTGTGTCCTTGTTGTCTTCCTCTGCAGCACAGTAAAAATCCTGCTAGCAGACTGGAGGATATAATGAGAGCTTGTGGCCAGAGCCAGCTGTGTGTGTGTGCAGACACACGTGCATGGCAGAGTTTACAGGGTTGTCTGGCTGCTTGAGCGGTGCTTGAGCGGTGACCCCAGGTTCATTAAGGAAGCGTTCTGGCCGGGCCAGTCTGTGGTCCACGATGACGATGAAGGCGTGTTTCTCCCAAATTCCCTCGACCGCAGACTCTTGCACCGCTGACAGAGACGTTTAACAAGCAGACGTCGAAGGACGGTCTTTAGTTACAGGAAACTGGACAAGCTGAGCAGGAGTGTAGATTCTCACAGAACGATGGCGTGAAGCCAGAAGAAGAAACAAATTGGTAGCTGTGCTGTATGGATTTTATATGAACCTATGTTTAAAATACACTTAAATGCCTTTAAATTAGCTTCAGTCACAATTACAGACGCCCCAGCAGGAGATCAGCACTTTGATGTGTGTTTAAAATGGTCTGAGACAACAAACGACTCCAAAGAGGTGAAATCAGTTGGGCCCAAACACAAACACAAGCTCGACTAGAACAAAGGCTGACAAACTGCAGCAACACAAAGATTCACTTTTTTCTTTTTAACTGTTTTCCTCTGCTCCTGTTTCTTCTTTCACCTCCAGCATCAGACCGAGGCCGTGAGAAGAACGGGAAAATGCGACCAAAGAGTGAAGGCTTCGAGCTGTACAACAGCTCGGTGCAGAACGGCTCTCCAGAGAGCCCGCAGCCCGGCTGGGACTCTTACCCCGAGCCAAAGAAGATGAGCGGAGAAGACCGGCTCCTGAAGAACCGAGCCGACCATCGCTCCAGCCCCAACGTAGCCAGTAAGAAAGCTGCTTATTAATTATTTATTACAGTGTCATTTTAATAATTCCTCTTCTTCCGCCACAAATATAAGGTGAACTTTAACTTTAGTTCTGCACAAAATAATGAAACCATTCCTACTTATTTGGTTTACAGACTGTATATTTAAGAAGGATGTACCCACTGGGATGTCGCGCATTGTTTTAAAGCCTTTAGTTGGCCATGTTTGCTGTCACAGTGTTGTCTGTTTTGGAATCGGATATGGTCATATTTGGTTAAGAGCTTGGGCTGCTAAATTATCAATAATAGCAAACTTTCCATGTGTACATGGATACCTAATAAAGTCAGTTTTATTTATATAGCACATTTAAAACTTGGCTTGAATTGTTGCAGGTAAAGCCAAGTGCACAGTGTCGGCACCCACCTGTAACTCAAAGCAGCCACATCACTAATAATACATAACTTTAAGCTTTAATACAGTTTAAACAGATGAAGTATATTTAAAAAAATCATTGTTCTTTACTATGTTTGAAATCTTCCTTTCATGGTATTTCACATCCCAACAAATTATATGTAATTTATGCTACAAGCTGGGAATTTCCTTTTACAGCATGTAAAATATCTGTAACAAAGTAGTCTAAAGGGCAAAAGGTCAGTACCATAAATTAAAATATGAAACAGAAACCAAATGGCTCAATCAATTAAGAGGAGAGCATAAAATCATTCATAGTTCAATTATAATGCAAAAAAATAAATAAAACAATTGATCCATTGAGCCATCGCTGGTCAACAGCGTTTGGTGTGGGCAGTAAAGGAAATAGGAAAAAAAATCAAACCGCCCTCATGTTATTCTGTAGCTACTCCACCCTGATTTAGAAACACAGTAGCAGCCAGTTTTCCTGCTGCTGGAAAAATATTTATTTTCAGAAGAAAAGAAAATATTTTCAGCAACCATTTTCATTCTTCTGTTCCTCAGTAATTGTGTATTGGTGAGACTTTTTGTTTTTTTGTTACTGCACTAAAGCAATGGTTTCTCCTGCCTCTGCTTCAGATCAGAGCCAGAGTCCTGCAAACAAATCAGTGTACCCCGGAGGACCTGGCACCAAGATCACCTCCGTCTCCACCGGGAACCTGTGTGCAGACGTAAGTAACCATCAGACTGAATCCTTACCCTTATGGGAAATGTAACAGCAGAGTGACACAACATTTGAGCACACTCGGTATGTTGAGCAGACATGAGAAATCATTTATCAGGTTTATGGCTTAGTCTTGTTTATTCCTGGAAAACCATCTCAAAATATTTTGTTTTTTTTCACACGCTTGTTTTTTGTTCCTCAGGATGAGCCCTCTCCTCCCCGCCCAGAGGCCTACCCCATCCCAACTCAGACATATCCCAGGGAGTACTTCACCATCCCAGCCTCCAAGAGCCAGGATCGGGTGGTGGGACCAGGGCAGCAGGGGCCCCCACCACACTGGCAGGGTATGGAGGACAGAGATCGCCTCCCCATGGGCGATAACATCCACAACAACAGCATGCAGGTACGGAAGCTTGAGATACTTTTCAGATACTGTTTTTCTGGGCGTTACAACGCTCTATGAGACCCAAAAAGATTAGTAAAGTTTTATTATTCACCAATGTGTTTTTCCAAATCACATTTTGGTGACACAGAAATGTTTGAAGCCCATCAGCTTGTTGACAAGCCGATCATCATCTCCTTCTCCATCCTTTTCTGGCTGTGAGCTCCTCTCATCTTCGTCCTCCCAGTTTTGAGCATCGTTTGTTCCATCTCTTATGAGTCACCGTGGTTATATCTGCATATGCAAAGGCTTAAAAAGTGTCACAGGATTGAAAAACATATTTAAACATTAGAAATACAATTTAAGATAACATAATAAAACAGACAAACTAGAGCCTACATAATAACCTCTAAGGTAAACTTGGGAATGTAATAAGTAGCTGATTGAGGTGATATTGATTATTTGTGTTTCCAACCACCCCTCCTCTCTCCTTTTATAACGCATACTTTTCCTCATCTAATATTTAATGTTTTGATTGCTTTGCAGCGGATTAATCACTCTCAGGAGGACTTGTATCCACCACCAGGAGGCATGAGGCCAGATGAGCGAATGCAGCCACACTACCAGCACCGGGACCTGGACTACCCACACAGAGATCTCGAATACCAGAGAGGTCCACCTGGAGGTAAGAAGGAAAACCTGACTTCAGATCGGATCAGAGAGGATGACAGAAAAAGGACCGCAGCACCTGTTAGTGTGTTCACTACCAGATTATACAGCATCTTAAAGTCAGCATCCAAATGTCCCTTAAAAGTTGATTATCCTTCACGATTACATAAAACACACAAATCATGATATTAAATTCAAGGACCAGAGCAAAGACAATTTGCTAAAGCATAGCAAATCAGACATGCTGTCATTTCTGACATTCATCAGATGAAAACAACAACAAAAATAATAACTAAGTTGTAAGTTATTTCACTTTAAAAATAAATATAAAAATCTAATGTTTTGGACTGCAGATGCCCAGGAAAAACACTCTGTAGTTTTACCATCACCAAGCCTCCATCTTTCTTCAGAAAGCTGATTAGTACTAAAGTATTGTGCCAACATTAGTGATAAAATTCATTTTTAGGCTAAGAAGGTTCAGAGGTACTGATACTGGTTTTTCATGGAGGTTTAAAGGCTTAGAAACCACTGTGCAGTTGGTGTCCCTGGTCAAGCAGGTGACCATGTGTTTCTTTGTGTCTGCAGGTCTGGTAGGGCCCGACCACTGGGCTCCACAGCCGCAGGTGTCCTCCTCCCTGGAGTCATCAACATCAAGCCAGGAGCATCTCAACTTCTCCGCGTCCTCCTCTTCTTCGAACAAGACCCAAAACCAGAAGACCGGCCCGGGCAGATGGAAGACGCCCAACGCCCCTCACACCGTGCCACCGCATTCGGCACAGCCGCCGTCTCGGTCTGACCTGCCCCCTCCTCCTCCTCCACCTCCAGCAGCTTACCCCGAACCCTACGACCCACAGCCGGACCTACCGCTTCCGCCCCCTCCAGCTGCTATCAACCCAGTAACGGCTCAGCAAGCTGCTGACCGCAAGAAGAGAGAGGAGCAGCAGCGCTGGTATGAGAAGGAGAAGGCTCGGCTTGAGGAAGAGAGGTGGGCTTGTTTTGTTTATTGAAATGTTAGCAAAAAAAGCATCTTTGTTATTTACTATTTACTATATCCGGCTTGCTATTTATTATTTCTGAGGGAAGATGTAGACAAGCATTTATGCTTGTTGCATTTTAAGACCTTGGCCAAGTCACCCTTTTAAATGGCACTTTCTCTAAAAGCAAAAACGTATTAGTACAGGATTCCCATTTTTCAATTAAAAAAACAAAACAAGGTGATGTCATACTGCTACATTTATGCATCTGATTTTGAGTATTAATGATGATGATATTGATGCATTTCCAGGGATAGGAAGAGGAGGGAGCAGGAGAGGAAGTTGGGTCAGATCCGGGCCAACCCTGTCATGCCCGTCCAGCCTCACAACGGAGGAGCCATGCCTCCTCCTCACCACCAGCCCCCTGTGGCCTCCATGGCTCCACCTCAGCCTTACCACCCCCCACAGCCTCAGCCTCCTCCACCCAGACCAGAGAAGCTGGCCAGTCTGCCGCGGTCTGCTGTACCTCCTCCTGCTAGTGCCTCCAACCCTGCTGGTAACAAGAAATGTATTAGTTACTTCTTGTTTAAACAAATAAACCAGTCTTGTCTCTGTAATAACTAGTATTCAATATGCCTGCAGGCATGGACACAGTGATCAGGGAGCTGCTTCCACAGCAGCAGCCGCGAACCATCGAGAGGCGAGACCTGCAGTACATCACAATCAGCAAGGAGGAGCTGACGTCCAGCGACAGTCTGTCTCCAGATCCTTGGAAGAGAGATGCCCGAGAGAAGGCCGAAAAACAGCAGCAGCTTCACATCGTGGATCTGCTGGACAAGGAAATCCAGGAGCTGCAGGTACTTTTGTTCACAACAGTGGGAGGAGTGATTTGAAATCAGAGATCATGTTTTAGAAGGAAGTAGCAGAGTTAATGTGATCGACTTGACATTATGAGGATATTGTGGAAGAGTATGATCAAAACTGCTATGCAAACTGTTATTTTATCTTCTTGCCTCAAGTAGGAAATATTTAATGGTAAAAACCAGTAAAGATCATTCAAAAGAAAGTAATTAGGTCAGATATTGTTAGAAATGGTTCACCAGATATTGATATCAAGTGGTAGGTGCAGGGTGTAAATGTTGCATCACACAAAAGTATAAAAGATATGATTATTAGAGAGGTAATATATCTCACACTCTTTCCACTCCTGCATCTATGCGTGGATAGAGCAGGGTTTAACCAAAGACATAAAGCTGGATTTCTGTAAAAGCTACTGGCCGGTGCCCCGTTCTGATACTTAGATGACCTTGTGGCTTATTCCGGTAAGACGACTTCAGTTTCTAAACATCATTTTGTTTTGCAGGCAAAGCCCGAGCGAACAGCGGAAGAAAACGACCGCCTCAGGAAATTGATGCTGGAGTGGCAGTTCCAGAAACGACTGCAGGAGTCCAAGCAGAGCGACGACGAGGAGGACGAGGAGGATGATGAAGACGTGGACACCGTGATGATCATGCAGAGGCTGGAGGCCGAGAAGAGAGCCAGGGTAAGAAATGGAAGGAAATGACTGAGGGGGGAAAATGAGTTCATTTGAAGGAAGTAGGGAAGGTGCTTTTTTTTTTTCTTAACAAAAAGAAAAGGAGGGAGTCGAAATCGTATCATGTGCAAAGGCTGCTTTGGCAGAAATCAAACTTTCTGACTTCTGTTTTTCGAGCATTACTACCCATCAGCTCAGAGTTCAGGGCGAGCCGCAGGAAATCGGGCTGATGGGGGGGAAAACAGAACCGCCTTTCAAATGCTAGAAGGGAAAATGGCTCCCACTATGAATGTCCTGCAATGTGCATCTGCAACATGCTTCTATCATCGCTTTGCCATGCTGAGCTGCTTAAATCTGATTGGCTGGAGGGGTGGATGGGAGGGCAGGCGGCAGCAGTGTCGTTAAAGCTGCTTTCACATCTCGTGGATGTGACTTTTATTTGAGCAAACGCTGCACATGTGCAGCCTTTTGATTATTTAAGCACAGGTCTTGCACTACAATGGATATCAAATATCCAGTATTTTTAAGGTGAAGACGATGCTGGGTGTTTGAATTCACCGAGTCATCCAGCACGAGCCTGAGTGTGTGTCGAAACCTCAGGAGGAAAGTGCTTTTCTAGGTTCAGACACATCAGTTGTGCATTCATCCGGGTCGTGTGTAGATCTGCTGTGTGTTCCTCCCAGTAGCGCTGTAGTGAAGGTAACTGTTTTGTAGCTGACTTTTACCAGACTTTGACTGGATATTTTAGGATGCGGAACGTGGGTGTCTTTAGTAGCTGTGGATGAATCTCAGAGTTTGGTTGACTGTGTGAATTATTTTATTTTTTTATGTCTTTGGTTTGCTGCGTTCTTTTTCTTTGTTGAACTACTTTATTCATCTTGAAGACTGGTATACACTTGGTTTTAAAATCTGGGACTTTTGGCTGCTTAGGAAGGGAATTTAGGCTCATATACACCAGAAACATATTTCAGACACTAATAGAAATGTGCAGGCGTTTCCAGCTGTTCACAGTGGTTGGTCAAAGTAATTTATAATGGGGGCACAGATAAAGTCTTTTTTACTGTCTATGAGTACTGTTCCCAAGTACTGAACTGGATAAAGTGCGCAAAAGGTAAAACATTGGATAACGTGGTTAGAGGTTATTGTGACAGTATTACTAACATAAAATAATCCATTTAAATGCTGTCCAGTCATCTAATGTGCATCACTGCAGTGAGGAGTTATTGCTGATTTAGGATAATTGTGTCTCTTTGTGGTTGTTTGAGTGAGGTTTGTTTGACTTTTTTCCCCTCGTGTGCATTAGTATGTACACTACCACAGGTATGTTCTGAAGTGGGTCCCAGACCACCAGGAAGGTTTGGTAGTGCTCCTCGGTGGTCTTTTACACCTGTGTTAGATTGTTCATAATGTATTTTTAAGCTAAGTGTAAACAGGGTCTAGTTTAGGTCTTCATGACTAAAAGTGGACATTTAGTTAGCTTACAGTAAATGGATAATACCACAAAATTACAACTTTCTCTAAGAAGTAAAAACTTCTTGGACTATTTTACTTTACCAAAGCTTCATTGATAAAGTTGAAGAGAAAAATATGGGACGATGAGCTCAACGTTAAAGATGTAGCTCTGTAGTTTTTAGATTTAAAAGCTTCTCATCAACAGAGTAATAAGACCAAACCATGTTTTCACTTTATTCTATGTCCTCCCCTGCTCTTCTCTTATCTCTGTTTTACTCTTTAGTTCCTCCCTCGATTTTCTAATCTAGTCTTAACTCCTCCTCACCTTCCTTTTCAGTATTTGGGTATTTCCTCCTCCAACTATCTCCCCTCCCTCTCTCACTCTCTATTCTCTTCTTCTTCTTCCTCTTCAGCAGCAGACTGCTGTCCCAGCTATCTCTGTTCTAGACTTGGTATGTTCATCCTGTTAATGACGAGTATCTTCTCCCTGCCCTTACATCACTTCCTGTTTCCTGTCTGGGCTTCCCACCTGCCCGTGTCTCTCCCTACCCATCTGGGCTTGCTGTTGTCGTTTCATCGGGGGTCGTGGTGGTAGACGGGACTGGGCCATGATTAGCTAACGAGCAGTTGGTCCTAGGATGCTTGATGTTGTTTGGCTGGGGAAGCTGTCCATCTCTTTGTCAACTCAAAACACCTGCTGGGGGACGGTGAACGAAGCTGCTGCTTAAATATTGGTGTTTGATAACTGCAAACCAAACCTGTCCATGCTTTCAGATTAGCAGAGCTGCGGTTGGTGTGATTCTTTTCAGCAGTGATGTTTTGAGTACATATTGAGGTGGCGCCTGCATGGCTGAATGCATCATGGGGGGCATCTGGGTCGAGACCAATGCATGACAGTCCTGCGAGCCCCCTGCGCTGCCTGCGAAGGGCCACATCATGTTGTCGTGGTGGTCATGAATCCATCCGTCTGTCTACCCATCCATCCATTTGTGTGTGACCTGCTGAGCCTCTTTGTCTTCTCTGTATAGGGTCTGTTCAACCAAGTTATTAGATTAGCTAATTCTTGCTTTACTTGATTAAATGTACATAAGAGATGGACTTGGCCACCCAGAGACTCAGATCCATTAGTTTGTGAAGTACAATTTTGAAACCTTTAGGAGAGTCGAACTCCAGGTCTCGAGGGCCGGTGTCCTGCAGGTTTTAGATCTCACCCTGGGTCAACACACCTGAATCAAATGATTAGTTTATTACCAGGCCTCTGGAGAACTTCCAGACATGTTGAGGAGGTCATTTAGCCATTTAAATCAGCTGTGATGGATCAAGGACACATCTAAAACCTGCAGGACACCGGCCCTTGAGGCCTGGAGTTCAACAGCTGTGCTTTAGATCATCATTTTTGCTTAAAAACACTCAATGTCCAACTCATATTTGGACATGGAGTTAGGACTAATAAGCTAACAACAAGAGTTTTTACTCTAAAACTAGATCCTAGTATACAAAATAAACACATTTTGTACTAATCAAGCATTAAGGCTAATGATTGAGACCACAAACTCATCAGGAAAGTGTTTAATTGGGTAAAAGAAGAAACAAAAGTAGGGTCAATTTCTCGTAGACTTCTATACAATTGTTTTTGCAGGAAAGTTCTTGCCCCCTACTGGCAATTATCTATATTGCAGGTTCCAGACATTTTTAGACACTACAGCTTCAGAACATCACTTTGTGGTTAAATGATTGATAGACAGATTTAGTTTTATTTAACCAGGGTCATAGCATTGACCTGACCATGACCTAGAATGATGTAGTTACCATATTTACCCTAATGCAATAGTGGTAAATATTAACAAATAACAAAAATAAAGAAGGAAGACTGCATTGCCTTCAAATCTACTGGAAAACCTTTACAGTGTAAATACAACTTTTTTTAATGGAAATATAAAGACAAAGAAAAGTGTAGCCAAAATAGTAATTGTAAGAAATTAAAAATATATAAAATTCACTCAATAAACAAATTGAAACGACTCAAGCAAAACAATATATCCTGCATAAGAATTAGAAAAGGAGCAAACGGGGAGCCTTATTGGAGCTTCTTTGTGGACAGATACCACCGCGAACGTTTGGTTAAACTGACCCTTTAACCACCATCCAGCCCTAGAATGGGTGTGTTTGTTTCGTTTGTCGCCATGCTGCACTTGGTTTGTCGGGATGGTTTTCGGAATATTTCTGCTGCAGCCCATTAAGCTTGCAGTTACTTCAGGTACGCTTGATTTATTATTCCTCTGCTGCTCAGTGGGACATTTAATGATCTGTAAACGAAATCAAGTACACCTTAAGTAGCCAAAGGAGGGGCTGTCTTTGCTTTTCGCTCTGCCCTTTTCCGGTTGTTGTTACTGCTGCTGCTGTTGTCGTTGTCGCTGCATGTCGATGTGTGCATGTTTAGCAGTGTGTGCGTGCGTGCGTGTCTGTTTCTTTCTGCCTGTGCTGTGTGTTTGCAGTGCACACAGCTCCTCCCCCCAGGAGCAGTCCTGTGAGACAAATGCAGTTCTACCTCACATTTGTACACAAACATATTAGTGCAGTTGAACAAATCCAAAAGAAAATGTGCTCAGATTATGTGTCTGTGAATGCCACGCGTACTAATTTCTTTCCTCATTTGCATGCGTGCCTTGCGGCATGTTCCCCGCGGGTGTGTGTGACCAGTTGCAGGATGAGGAGCGGCGGCGTAAGCAGCAGCTGGAGGAGATTCGTAAGCGGGAGGCAGAGGAGCGGGCGAAGCAGGAGGAGGAGAGGAGGTGGAGGGAGGAGGAGAGAGCCAAGCGAGAGGCCGAGGAGAAGGTCGGTGTGTCTGTCCTTGAAACCGCTGGAGTTCTGACCTGATTAAAATTAATGCTTTGTGCCTTTATTAAAGTATTACTGAGTCAGAGCTTCAGGTGTAGCACAGATTAGGTTTACACACACACACACACACACACACACACACACACACACACACACACACACACACACACACACACACACACACACACACAGGGGTTGGACCGATATTTGAACAGTAATTACATTATATCCAAATCTACAAAATTATGCAGCTTTCTCTAGTCTTAAATTTTTTTTTTTTCCCCTGTTAGGGTGCAACAGCCAGCTGCTAATACACAATAAAACCAAAGTACGCGATGCTAACAAGGAGCTATTAGCATGATAAGAGAAAGAAGGTCCTTAAAAATCCTCATTAAACATCAAAAATTCCCGTTAAGAACCAAAATATTGGCATTTGATAAGATTTAATGTAATTTTAATTCAGATTGTTGGATTATACTTAAAGGTGCTAAACTTTTAGATATACTGGCAAACTGTTTCCCCTGTTACCAGATAACAGTGTTTACAGCACAGATGATGCAAAGGACTACATTTTTAGTCCTACTGAAAAAGGCTTTTAATTTGAAAGTGTTGCATGTCGTTTTCCTCTAGGTTGTCAATGTAAGCTAAAATGTAGCCACTGTGTTTACAATTCAGTTCGTTTGCATATTTAGCCTGCACTTTGGTAAAAAGAAATTACGTTTTATATTCTTTGTACATTCACACCTTGATTTCATAGAGATTTTAAACTATACCAACCCATCACATCGGTCTAACCCCTGAATGTGAAGATGCTTTGGAAGAATTCAGACCCTTTTACCTGGTGCACTCTTAACTGTCTAATAAATGCAATTAAAATTGCAGATAATAGGATTTTATCAGTCCTACTATAAAGTTAAACTATAGTTATTTATATATTAATCCTTTGTATCTAGCCTCAGTTTGGTGGGCCTTTAGCAAACTGTTTTCCTCTGTAAGCAAGAGATTTTTAGTTACTTAAGCTGTTGTGGGAAATAGAGAGCAGAGCGAGAAATGCAGCTGTCATTTTACAACCCTCACCTGCCGCCACGAGCTCCGGGTAGTGATTGAAAGAATGAGATCGTGGATTCAAGCGGCGGACAAGGGCTTCCTCTCACTGGCGGTCAGGGTTAGCGAGAGTGTGAGGTGAGCTCTGTCTCAGAGTACTAGTAATACGTGAACATACAAGAAGGGAAAAAAAAAAAGCAACGAATGAATGGATGACAAGATGGGACACTTAATGTGGGATTAATTGCCAAAAAAGCACCTTTGCTTTGTTTTAAACTAAATCTTCACTGTAACGGTAAAATGTGCAGCAGATGAATGAGTCTGAAAACTTCCCAAAGCTTTTACTTTCATGCCTTTGTTGGCTTAGTCTTCAATGTCACTTAGTAACTCAGGTTAATATGAGAGATGAAATGTAATACATGTGCTGTATTTTTAAATGACCAGTGGTTTGGTGCAGCATTCACCCACCCACATGTGTCGTGCGTGTTTAATCAAACATGCTCATTGTTTTTTATCTTTGTGTCGTGCCCGCTGATTTCACTGTGATACCGTTAGCGCGGTCCATTTGTCCTGTGAGCTGCAAACCACCCATAAGACCACTGGTTGTTTAAAAATAACATGCATATTTATTCAGATTTTACCGTTCAATTTCAACTTTAGGCATCCCAGAAATCTCAGGGATTTGATTAAATGTTAATTAGGAGAATATTTAGGTGTTTCTAAGATAAATAAACTGTTTTTAGGCTGTTATGATTGTTCTGATGTTTATTATGAAGTTGTCCAGTTGCATGTCCTCATCCTGTGCACCCCCCCCACCCTATGTGATGTGTTGCTGTGTCATGTTACGTGCCTCCACCCACCTGAAGCATGGGACTCCCATCATGTTGTTGTTGTTATCGTCAGTGTGCGTCAGGAAGTTTCAGTTATTTTGGGGAAGCAGTTTTGATTCATTTATTTTTTGTGAGGTTTTTAATTTTATTTTTTGTTGTCATTTCATCCAGCATTGCTTTGGAAACTATGTTTAGGGGAATGCTGCCCACCCTCCTCCAACTTTTCCCAAAAACCACATGCTTTATACCCACATCATGCACACACACACACACACGCACCGCAGAGGTCTGTCGGCCCACCTGCCTCATACCCGCCCTCAGCCATCCATACTGTACATATTCAGAAACCCAGCCGCTCACTCATTCAAACCCCACACATCCACTAATCCCTCCCAGTTTCTTCAGATTCCCACTGGGCTGGCTGAACCTGGCCATAGTGGCTCGGATACACCCACAGCAGCGCATGGTCTCTCTGAAGACATGTACAATCACAACTACACTCAGCCCTCCCCTCAGCCTCCTCCTGGCAGGCCTTCAACACATGAAACGGACCAAAAAATGTGAAGATAATCTGATACAAGAAGCATCCAGATTGAGTGACCCCGGAGCGGCTGGTCACGCTCCAAACCTCAAAATCTAAACACATTCACCAGTGAAGCTTCATCACAGGCCTCCCACCCCCTAGTGTAGATTTTGGAGCTCAGCCACTGGAGACAGGGTGGGCTGGAAACTTAAAAACCTACCCACAAACCGTAAAATACAAACCCGGGCCACACAGAAAACCGAGCACACATGGACACCCAGCACACATACACAAACAGAGTGATGAGGGAAGAGGAGACGGCGGTAAGCTGGATTCTTTTAGCGTTGTGTCAAGTTAGCGGATTTCATAGACCAGTCGGAGGAGATTTCCCAAGTTTGGTTGATGGACAGCATTAAAAAAAAACCACGATATTAGATTTTCGCAGTGATGTGGAGCAACATATGCATCAGGCGTGACGTTCAAGAGCGCCGAGCTGCATCAGTGTACACTCACAGACACAGGAAACCAGCAGAATTGAGACCAGCACAGGGGCATCAGCCTTGAAGTTGGTCCCTGATTTTATTTTATTTTTTATCTTTCTGAAACCTATAAGATGATTTAAAAATCGTTTATATGACTTTAAATTTAAGGTATTTTTTGTATATTTGTTTTAATAAGAAACACAGGAGAAAATAAATGTTATAGTTGTTTATTAATAAAACTTTTTTTAAATCTCAGAGGATGCACTGAAGTGTGAGGCAGTACCTTTATGCAACTGAGCTCTGCCCCCACTTCTTAGTATCAGTTTAGCTCATACTTCCACTTTTGAGCCACTTTTTTTCCTATTGATTTTCCAGTTCTTTCGTCCCGTGGATGATCTTAAATCAGGGATGCTTCATTTTTGTTCTAGGATTCAGAATTGTTACACCTCAAACATGTCATCAGTATTTCTGAGTCATTCATCAAGATGCAGCTGGAACACCTTATGAAACGATGCCCCTGACCTGCTGGTACGGTTTAGTTTTGGCGCACTTTGCGGTTCTTACACGCGGCTGTAGTTCAGGTTCAGTTGGAGTTTGGGTGGGAGTCTCATCAGACTGGTGGAGTGCTGCTTGTGCAGAAGCAGAGTAGTGCAGCTCGTTGAGTAGTTTCCCACGTAGCTGATTAGTGTTAGGTGTGAGCCATTGAGAGCGGCGCTTACTAACAGGTTGTCCCTCCCCTAGAGGAGACAGGAGGAGGAGTACTACGCTCGCCTGGAGGCCGAGCGGCGCCGGCAGCACGAGGAGGCGGAGAGAAAGCTGCTGACGCCTGACGAGCCGGCCGGTCTGTATCGGCCCCCGCTTCCACGGGATTACCAACCCCTCGCCCCCCAAAACCCTACTAACACCCCCCCACCCCCACCACAGAGAAACACCTCCTACCTCAAAACCCAGGTCACCTCCCCCGACATGCTCTACACCGCCAAGTTTGTCACCTACACGGGCGATGACGAAGACGAGGAGGACGCCACCAAAGCAGGGAGTGGCGGCGGCGGCCAATCAGGTCAGGTGAAGCTGTCGGCGACCCGGAAGTCGTACGGCGACCTCCCGGCCACCGCCTCGCCTAATCACAGCAAGCCTCAGCCGCCGCCCACTGCGCGCAAGCCCCGACCTCTTTCTGACGGCATCTTCCTGTCTGGCTCGTTCCAGCCGCCAGTCAACAACTCCAACAGTACAGCCCCCCCCCTTCCTGCCAAACCGAGCTCCATGCCCCCAGGAGGCTATAAAGGTAGAACTGGAGAGAGGAGTCAGGCTCGCCACAGCGCCCTCTAAAGCGCCCGCCCCTCCCTCTCACTCACTCATCTTCATTTTCTACCCACTCCTTTATGGTTTAGTGCTACTTTCTTCTTGGTTTATCTTGTTTTCAGTAGAGAGGTGCCCTTTCACTTCCACCGTCTACTTTTTCCCTCTTTTACATGTTTGTCCAAATTTATTTGTTTTTTCCTTTTTTTTGTCGTCGATTCATCACTGTTAGTTTTTATATGTAGAAATTTGCCCCCCCTCTCTCTTCCTCCTCAAGCAAATCAGGTTCTGTTTGTTTCATATTTTTCATTGTAGGTTTATTTGAACACCTCTTGTCCCCCAGTAATTTTTTTTTCCACTGCCCTCCGTCCTCATCTTCCTCCAATCACCCTCCCCTCCCCCTTCGATCAGCACTAGTGAACAGAAAAAAGCAATCGATAATCACGCCACCACTTTTTGCTGCAGATTGAGACCCATCAGAGCCAATCATAGTACTGTTGGTGTTGTCGCTCGCCGCCTCCTTTGTGTCTGGTTGGTTGCTGCTTGGGAATTTGGGTTGGGGGGCGGGGGTAAAGGCCAGCCGTCAGTCTGCCTGCCTGCCTGCCCGTCCTCCCCCGCCCCCCCTGTCCTGCCCCGTGGCTCTGCTTAGCGGTGTTGGCTTTAAAGGGAAGGAGACACACCATTGGCTTCTCACACCCATCAATCACTCAATTGAGCAGAATCATTTCATAAACATGCAAAAACTGCACACAGCAGCAGTGTGTTGAGTGAAGGAGCTCCTCTTTGTCTGTGTCTGTTTAAACGGCTCGTTTTCCTTCTCTATAGCTCAGTCTACTCTGACCACACTGACGGAGCGCCATAAATTCTAGAGGTTCATGATCAGGCTGCCGCTTTTTTTTTTTTTTTTTTTTTTTATCAAGAGGTTAAAATAGTCTTTAACGCAGTCCAAATGTGGATTTATCCATGTCAGATATTATTTCAAGATGGGCATCTCTTCTTCATTGTTTGAAAGAGTTCGAGCTGCAGCCAGCTGGCTGCTGTTTGGAAGTTTTGTGTTCCCACAAAAATTTCACCCAGAATTTTATTTATTCCGTATCCCTTGGATAGAGCTCGTATAAAAGATAAACGCAGGGCTCTGCGATGGAAATGTGAAACCTGCTGAGCCTTAAACACGCATTCTTTCCAATGACCAGCAGGCGGCGAGTAAACAAGCCAGCTTGGAAGCTAGCCTGAGAAGATGACCTCGCTAAGCAATTCCCTAATGACTTTATGGTCAGTTATTAGATTTACTTAATAAAAGATGATTGTTTTGTAAATGATGATCCAGTTTAGAGTTGAAGAGAAAAAATAAAGCAAGGTAAGATTTAGGGAGAGCTTCTCTGCTCCTGATGGAACAGGAACCCATGAGGTTTTTGATCCTCTTTTAGTTTAAAAGAACAAAAAAGTCCCCAAAATAAAAAAAACAAAAACAAATTGGGGACTAAAGTGGATTTTTTTTCTTGTCACATGTAAAAAGCAGCTCAGTCAAAAAACCTACAACTGATAAATTGAGGTTTTGACCCCAGTACATATGTGGTAGTGAGTTATTTCCATAGTATTGGTATCACAGATTCATCAGGTTTTTAGCATCTTCTGTTAAAAACTTTTTTCATAATGTAAGGTTCCCAAAAATCTAGTAAGTACCTAAACTAGGCATTGTGTTGGCCTGAAAAAAGACAGATGACTCGGTGATGAGTAGACATAACGATCCCTTTGTGATGCTGTCAATTTGAGCAGTTTGAACATCCATAGACAAACAGAGCTTTGACTGCAGCACAGTCTGAGTTTCAGCAGCACCTGAGGTCCAGGAGGCCGCCTGCACCTTTAACACGAAACCACCTCCATCGCCGCTGCTGCTTATATTAAAGATCAAAACACATCCAGGACCTCATGGGAATTCTGTGCTGCAATCTCACTTAAATTAAACAAAATCATCCCACTAACACCCCCCCACCCCCAACAACCTACCTCACCCAAACACCCTCTCCCCCCTCCCTCGGGAGTAAAATCTGCACGTTTCACCTCACAGTCAAACACATTGTGCATAAACACACAGCAAACAGTGCACTTTGGCTGCCAGCAGCTCACCCCAGTAACCGGCTTGATTTCTATTGCTTTTTACTGCCTGTGCATAGCTTCCACCAGGCTGCAGTCTGTATTTATTTCCTTATTTATTCTTTGCTGCTCTTCCCCACTTTGCGTGTCTGTGTTTTGGACTCTCTCTTAATTTGCTGTCCCAGAAGTGCCTAATTTTCCCTCCTCGTATCAGCTTTTGTTTCATTTCTGTCATCTCGCCTGTCAGTCTGTGTCTCTGCTGTAGCTTCAATGCTGTCTAACGCTGCGGCTTTATTTACTAAACTCCCACAGGGCTTTGCGGCAGGTTCAGGTGAACAAACAGCACCTGAGTCTCCAGCTTCCCTGCCAATATGAAACTGTATTTGATGTGTGTTATTTGATCAGCTGGCAGGTCCTAGAGGTTTGAGTCTCACTTTAATAAAGTGTGGCCTCTTCTTGGGTTAGAGGTATTTTTGTGTAATCAAGATTGAAACCACAGGAAAAACAATACAGATGCCAGTTTGCCTCAAAGGTGCACGAACCGGAGAAAGCTGCAGAGGAAGGACGAGTTCAGTTATCCGCAGAGAGCGATGCTCAAACAGAAAGATGTGTACCAGAGCAGGGAAACAAAACAGCAATTTAAACGGGCGTCCTTTGGCCTCCAAGATAACCGAGCCAGAGTAAAAGAAAACATTCATAACCTTTGAGAATCAATCACAGGCCAGTGGATGACTTTTTTCATGTGAATGTGAAGAATTTTCTATTGTAGTGCCAGAAGTATAATTTTCATCTCTTTTGGCTGCACAGAGGAATGTTTCTGGCCTTGAACGAGGCTTGTTTCTCTGTGGTTGCTTTGTTCTCTGCCAGTTTGTATTTATGTGGGCTGAAGTGGGACCCGGTTTGATCCCGTCCCAGACTATACTTCAGATCCCCCACCCCCTCTTGCTTTTGGCTCCATAAAACCCAAAGTAAAAAGCCTGGGAGCTGCCAGCTGGATGAATCTATCGGGGTTCACACCCCATCACTGTGTCTGCGTCTGAACTGTACCAACCTTTGATTTGCATCCTGAAACACGAAACCTTACATCCATCTAGACTGCAGTTGTGCTCTTTGAAAAGGCAGCCAAGTAGAGTTGGGACTGGATGTTTAATGTCTAACTCGTGGGTTTTTCCTGAGTGAGATTCAACCACTATCCTCACCAGTACACAGAACACAAGAGAAGAAATCCTCTTTACCATGTGGAGCCAGTGTTTCCTCTTAGCATGACGTGCCAAATACTGAGCCACGAAGAGAGTCTGCCAGGTTTTATCATCCCACATTTCTCCAAGTTCCTGCTTGCTGGTTTTAGCAAGTGAAATGAAACATTTTATCAGCTAAAAACAGAAAAGAACAGCCTTTATGGGCATTTTTTTTAAACGATTCTGTATTCTTGTAAACGTCTTTTTAAAAAAAAAAAAAGAAGAAGAAGAAAAACAAAACCACGTCGGCTATTTTGAACAGGCAATTGGTGTGAGACAATTCCTAATTTATACTCAATTTATAAAAGGGAAAACAAAACAGCCAGGCACTGTCACACGGGATACTTTTACAAGTATCTGGGTTCTTTAGTTATTTCAGCACGTTACAGGAAAAGCTGTAAATGGTTCATCCATTGGGGACTATTTTCAGTGGTGGATTAATACGCGTTTGGACCACTGGGTTCCAACCAGGGAGCACTTTGCAGGTATTTCTCAAAACAGCAAATAGTTACTCAAATGAAGGTAGCTAGGGAGATACATCCGCCACTGTTCAGTGGCGGATGTATCTCTTTTGGTCATTAGTTCTGGTTAATTATGATTTGGTAAAATTAATAGATAAATGGTTAAAAATTCCATATTTTGCCCTCTATGTGGTAGCAAACTTGACTAACTCTATAAAAAGAAACAAACCAAAGCCTGGGTTGGTCACCAGTCGGAGGCAGTAGATCTGCAAACAGCTTCAGGAAGGAAGCAGGAATCTGCACCAGCATCCAGTCCGAAAGTGGCCAGCAAGCTCCAACACATCTGGGCCGATGTGTTTAAAAAAAGAGCCTTAGTCAGAATTAGAAGTCTGTTTTTCTTCCTGTCCGGCTCCAATGCAGCCGTGTTGGCCAGAGAAGATGTAATTGGGTGTCAGTGATCAAAGTGTGCCTGGGATCTTTGTGTTTTGGAGCTGAAGTGAGCGATGGTCATTTTTAACAACCAAAGGGAAGTAAACAAGCAAATAAAAGAGAAAGTTCAAATACTTCTGAAGCTTTAATATCAGCACTGTCGGTTTTGGTCTTTATTGAAAGTAAACCATTAACACTTCTATAGCCAGCAGGAAGGAACTTGTATTTTTGTGTGCTGGAAACAAGTCTCAGACTCCTGGCTCATCGGATCCTGCGATGGTTTTACGAAGCTTTACCTTCGTTAAGCTGTTGATGTTGCTACAGTTTGGAAAGACACAGGAATGCATAAAACTAACGTCTCACTTGGGGTTAAAGGTCGCGGTCACCCTCTTCATGTTTGTTCACCTGGCTTCTTTGGGAGCCCTTCTTCATTTTTCTGAAGATACGCCGAGTTTAAGCACTGCTGGATTTAGATAGTAACAGAATTGGTTCGGACATGTTTAGCGGTGACCTCAACCTCAGAGCCCACCTGACACTTCCACAGACCATTGTTGCTGCTTGGGAATGGCTCTTTAACTGCTTTTTACTTTAGTGCTGTGTTTCTCTCTCTGCTCGCTGCTCTAGTTTAATGAGATCTGAGGTTTTTGTCTAATGCTTCTCACAACTCGCTCTCTTTTCTTTCCTCCTTTCTGCTTAGGCTGGTCTGTGGGAAATGAAGTGATAATGACTGGAGAAGCTGCTGGGTAATGGTCACCGGGGTCTCTGGTCTGCTGTCGATTCAGTTTGACTTAAAGCATTTCCAAGTGCACTCACTATGTGTAGTTGTCGTCACTGATAATTGATATCAGAGATCTTCCGAACCGTCTCCCAGCAGCTTCTGTCGCAGATGATTTTTGGTTAATCACAAGCTGCACATAAGCGATGCTAATTCGTGTCTTGCTGCTCTTTGTCTTTCTGCTGTGTGGCTCATGAACATCTAGCAGGATTTAACTCGTACACTGGAAACTCATCAGGAGTTGTAGGAACAGGAGAAGTCTACAAGGACCCGAGAGACAAATGGACGAGGAGGTGAGCTCTGTTTTATTAATTTTTTTCTTTCTTTGCCACTTTTAGTCATGGGTGGTTGTCTCTGTTGTAGCAGTCTACATCCATTTTGCCTTAAACTACAGATAATTTGGGTTTAAGTGCCTTTAAAAATGAATTATTCCTAATGACCAGCAGGGGGCAACTCCTCTCGCTCTAAAAAGAAAAGACACCTACTTCTCCCTTGACTTAATGTCTCAGTAAACGCTCCCCTGGTGAGTTTATGGTCTCGGTTACTATTTTTGAGTCATTAAATAAAAAAGGATGTTTATTTTGTAAATGATCATCTTTATTTTGGAGGGAAAAGTCAAGTTGGTACTCAACTATAATAAACCTGCATTATTTCTTCTAGTAAGTTTCTGGTTTTAATCTTAATTTTGCAGTCAAGAGCAGGAGAACTCGATCCCCAGCGATGCTCCGGAGAGTCTGACCTTCAAGGAGCGCCAGCGCCTCTTCTCTCAGGGGAAGGAGGTTTCCAACAAGGTCAAGGCTTCTCGCAAACTCATGGAGCTGGAGAACGAGCTCAACACCAAGCAGTAGACCTGAGCCTTTCACCTCCCAGCGCCACCTTAACGCCGACGCCACCGTGATAAGGTGCTCCTGGGGGACAAAAACATCGAGAGAGAGAGCCGGCGCTTGCTCCCCCTGACACTGACCGTCGCCGCCCGTTTGTTTTCCCCTCTCTCTCTTTTTGCTTTGACTTAAATCATCGAATAACTGGACCACTCTTTTTTTTTTTCCTTTTTTTTTCTTTTTGACGTAGCGATATCAGCAGAAGAGATTTTTATGGCTTAAAAATCTGCTTCCCCTTCGTGTTAAAACCTGTTAAAGATGTATAATGATAAAGCACTGTAAAAAAGTTTTAATTATATCTAGTGAGAGTCCGAGAATCACATGACAGAAAGGGGATATATTTTTGTTTGTAAATTTTTTTTTTTTTAATTTTTTTTTGGGGGGGGGCGGTAGAGAGAGGTTTATTCTCTCTTTTTTTCATAGCTAAGTGAAATTTGAACAGTTTTACAGTTTTATTTTATGCTCTATTTTCTGTATCATGTTGTTTTTCAATCTTTTAATCCCTCCTTGCCAGCAGGAACGCCCAACGTTGAGCTCCACACCTTTTTATTTTATTTTTTTATTTTGTTTTTTAATTAAATTCTCAGCGAGTGGAAACACTGTTATTTCATTCTATAGCGAAAAGGTGTGGGACATCTTTTTTTTTTTTTTTTTCTGTGATTTTGTTTTAGAAAAACTCTGAAAAGGTTCTTCGGGAAGGATCTTTTAAGTGCACAACGTTACTGTAAATACTCGGGTCCACTCACTCTTTTACTACTGTAGAAATCTGCCAGGAAACTTTAAAAAAAAAAAAAAAAAAATCTGCAAAACTAATGTGATTTAACAGCCCTCCTCTTCGCTGCCACCAGAGTCACATTTTTACGTGTTTCTCCCCTTCCTGACTTCTACTTTTATTTCCTTTTAACCAGAGTAGTCGTGTGAGATGAATTTTTCGCCCTAAATTCAAGTCAGAAAAAGGAACTTGTTTTGTTCACCCACAATGTGATTAATGTTGGTTTTCACAGTAATATTAATATTGACAATAATATAACAAAAAGGAAAAAAAATGCAGCTACTCTTTAAGTGCTTGTTTGCTTTACAGATATTTATTTCAAACCTTGTGGAAAAACTTGCACAACGACTTGTTTTATTATTAAATATGTATCTGCAAACTGTTCTGAGATTACATTCAGGAACTCTGTGGTGATAAGAATAACAATAATATTAATAATCTGTGGGTTTTTTCTGCTTTAGAGACAGAAGTGTTCTGTTTTTACAGCAGCTGTAGTCGGAGGGAGCCAGGTGTTTCACAACATGACCCAATTGTACAAATATACACAACGCAACACAACACACAAGTGCAGTCTCAAAAACTCACTCACCGCCACTGCTGATGTAGAAATGAAGCGCACTTCAAACCCCCTCCCCCAAACTTGTGATGTTTCAGATGTATCTCTCTCTCCCTCTCCTGCAGTTTGTTTGTTTGTTTGACTCCATCCTGTGTGTCGACTTATATATTTTTTCTCAACAGGAGCCTCTGATAAGACATGACGAGTTAAAGACGCTGTTATAATAACTGACCTGTAAAAACACTACAAGATGCTCCCCACACATACAAACAAACAAACACAGCAACAACACCAACTTCTCCCTTTTTAGGTTTCAAAATGAACTGAATCATTTAAATGGTTTCATGTTTAGCCTTTTGTAAATCATTAATAAATACAGATTTTTCAACAGTGTGGACTGGAAGCGTGGTCTTTTGTCACTGCGTTTAAAATCGACATATGGTTAGAAACAATTCAATTAAGACTATTACTTAACTAGTTAGGGTGTTATGTAGCCTTCACAGCCTATTTGTGTATTTATACGGTCACTTTTTGGGTACATCAGCACTTTGTATAGATAGAAAGGATTAAAGACAAGCTATTTATAAAAGCCAGTGGTACTACATTCAAATGGAATATGAACTGGCGGTGAAACGGTGCTGGGGCATTTCGGGTGTATTTAATCTGGGACAAGTGCTCTGATTTTGGAAGTTGTGTTTGATAAACTATTATTATTATTATGTGTTACTACCGGTATTTTAAGTTGTCATTAATGATACAAAAGGTAACTGTATTCGTAAAATATTCCACCAGATAAAGTCGGTGTAATATACTTGATGGTTAAAAATTAAAGGGCTTCCGAACTCGCATGAAACGATGGTGTTTTTAAGATTTCTTCACTTATAACATAATTTGCTAAAAGTTTCCAGCATATCTAACCATGTACTTGAAAGTATGATCTGTCGATATTCGGCGTATTTTATTTTAAAATGTGTAAAGGTTAACAAAGTTAATACTGTGGCAGATCGTCACTCTTCGGAACTCGCTGAAGAATCCTGAAGTTTTAAAGATTTTTCTTTTCGGTTTTGCTGATAATGCATGTACACCTACTGGCGCACGTTTAAAAAAACTTATATGTAAATCGGCCTGCTTATTTTAACGCGTAATCAACTATAGCATAAAAATTGAAGTTCAACTTCGGAGATGATAGGGTAACTCTGGGAGAGCTCTTCAGAACTCGCCCGGGAATTCTACAGTCATTGGAATCGACACGTTTTTAAAATGTCTTTGCTGTTTATGCGTTTTGCTTTTCGATATTAGTGTAAGGATTGGTACACAGAACTTAGCAGCTGAATCGGCGTTCTTTATTTTCCAATACATGAACAAATATAAATCTAAACCCACCATCATTACATTTGGGAACTCTGTGGTGATAAGAATAATAATACCATCATATCACCACCAAAAGCAAAACTAATCAATAACGCTCAGCAACATTACACTTCCTGTTTCCTATCATCTTTAGGTGGAAACTAGCGAGCTAACTCTGTTAACTTCTTACTCAGTTAAATAAATAAAAAATCCGTTTTCATGGATACCTGGATTTCAAACTTAATTTTGCTAGTGACGTCAGGCTTAAAGACCGGAAAAACACGTCTCTGTGTAGAGATTATGAGCGACAGGAGTAAATACGTTTAATATAATCATCTTTGTTTGTTGAAATATATTATGAAAACATGTAACTTTTTTACCGCGTTTGTAACAGAAAACGAACATGGCGACGGTTTATTTCTGTAACGTTAACCCGCGCCAGTGTCCTCTCTCTGGAGATCTATTTAGAAATATGACACAGAATACACACAGAACATTATCAGTACGACCGTGACGGTATACACAGGCTTTATGACTAAGTCTTTTTTCCCGGGTTCCTAGACGTCAGGATGGCCGAGCGGTCTAAGGCGCTGCGTTCAGGTCGCAGTCTCCCCTGGAGGCGTGGGTTCGAATCCCACTTCTGACAGTATTTTTTTTTTTCTTCCTTCCTTCCCATCATCGCCACAAAATGTTTTCATTACTGTTCTTATCATCAATTTTCACAACGTGATCACTCCAAACTAATTACATTTATTATTGGCTGCAGTTGTGGACTTAAATATACTCATGAAAATAATAACGGGATGTACTGTACTTTGTGGTATAATGCCACTTTTATGTAAAATATACTATTTAAAGATAAATGTACATCTCTTTCAGCTGCATTTATTTCTTTGACTCTTTTTGGACAGAAAAAGAAAGTTTGTTCCTAGCAGCACTGCCTCATTGAGGAGCTTATAAAAAAGAAATCTTGGCTTGACAGCACCATCAAGTGGAACATGTGTGCAGGTCATAAATTTAAAAAAAAACAAACCCTAAATTCCTTAAACACACAAGTGACTGATTGCTGACTAAGACAACAAACAACGTGAGACCAAAAGAACAATCAGTAAAGATTTTATTTTTCACAATGTGGCCTTGACTCAAAACGTATTTAAAATATAAAAAGAAAAGTGTCAGAAGTGCTGACAAGGTAGTGACAATATTTTGTCTTAATCAGGCAATTACTTTTTATTTTAAGTTTTAGATATTTGAAAGTATGTGAAATTTAATAACAAAAATATCTTTTGGTACTACATGTTTAGTCAAAATGATCAGAAACAGAAATTAGAACCAATATAATATTTTTCACACAAACAGCTGTTTAACATAAAGAACTGTTTAAATTCCTTAAACATCCACAAAATTTTTGTGAACAAGCCCAAACTTATTCTGAGTGACATCGTCCCCTCACATCCCCCAGTGGACTCGAGCTTCACAAGAACCTTCCTCTTCTGGCCCACACTGCTCCTCACTGTGAAGGACCTGGGAATGAGCTCTAAAGGGGCTTTGCTCCAGGAACCTGAAAGTGCCAGAGGTTAAGCACAAAAAATGTGATATTTATCTCACAAATCCACACACATTTCATTGTTCTTTCATTCATTTATTCACCGACTAAAGCACAACTGATATATACTACACTAAGAATACTGAATCGTGGATTTGAAGTCATTAAAAAAACATATCAAAGGACTAAATATGTGCTTATTTTGATCACTTCTAATACACTTTCAGTCAGATTTTAAATTATAAAGCATACCTGAGTCCTAGCATGACATCCACATAGCTGGCATGTCCAGCATCCACCAGCTCCTTGGCAACATGGACACCATCTACAAGAATGTCCACCTTCCAGTGTGTGTTTGACACAAACTCTATGAAGAAGATCTGGAGGTTCTTCCCATACAAACATTGCTGGAAGAAGACCACCGCCTCATCAGGCCACTGATCATCCAATCCAGCTGGCTTCACACCTCTCAGGATGCAGGAATAAGTGACCTTTGGGAGGGTTGTTATCTTGTCTGGAAGGTCATCCAGCTCAACTGACACTTTGTTTGTTACAAGAAGAAAATCCTCTAGAGACACACAGAAGTCAGAAGGCGTCTTAACTGCAGCAGCAAAGCCAGAATATAATTTGTCCATTTGAACTGGAGCAAAGGCAAGCCGCTGAGGAGGGCTGGTCTCCACGGTTGGTCCTTTTTCAGTGCCTCCATTGTGCTGCAGTGACACAACTTGATGCAACATGAGAAACAGTTTGTTTATGATTATTTCAACCATCCAGAGGCTATCCGCTTCAGAATAACGCACAAAAATCAACTTGACTTCTTTGCCTATCAAGGGTTTCAGAGTTTCACACCAGTGTCTGTGATCATCGTCCTTCTCAGTGAACCCAAGACTGTTCATCTTGCACAGCACTGCAAGGTTTGGGAATTTCAACAGGTCACTACACTGCTGTCGAATTGAACCAATTGGGATTTCCACTGTTATTCCGTGATCCACCAGGAAAACATTGACATTTTCATCACTCAGGTGCTGAACTATGGCTCTGTGCCACTTGTTGTGACTCTGGACTTGAACTAAGCACTTGAGGCCTTGTTTGATATCCTCTCTTGCTACCATCTTGCACTTGACCAGGCTATCTGCAATGTGACTTTCCAATGCAGTGAGACAGTCACTGGTCCTAAGAAGTCTTACATAAAAGCAGCCATTACTCTGGACCGACAAAAGCATTCCATTCTCTGAGTCTCTGGCTTGAATAGATGGGGTAAGGGATGCATTTCCAAATCTCTTTGTCGTCTTACTCTTGCTACTCTTGACTCTTATCCTGTGATACCTGTGAATTTTCATCCTCATCGGCACTAACACCTTAACAGATGGTGGTTTAGGCGTGAATGTTTCACCTTTGACAGTAGCCATCTTTCTTTCAGACCTTATTTCATTCTTGCATGCTTCATCTCTTTGGTTATTCTGTTTGTGGGACCTCAATTTCTCATTAGCTTCAGAATTAGGAGACTCATCCTCCCTTTCAGTTACAGGTCCTGCATCAAGAACCTTAATCTTTATGTCCCACTTGGTTCCACATTGCTCTATGAACTCAACCATCAGTGGCTTCTCCATTACTGCATCAGTGAAAGCCACATCATTTCTGAATGTGCTTGGATCCAGCAGCGAGCATGGTATACTGAATCTCGGATGTGACAGATGCTCCTTTGGTATAGAGAAGATCTTTTTCTTCTCAACGACTGCCGAGTTTCCATAGTCCACAAACTCAACTTTGAAACACGAATTGCCTGCAAAGTTCTTCACAACTGAACGATAAAGGGCACCGTCCTCCTCAAACTCAGCCAAAACAATGTCATTGATTCTTAAGGTTGTAGGCATCTTCAAGGATTCTCTGAGGGTACCTGAGTTGAGAGCTTCACCCATTTTCAAGATTGCAGGTTCATCCTCTGACAGCTGAAGAAAAAAGCTGTAAATGGAGTCTGTGTGGGAAACAAAACACTTTGCCCTAAAGCCTGCACATATCTTCTTGTCAGGCAGCAGTTGGGGTATTTCTTTTGCCTCTTTCTGTTGGGCTTGCTTCTGTTTCTGTCTTTGTTGTTTCACTTGATTGTTCTGCGATTTCACAGAGGCCCGGGTGTTCAATGTGCCCTCATTCTGTGTTCTCACTCTTGTGTTCTTGCTTTGAGTTCTCCCACCAACAAGGCTTTTTGTGTTTTCTTTCTTTTTAGTACCTCTGTGGACAGTGGACAATGTCGAAAGATTTGAATACACGCTAGGATGACTCTTGCTTTTTAACGAAGACTTTGTGTTTCGTTTGCAGGAGGTTTTCTGTTTTCTGTTGATCATCTCAAATCTAACAGCAGTCTTGGGTTTACATGAAAGACTGAGAATGAGCTCCTTCAACTTCTCATTGATGTTCATGTCTCCATCAAATAATTCGACATCAAATGAACCATCTTCATTCTTTCCAAGTATGACAGCTTTCACTTGCTTGTTGAGAACTGCACTACTGAGCCACTCCTTAACATCTGCATACACATCTTTCTTGGACACTGAATGGAGACAACATCTCACGGCTTGCATGGGGGTGTACAACAAATCTGATGAGTCTCTCGGGATGAACATGACTTTGGTCTTCTCTGATATGCTTGTGTTTCCATAGTCCACAAAAAACACACTGAAATGCAGAGGTGAATGAATAGGATGCACTACACCGCGGTACCACTTGCCATCAAAGTATTTTGCCAGGCACAGTTTGCTTACAACAGCTCTTGTAACAACTTGCATCATGTGTTTACTCTCCTCTGAGATTTTCTCCTCAAGCTCAACAATAATGTCAGTGTTTCTTTCAAGATGGCAGTAGACCTCCCACTGACTGTTAACGTAGGTGACATACATTTGTTCCTCATTTCCTGGGTGTAGATCATGTGAAGAGTAGATAAAAGATTCCGGAAACGCTGCTTGCTGTTGCCTTGTTGACGCCGTCACTCGTGTTGCCAGACCTTGTTCTGTGAACGTATCTGTCACACTCTGCTGGGTTTGGCTGTTGTAGAGATCAACAACATTGCACAGCCCCTTGTTTTTCACATATAACTGGGAGACAACTTTACATTTTAGAGCTCCAGTGCTGCTGAAGACAAAATCTTTCAGCAACCTACAGCCTTCTGGACTCCAATTCCCAGAGTTCTTAGGGTCAGCAGGTTCAATTAAGTTGTAAAGGCTGCACCTGAAAGCTTGTTCTTCCAAATAAAGAAATTCTGGCATTATTGCTTGAAGAATGTGTTCACTGACTTGGACAGTATTCCCATAATCAACCAACGTTACTGTGACATTGTCTCTCTGTTTTGCAGTGATTAAGGCCCTGTACCATCGTCCATCTTGAGGTGACTTGGCAATGCAGCATGAATCTCCTGACTCTAGGGGAACCCAATGAGTTGAATAATACTGCTGAAGTTTATCCATCAGTTCTTCCAAAGCTGGAACCATGTCTTGAGGCTGGCACCAGAAATCTGATGGAGAGCTGATATAAGAGCAGTTCACAGTCAACTCACACCCAGGCTTGATATTTAACAGCTTGATGCTAGCAAGAAGTTGAGCTTTCTCAGGTTCATTATTCGATGCATTCTCTTCTTCCTTAAAAATCTTCCATTGCTCCTTATCCTCAGCGATGTTTGTTTTCACATTACTTTGGAGGCACCTTGTCTTTTCTGTCCTTTTTTGGTCCAAGTGCCCTTTCGGAATGTATTCAGCCTGCTTGGAAGAGACCAGGAGCTCAGTAATACTCTGATTGTTGCCACTTCCCATCTCAAAAAGGTCAACAACAAATTTGTTTTTTCTCATTTGTACGACATGGACTAGCAAGGCTTTGTTTGACACAGCTCTTCTGAAGAAATCAGAGGCTGAACTTGTCCAGATGTCTTCAACAGGAAAAACATTCGAAAGAGTACAACAAATGGCAAATGCCGCCTTGCAGGCAAATGACTCAGGAATATTCTTGATCAGCATGTGTGGCACTTTCTCAGTGTTCCCAAAATCGATGAACAAAACTTCAGCTCCGTGCTTAAGAGTGTCTGTCACTACACCCCTGTAAAAATGCATGTCTCCCTCATAAACCGCACAGCACAGTGTTCCAAGCTTAGGATTTAACAGTACGTCTTCATCCAGCTTCACGTGTTCGAAGTGTTCTGCCATCTTTGACATCATTTCTTCAAACTCCTCATTGCGTTTTTGTGTTCTAATCCAGAAATGGTTTGGATTTTGGACATGTTCAACATAGCCCACAAACACGGAGTCTACCTGCACCTCTTCTACCTTCAGCGTTTGCTCCAGTGTTTCGCCCATGATTGTTTCATGGTACAAGAAGCCACCCTGTTCTTCAGCCTCAGAAACGGACTCAACCTTCATGACTGGACACTTTCTGACAGGCTCCGGCTCTTCCACACCTTCATCTTCAGCACTAATTATAGTGACACAGTACAGGTGGTGTTCTTCATCGTATCTAGTGATCTCCACGTGTAATCGTCCTCCAAGTAAGCCTGATTTCAGGAGACACAACTGCTGAGTTTTGATGGCCTTATCCTCATCACTCAGGCATGCCAGAGAGCAAGGGAATGCCATAATTGGCGTTGAATACAATTCAGGTGCCAACCTGTGGATGTTTTCAACTTTGACGGATTCAACGAATCCGTAGTCAACAAACGAGACTCTAACCCAAGAACTGCCTGGGAGAAACTGCACCAAACCTCTGTACCATCTCCCATCTTTGCTTTTAGCTGAGGACAATAAACCCAGGTTCTCTGGAGTCATCTGAGAACTTTCTTTAGGTCTGCATTCACATGATGCAGCTAACTTCTTTGACATTTCCCAGAGCTCTGCTTCCACACTGGCCATCTGACAGTAAAACAACCCAGGGCTGACAGCGGCAGTTACTCTCACTTTAGCTTGTGTCCCACAACACAAGGCTGGTCCATAGAGTGAAAAAATGCCTTCATATCCCTGCAAACCTGGTGGTTTAAAACAAACTTCTTGTCCCCTTGGCTTTTCAATGAGTAAGTCAGGAACCGGCTCTATTTTCTGTTTGAGAGGCATCTCTGTAAGCATCTCTACCAAGAAGAGAAATGTATCAGTGTCCACATATCTCCCAAAGCCATGTGTAACTAAGCCGGTGTTGACGTCAGGGACTTCTAGTAGGAGGACTTTGTGGGGAAGCAGTGCTTGAATGTAACCGTTGATATTTCTGCCGATCAGGCTTGAGAAAAACTCCTCAACCACAGAGTGAGAACAACTCTGAAGAAGCAGCACATTAGCAAGAAAACCACAAACTATTTTCGGAGGCAGGATGAACAGGTCATTTGAACAGGAAGAAACGTTTGTGGCACTGACAGTCAACACGTTTCCGTGATCAATGAGGAAAACATCAAAGAGGTTGTCCCGTCGTTTCTGAACTCTTCCTCTGTACCAGCGAGCTGAAGTCAAATCTTCCACGAGGCAAAACTCTCCAATATCCACTTCAGCTTTAGTCTTTGGTACATTCTGTATTTCTCCCTGCAAGATACTATAGTCAAGTTCACATATGGTGAGGTACTGTCCCTGGAAGTGTATCAGGATTGCTTCAGGGTTCCAGTCCAAGTGAGTTAACTTGAGGTCCACTGGCCAAAGGGCGCATGGTGCGGATGGGGATAAATCTTGAGACCTGCAAAGTAAAATGGCTTTCATTATCAACAATAGTTCATACAAGTACAGATTAAATGGTTACTTTGTATAGCATTTATATTCATGTTTTATGTATTATTTATATATGCCAATTCATTGAAATGTTAAAATGCGAGGAGTCAAAATCACTCTGATATTCCATACCAAAATCTCATTTCCCAATATCTAATAATGAAATGTATCAAAGTATATTACATTTTATGGAAACTCTATAAATGACTAGTTTATTAATAGTGCTAGTTTATATAAAAACCACATTAAAGATTTTTTTTAATTATAAGCTCAAAGATGAATGGTGCTAATCCATATGTGATTACTTTTCTCCTTTTACACAGAACTATTGGGAAATGTTCTCTGGTCCACGTCAGACTTCTCATAACCAAACCACATGCGTGCTACAAAGAGACGCCCTCATTTACAAACAAGCTCCTCGATTTGTCTCGACTGGTCTTTGTCCTGCCTCTGTCTCACCTTTACTCACCATGCTTATATTCACATTCCTGATTGCTTCTAATCATCCAAATGATGAAAACAATATTGCCATAAACAACAGAGCATAACTTGAAACAACAGATGTTTTTATTTGAGATCCAATATCTGGGACTAATATCACTGAAATTGTGACTCAAAAGCCTGGATTTGACTTTCTGCCTTTATTACACCATGTATTAGTAGCAGTGCATCGTTATGTCATGCCTCGTAAAGTTTTGCATGGCTTATACGACTTAAAAGCCCTAACAATGACAATCCCTTCTCTATCAGCTTCTTTTTTTTCTCTCAGTGTAGCACAATGCTCCTTATATCTGAAATTCTGTTTCAGAAATTTGTGCAATTGAAAGGCTGAACAATTTAGCTTTGCCATTTTCCTGAAGCTAATTAACAAAGAAGAAAACATTATAAAACATCAAAAAAATATGTTCTTTTAAATACCCAGAATTTTCCAAACTGTGTATCCCCTGCATAGGAGCATGAAGTCAGATATAATACTTTTACATAATGGTTTTACACATTTGTGATGCACTTTAGAAAGAAGTATAAAGATCTGGTTTTCACGAGATATAAAGAAGAGATAGCTGTTGAATTTCAGTGATTTTGTTAGCCGTGGCTTCACTACATGATATTGTAGCGCGTTTTGCTTTATTTTGTACAGAATTTTTATATTATAATTTTTTTTCTTTTTTTCCTCTAAATGATTTTCTGCATATTGTCTATGTGATCAAAATAAATAGAAAAAGAAACAGAAAAGCACATTCTTACCTTTCAAGATCAGATCCCAGTGTGGACTGCATGGCAGCAGAATAAGGAACAATTGCATCCCAAAATAAACCTGTAGGGAGGGGAAAAAAAGTCTTAATTCGACAACTAATATATGATTTAAAGCCAGGCTTCTGAGGTTATTATCAGGTACAGGTGTGTGTGTGTGTATATATATATATATATATATATATATATATATATATATTTATTAGGGGTGCAACGATACTCGTATCGATATTGAACCGTTCGATACAGTGCTTTCGGTTCGGTACGCATATGTATTGAACAAATTTCTTAATTTGTTTTTTCAACTTCTCTTCTGACGATGCTGTCTGTGTTGAGAGCTCAGTGGATCTGCGTTCGACTACTCCGCCTAGGCTGCACTGTCGAGCGCAGATCCACTGAGCGAAGGGCAAGCTAGCAAGACAGAAGCTAAGCTTGTTGCAACATGGCAAATTGAACCTCCCCCACCCTCATTCAGATCTGGCGTTTGGAACTATTTTGGTTTTCATGTGACGCATGACCCTGATGGACAAAAGTAAAACAGTATGTCGGATGTGCCACGCAATGCACATGGTGGGAATTAGTGTGTTAGCGCAGTTAGCTCGTTAACGTGTTGGCCGTCTAGCCCCATGCACGGGGCGATCAGGGGTAGCTCGTTAACGGAGATTTGCCGTGTTGTGGCGTTAAGGTCATTTCAATGAGATTAACCTGAAAGCACTAGTGGGAACACAACGAATATGACTGCACATTTACGCCGACATCATCCTAGTGCAAAGACAAGTGGAAGCAGACAAAAACAATAAGCACGCATGCTACAAACTTTACCCGAGTCATTTAGACATCCGTTAGCACATGATTCTCCTTATGGGGACCTGATATGTTTAATATGCTGCTGAGAATATAGCCCAGAAGAAGCGGATAGTATAGCTTTTATTTTGGAAAGAGCCATTTCTCTGTAATAAACTCTCTTTTCCAAAGATGAGTGATTCCTCAATCAGATACAGGGCTCGCAATATCGCTATCCCGACGTCCCGGGGCTAGCGATTCTTCCAGTCGGGCTACCAAAATCTATCTCTGCCCTGCCCGTCGGGCTATCGTAGGAAGGAAAAATATATGTCAATGCTTTTGCATTCTTTCGGAAATGTAGCTGGGTAATTATGTCATTGGCATCGGTGAGCCACTGTCAATATGTGACATATTGAAATCGCGTTTGAATTTGCGCTTGTTTTTTTGCTTTCACTTTGCAATCGTGCGAACTGTGTATAAAGAGCGACAGCACTGATCTGTGAGTGATGATAATTTGTGCACCAATTCCTCTGACATCGTCTTATTAATCGTTAGCTTACTATGCAAACATGACAAGTGAAATCTCCCGCAGCAAGCTTAAACATGTGAGAGGTTGATCGCGCAGAGAATCGCTGAGCTTATGTGAGTCCGTGTGTAAAAGCATTTCAGTTCTGCTGAGCCAAATAAGACAGGTCAGGGTGAAGAAGTGACAGCCAAAGAAAAGCTTACCACAAAACAGAGAAGTTATGACAAATCAGACTATAAGGCAAAAAGAAAGTGCAGCTTTATGGTTTCATGGACAAACCTGAAGGGGTTAACTGTATTAATATTTAAACCCAGGTTTCACTGACTTCAAGGGTCTCACTTGTGACAGCGTTCATCAGATATCTCATGTTTACCTTTTTCCTGCTCTGCTTCTGTGTACACACACACACACGAATGAATATATATATATATATATATATATATATATATATATATATATATATATATATATATATATATATATTCCACACCTTTTTTAAAGAGCTGAGCAAATTTCACAAACCAATGTCAATGCAAGAGCCCCCCCTGCTGTCTGATAAAGTGATTTACAATATTTGGGATAGTAATAGTTGGGAGACACAGCAAACCTGGCAGTAACATGATGTGTCATCATGCAGGAGCAGGACTATCTGTGCAACCTCTGTAAGGGTCTAAGTATCAACTCGTGCTACAATCAGTGACACTGACTCTGATTAAAAAGTATTCCTTTGAGTTTTTTGAGCAGTGTACATGAAACTAATGTTTTTTAAAGTCAAGTCTGATCTCAGAGCAAAGTAAATCATTTACCAGCCTACATCTATGATCTGCGACAGCCCTATGTCCCTAGCAGGTCCCTGAGGTCATCTGATCAGGGCTTACTTGCTATAAAACGGACTAAGATGAGAAATAAGGGTGATAGAGCTTTTGCCACTGTGGCCTCTAGACTGTGGAACTCTCTCCCCCAAACCTTAAGAACTGTGGACTCAGTAGCTGTTTTTAAAAAAACAACTCAAAACTTTAAAACTTTTGGTTAACTTTTGCCTGTTTTATATTGTCTGTTTTACCTTTTTATGGCTTGTTATCTTATGTGCAGCACTTTCTGACACTGTGTAGAAAGGTGCTGTATAAATAAAATTGTATTTATTTATTTAGGGGTAGGCAACCTTTCTGATGGCGAGTGCCATTTAAAATTTCCTCAAGTCAGTGTGCCATATGATTGCATTAGCAATAAATTTAATAACGCTCTATATGAACAGTTATACAATATATGGAACCACTTCATAGAATTATTTGTTCGCAGATGTTGGCAGCTATCAGTGAATAGTTATCAGCTGTTTTGAAACAAAAAAAAGACACTTTTTATCCATAACAAGAACTCCATAACAGCAAAGGGTCTGTACAACAGAAAATACAAATGCTATTTATGGTCTCCTCACAACAATGATAAGAAAAATAAACTAAGCCAATATGGCATGTTTGTTAATACAGAGACACACATGTTAACCTGATCTCTGGTCTCCCACTCAGAGACACAGGTCTCCGAGTGTCCAGCATTCAGACGGCTACCTGAGGAAAGAAAATCTGCTCACACAGATATTTAGAGCCAAATACTGTCAATAATGCCTCTGCAATGTTCTGAAGACAGTTAAACTTGTCAGGTAGTGATGTCCAGCAGGTGAAAATGCAAGCTCCATGAACACGCACAGCTGTGGATTAGAGCTGCTTTGATGTCACATTAACTGGTATTAACTCAGCCAGTTAATGCGAGACAAATCCAGCTGCTCATTAAAGATTTCTGGTTTGATCAGAAAATAAAACATTGGTCCAAACACCTGAAAGTCCCAAAAACGCATTGTGTCTCAAGTCTAGGGCTGTGCGATATGACCAAAATCTCATATCCCGATATCAGAATTCTATCGTCCGATAATGATATAAATCACAAAAATTTTCTGTAAATTCCGTGAATCTCGGGCAGCTCGACTTGCGTGAAGTGTTTCCAGCTGGGCGTGCTTTACCCGGAGTCGAGTGTTTTAACCGATGCATGAAGCTATACATCTATAGACATAAGTTGTAACGGCCGCCGTTTTCTTTGTGAGTATTTATTACACGGCGTGCTGCGGGTTGCCTGTTCTAACGTTTGAGTCTAAGGTTTATTTTTTAGCACCTGGGCCCTATTTCAGGAAGCCAGTTTAGAAAACTCAGAGTGAAAAACGATAAACGGGGTTGAGTAACCCCGAACTGTCCAACTCGGAATATTCGGTTTCAGAAAGGCTGATAACAATTAGTTCAATCAACGCGGAGTTGCTTTAACCCCAAGTTAAGAGCGCGCACGAGGATACATAAAGCCCTGATTAGTGGAGCACAGTCACCATGGAGATGGAGGGAAAGAAGGCGCGGTCAATGTATTTTACAGCGCTTGAGGCCGAAATTCTGATGGCAGTATATGCCGATAACATGCAAATTCTGCGGAAAAAAAGTAACACAGCCTCAGCTGCAAAACAAAGGGAGCATGCATGGCAAAACATAGTCAATGCGTGAGTGTTAATTTAAACATTGATCTAGGGATTTCCACCCATTTAACACGTTATTTTATTATATTTTATTTTATTTTTTATTTTATACATTTGATTTTGTGATGTGATGTGAGCGCAGGTGCAACCCAACAGGCCCCAAACGTTCCTGGCAGCAAGTAAAAATGAAATATAAAAATATAGTCCAAACAGGTAAGGTTTGTATTATGAGCCATAGTGCTTGGTCTGTTTGTCCGATGTAAATCAATTGCAGTTAGAGGCTACATTAATTTTCTTTCTGTAAGCACTTATTGAAATTATCTGAGCATTACAAGTACATATTTGCTTACTCTGTATGCTCAAATGTGACCCGTTATAGCCAACAGAAAAAAAAGCGGAGGCCGGAAAAACAGGTGGGGGTCCTCCACCACCACCACTCACAGAGCCTGGCCACTTGGCTTCCACATTTGTGATAATGTTGGCAGCATCACATATGATCTTCACAGTGCAGAGAACACAAATTGGCATCCATTACTATAATGAAATAATTTGTTAGTTTGAAATGCTACAGGGAACTATGTACCTGCACATTAATGCTGTGGAAAGACTTCCTGTTCACATAGTCTCCTTCATTTACTGAAGGAGCAATGATTGGAATGTGAGTGCCATCTGTACAGCCAATCACGCCTGGGAACCGTGGGAATAAATGTAAAATTTAAGTAGTAGTCCAAGTATCACCACATCATGAATTAAGTTTTGTTCATCCTGATACCTGCAATTTTGTGGCATCCCTCTTTGATGAATCTTGTGGGTCTATGACCGGGGAACACCACAAACGAGTACAGGAGACGTTTCAGTGCAAATGTAACATTCCTGGCTGCCCGACAGACGGTAGCCTTGGAAACGTGCTCAGCGTCACCAATATTATACAGAAAGCTCCCGTTTGCAAAAAACCGAAGTGCAATACAAATAATATGTACAGAACTGAGAGGATGTCCGCGATGTGTCACATGAGCAATATTAGGCCTGAGGAGGTTATTCAAATAAATTATAGATTGTGCTGAAAAACGGTAACGTTCACACAGGAAATCATCAGGAAATGATAAAATGTCCGAACGCGCTCTAATCACTCTCTCCCGGCGGAGAGCTCTGCGGAGAATTTGGGCTTCAACATCTACTGGCTCTTCAAGGAAGGGGCACGCCATGTCTGACACTTCCTACAGTCAGGTTTCTGACAAAGAGGCGGAGAAGGTCAGGGTTAGTTGAAGTAAACCTGCGAGGGGGCAGGTTAGCTTCACGGAGTGTGTCGTCATAGTGACTCACTCAGAATTAATCTAAACTCGCTTTGTGAAACCGAAAACCCAGAGTTTTCGTTAACTCAGGGTATACTTACTCAGAGTTTGCACTAAACCGGCTTTCTGAAACAGGGCCCAGGCGGCTCTTTTTTACTTCTCATCCGTAAATAATCTGCACTTTCACGTGATTCAGTTTATTTTGAAAAGTCTCAACAGGATCTTGAGCTTTATTGTGAAAGGTTTATGTGGAACATAAACAAGCGGACATGCGAAGGTGTTACCGTCGCTGTTGCTAACGACAACGCATAAAAACAGTTGCTTGTCCGTCTGTAGTGTGGTTATATTAAATATAAAAGAAAGAGAGAACTTTAAGAAATTAATATAGCCACTACAGTGACCATCAAAACGATGAAAAAATATTGCCATAAACAGTTTATTTTGCGACACCACGAAACAAACGATAGCGTAAAATGAAACGATAGACGTTTTTATATCCTCATCCGATATATATCGTTATATCGAACAGCCCTACTCGAGTCTACGGATGTATCCGTGTGTCTCCGTGGTGCTGATGCTGTGCTGAGCGAACAGCTCCTGAAGCTTTTGAAGTGTCAGAATGTGGAAAGCTAACAACGTCCCTCTTACCAGTAGGTGAAGTTATTTTTAGCCGATTACAAGTTGAATCTGGTAGTTGGGGTTGTTAGCTAAGATACCGTCATTAAGAAGAGCCACAACTTATGTGTCTATGCGAGCTGATTTGCGATGTGCACCGCTGGCGCGGCCATTTATTTTTTGATGCACTTTCTCAGATTAATTCACTGCGTGTCGTGCCCAGGGCTGGACTGGGACAAAAAAAACAGCCCGGGCATTTTGACTAGAGACCAGCCCACCAGGTATTAAAGCCATAAAGTCTTTGAATGAAAACAAACGCTGTTGTGACAGTGATGTACGCTGTCTTGTTGGTATATGTATGATTTCTATACATTTTACATCAGATAAAAACTTTGGTTGTAAGCTTCAGATAATTATTTAATAACAGCCAGACATTTTAAATTAGAAAAAGAAAGTATTTCTTTGTGCCCCCCTCTCCCTGTTAATGCCCTACCTGGCCCTCCTGGCAAAACTTTCCTAGACCTGCCCCTGCACAGTTACCAGCTGTCAGCTACTTAGAAAAGGATCCTGGTGTTATTTGTCTCTCAGCAACAGTTCATAACTTCCCTTCAACTCATTCATGTCACCTAAAAGGTAAACCTGTTTCTCCATCACCACACAGCTCTGATGGTTCAGTAAGGACATCTCGTGGTTTCATCTTCATGTTTCCCTCTCACCACATATCTAAACAGACATCATGACCAGCAGCTTTTTTACAGCTGTGGCTCCAGCAAACATCAGCTGATACTAGAAATTAATATTAAATAAATTCTAACAACAGCTGATCAAGCTTAAACGTGCTGCTTTTGTTTAGCGTGACATCTGCTGGTTTCCTCTTTCTGGCGCAAAGTGGGCGATAAACAAACAAGAGAGAAAAGCCGATCAGCTGATCATTGATCAGTTTCATGATTGAAGTAGCAACAGGAGAGGGAAGGGGAGAGGATGAGAGGAGGAGAGGCAGCTGTGCAGCGTAACGACAGAATAAATCCACCTTTGTGTCTTTTTCCATCCTAGACAAACTGCGTCCCTTCTCAGCTCAACACGAAACGCGTAATAATTTCTCTGAATACGAGATGATTCCATCTTTTTACTGGATGCTTGGCAACGCTACTAACTAACCTTATGAATAAAATAAAGTTCACTATCAGTAACATCATAGCACCCACCCAGCTGTATAGAAACTCCGTCATGCTAGCTAGTACACAGTACGAGTTATTGTAACGGACTGTAAAAAGTCAAGACAACGAAAATAAACTCCACCTAAACTTGGTTTATATCTGACCCACATAGACTGCAGGTCATAACTTCTTACCTGAAGTTCAGTTCACCTGACACTCAGACCGGCGGCCGCCTCGAGTCTCTCCTCCTCCTGCCTCCCCTTTCCTCATCCACCTGCTGGCCTCCACCACTTGTTAATTTTACTGAATCTGTGGAAGCTACGCCATAGCCACCACCAAACAACTGAGTTATTTTTACACACCGGCTAGCATCTGGCCAATCCACCACCTCTCATTGTTTATACCGTTACAAAAAATATATATATCATCGGCCACCGAGCAAATGCCCAATGGCCAGTCCAGCTATGGTCGTGCCATCAGTTAACCCTTTGTGTGCCACAGGTTGCCGACCCCTCATTTATAAGTACTTAAAAACACAGGCAGTCAGGGACACTGATCAAAGGATGAGGATGATAACATGGTGAAGATGTGGGTGAGTATTTTAAAAAGAAAATAATTTAAAATTATTAAATCATTTTAAGAGGTAGCTTAGCTGATAAAAATATATAGTATCTGCAAATTTTTGTTTCCCCAGTCTTAAAATTGTAAAATTGTTCCTGCTTTTTCCCCCTCCCGAGTCATTTGTTCAACAAGAAGGGTCCAAGGGTAAATGATGGCTGTAGAGTGAGATTTTTGGGCTCTTGGCAGGTTTAAATTTCTGTTTTTCCCCACTTTGGCAGATGTTGACTTCCCCACACTAGCTTTCCATCCATTAAAAATATTATTTCTTTTTGTGGGAAAAAAATCTTTTTTTTTCTATAGCAAAAAGCTATATAGAAAGAGGCCTCCCTTTAAGGGAGGAAAGACCGCTTGGACTAAGGGAGTCCCTTAATCCAAGCGGTCTTCCCACAACAGTTTCATACTACTACTACTAATACTAATAGTAGTAGTAGTAGTAGTAAATAAAAGCCTTTTATGACAATAAATAGTTTATAGCAGAGAAAGAATTTTTTTTTATCCAGACTAGGGCTGCCACAAACGATTATTTTGATAGTCGACTAGTCACCGATTATTTTTGCGATTAGTCGACTAATCAGATCATCATCCATTAGACGTAAAACTACAGCTTATTGCACCAGCAGCATCTGCTCTTATATAACTATCATTAGCTTACAGCTTTAAGTGTTTAAGGTCTGTGCTAACTAAAAATAAAGACAAGATGATAGTTTATTAAATTTTAATGAAATTTGCAGATTGTTTCGGTGAAGTTTAATAAACTCCTTGCTATCTAAAATATAACAGGACACTGGAGTATATTCTGGAGCATCTCACACTTCTGATAATCAGCTGTCTGCTTGACGTTTATTCAGCTGTGTAAAAACTATAACTTTAATCTCAGACAAACTGATTTACTCAGGAACAAATAAAATACTAAAAAAAAAAAGCCAAACAATAACATTTTAAGTTATCTAAGTGACTCATATATATTTAACCTGAGTAGCGAAAGACGGCGGTGGGTTTGAAAACGATTTGCGGGGAGTCCGGTGTTCTCACGGCGCTAGTGAGCCTAGCCCCCGGCTCGCTAACGAGCTAGTGGGTAACAGATGTCTCCGAAAACGTCGGAGCGCTTTTGAAAATATGTGGTGTCCTGATAAACTGAGCAGATATTTGAGGTTTACACAGCTACATTCTCGCCTGAAAATATGTTAAACGTTTATTTTGTGACCCAGAAAGAATAATAAGAGTAACATTAAAACTAACTAGCTACCGCCATTGTTGGAAACTGCGCTGGGCCGCGCTATGAATTCTGGGACACAGCTGCTTCTTCTTCTTCTTCTTCTTCTTCGGGGTTTAACGGTAGCTGACATCCTTGTACATGCAATGCTGCCATCTTCTGTTTCAGTCCGTTATTACACTCTTAAATCCTGCCACTTATTCCTGCGTCTTTTGTGATCTTACAAAGCTTCAAACGACGCGTCGACTATTAAATCAGTCGTCGACGATTTTGATAGTCGACGTAATCGTGACTAGTCGACAAATCGTGGCAGCCCTAATCCAGACACAACCTTTTCATTTTATTTTTTTAATATCACATATACCGCGGCTAGTTTAGATTTTCGCGATGTAGTGTATATAAACCTTTAATAAAAATGCAATTATTGAATACAGAATCTGACAAACTGTTATTTGCCTACACCTGCAGGATGGGTAAGCGTTTCGGTAAACGGAAAGTGAGCAGAGTGTTTCATGAAAAGGAGTTAGCTTCAGTAGAAGTAGCACAGAGCTAACTATGCTAAGCTACCCTCACAGCTGCGTCTAACGCCTTCCTTGTGCTGGCTCTGATCCCTAATGAGCCCTCCGTGACTAAGAGTACTGGTTAGCTGGTAACACCTGTGTGACTGCAGTTCCCTGGCTCACCTTGAAGTCTCTTTTCTACCTTCTGTCCTGCCTCAGATGTGTAAGGACGGTCCAGGCCGAGAGCACGTGGCTGATCTCATTTCCTGCTGCTGCCGTCTGTCTCGTGCTCCAGGTAAAATCTGTAAAAACATGGCGGCCTGAAGTACGAGATACTTATGCAACAGGTACCATCAACTCCCTGCTCATATAAACAATAGAGGGGAGGGGACATATCTCGACGAGTATTTAAAACGCACACATTTGACCGTCCTAATAAATCCAGGAGGAGACTACTTATGTTGTAATGTTTTATTTTGTTTGTTTTGCTCTTCTTCTACTTCTTTTTTTACATCAATAATACAAGAACAACTTTATTTATCCCAAAATGTGGAAGGCCAGCCTATGATTTAAAAAGGCCTAGTTTAAATAAAGTAGACAATCTCAATAAAAGGACTCAGTGAGTTAGAAAAAAAAGAAGGATACAAAGAACAGGACACAACAAATAAAATAAAAGAGTTCCGTAAATAAAAATCTAAACATAATTACAATAAGGAGTAAGGTGGACACATATCATAATAAGTGTTTTAATAAGTGTGTTTTTTGGTTGTTTTTTGAATGCTCTTCTGCATTCTTTGGCTGCAATGAGTGGATATCTGTTACAATTGACAGCAGTCTGATCCATCTCCTCTCACCTCCGACATGTACAAGTCATTTTCTCCCAGCTCACTGAATATTTTCTTTTAATTCATTCTCTGTAAACCGTAGATATGTCTGCTTGAGCAAATTCCAGTAGATCAGCAGTTTCTGATATACTCAGACCAGTCTGTGAGGCACCCACCGTCAACCGTGTCACACTCAAAATCACTGAAATCAACTTTCTTTCTTTCTTTCTTGCATGCCGTACCTAAATGAGTTGAGTTGCTGCAATGTGACTGGCTGATTAGATATTCATCTCAATGAGCAGATAAACAGAAGTAACTAATGATGTTGTCTGTAAGTTTATTTTTACATTATCCAGAGCCACAGTTATTTGGATGACTTCTGCATGCTGAGGATTTCAAGCATTGTGAATGAATAAAGGTATAAAATTCACTAGAAACTATGGAAATAGCTGAGGGTCAATATGTGCTGGTGGAGGACCTCCAAGTTCCATACTTAATGTGTCTGCTCCAGTGCTCAAGCAGTCTAGACCAGTATATACTGTACATAAATATTGTTATCTATGTGGGAACATCAGTGAACAGTGTAACTAAAGATTAAAGTCATCTTAAAAAGTGGGATCAATAAAAAGTAAGAAGAAAATAACTTTTAGACTGAAAGCTTAACAGTTTAAAGGATATCTTCCCTTTTCTAGAGTAACACTTACAAAAGCGAGCAAAACTATAAACTTAATAAATATGACATGTGTTTAATCATGATGGGTTTTTTTTTAACCTTTGTTGTATTATTTTCAGTGTTGTGGTATAAATTAGTGGATTAATTGATTAGGATGAAGCAAGATTATTTGGCAACGATCTAGCAAATGACCAAATATTACATAGTTGCAGCTGTTTTTGTTGTTTGGTTATTTTTATCGGCTTTGATATTTTAAAATATGATTGATTTGTGATTGTATTGTTAGTAGATTGTAATTTACACTTCCCCCCCCCACTATATTCTCACAGTTTACTTCTGTAACTGACGCAGAAATAAATAAAGGAATGTAAAAGCAACTAATATACCTATTGTGCCACAACCATTTCAGCATGAAATAAAATGTAAACACAGATGTTACTAATGATGGTCATGTGGTAGTTCTGTTGTATTTAGGTACAGGGCGTTAATTAATGGAAAAACCTGTATTTACCTACAAATGGGTCGTAAAAAAAACTTAAATACACTTCAGCTGATACAGCAACAAAAATAATAATCTGCAGCTCTAGAAGTTTATGCAGATTTTTTTTATTTGAGAATAGAAGCTTTAAATTAACTCTGCTAGTGCCACACAGTTACATTCATTTCAAGATTCAGCTTTCAGACAAATGAAGATCAGATGAATTGAATTGAGTGTGACTTAAACCCACATGTTTTATGTGTATTTAACCCCGTATAAAGGGCCAGCTGACTGTGGGAGGTAAGGTAGATGGATGGACAGATGGATGAGGGTTTTTCTGTTAATCATTAATAAAGTGGATTAGCCCCAGTCTTCTGTAAATATGATGAATGCATCCACGGCTTCATTAGCTCTGCCTTCTCACAGCGCTGCTTTATTACACTGAGGTTGCACAGAGAAAGCCTGGGCGTTTTTCTCCACTTTTTTACCTGAAACTCTGGACATGGTCTCTCTGATCGATCTCATCTCTTTCTGGACTTGTGTGATGGAGGGAATAGCACACAGCGCTTAAGGATTTATTTGGTGTCTGAGGATTTTTTCACACAGCAGACTAACTTCACTTTTTTCTTTTACTTCTTTTCTTTTTCTTACACAATGCCGATGAAACGCAGCAGTGAAAGTTCAACCAGAGATGGCGTGTTTCTTATTCGCTCTTTAACCAGAACATTGTGCAACTCGCCAAAGGAAACATGCTCAGACTTTAACGGGCAGACGCACTTTCATCAGGAGGACGACTGTGGGATTAAATCAGGTAACAGAGCAGCCACGTTCAGTTAATGCTGGAGGTTCAAACTGTTTATCCTTGATTTTATGTAAAATTTCTCAGGTTTTTTTGTTTTCTTTATATGCTTCAATCAGAATCTTTACGCATGTTCCTTTTGACTCATTTTCACTTCAGCTCTGGTAAAACACACTCTCTTGTGTTTGGTTACTTTACAAACTTCTCAGGCCCACACATTATTATATGTGTTCACATGTAATAATGATGATAACAACAAAAGGAAAAGAGGATATAGTAAAACCGAGGGAATGTAATTAAGGAATTAAGCTCAACAACAATCATCTGCAGCAGTCTTTTCCCATTATTTTCATTTTGCACAGACTAGATATGAACTTTTCTTCTGGTTTTACAGAGTTCAACAGAATTTTCTGACTCAGGATGAATATCCTGAGTCAAAAAACAAGTCACCTTTATTTACTTCTGAGATTTCGGGTTTAGCAGATGTGAAAAATCAGGTGAACTCAAGCAGAAAGCCTCAGATATTAAGATAAAACAAAACAGACACATTGAAGTTAAAGTAGAGATCCAATTAAACAGCAGGAAAACAAACCAACAAAAGACAAACAGCAAGAAATGGAAATAATACCCAACATAATGGAGAGATGATAACCAGAAAACAAAAAAGACTTAAATAAAAGCATCTGAAAGGCAACATCACATTATAATGGAGTGAGAAAGTTTATAATAAAAATTAGCTTTAAAAAGTGATTTTTTAATAATTTAGATTTTTATTTTCCCAAACCTTGTCAAGCAGGTTATTTCAGAATATAGAGTTCTTCATGGAAATGAACATGGAAATCTTGACTGTGGGACAGCTGGAAGGGTTTTACCTGAGAATCTGCGGTTTATACAGTATTTGGTTTCTGATATCCACCTTGAGTTCGGACCTATGTGTGCTTTAAATAGTAGAAAATTAAAAGCATATGAACGATGCAATAGTGTCTTCTATAGCCACCACGAACAAGAACTAAAACATTCTGAGGTTGGAGGTGTGAGAGAAGAGGTTGCTGTCAAGCCTTGAGATAGAAGAAAGAAAAGAAAGAAATTAACAGATTTTATTCTAGAGATTATTTTTGGAGGAATCAAACCTGGACAACTGTTTTCATGTGTGTTCAAGGATAAGATGAGTCAAACCAAACCTCTAAAATTTCTGTCAGCAGGCTGGGGCAGGGATAGCTCAGTAGGTAAAGTGGTCGCCCCATGATCGGAAGGTCGGCGGTTCGAATCCACTTAACGGCTACCCTGAGGTACTCCTGAGCAAGGTACCGTCCCTACACACTGCTCCCCGGGCGCCTGCTTAGTGGGCTGCCCACTGCTTCACTGAGTGAATGGGTCAAATGCAGAGAAAAACAAGTAATTTCCCCATGGGGATCAATAAAGTATCCATTATTATTATTATTATTATATTCATTCACAAAGGGCCAAGGGAACTAACAGGCTTGGTGGGGTTGAAAACACTTAGGATTTTTGGGTAACCTAGGCTCTGTGTTGTCTTTGCATCAATGAAAAGAGAGGTTGTGATGCATAATTTGGTCGAATGAAATAATATAAATAGAGAATAAAACAGGACCTACAATTGAACCTTGCGGTACACCACAAGCTATGTGAAATTCAATTACAGACATTGTTTAACCAAAAAACTGTGTGATGTAAAATCCCTCTAAGAAAAGTGAATGAATCCTCTGTGCCTCCAAAAATAGTGCTTAAAACATACAGAACTATTTAGTGTGAGGATTAAAATGTATTTTTATTATGCTTTATTACTTAAATTTTTTTAACCAGTACTAGTCGTTTCACTTACTATATAGTGAACCATTGTTTTTCACTTTTCTTTAACCTCTACCTGCTTTCTATCATAAAACTCTGCTATCCAGTTTGGAGATGTTGTTGTATGAACTCCTAAAGCATCGTTCTAAACATAAACAGTGTCATCGTATCTAACATAACCTGCACTGTGTTGTTTTGACTGAGTACTCATACATTTGTTTTGGCTTTTTAAACAGTTTGCCTTGTTATGATTAGCTACAGTGATCATCTTCTTTCATTCTTTCTGTTTTCCGTCTTTACAGTTACAGTCTGGCATTAAAACTATTCAGGTTTGTTTCTTTTCTTCCTCTGGAGTGTCCTTTGTTCTTGCTTGTTGGGAAAAACATTCTTTAGAGAAAAAATCCTTCAAAAAGCAATTAAAACGTCCCCACTGAGCACAATAACAAGTCAAGATGCAGTTACAGTAAATGTCTTTGAAAGGCTGCTATGCTGCGCTTCAGAAAGTTAGTTTATTATTGGATTTGCTTTAAATTTCCTCATGTAATTTACAGTTTACTGTGTACACATCAGCGAACACATCATCTGAGAAATGATGACAGAAAATCACCTTCTTAAGGCTGGAAATAAGAAAACTGTCCTCATTCCCATCAAGAACCAGTGTGGATTTAAAAAAAAAGAGATTTTACAAGGAAAGCCTTGAAGCAAGGATAAGATGAAATGCTGGAACTGAAATAAATCATAGAATTGCATGAAAGATATTTCATTAGTGAAGAAAAGTAATAACTATGTTCAGACAACACCTCAGATATACAGGAAATCAACTGATTCAAGGTCCTGACAGTTAATAGTCACAGGATATTTTTACAGTGTTTTCATCCTTTAAGCTCGCTGTTAGGATGGACGAGGAGGTGGTGTTGGGCTCATTATAACCCATATGGAAAAGATATATATATAAATCTTATAAAGTTTGTATCTGTCTTGTGTGTATGAAAAGCATACAAGAGTGAAAACAGATATAAGATCCCTTGAAAAATTATATAATGAAACTTGTTTTGGATACTTACTAAAACAATATATGAAAGTAATGAGAAAGTGTCCACTTTAATAAGTAAATCATATAAATTTTTACTATTTCTTTTCCATATGGGAAATTTTAACTTAAACTTAATTTTCTGCAGACTGAGATTAAATCTAACACAACTCTTTTTTTTTTTTTTTTACCTTTTATTTATTTATTGTTTTGTTTGGGGCATATTCAGATTTGTTAAACATTATAGCAGAGGACCAGACGATTTGCTGACCCATCTTCAGAATTGTTCTGCAACAATACCTACAGTAATAACGAATAAAATGAAGCTCTTACAAAGGGGAACAGAGTCGATGTGTTATTAAAAGACTAAATGCAAGACTAACTCAGTCCTTCTTATCAAACAGCTAAAACCTTAAAGTAAAAAAGATTCTGTAAATTTGTAATTAATCAAAATTAAAACCACTTTTTTATGTTCAGATATCTTATGTACTATGACTATAGTATACAGTATATGTAAATTATGGCATACATTTTTCACATTATGCCACTCTGCCCTGTATTTGTTTGTATCAGAAGCGGAGGAAAGTAATGAGACGCCGTCGTCTGAGGAAGATCAAGACCTGGTGGACTTGAACTCAGACCTGAGCATCAAACAGAGTATTCCTTCCTCCAGGAAGACCATCAGTCAGATCATCAAGGACAAGAAAAAACAGACCCAGCTCACACTGCAGTGGTAAGAGTATTAGTGACACACAGTATGAACACTAACTACCTGCTAGTGTTGGTTGTGGCCGTGTTTATCCCTCTATCTATCCCTCTCAGGGGTACCTCAGGGTAGCCGTTCAGTGGATTCAAACCACCGACCTTCTGATCATGGGGCGACCACTTTTACCTACTGAGCTATCTCTGTGGGTCTGAGCAGTAGAATATAAGATGCATAATAACAAACAGCACTTATTTGGATGATAAAAATATCTCCTTTATATGGAGTAAACAGCGCAGGGCCTAAAGCTGATCCCTGTGCTTTATAAAAATAACATTATAAAACATGATACTTGATATAAACATAATCTTACATATTCCCAGTTTCTCACATGTACACAATTCTTGTTTGATTCAAATAATTTTCCTTTGGGGTGATTTTTTTTTCCAAAACCAAAAAGTAAGAAAAAGGTTCAGTAAGACATCAGAAGAAATTAACAAGTCAGAAAATAAATTCCTCATGAAAAGATTTACTATTATTTGCAATGCACTAAAACAGCCATCAGGAGTGGTATTAGTACTCTTACTTTTTCCATTCTACATGCGTCATATTCAATTCTTCCTGCTCTTTTGACTTTTTTTTCATGCACTATTTTCTTATAGGTCCCAATAAAGCTGTACTTTTTGTTCAGTGTATCTGGATCTAACATTTTAGATTACTGTTTTTTTCCTCTTTGTTATTGAGCCAGAGGTTTATTTGAATATGCTGCAATCAGTGAACGTTTCAAGCGTTGTTCTGATAACTCTATGAGAGAGATTTTGTGTGTGACAGGCTGGAGGAGAATTACATAGTGTGTGAAGGAGTGTGTCTGCCTCGATGCATCCTCTATGCCCACTATCTGGACTTCTGCAGGAAAGAGAAGCTGGAGCCGGCCTGTGCTGCTACATTTGGAAAGGTGTGAGGTGTATTCTCATTTATTCTCTTCATGTGTTTTATGCACTGTTTAGTTAAAGATACAATAAGATTTTATGTGTCTTTAAAAAAACTTAGAAGTCCCAGTTTTTACTTACTAAACCTTAAAGGCACCTTATTACAAACTTTACACATCCGGTTTATACACATTACATGTATTTTAAAGTCACTGTAGACTGTTGATTGATTTAATGAATTACAACATTAAAATCTGACATAAAAACAGTAGTTTTGTGAAAATGAACTTGTGATTGATCTTACCAAAAGATTTCACCTTCTCAGACAATCCGACAGAAGTTTCCTCTCCTGACAACAAGAAGACTCGGCACCAGAGGACACTCCAAGTAATGCAACATTCACCTTCTAATGCGACACACAATGAATAAATAATACAACACAACATAACAGCATTTCCTTCAATAAAGGTTTGGTTAGTTTTTGACATTATTACCTATTTTATTTTTTAAAGATATCATTACTATGGAATCGGCATCAAAGAGAGCAGCGCTTACTATCACTCTGTTTATTCTGGAAAAGGTTTGACCAGGTACCTTTAAAAGCTTCTCACCAATTTCCTTATTCCAACAATCACGTACTGTTTTCTTTACATCTACAGAAGCTTTCATTTCCTTACATTACCTGATTTTTCCACCAGTTTACTGTGTCCATTATTATTCTATTAGGAGATTCTGAATAATGTATAAATAAGATCATCTCTGAATGTCAAATAATACCGTTGTTATGTTTGCATTTATTGTTTTGTTCGTATTTTATTTGATCAAATTCACACTTTTCTGAATTTTGAAAAAACTTCCATCTGAATGTAAAATTCAAATACTTCTGCTTTGATGACAGGTTTTCAGGGAGCAAGCTCAAAAATGAGGTAATATTCACTTTTAATTTCAATTATTGAAAATCCATTCCAACATATTACACAGGAATTTAGAGGAATTTGTCATTTTTATTATGACAAACTAAACAGAAATAAATCAGAAATATAAGTTTTATTAATTTAGGCTTCATTAAACGTCTTAAGCTCTGTGACAGAACTGCTGTGAGTTCACTGAACTCATTAAAGTAGTTTTATAAAGCAACATCACTGACATATTAGTAAATTCATAGTTTCAAATCACAATAAAAACTTTTCAGTAAATGTAATATCTTCTGTAATGTATTTTGCAGGGTGGCTTCACCAGGAAATACTCTTTGAGCTCTAAAACTGGAACGCTGCTCCCAGACTTCCCCAGCGCCCAGCATCTTCTCCTGCAAGGAAACATTTCCAGAGAAAAGGTTTGCTGATGAATCGCTTTCTATAAAATGGTATAGCACACGTAATTATGTAATTACCCCCAACAATATAGAGTATTCCAGTTAAAGTAGTTGATTTGGTTACTGTTTCAAGTCTGGTAACTTAATTTTTTATTCTTCAGGTGGACACTCTGATTATGATGTATAAAACACACTGCCAGTGCATCCTGGATAATGCCATAAATGTCAATTTTGAGGAGGTTTGTTTAAATGACTTCAAATATATAAATTTAAACATGACTTCAAGCTGAGTAAGCTCTTCGAATAATCTTTCTTTCAGATCCAGAATTTTCTGCTCCATTTCTGGCAGGGAATGCCGGACCATCTGTTGCCGCTGCTGGAAAACCCCGTTATAGTCGACATCTTCTGTGTCTGTGACTCCATTCTCTATAAGGTTGTAATAAAAACTCTCTTTTTTATTTTGACAGTTTATTATTTGTGAAAGCCGGAACGTTTCTCAAGCATTTCAAAAGTATTGATTTTGCTTATTTACTATAACATAGTTCTTTTTTCTTGGACTCTATTAGAGTAGCTTAGCATGAGTTAAAATCATACTGTTTGAACATTTTTTACTAAACTTTAATGCAGCCCCCCAGTTCCTTGTGTCTAAAACAAGCTGGTTTAGTTCTTTTGTCTTGATTTTGGATCTTGATGCAAACCTAATTACTAGAACTTTGGCCATGTTTAACACGAGAGCCCTTTGCTGTAGCAATATTTATATGTCTGCACATATGAACACCGTAATATGTCCACTTTAAGCTTATTGTGTCTGCTCCAGTATAAGATGTAGAAATTGACCTGCGCAAATTTTAAAATTCAATATCAGTTTGGTAAATTAATAACAATGACGTGGAAAAAAAAGTCTCATTAACATCCCTGAGCAAGAAGGAGTCTTCTATAAACATTGAAATCGTCTCCTCTTGTTCTCATGTAATTTGTCTTTTGTTCTCTCAGGTTTTAACAGATGTTCTGATTCCTGCCACAATGCAGGAAATGCCTGAAAGGTTTGTAACTTCCGCTGTGCTTATAATGTTCATCTGATGTACTTTTGAAAAACAAGCAAACAAACAAGGACTTGTAATATTTTTATAAAATGCAAAATAATGTAAAATGATGCAAAAATAATTCAAAATGGATTCATTGGTCATCCACGGTCACCACTTCATGAAAATTGCATCATATATAAGTATGGACATGTGCATGTATATGTGTAAATATATGTATATTTAGTGGGTATGGATGTATGTGTATTTGTACGTGTGTGCATGTACATGTCTATACTTATAGATATCTATTGCTTACATGGTAATACTAGAAGTATAATAGTTGAAATTTATTACTTGCATACTTCCACAAACCTTATATACACATATACTGTGTATGCGTGTACATAGAACCTCAGCTACTGTTGTATATATTGTATTGTATATTATCTTATTTATTTTGTATTTCTTGACTTTATATTCTTGGTTTACTCTTTGTATTCTTCTTCTAGCTGTACCTGAGCTGTGGTAAAGCACAAATTTCCCCTGTGTGGGATCAGTGAAGTCTTATCTTATCTTAAACTTTCCTCAAGACAGCCTGGATCCTAAAAATAAACTTTTTTAAACTGTAGAGACACGGGATGTAGCTGTTACATTTTAAAATAGTCCGACAGAGATTTTTAAAAATCAGCAAATCTACACATTGAGGATGTTTCTGTTTCCAGTCTGTTGGCAGATATCCGCAACTTTGCCAAACACTGGGAGCACTGGCTGGCCTCCTCACTGGAAAACCTCCCCGAATGTCTCGCAGCCAAGAAGCTTCCCATAGCACGCCGCTTTGTTTCATCCTTGAAGAGACAGACTTCATTCCTACACCTGGCACAGGTATAACATTATACAACCAAAGACAGTGTACACCAGCATCTTAAAACAAGCATGCTAAAAACTTCTGGAGGTTTTTATTTTCTCTTTCTGTTAATCCAGATAGCACGCCCGGCGCTTTTCGACCAGGCTGTAGTGACCAGTATGGTGCTGGATATCGACAATGTGGATCTTAGCAGCATTAGCTCGCAGCCTCTTCTCAGCGTAACCGCTAATGGAGATCAGGACCCGGATATCTACTCTGAGTGTAAGATTCAAGCACAGCATCAGCCTCATATTTAAAATGATTTGTACTTTTGTACAGTTTCTGTTGTTCCAGTGAAAAATGAGAACCTTCTGTTAGGAATAACTTTTCTCTTCCTGTTCTCTCCTTTCTTTATTTCCTTTGTTTGCCTAGATGACTCTATTACAGTCTTTCAGGAGCTGAAGGAGCTGCTGAGAAAAAACGCCACAGTGGAGTCCTTCATCGAGTGGCTGGACTCTGTGGTGGAGCATAAAGTCATCAAGGTAAAAGCTGTTCACCTGAGTGTCCCTGTATTTGTGTGGATACCAAAGACTGCATTTCAAAGAAGAATATAGCCATTGTGACATCACTCTTTGGTTAGTGAGGTCAAGTTGTGAAGCCTTGAGCATTTTTACATTGCCATTTTTGTGATTTGAAAACAGTCATGACAGGCGAGCAGTAGTTGCTACTGTACTGTCATTAGGCCCAAGGTAAACGGAAGAGTTTGCAGGAGTTTAAAAAGGAGTTTTATCCTCCTCCTGGACATGAATAGACATCAGAATTTTAAAAAATGAACATTACGATTTGTTTGTTAAGACTCCAAACCAACTGTTTACATCATGAATTCCCCTAGATAGTCTTTACTGCAGTCTTAGATAATGATACCAGAAGGCCATTTTCCCATAAACTTTTTGAAACCACAGGATGCGCTCCCTGCTGGCACAAAGACCACCAGGGAAGTGTTCAAGGCACTTCCTAATTAACTTGTCAAACCAGGACGCCATGTCCATCTTTTATATACTGCCTTGTGGTCCTGCCATGAAACCAGAGGATTTTTTTTTCTCTCTTTATGTTTCGATCAGCCTGGTAAACAGAGCGGCCGGTCAGTGAAGAAGCGCGCTCAGGATTTCCTCCTCAGGTGGAGTTTCTTTGGTGCCAGAGTGATGCACACGCTCACACTCAACAATGCTTCTAGCTTTGGTAAGAACATCCGAGAAGTTCGCTCACACCTTATAGTTAAATTAAAATGACAGTGAGTGTAAATTTCACAGCAAGGGGATGAGGAAGCTTTACAGATGCTCTCCTCTGCAGACACACACCAGGGTGTACAAAAAAAAGACCCAAAGTCTGAGCTTTTAACCACCAGGGTTATTTGTACATATGCTGATCTCTTTATTATAAGCTTTTTGCCATGTTTAATATGAGTAGCCACCTTTTTTTATTAGTATATACAGGACTGTGCAAAAGTTTTGAGACATTTCTTTATTTCTTTATGTTTTTCTTGGAAAAATGTTCAGGTAAGAGGAATGGGCTGAAAATGAGTGAAAAAGCAGCCAATGTCCAAAGAAAAACGTTGAGGCATCTTCAGAAAGTCTGGAGAACTGTTGCTCAAGCTTAACTGCTACTTAAAAATTCCCCTAGAAAACCGTCTACGTCCTTGGAAGCAAAATATAAAGGAATGAGAAATGACTCAAGAGTTTTGCACAGTTGTATTTATGCGAGGAAATAAGGAAAAGCTTTAATAGGTCCTGTTAAATGTCCTTTGTTGTTTGCATATCGCTCATGATATTTGTAATATTTGTAATATTTGTGCTGCTCAGATATGAATTTGCCACTGCTTTCTTGTCCATTAGTGAATCTACGCGCACACACACACACACACACACACACACACACACACACACACACACACACACACACACACACACACACACACACACACACACACACACACAGGTCTACTACAAGCTAGCTCTGAGCAGATTGCTACAATAGCATCATAAATTGTAATGGCCAGACTTGCCTTGATTACACACAGTCTTATCTGTAGGTTGTGTGCTCTCTGTTTAAACACTGTGCAGGGGTGTGTGTGTGCGCGCGTGTGTGTGAATAAACACTGACCATTTGGTAGTTCGTTCTCCCTCTCTGTTTTAAAGTCCAGCTGAATCTGTGACTCTGCAGGTCAAACAGAGAGCAGATTGATTTTAAAGATCACACAGCAGATAGAGAAAAAGCATGACGCAGGCACTCAGCTGAAGTCGCAGAGCTTTTGGACTGTGGTATATTTGTAGATACATAAAGTGTTTGTGTTGCAACAGGTTCCTTCCATCTGATCAGGATGCTGTTGGACGAGTACATCCTGTTGGCTCTGGAGACTCAGTTCAACAACGACAAAGAGCAGGACCTTCAGAACCTGCTGGACAAATACATGAAAAATGCAGGTATCAAGCATCATTTCAGCTGCTCAGAGATCCATAATTAACTCAAATTGACTGCAGGTCCACTACTGTTTAAAGAGCGTAATTATTATGGATGTAGTAAATAGATGAATCGAAACCTGGATGTAGATAAAAAACAAACAAACCTGGGGTTACCAGCTTTTTATGCAGGACGCCCTACAGTGCAGCAAAAATAGAATTAATATATGTTTTAGTACATTAATAATGAATTTACATGTATTAATGTGTGATAAAATAAAATTAGAGAGTAACAAGGAAGTTTCTAACCTCAGATATCTTATGTTTTAGTTTCATGACCCATGTGCGGTGTAATACATTTAAACACCCAGATTATTATCAGAGGTTCCTCATGTTATTCACATCACTTTCAGATGCCAGTAAAGCGGCGTTCATGGCCTCGCCCAGTTCCTGCTTCCTGGCAAATCGCAGCAAGGCCACTGCTGCCACGGACCAGCCGGTAAAGAACGAGTCTCTGGGAGAACACGCCTACATGTCTCTGTCCACCAATCAGCAAAGCCTGGAGGGAAAAACTGTCATCTATCAGGGGACTGAAACCTCTGGCTTCACAGTTTCTGGTAAAAGAAAAGACATTTCGGATTTTCTGTCACATTAAAAAAACGTTTTCTACTATCATATAAAATATGTTTTAATCTGTGGTCTTTTGGGTTAATCAAAAAACAATAATCAGCGATACAATACGAACTGTAATCAAAAGGTTTGACAGCTTCATGTCTAAAAAACAGGAATCATACGTAATTTAAATTTGGCTGCTCTTCCCTTCAGGGACATCTGCTATCATTAGGTCTTCTGTAAATCCTCAAATGAGCAGAAGTTTAGGCTTTTTGGGTACATTTCGATGGATAAATAATGAAAGTGCTAAAGTAAACTAGAACGGTTGTACTTAATTACGGACAATTACAAATACAAAATTATTTATATAGTGAAAATAAAGCAGATGTCATATCAGGTGTCCCCCAAAATTATCAGCCCACTGATGTACTAGTGCAGCGGTCCCCAACCTTTTTTGCGCCACGGACCGGTTTGTGCCAGACAATATTTTCACGGACCGGCCTTTAAGGTGTGGCGGATAAATACAACAAAATAAAACTAGTACCGGTACCGAAAAAAAAAAAGATTTATTCATAACACACGTGAAAAAAACGATAACAAAATAACGCTGAAAACCAATAAAAACCCTGAAAACCATACATTTCACATCCGAGTCTCACTCTCGTGGCCCGGTACCAAATGACTCACGGACCGGTACCGGGGTTTGGGGACCGCTGTACTAGTGTGTCCTGCACTGCTGCTCAGTTGAATAAAACAATGTTTTAACAGGTCCGTGTAAACAAGCTCACCTCTAACTTGAGGTATGTTTAGGGAAGCATGCACTCATCGTAAAAATGCTGAAAAGTCTTGATGGTGATGCTGAACAAAAGTGCAATCTATCATAAGCTTAGCTTTTTTCTGAGTAGCACTCTTCTCCACCAGATGAGCTAATGCAACATCCAGCCCTCAGACACACAGGGTTATGATAGATAACCAAGGTTCAGGGTTGTTGTCACTTTAATGTGTTAGAAGCTTGTGATGTTATTGTAAAGGTTACATAACAAAGCCTCTCGGTCTTAACTCTGAGTTCTTTGTTTCATTACCAAAAGCTTTTAAAACTCCTGTAAACCATGTCTGATGTTGGTTTCTTTAGGCCTCTAAGTGTCGTATCCCTCTTCATCCACAATCAGGTCCTCAGATGGACTTCTCTCAGGTCAGCGGCCCCCTCATGACCCCCCCAATCTCTCCAGCGGGATTAGTTCACAGAGGTTCTGTCATCAATCAGGGGCCCATGGCAGGAAGGCCCCTGATGTCCTCTTCTTCTTCCACCACCTGCTCCTCCTCTTCTTCCTCCTGCCTTTCATCTCTCAGTGCTATGACCCAGCCCAGCCCCTGCTCTTCATACACGGAGACCCTGTACCATTGTTTACCTCAAACCACCTCCGGTTATTTTCCTCCAGCCAGCGCCTCCTCAACCCCAAACTACCAAGCTGCTCTCAGGTAGGTTCTTTCATTTTATTTGGTATTTTGCGTTTTATTTATTTACCTGCATTGGAACAAATCTGATAATTACCATTGAGTCATGAGCTACAACAAACTTTTATTGACAGTTCTGTTTAAACTTTCTGCCAAAATAATTTTAATTTGTGTTCCAGGCCTCAGAATCAGTGTCTGGCTTCGGTTCAGTCTCAAGCTTCATCTCTTGCCTGTCACCTGTCTCGGTACCCCTCTTTTAACGACCAGCACCTGAATAAAAACGTGTTCTACAATCATCAACCTGCTCCTGTCCATCACTCATCCGGCAGCACTAACTGCTCCCTGGCACCCTATGCTTCTGCAGTCCGGCCCTCATCTGCCTACACTTCAGGTTCAGATCCAGCTCACAGTGAACAGGGACTTGACCCTCAGGTTGCAGCCCAGATTCTGGATTCAGCTGAGGGGTTTGGCTTTGTGGAGACTGGACTGAACCTTCCTGGTGGTGGATGTCAGGCACAGACGTATTCTGTCACAGGACCAAGCGGTAAGGATTCCCAAACTGTGGCCTCGTCTAAATGCCTTTAAACACCGGTTGCATAAAATCCCTGCAAATGTTTTATATGTAAGTTTTTTTTAGGGCAGATTTTCTGCAAAATGCAGCACGGTCATGCTTTTATATTCAGCCCTATGATGCTCATTTAAGTTCTATACAGTGCTGGCATGATACCAGTGTTGAAAATAGCAATTTTGCAGATCGCTGATGCTGGTACCTGACTTAAGGTCCTCATAAACTGCAATGCCTTGAATATAATGTCTGAGCATCTTAAGCGTCTGAGGTCAAAGTCATCATTGGTGACTACTATGATCCTAATCCTATCTCTAACAATACAGGCTTAGAATGTGTGTGTATTTTGGCAATTAGTGTTCAAAGAAAATAATCATACTAACTGACATCAAAAGCTATTTTTTCCTGAAAAAATTTGCTCTTCTCCAAAGTACAGGGGAACCACCTATGATGACAGATGCTTGTTTTATGCTTGAGTGCGAACCACCGACTGCCTGTCTACCTGCAGAGTGTTTGTAGATGAAGGCAGTGCGCAAAGTGTGTGGTACAAGCAGTCTGTGGGCTACTCTTGATTGTGCTGCTCTTGGTCCTTCACCTAGCTGTGGAGAAGAGCCACATTATAACATACAAAGAGCTGAGGTGAAACTGAGTGTCAAAAACAGTGAAAAATGTCCACTGCTGTATTTAAAAAAAATCTTTGATGTTTTTTGGCTCCTCTCCCACCTCTGGTGAACTGTCCTATGCCAGCCCACTTGTCAACCAAGCAGCATTTGATGGATGCATACATCATCCCTGTCCAGCTATTTGCAGATGAGATTTTAAAGGGCTGCACATTTGTGGTGGGTGAAAGCCCCTCTCTGTTTGCTGTCCACATAGAAAAGCATATGCAGATGGACACATTTGCAGGACTTTTATGCCTCAGAGAGTTTAATAAAAAATCTGTGATTGATTTGATCTTCAGAAACCAGATATGAAAGAATCCAGTATAAAATTTCTATTTATGGATATCGGTCTCTGACTGATAAAGACTAAGCATACTTGTTATAAATTCAGTCTGCACAGAGTGAAAGGGTTTAGATATTTTGTGAATCAACTGTAAATTTGATTTCTTCCACTCAGATCTTTCTGGCTTCATGAGCATCCCTGATGCCAAAGTTTGGAACCAGTGTTTTATGTACAATGATTTTAATGTGTTTAAATGAACTGTAATAACTGTTGTGCACAATAACACCAGATGTCTCAATGTGGGGGATGATGGTGACTACAATTGTAGTGGATCTTTTTAAATGCACCATCAAGGGAAGCACACCCAATTTTCTGCACAGTAAAAAAGTTTAAAAAAAAGGTTCTTACCAAACTGTACATCATTGGAAAACACTTTTCTCTTTCAGCAGGTTATTATGGGAACAGCAGTTACCTGGAGAGCCAGCGCATGACATCACTGGTTGACCAGCATGTGTCTGTCATCAGCAGCGTTAGCAGTTTGCGTCCTTTCCCTTCGACGTACTCCGAAGTCCACGATCCACTCAACATCTTGGACGAGCCAGGAAGGAAACCGGCAGGAGCCTTTTACAGTGAGGCAGAAAACGGAGCAGGTGAGCACAGAGGAGTAATGGGAGCAGTTTTGCAGGATGGGGAGTAGGCTCATAGGGATACACCATTGGAGACATCTGAGGGTTTTCTTTTGTTACTGTGAGCTGCTAGAGGAGCTACAAAAAAAAAAAAAAAAAAAACCCATATAAAACATATAACAAGGTTAGTGTATGTTCAAATCATCTCTGTGAACCACAAGCTCAGACGTCAGCCTGCTCTAAATGCTCTGTTTCAGACGGGGTTTTTTCTATCACTGGAACATCATGATTTTAGTGACGGTGAATCTCCTTTATATGGTCACCTCAGGCTCACAACAGCCACCCACCTGCTGTTCAAAGCCTCTGCTGGGAAGAAGCTGAAGCAGCTCAGACAGAGGATAAACCGAAGGAATACACTAAGACCCAGGATAAACTAAATAAGGATGATTTTTAACTGTCTAAAATAATATCAAGCTAAAAATGTGCAGAGGTCCACTTTAACTTGAAACGACTTGGGAGGATTAACGTAACTCATAATTCGCTAGATAAACACAAATAAAGTGCACAGAAAAGTAAAATATACATGTCATGCACAGTTCAGCTGCACCGTTGTACTTCATGAATATAAGTCCACTTCCACTTCCACGTCAGGGTGGGTTTGTTGGAAGATGTGCACAGCAGTGTTTGACAGCAGTTTAGCATAAACATAAAACTCTGTTAGACTGGTATAGCAGTGATTCTCTATGGATTCTCCCCATTCACCATCTCATAGATTTGGAAGCTTGGTTAAACGTCACTGGCTGAAACAATGTTAGTGTATCACCAAGGAAACTGTGCTATTTGTTAGCAACATGATAGCTTAGTAGTGGTTAGGTGTGTTAACTCACAACAAGAGGACACTAGTTAGAGTTCTGCTGTGTGGAGTTTATAGCTCCAGTTTCTCCTGACACTGAAAAACAAGCTAAGTTAATGCTGTGCATGATTGGATAAAGAAAGCTTTGGTTTGTTTTTTCACTCCTGATCTCCATACGTGACAAAGTTGTTAATGTGACTCGTCTTAGTGTTGCCATAAATTGGCTACATCATGGCACCAACAGACAAAGACAAACCGTGAGATGCCAGCAGCTTTAACAAAACAGCAGTAATTGACTTTCTGTTAATGAGAGCAGGCTGGATTCTTCTCATGACCCCACTGGTGGTCGTAAAGGTACTGCAAGGGATTTAAATCATGTGTTCTTTTTGATCCAGAGGAAACCATTTAAATGGCCATCAGACATTGAAAGAAAAGCTCTGAAGCGCAAAAGAAATTTTCATACGAGCAAAAACAATCCATGAAGACACAAAGAAAGAAGGATTCATCTTCATATCCTGTGTAAGAAACTGAAACACGTCTGCTGTCTTTTCCTCAGATCACTCCCTCTCCTCGTCGGGATCTGCCCCCTGCATGTTTGGACTTCCCTCTCAGTTCACCTCGCAGGAATCTTTGCTTTCTCAGCAGCGTGTGACGGCATCCTCTGAGGTCCAGGACCTGGTGTCTTCGCTGCCCCCCATCAACACTGTGTTCATGGGGACAGGAGGAGTGCAATGATGGATCCATCATCCATGGAGCGACGTATGTGCCAGTACTGCTGTGTAGGATGGTTTGGTTTATAAAAAAGCAACAAGCTCAGTGGGCTGACAAAGGGTAACGACATGTAAGATTCTACTAAATTCACTACAGCAAACACCCAAGCTGCAAGGTACAGTATGAATCTTCACTCAGCCACCAGGACACTCCAGCTTGCAGTGCTGATGAAAAACAGTTGACCTCTGATAACAGTTTTATCAGGAAGCCAGCCTTTGATACCTATGCTAACATAAAGATATTTATATTTAACAAGAATCTTATTTAAATATATTTAAATACACGCAGACTGTGCTATCCACCTCGAAACAGTTGTTTCTTCTTCATCCACAACTGTGTTTTTTAATTGGTAATTTTTCCAGATTGGAAATAACAGCAAACACTGCTTTTGTTCCTTCAGTGTTTTTTCTGTGTGCAAGAAGTTGTAAATAAAGCTTTGGAAAATGGAACAGTTTACTTTCCACTGACTACACAGCAAGTGAAAAACACCTGGTCTGCCCTGACTTATAATTCATCAGTCTAGACTTAAAAATGTGAAACATTTCTGCTGTTATCACTGTTTTTTTTGTTTTTTGTTTTTTTTAACAATACTCCTACCAGTCATTTAGAGCTAAAGGCTGTTGCCTTGGTAATGGAATTTTTTATGCACCAAGTTTTCTCATTGCCTTATTGTTCTTTTAAACTTTAAACAAATCAAAATTTTACATTTTGAAGAAGAATTAAAATCATACTATGAGAGCAAGGTTTGGAAAGGTCAGATTCTTCTAATTATGACTGTAAGCCTCATTTCAAATAATAGAAATAATAACAGCTCTTAAGGTGAAAGGTCTATCTCATGGAACATAAATATTAATATTTATTTATTTTGTCTGACGCCTAAATAAACTTTAAACATAGTCTGAGCTTATATCTGATTAAAGATGAACATAGGGTACTGACAGGCAAAGTAAATACCGTCATAAGCGTGTGTATGCTAAGTGCAAGCTTAGCAAAGTCTTATATATTTCAGAATCAGAATACTTTATTGATCCCTGGGGGAAATTATTTTTTGTTACAGTGCTCCATTATAAACCAACATAAACCAACATTGACAAGACAGACAATACGCTAACTAAGAATATATATATATATATATATATATTCAAAGGAGCTTGCAAAGAAAAAATATATATATTGTACTATGTCACTCAGTCACTTTAAATGTGATCTAACCAGTGTTCGTGTGTTAACACAGATATTTATGCATGTTTTAAAAAACCAACATTTGCAGGTTGATTAATCCTCAAGGGAACAAGAAAATGTGTGCATCCAATTTTCAGTCCAGAATTGATCGGCTCGGGACCCTGAATACTTTTGCAAAACTCCAGGACACGTGTGTAATAACTGCTGTGATGTTCCAATCTGGTGGACTGAATGCACAGCTGTCATTGTAATTCTTCACTTAAATGTTACTTTTTTGGCTGCATGTTTATTTATTTGCTGTAATAATGGGAACACTGAACAGAACAGATCAGGGAACACTTTGTGCTCTTGTTTGCCTCTGCAGCAGATTGACACCCACTCAACAATAGACCCCAATAGAGTCCTTATCTGCTCTTATTCAAAGACCCTGTGTCAGACCATTTAACACATGACTCTTTAACAGACGAACTCAGAGATTAAAGGACGGAAGCACAATTGAAGACTGCGGCTCGACGATGGGAGCTTTCTATTTGTAATTATTTGCTTACTCTGAGGGACAATGCAGGCAGATACAACTCAGATAAAAATATTTACTGAAAGGTTATGAGACACACAAAGACACACAGAGAGATGAGTGAAGAGGGAAGGCTGGTGGAGGATGTTTGTAAGTATACTGCCAATGGTGAACTCAGTAAAACAGGGTCTACTGCCTGCTCTTCAGGTTGCACGCTGGGGTCCAGATGGGATGTAATAAAATCTTAAGCTCAAAAGAGATGGACTAAGGGTAGACAGTATGCATGTGGTTTATCATATTAAGTCTTAAACAGCAATATTTATGGATTCTTTTGTAATTTATCTGATCAGCTGATTTACTTGAGTGCTTAAAGATGCTAATTTGCATGATCAGACTGGAGATCAGGGTCTGATTGCTTATAGAAAAACTGGAAAACTAAGATTAAATGCTTCTGACATTTCCTAGGTGCAGTGCTTTTTATGAATTCATACAACAAATATGAAAGATTTCTGAAAAGAAAAATTTAGAATAAAAATAATATAACTATATCCACTATCTTAGCAGTCAGAAGCTTAATTTCATTTCATTTAGTGCCAGAAAACACCAAAACAGACCCCATTAGCATTAGAAACAAAAACCCCAGCAGTCAGGTGATTCTTGAAGATGTGGTGACAGTGGAGAAGAAGAACGCCGTGGTAAAAGGAGGAGACCTAGCAGAACAGATATTAGCATGAGACAGTTTTAAGAAAAATACTATTTATTTAAATATGTGAAAATATGTTAACAATAACTATTCATGGATGATGATTAAATTAAACGAGATGTGACAATAAATGAAATAATAACATAAAATACTAAGATAAGCATAATTAAAGTGATTTTTTTATTGTGATTTTTGTCCTGTGTATTTATTATGGGCAGCATAGTAGAACTATTGCTTCACAGCAAAGTCCTGGTTTTTTGCACGCTCTCCACGTGTCTGTGGGAGTTTTCTCCAGGTACTCCGGCTTCTTCCTACAGTTCAGACATGCATTTAGCAGGGTTAGGATAATTGGGGAGTCTAAATTGGCCACAAAGGTGAGTGTAAATGTTTGTCTGCCTCTCTGTGTTAACCCTGCGACAGATTGACAACGCCCCCCCCTCCCCCATGGCAGCTCTGATAGGCTCTAGCCCCCCTGACCCTGAATTGGATAAGCAGAAGAGGATAGATGGATGATTTTATTCTCTGTAGGTGTAAATCTTTCTCTTCTGTTCTGAGATGTGCTGGAAATCTGACAATGTGCACACCTCCAGATTTTTCCCGTGCCCAGATTATATCAGAACACAAGTTAAGTCTCACCACTGTTATGGACAGTATTTTGGTTTTTTAAAAGTCCCAACTGTTAGAACTAGAGGGGAACTGAGATTTATTTCAAAATTAAGAATTTAAACTAATAATTCAATTATTTTATGTTATATGGTCTCGTGTGTAACTGGACACTTTTAAGACCCACGTTCCTATTTTTCATAACTGTGTATCATACAGAGAAGATGCAAAGGCTAAAACATGGATACACATCATGCAGAAAGAGCACTTTCTGTAACAGTGACATGTAACTGAAAGAAAAGCAATTTAAAAAAAAGAAACACTATCTGAAACTAAAAGAAACTGACAGTTTACTTGAAAATTTAATAAAAACTGAACACACACTGTCATGACTCACTCTTATTTAGATGAATGGCAGAGATGTGGCCTTCCTCCCACCTTCCTTCTTGATTGGTTTTTATACGTTATCTACTCAGGGGGAAAAATCCATTTCAGGTGCTCACGCAGCGGCGCAGGAACAGATGGCGGCATATGTAATGATTACAGAATCCCCACGTTAAAATACTTTAATTACTAAGTCAATAATGCCTGCAACAATTGCCGGAGCTTTAGTGTAAAAACAACAGAAGGCAGAAGGCAAACTCTGGGCCAATGTTTAACCAGAACTTTGCATTAGTGCTGATTGAGACAGTCTCCGTGTGTGTGTTTGTGTGTATATGTGTGTATGTAGTCTGTCACAGTGCAGCAGGTAAGACTGTCCTCAGGTTTTCTTGGTTGTAACCACTGCCTGCCTTGCCTTAAACCAGGTTTAGTTTATTGTACTTATAAAAGGGTATAAATATAAGACAAAAAATGCAGAGAATCCAGATGTGAGTGAAGTCACTCTTTACATGACTCTTACCTTAGCTTCCTTTGCTACATGACAAGTTTATATGTTTATTTCTGTTATGACGTGTACATGTCATTGACTGAGTGACCAAAATGACTGTTAGAAAAGCATTAATTGGTGTAGACTTTGCTCGAGCTCTAAGTTGAAGGCAAGTTTAAGGTGGAAATGTCTTTGTGTAGAGAAACAAACACACAGAAAGCAAGCACCAGATTGCAGGAATATGACTGATAATGATGAGACACTGCATAATAAAAAAAAAAAGAAAAGTTTTTTCAATTAATCTGAGTCAACACACATACACATGAATTCATCTACAAACAAGGAGACTTTAAAAGCTTAGCTGCAAGACTTTAATGACTTCTCACTGAAAGCAAGAAGGACTTAAGATTAGTTCACAAACTTTAGAAACATCCCCTCTTTACTTGGTGTTTGGACTTAGTTTTTTTTAAATACCTATTGCTGGGGTTCCTCTTCATTTTATTCTTGTGGTTTCTCTGACCTGCCTCCCTGAGATGACAGCACTGTCTATGTGGCTTTAGTGCATGTGTGTGACGGGGATAATCAAATTTCCTATAAAGGATTCAGTGTTGGTATGAACTGTTGGATAAAAGATCCACGGCTGAAGGAAGAAGACCTCGCTTAGGAATGCTAAGGCTATTTTTCTAAATAAGTCCTTCATTTGTGAGACAACTGTATATGAATTAAATACTGAAGGTATGTGACCTCTTCATCACCCCACCGAAATCTATAATCATTAATGAATCAGTCATACCGTACTGCTGAAAGACTGCGTCAGGTATTACAGGTCATAACGGGAAATATAAAGCTTTCCATTTTACGGTTCACATATTTAGGCACAATAAATGACTTATAACAATTTCAAAAGGTTTTTTTAAGTATGAAAATAAACTAACCTTGCTGCTTTAAAATCAGTAATCTGCACTTTAAAGGTTTTTTTCTATTATTATTTGTTCATATTGAAGGATCACCTGGTTTTTAAAGGTAGCAGTAGGTAAATGGTAAATGGCCTGTATTTATATAGCGCTTTTCTAGTCCCTAAGGACCCCAAAGCGCTTTACATATCCAGTCATCCACCCATTCACACACACATTCACACACTGGTGATGGCAAGCTACATTGTAGCCACAGCCACCCTGGGGCGCACTGACAGAGGCAAGGCTGCCGGACACTGGCGCCACCGGGCCCTCTGACCACCACCAGTAGGCAACGGGTGAAGTGTCTTGCCCAAGGACACAACGACCGAGACTGTCCAAGCCGGGGCTCGAACCGGCAACCTTCCGATTACAAGGCGAACTCCTAACTCTTGAGCCACGATCGCCACGATAGGTGTAACAGGATGACTTTCTGACCTGTGTGCTTACAGCTCTTTACTCGAGATTGGAGCACTTTTGTTCATGTTACTCTGTAGCAAGAAATTCAAATAGTCTTATTTAACTTAACATGCCAGTATAGTGAAATAATGCATATGTCACTTTAATGCAACAGCATGGCTCTTGTTTGGTATAATAATGGATTTCTATGGTACAGTCAGCCAAACTTATCAGCCTCTGCACTTGGTTTGTGCAACAATTATATGATAATAGCATTAAAAAATAACAACTTTTGTTATTCAAACATTAAACTGTAACAAGATGAGATCAAATGAAGCTGAGTTTAAGGAAGAGTTAAAACAACGATGGGGGAAATGTGCATAAAAGCAACAGACAAGGCAAACAAAAAACAATAATGAAATTATAATAAATGATACCACCTAACTACACAATGACATTTTAAAAAATGAGTTAAAGGCATTGATTGATTGTTAGACAGGTTGTTTTAAATCTGAGGCCACCTGATGGTCACCTTTAGATTTAGCCCCACTGGTGGAACTCTGCCTGCCAACAAATAACCCCTCCAGATGTTTTCATTTAGAAACCAGCAAATAAGGTCTCAGAACCTTATGTGACCTGTCTCGGTCATTCCTAACATCTCCTAACTCGCAGAGCTCCAGGTTTAAGTTCTGGTTGTGAGATCTCTTCCTGAATCGCTTAACTCGCTCCGTCTTTTCAGTAAGGACTGTTAAACTGATGTTAGATTATTGACTTCATTCTGAGATCAAACACAAAAAATCATCAAGCCCACATGTTAAAAATGAGAGATAAGATCCTTTGAAGGTTATTATGATACATTCTTTATATATATAACAAAAAACAAAGGTGTCTCCAACTTGAGAACAAAACAACAAAAATTAAAAAACTAAAACTGAATGAAAATGGTCAATATTCATATTTAAGTATATAATATTTTAATGTCTCATAGCAGGATGGTTTTGTTTAAGCTCCTGTCTTTTCTCATCATTTTTGAAAGTTTTTTTTAATTAATCTAAATTCCTGTTCATTTGCCTGATTGTTTAATTACCATAAACTGTAGACATTAATCATGCCCAACTCGCGTCTGTCTGCAGAGGGACAAACTAACTGTAAATCCAGTTAGTGCACAGTGTGTACTACTACCAGGCATTTCCCACAGGGTGTCACCACAGCTCTGATTGGCTTATGTGTCTCTAAAAGTATTCCCGTGATCCAGAATGCACTCAATTTAGACCCTAAAACTCAACCAGTTAAATTCTGAATAAATATTTAACCTCATCAATAATGTGACATGTAAAATGTCTAATTGTGTTAGCTTATTGTCCCCAAACTCTCTCAAGACTTTATTCAAACTATATCTAAAGATATTAATGTATTTACATGTGAAATAACATTAACAAAAATGTGACTTTTCCGGTGGAGAAAATTGTAAAAGAAGTGAGTTAAATATCAATCACAGTGAGAGAAAAATGAAAGGAGGGCAAACTGAAATGTTTGTGTTTATCTACTTCTGACATGAACACCTGACTCACTTAGATAACTCAAATTCTTTTTTTGAATTTGAGTTATCTAAAAGTGTTGTAGGTGGTGATTTCTTTTCTTTTCTTTTTTTTTTTTTTTTTTAGAATATCTTGTTTGTAATTCCTGGAACATTTTTGCTATAAAGTTGTAAAATCAAAAACTGAACTCCTTCTGCTCCACCCACTGCAGGAGAGCACGGACCTGAGCCTACTGTGTATTTGAACGTGTCTATGTGCTGGAGTGAAAATGTTTTTGACCCCTTCCTGATTTCCTAGTTTTTTCCATATTTATACATATTTATGTTTCAGATCACAAAACAAATTTTAATATTAGTCAAAGATAACCTGAGTAAACACAAACGTTAGGCAACTTTGCAAAGTTTCTGCTTGACCAATATACAATTTTAATAATGATAATTATTATTATTTTTTCTAAAAATGACAACAGCACATGCCCATAAATATATAAAGCAAATTTGTATGTATTTATGTTTTTTTTAAACCAAAACAATTTCCATTTTTTGGGGGGTAATAAGCAATATATATTTTTCACAATTTTTATATATATATATATATATATATATATATATATATATATATATATATATATATATATATATATATATATATATATATATATATATATATATATATATATAGCCTTATTTTTAAACTCAGACATCTGTTGAACATCTCTGTCACTGGTTAAGTAAACAGACTCCACTCACTGTGTTTGGGTTCTTATGCATAGCAACAGTGAAACAACTCTGCCACCATGAGGATAAACTGGAGAAGCGTACAAGGCTACAATGCATTATATTTAATAAAAAATGCATACCTTCATTAATTACATACCTTGAATTGGTAGGAAAAAATGTTAGAATCTAAGTTTATTCAAGCATATTTGACATTCTGACACTGATGCATTGTTGGAAATAAAGAGCCTGAGGAATACCTGCATATTCATAGAAGATATTTCAGCAAAAACAGGGAGGTTGGCATTATTTTTAGTCCATTCATTAGGTTGCTGTTTTTACAATCAGGCAAAAGCTACAAGTGGAATTTTAAGCCAAAGATCAATGTCTTATTTGATAAAGGTTTTTGGATTCCTGGCGTGAGTGTTCCAGTGTTGAAATGCAGTCGCAGCAGTTTGGTTTCATATAATAATCTTCTAAAACTGAGCATCGATCGAGAATTGTTAGATAAACCGTGCTTCATGTTTTTTTGTCACGTGTAGCTCTTGTTCTTTAAAATGTTTTGTAACAGGTCAGTGCTAAAAAAACATGAAAGGGATTAAGAGGCACTTGAAAGATGGTATTTATATTATTCATAATTACTATTACACTTAATGAAATTTTCAAAGGTTATACACGTTCTGGTTGTGACTCTGCTGACTGACGGGTATATTTAAATGATCTCATAGGACCATTAGCAGAAACTATGAGGTTTTGGATTTAAATTCTGTAGCCCAAGTAGAGTAGAAAGTTAGCAAAATGCCTACAGGTGGCCAGATGGGCTTTTCTCCTTTGCTTTTTAGGGCATTTACTGGTAGTAAGAAAAACAGAGTTACACAACAGTGGTCCATTTTCTAAGGGGGTCATTGGGATTCACCCAAATGCCAAAGAATGACACTTCCAGTGTCACATTAAGGGATGTAGACTGGTCACTGGAAATTTAATTAAATATGCTTTACCAGTACCAGGTTGGACTCTCTTTGGACTTCCGAACTGACTTAATTCTTCATGCTGAGATGTTGGTCCATACTGACATGATAGCAGCACACAATTGCTGCACATTCATGATGCGAATCTCCCATTCCACAACATCCCAAAGGTGCGCTGTTGGATTGAGCTCTGGTGTCATGTTCAATAAATCAGTTTGATCTTTGTGTGATTATCTGCTGGAAGCAGCCAGCCGCACATGGGCACACTGGGGTCATAAAGGGATGGACATGATTAGCATCAATAATCTGGTAGGGTGAGTGTTGTGATGTTTAAATGATGCTCATTTGATACTAAGGGGCCCACGGTGTGCTGTGAAAATATCCCCCACATTACACCACCAGCAGCCTGAGTAGCCTTTCATCCCTTCAATCTTCCAGCTCCTGAGTCCTCTTTAAGTCTGTAATATCTGACTGAGTCCACCTTATTCTCCTCAGTTGGCAGTGATCACGTGGGAGTTGTGTCCTATCTCCTGCACAGTATACAAAGGCGCCACCCTTTATTGTAAAACTTCCTGCTGTGTGCTCCAGTATATTGAAGGAATGATGTCATTTGATCTTTAACCTTTAATCTGACCTCTGGTTTCTGGTTTGCTGCAGTGTGTGTGTTCACCCCACACTGGCAGGAGTTGGAGGTATTTCTCTCCCTTGTGATGAATATCTCAGAGAGCTACCTTGCAAACACTTAATAAACAACTTAAGCTACTGTGTCAAGTGCAGCTATATGTGTGTGAGGTGGCTGGCAGGTTTGTGTTGCAGTCCTACGCAGAGCTTTACAGGCCTTTGTCTGTATGTTGGGTGCTGTCACCAGGGGACAAACTCCAAACATGTTAAACAACCACAAATGTGTGCGGCATTTGTTCATATTTGTGCTGTTTGTGAACACAGAAGTCATTTAATTTTAAAACCAGTGATTTTATTTTATTTTCCAGTTTAATTGATTGATTATTTAACTGCACATTCATCATGCTACGGGTATGTTTCGTCTTAGTGACACTACACTGCTGCATATTTTGCTTATTGTTGTTGTAGTATTTCACTTTTCCAGTGCCTGCACACTTCTCTGACCATGACACCAGACAGCAACTTAACAGTTAGCACTGTTGCTCACAGCTGGGTTTGAATCCACCATCTGCCCACAGCCTCTCTCCACCTTCCTCCCACAGTCAAAAAGCATGTAGTTAGTGGGGTTAGGTTAATTGATGATTCAAGCATTAGTTGTAGGTGTTAGACCTGTGTCAGATTATGACCTGTCCAGGGTGTACCGTGGCTCAGTGGGAGCTAGGAGTGACTCCAGCCCCCTGCAACACTTAATTTGGGTAAACAGACAAAAATAGAGTTATAATAGTTGTCTCGGTTGGAAGGAGGCATTGTTTGTGTTTTGACAACATTTCAACAATGCATGATTCACTCTAGAATGTCTTAACTATCAGTCTTTTTACAACCAGATCAAAGTCTGCAGTGTCTGTTGTACGGACCTGGAGTTGCAGGTATAGCTCAAATTCCTCTTTATTTTAACGTGCTTTTAAAATCTAACTTTTTACTGTAGAGAAGATGACACTAATGGTCAAACAACCACTAACATATCAGCTAATTCAACTCAAAACTCTCAGGTGATGGAACGAGTTGTTGCAAACTGGAAGGACGGTGGATTGATCCCAGACTCCTCCACCATATGTGGAAATATCCGTGGGTGACATACTAAATCCGGAGTTTAGCATAAAGTACTTTGGGTGCTCAACTATATAGAAAGGCAATATATAAATGATCAGGTTATTGGTTAAATTGTATTTAGGGTATGGATTGTATAGGAAGATTAAGGTTGTAAAGAGGTGTGGCCTAACAATCCGAAGTTCCTAAAGGTATGTGCCAAAGTATCCTTCAGTAAGATACTGAACCCCTCGTTTCCCCAATCCATCCTCTGGTGAGTGAGAAAGTACTTAGACATCAATAGAAATGCCGTATTATTGTGTATGATTAGGTGAATGAGACTTGCAGTAGTACCAGTCCACTTACCCTTTACACAATGAAAATGTAGAGCTTGCTCATGCATGTACAAAATTGGAGGATTTTCCCAGGAGATGGTCGTGAATTATGGGAGTGTTGTCAGCCATGGCTGCAGTGTTATTTCTGCTTCTCATCTTCCAATTTTTTATGAACTCTGCTCTCACACCGTTTCCTGCTCAACAAACTTTTCAGATAATTAGCAATCTACCTACACAGGATCGTCACCTTCATGCTACACTATGTGCTTCTGGGTTTTTTTCTTTTTTTTTTAGCGCTGGTTGCATACCCAAAATTCTTCACTGTGTTTGCCACAGATCAAGGTAAACGGACTCAAATGTGTCACGGTGAATACCGCTTGAGTATATGTGTTTACAGATGTCTGGGTCTGCGTGTTCTTATTTTTGCACAATGCACTTGTACTGGAAGCACAACCTTGTGATTTTGATTGGATTGGTACCCGACTGTTTCAAGCAAACAAACAAAAAAAAGAAGTAACGTTCTGTGTTGCTGCATTTGAAAAGAATTCCTCCAATGCTAAATGTTATGTTTAATACAAACACATTCTTAAAAGAGATATACGTCTCATGCTATACTACGACTCACTTATTATAGTGGCCTCGTTAGATATTGCCACACACATAGTCTGGAACGACAATAAATTAGAAATACGAACCTTCAGGTTGCTTCTTTATTTGTATAGAAAAAAATTCCTGATGTTTTTAAAAAAGAGCAAATTTTAATAAAGTAAGATAAGATAAGATAAGATAGAACTTTATTAATCCCTCGGGTGGGTTCCTCTGGGAAATTCGACTTCCAAAAAGCACAGCAACGACCGAAGTTACAGTTACAGAATTGTTTTATATATATATATATATACACACACACACACACACACACACACACACACACACACACACACACACACACACACACACACACACACACACACACACACACACACACACATATATAAATACAGAGACAAATATAAATAAAATATACAAAGGGGATAAATAGAATAAATAGGAATAAAAAATAAAAATACAAGTGAATTGCACATTTCAAGTATTGAGTCTATTGCACTGTTGACTATTTACAAAAAGTATTGCACAAGGTATTGTACAGTGAGGTGAAGAGGCACTACAGCTTAGTTGTTCCCCCCTCCTTTGTCCTCCTGTTTCCCCTCCCTCTCCCCTCCAGAGAGGAGTTAAACAGTCTGATGGCGTGTGGGACAAAGGAGTTTTTAAGTCTGTTAGTTCTTGTCTTGGGGAGAAGCAACCTGTCACTGAACAGACTCTTCTGATTGTTTATGGCCGTGTGCAGAGGATGCCCAGCATTGTCCATAATGTCCATCAGTTTCTTTAATGTCCTTTTCTCTGCCACTGTCACCAGAGTGTCCAGCTTCATGCCGACCACAGAGCCAGCCTTCCTGATCAGTTTCTCCAGCCTGCATGAGTCCTTCTTTGCATGAGTGCCATGAAACAAACATTTTTCCATAGTGTGGATTTGAAGAAATTATTGCTTGAGTGCATCTGAGAGGGAGAAAGTATACTTCAGTATAAGTGCAAGTTCAGGTACATTTTTTCATTAATGTCTCTCATACGTACATAGAAATACATTCCTCCACTATAAAAGAGACAAACTATTCAATACAGTCAAGCCCGTCCTGCATTGAAAGAACATAGAAAAGACTACATAAAAGACTTTGGTGGCTTCTGCTCTTATAAAACTCTTCCTGACTTGAGTCACCTTGGCAGCACCAACAGACATTAATAAGACTTCTAATTATGTTCTTAGCTATACTTCAGTAGCTACAGCAGCAGAGCTGAATTTAATTTCCACTCTGCTCTCCATTGACCATCTCAGATTTCTCTGTTGTCTCGCCATTTGTGGCTTTGGGATTTGTTAATTTTTACAAGCATATTTTGCCCCTTGAAGTGTGCATTTAGTGCAAGTATACCTTTTTTAAACCAGAAGGAAAATAATCTGCGTACATAATCGCTTAATGCTGAATACAAGTGGATTTAAAAAAAAAATCTTTTGGATTTTTAAAGTCTTCAGACACGCAGCATGGATAAGAAGAAAGAGCACATTAATGCTGCAGTTTAACATGGTTTCTTTTATGACTCATACCTTCATTCTTTTCCATGGCACAAAAAAGTAAGGACGTGAGCACCACCTTGAAGTAAACAACACCATCTGAGACGGGGAGAAATAAGTTACACAATGAGACAAAAGTATTCCTTCACCGCAATGTGCTATTTACACCAAGTGTGTTTCACCCTTAAAGCATCCAAGGTAAAAGTGTGGATGTTCTTTGTGGACTTAACCGCATGCTTTATTTGGTCGACTGAATGAAAGCACAAAGATTTTGCTTTATGTGCTGTAACTTTGTTCTATCAGTATAGTTATTGGATGGAAGGCGCCCAGTGTTGTAAACACAACTCAAAACAAAACTGACAGGCTGAAACTCAACTTTTATTATAACAGTTACTTTATTTAAGTAAAAAAAAAGTTTTTTATCTGGTGCATGAAACTCGTATATTTCTTTTTTTTTTCAGTGTAATGGTTGCTTGGTCAGGAATGCTTCATGTTCTTCTCGAGGTCACCTATACAGCTGGAACTGGTTACCAATATATGTAAGTCCAGCTGCATACAGTGCTTTGAAAAAGCATGCAGTTTAAAGTTATGGCTGAACTGTCCCAGGCATCTTCTGTTGCCCAACTACAAACCTCCAGGTCAACGGAAAGCTACGTGACCGCTCATCATATCACAGCGGAGTGTTCGATACAAAGCCCTGTACTGCCCTATATTGCACCTTAATTTGTTTTTATATAATTGCGTGGAATGAATCTGGAGTTGAATGTTTATAATAGGCAAAAAATACTTAAATAAGTTAATAAGTAAATGTTAAAATTTTGTCTTTTTTTCTTTTTTTGCTGATCTGAAAATTGATCCGATCCGTGACTTAAAACCGTGATCTTAGAAACTGGGGCAAACTCTGACAGGAAGAGGTCTGGCAGACCCAAAGCACCAGTTGAATCAATGGTCTGGGCCTGTTTTGCTGGATTCAGAGTCGGTGACTTGCACAGAGTGAGAGGCACCCTGAACCAAAATGGCTACCACAGCATTCTGCAGGCAGCGCCATGCAATAGCCTCTGGTATTCGCCTTGTTGGTCAGAGGTTCATCCTACAGCAAGATAATGACCAAAAACACAAGTCCAAGCTTGCCAGAACTACCTTAGGAAAAAAGAACAAGATGATAAGCTTGAAAACATGGAGTGGCCAGCAGAGTCTCCAGACTTAAACCCCTTCGAGCTGGTTTGGGACAAACTGGGCAGAAGAGTGAAAAAAAGCAACCTACAAGTGCCACACATTTATGGGGACTTCTGCAACAGATATGGGAAAAATGTTCTGAAGAATATTTGATTTCTGTTTGTAGAAAGAACGGGTGTGTTCAGCTGTTATATCTGCCAAAGGTGGCTGCTTTGATGAGTCAAAAGTTTAGAACACATTATGGTCTCTAAATCGATTCCATGATTTCTTTAAAAAAAAAAATGCATATCTTACATTACTGGGCTATTTAGATACTACTAGATACATGTGCATAATTGTACTACTTTGGCTCTTTTAAGCTGTTGGGTAGATCAGCCATTTTCAGCAGTAGCATTCATTACACTATACTTTCTTTTGTAAACAACACAGAACTATCTCTAAAGCCAGAAAGTGAAAGAAGAAACTTGTATAAATGACACCCTTTCTCGTTGTCTTGGAGCCAGTTCATGCCTTTGTTGGACAACAAACGGGAGGGTCCAGCTGATGCCACTCATCTAGGCTTCATCTACACCTTTTCTTGTCATGGTCCTGGGTCTGTGATTCTATGTGTTTATGTGTTTGGACTTTTGATTATTGTGTATTTAATATTATAAGGTTAAGATTATATTCTAGGTTTGGGGTCTTATTATAGTTGTCATCCCTCTGTGCTTAAAATGTGTATTCTCAAGTCTTAGTGTTGTTACTCAGTTTTTAGGTTTCTGTTATCATGTCTGCCCTGGGTTCCACGTGCCTTCTTGTGTAGTCAGTCATTTTTCTGTAATTCCATCCATTTACTAATCCAACAGTTGCAGATGGGCTCATGCCATTGACAGCAGACACAGGGTGAAAGGCAGGGTAGACCCTGCAGTTTGAACATTTACAAAACTGATATTGTTTTGAACTTGTATTTGTGTCTGGGATTTCAGGTTTTTTATGAAGTGATTCAGTCTCAGGTGATTTGCAAGAATGACGCACTGGGATTTGAGGTCTGCTTAATATTTTTGTGATTTAAATCAAAGTGAACGAATCTGAGGCCTCTTCGAAATCCACTTGAATTTATCCTCCTGGCTCCTGTAAAAGAATATAAAATTGTGACAAAGTGACTTTCAGAAAGCGTCTGACTGCTGAGTCTGAAGGACAGAAAAATTATGAGGGACAGAGTTCCAAAAAAATGTTAGTGCGAAACTGAACATCCAACAGTCCCTCAGTGAAGAATGGATCATTGTAGGGGTTTCTGGTTCACACCAAACAGGTAAATATAACATGGCCAACCTCTGAAACTTCCAATTTTTTTCTTTGAATCCAGAGCCTCTCAAAAGCTAAAAGTAACCCAAGAACTGATGTCACATTTCTTCTACACAACAAAATGATCATATAAATATAAGAATGAAAAATGGAAGAAAATTCAGTTAAGTGAATATTAAGCTCAAGGGCACCGGGCACCGGGCTGTTTGCTGGGCTTTCAAATGAATAGCCAACAAAATGCTTTGTGAAACCTTCTGCCTTGAACCCGGTTCAAAGCTGTTTCTATTTCTTAATGCCACTTAATACACCACAAATAAATTTTCCGCCTGCCCTGCTAATAGACATTGAACCGGTGGACTGGTGATACAAAAACAATTGCAACTTTTTTCAAAACCAACAATGAGACAAAGACGAAAGAAAAAAGATTCGTTTTTATACAAGGCAATCACCAAGGAGAAAAAAAGTAAATTATTTTGTAATATTTGCCCTTGAGTAAACAACAGCCACGATTCCCTCCAGACTCTGAGATGAAGACACTCTTTGCGACCACTTAAGATGAAGAAGCCACATCTTGTAGTTGCAGTCAATAAACATTTTAAAACCACCAGCTTGCTTACAAGTGATGCTCTCCACTGACGGCACTTTAGTTGTAAATAAAATTAAAGTAATTTAAAAGTAATTTAAATTCAGTCTTTTGAAAAAGAAATACAGTAAATTCACGAGTTTCACGCATTTCACAGTTGGTCCTAGAGCAGAGTGGGCCACACTGGGACTGCTTTGGAGGGTAGCACCAATAAGATTAATTAAATTCTGCTCTATTTTAATCTGAGAGCTTTATCAACAGCTACTGGTGAAGAAACATTCGACATTTTATTTATTCAACATTCCCAGAAACAACTGATTCCAACTCAAATCAGCCAATTTTTTCACCCTTTTCTGCTCGACCATCTTGGTTTTGCAACAATTTTATTGTCGAAAGTTTGAACATGTGTAAGAAGTGCTGTCAAAATGTACTTTCTTTCTTTAAAGCATGTCAAATTGACTTTCTCGCCCTTTTTTATCTGATAGTTAGATAAGAACCAAGTTTGTTTTTGTTTGTGCCAAGTTAGGTTACTCAGCACCTGATTATGGACAGACACAGACAGATAGATGTTTCGCGTATTATAGTAAGATGTGAACTGTGACAGATCACAGGGTTGGGCGATTTGTTTCATAGTCATGCTATCGCCTTCTTGTGACATCGTCAATGATGGAAAGCATTGGTGCTGAATGGCAGAGGAGCCTACGATTATGACATTGTGCTGCATCCTCTGTAACATACAGTGTGTGGCCTAAACTTGCACAAACCCCCCAAAGACACCTCTGCCTTCAAGCAAAAATGCACAGATGAATTTTTAACAATAACTTGTCTCTCTATCTCCCCTGCGCTCCTCATTTTCCTTTCCCCAAACACAATGTAATCTCCACAAATGGAGTCCCATTATGCTCTGAATTAAAAATCAATCCAACAGTCAGAAAAATCCTCTTATTTTCTCTCATTTGTAGATAATTTGATAAATCACGTTAGCAGCTCCACACACACAAATTAACTTCAAAACGCAAAGCGCTGGGCATGAACTTGTGTGCATGCCCAGACACATTTCTGTTCTAAGTTTTGTTTATATGTGGCTTATTATTATGAATCTCAGGATAATGATGATATTAATTTAATGCATCTAGGAAATTAGATAAAAAGTGACGAGCAGTTGCTAATGACTCCCTGACATCATTGTCCTTCGTCACAACTCTAACGGCTCATAATTTGGATGACCTACTCCGTCACTGACATTCTGGTTTCTGTTCACTCAATTTAAAAATTCCTTTTTAAAGCAATCTTGACACTTGTATTTATAGTTGTCCTGTCTTTTTTTCCACTGTGGCAGCTTTTAAACTGTTAGTGTGAAATAAATGCAAGTGCATACGTACCACACTTGACAGATTTATCATTTCATTGCTGTGCGTGTGCTCTCACTATAGTTTTGCTTCCTTTATGAGCATACGAGTTTGGGTGATCAATAATAGTTGATATTGTGTTGTCACTCCACTACACAGTGACATATACCACACTAATTTTTAACTACCTCCACTCCCTACAGTGATGGATGGTGATTATATGTTATGATACGATCAGTGATGATTTTCCTGAACAGACTAAAATAGCGGGAACAAAAAAAGGAATATTAGATAAAGTGAAAAAAGAATCTGAAATATAAAGAAAGGGAAGTCGTGAATAGATCCTAATATGAAAGGGATGAATCATTAAATGTATCAATTCTTTCCAGTTCAGTTATTTTCCCCACTCATGACTCAGATTGAAATAAAACAGGGGCATCCAGAGGAGTATGGGTGGCTTACGACACCAACTGTCTGCCATCTATAATCCAGTTTTGAGATCCCTTCCCAGACGCCTTAAGGCTCACTCACATCCTGGGCCACTGGACCTCAGGAAATCACATGATAGGGTGGGGCTAGGTTTCACTATGAGCTCACCCGAAACGCTGTGACGTAGGCTAGAATCATGGCAGCAGTCAATGACGGTCCAGGCGTGGGATTTCTCTCGTGGAAATATGCACATTATCTTTTCCTTTCTATTGGTAGGTGGCACAGTGCACTGTGGCAAGTAAGCAAGCTAGAAGACTGGCAAAGTTATGGAAGAAACACATTAACAAGAGAATTCTGAGTGAAACCAAAGTTACTTTCCCTAGTAACTAGTTACTTAGAAAGTAACGAGTAACTTGAAGTAACTGAGTTACTTTTGAGAGAAGTAACTAGTAATGTAACTAAGTTACTATTTTAAAGTAACTTACCCAACACTGCATCTAACTGACTGGGATCATGTATAACCTCAGATGTGTTTATATGTGCTGTTGAAATATTTTCAATCATAAAATATTTTTCCTACTATGAATGTCTCAGTTACTTCACAGGAGCTGGCCCACTGGCCATGAAAAGTCGTGCTGAAATATTTGTGTTTTCTGACATAAAGTTTCAGTTTATTGTAATTTTTTTACTTTGTCACTGATGTTTTGTCTTTGTGTGTTATGATGTTTTGCAGCGAGCTTGCTACAGGCCAAAATGTGTTGGTCAAACAGCAGCTGCAAATACGCTGATGCTGATCTTTACATCCCATAAAAATTAAACCTATTTTCTTTACAGACATTTATTTCCTTAAATTTTGTTTTAAATGGAAACATAGAGGGATAAAGAGATGAAAAACACACCCTGACTACGGTGGCTTGGTAACTTCATTGGAACACAAGTATTCACTCAAACATAAAAAGTACACTTCTTGGCTGAGGTCCTTGAGAAGATTTTTTTTATTTTAATGACTGTCATTTATAAATTTCACCTTCTTTCGGAAGAAAATTCAAGGCTCCCTGTAGCACTGAGGCCATTTCACTCAAGGTGACTAATGGCCTCCTGATTGCTGCAAACACGTTGGACAGTCTGATCTTAATTTCTGTGAAACCGTCATACTCTTGACCACAGCATTATGAGCACTATGAATTATGTTAGGGTCCTCAACAGTACTTTTAATTGATTTGCTGCTTTCGCTCTAAAATGGTGTTGTTTGTGAAAAATCTCTTTATTGGATTTATTGTTAGGTTTGGGGAATTATTTCAATCTTGTTGGAGCCTGAATGTTTCCTGTGATTGTCTGGATCAGTGTGTAGTTACTGATGATTTAATAACAAGAGTGAAGAAAAATGTTTTAAACTTTAGTCAAAGCTGATTTTTTTACAGGGCAATCTAGTAAAAAAATGATTTTCATTTACACCGTTAGTGAAGTTAATTCAGTGGGAGTGTTGTTTTCCTGTTTGAAAACCCGAGTTTCTAACAAAAACTACAGGAAAATTCTGTATTCAAGAAATCATCTTTACATACAACTGAAAAGCATAAAAAATACATTTTTATACAGCGTAATAAACTGTTTAAAGTAAATAGTGACATACTGACGACCCTGCTGCTAGTAGTCAGGTTCAAATGTGGAACAGGTGTGTTGAATTTGGTGTTAATGCTCTCACACTGATCACTGGAGGTTTAACATGGCACATCATGACAAAGAATTCTCTGAGGATCTGAAAAAAAAAAACAATTGTTACTCTGCATAAAGATGGCCTAGGGCAGGGGTGTCAAACTCCAGTCCTTAAGGGCCAGCATCCTGCTTGTTTTTGAGATATCCCTGCCCTACCTGCTGCTGATAATCTGGATCAGGTGTGCTTTTCCAATAAGTAGCTACAAGGGCAGGTTAGTTGGAAAACCAGCAGGACAGCGGCTCTCGAGGTCTGGAGTTTGACACCTGTGGCCTAGGGTATAGGGATGGGTATCCGGTGCCATCATGGATACCGGTTCTGACATAAACGGTAGTAACCAGACGGAAAAGCAGCGCACATTTCGGTGCTTTATTTTGGTGCTTTTTTCCCCTGAAATGTCACACACTTTGGATTCCAGGCAATCATTTTACATTTGCAAGCGTAGTAGGCGGACCCAGGTACGTACATTCTTTTAGAGCAGAGCTACAGATTAAAAACGCCCAAGGTGAAGCGGTCAAAGTCTGGCTGTACTTCACAGCAAAAGATGCAAACTCAGCAGCCTGCAACAAGTGCTTTAAGGTGATACTGTGCAAAGGAGGTAACACCTCGAATCTGATGAAATACCTGGCGACGCATAGCGTTTTTTTAAAAGCCGAGAAATGCGCCGTATTTGATAGCTTGCTACGAGACCTCACATCGAGCACATTGGGTGTGGTGCCTGTTATCGGACCCGGAGTTAGCAACATCCCCCAAAAACCCGAAGAGGAGAGTCCTGGCCCCTAGCCCTGCCAGTGTAGCAGAAATGATGACGGATGATGATGCAGCAGCAGCCGTTCTTCTCTGCGTGAGTAGCTTAATGTTGTTCGTGTGTAATTTATGTTGAGTAGCTAAACATGAGAGGTTTTTGGACAAAGTTGGTGTGTTTTTTTCCATTGTTTAAGCACTGCTTCCACCCAAGAGTGATACCATATATGCCCCATAGCTGCAGAAAAGGCTAACATTGTTATCTTTTTACAAAAAAACAGCTAAACATGAGAGGTTTTTGGACAAAGTTTGTGTTCTTCATTCTTTAAGCACCGGTTCGAGCACCATTTAAGCACCGGCACTGTTTCAAAAGTATGGTTTGGTACTGGTATCGGATAAAAAACCTAAACGATACCCATCCCTATTAGGGTATCAGAATATTGCCAACACCCCAAGACTGAGCTGCAGCACCGTGGCCAAAACCACCCTACAGTAGTTTAACAGGTTCCACTCAGAACAAACCTCGCCATGGTCGACCAAGAAGTTGACTGCATATTCTCAGTGTCATATCCAAAGGTTGTCTTTTGAAAATAGATGTATGAGTGCTGCCAGCATTGCTGTAGAGGTTGGAGGTGTGGAGGGTCCGCCTATCAGTGCTCAGACCATACACCACACACTGCATCACATGGCTGTTGTCCCAGAAGGAAGCCTCTTCTACAGATAATGCACAAGAAAGTCGGCAAACAGTTTGCTGAAGACAAGCAGACTAAGAAGTGGATTCCCTGTGTTCTGATGAGACCAAGATAAACGTATTTGGTTCAGATGGTGTCAAGGATGTGTGGTGGCACATCCCCCCCCCCCCACTTTCAGAAATTCGGGACAGTATTCCAATATGATAATATGATTCCAGTATGATCCAATATGACAACCCCAAACACACCTCCAAAACGTAGGTGGGTAGTCAAGTACTGGTAAAAGTACTTGACTACCCAACCATGTTTCCATACCCAAAAGAGTTAAGGCAGTGTTGGAAAATAATGGTTGCCACACACAAAAATGACACTTTGGCCAGGTTTGGACATTTTCACGTAGGGGTGTACTCACTTTTGTTGCTGGTGGTTTAGACATTAATGACTGTATGTTGAGTTATTTTGAGGTGACAGTAAATTTACATTGTTATACAAGCTGTACTGACTACTTCACATTGTATCAAAGCATCATATCTTCAATGTTGTCCCATTAAAAGATACAATAAAATAGCTACAAAAATGTGAGGGGAGCAAGCACTTTTGTGAGATACTGTATTTGGTCATTTTTTAAAAAGTTTTAGTAGGATGTTTGTTAACAACAGTTATTTCGGCTCAGTTTATTTCTGCAGTACATTATTTTACAGCATATACATTTACAATAAACCATTCCGAGAAATAAAGTTGCTGTCAATCAGCCCCTTCCCACGTGGCGTTGCATCAATATTGACACGATCCCCAGAACCATGATTTACAGACAGATGTAGGCACTCACTGTTGTGTCTCCTGACATCTTCTGACCTACTCCATGTATACTGATGATGACTTGAGCCAGAAATGTACATACGACCTGTTGTCATTGATTTCCAGTCTAGTTTTCACACCTCATGTCACAATCCTCGGTCTTTTGACCCAGCATTTTGAGTTTTAGTTTATTTTTGATGTTTATAGTTTATGTTTAAGTTCATTAGGTTATCTAAGTTCATTTGTTTATTAGTCTCCCTTTGGCCTTTGTGTTTCATGCTGCATGTCTTATGTTGTCAAGTTTGTATTGTCATGTCTGTGTCTCATGTTTCCTCTTTTATTTTGAAGGTCCACGTCCTACGTCAGTGTAGTCAGCTTTGCTTCCTTTGGCTCGTTAGTGTCAGCTGTTTCCCCAGGTGTTTCCACTTCCCCTAATCACCCTAGTGTGTATTTAGTCTGTGTGTTTCTGTTCATTCTCTGTCAGGTTGTCTGTTGTTCATGTCATGTTCTCCACGCCAGGTTTTTCATGTTGCTTGTTTCGTTCTCCCAGTTTAGGTTAATGTCAGTTTTACTTCAGTTTGCCTTGCCATTTGTTTGTACCTGTTTTACCTGCCTCGTTAATAAACGGCTCGCTTCTTGTTAACATTCAAGTTTTGGGTCCTTTTTGTCAATCCATACAGTCTGCCTCTGTCAGACACCTCAGCCTTTTCTCCCTGTTTCGCTTCCTTAAGAATGTTTTCTTTACAGCTACGTTTCCACTGAGACTCTTTCTAATGTGGCTTCAGTGAACAGTAGAGTGAGTGAAGGTCCAGATGCAGCCCTCAGGCCCTGCTTCAGGCCTTTACAGGATTTTTTTTTCCTATTTATGAAGGGCATGACTGTCAGAAACTGTTCATCTCCTGCAGATTTGTCCTTTGTCCTCCTCCACTTGTACAGTTTCAATTTTCTTAAAGACGTACTTACACCAATCCAAGATATGCCAAGTTTTTAGCCAACAACTCCCCGGGAAATGCCTTTTTCTTCTTCTTCTACTTCTTTTTGTGTGAAGTGTTCCATCCCTTTAGTTAGGTTCCTTTTTTAATCTTGAACGATTCATTATGTGAGATGTTTTCACTACTAGCAATAATTTTGTTTCTTACTGAAAATCCACAGCTTTAATTCAGTTTAAAGGAAAAAAAAATTAAATTTGAATTTTTTGTAAACATTTAAAGGGTATTATTTGTATTTCTACAAGTCTAATTTATATTGATAATATTTCTTTTTTTTTTTGTACACATCATATTCAGATTTTAATCACTCTTGTGAACTTTGTGGGATGCAAACTTCACAATTTTAGGTTCTGAGATATTTAATTTAATATTGTGTTTAATGCCACACCGCCCGTTCTGAATAGTCTTGTGCCTGTGTGTGTTTGTTGTACATGCCTGCATGTCTGCCGGCCTACCTGTCTGTCTGTGGTTGAATAAAGGAGTATTCTGTATTTCCTTATTGTTGTCTCCCTACGCTGCTGTTTCTCTGACCTTCTATTGTGAGTTGCTTGGAGACTAACAGAAAAGAGGTGCCGTCCAAACCCTTATATCCTTTCTTCCCTCCCCTCCTCCACACATCTTTCCATCCATCCATCATCAATCCCCTTATCCCATTCATATCTCAACTCCTTTGCCCCTTCATGCCTTCATTTCTGTCGCTTCCTTAAGATATCAAATGTGCTTTCTGTGTGTTCTAGTATACACAGCACCAGGTCGTCCTCCCATACAATGTTGGTGATGTCTGGGTAATAGGGTGCTCAGACTCTCTCTCTCTCACACACACACCCTTTATTCACAGCTTTTCATTGTCCCCACTCTCTCATTCACACGGTGCGAGACACTGGCCTTGGGATAGATGCATGTTAGACCTTTTTTGCCCTGTAAAACATTTGATTTCTACCATCTGCTTCAGTGTTTGTGTGTCTGCAAGTATTTATGCACATATTACAACAGCTCAAAGTGAGTCTATATGGCTAAGAGTGGAATTGATCACCCTCTGCAGCTGAGTGGCCGTCATCATTTGTATACCAACACAAGCACCAGCTATAGCACATTTTGATTGATTCCCATTTGTTGCGTCTCTGTTTTTCACCTGTGTTGCCAGGACTGAATGGGAGGAATATGTCACATAGTGATCTTTCTTCTCTTAACAAGCCAATTTATCAGGTGGCTCCTAGGTCCTTGGTGGACGTGGGTCTTTTCATTATCCAGTCGCTCCCTCTTTTCCTCTCCCTATTTATCTGCCAATTCAAAGAAAACCTTCAACAGAAAAACTAAAAAAATAAATCATAGAAAACCTTTCCTTATAAAGAAAAGAGTGGCAAATGACAAGAAAGGCAGCACTTCTTTTCTTTGCAATAGGACAAAAGAGAAAAGAGGGTGACGATGACTCCTTCTTAATTAAGGAGAAGATATAGCAGAGAAGATGGTTCTAATTAAGAGGATCCTGCAAGGTGAGGAGGTGATGCAGCGGAGCAAGACTGAGGAGGGATACCAAACAAAACGTTTTTAGTTTAGCATCCAAAAATGCAGATGGAAGCAATGCTGAAATCTGAGAAATGTTCATTAAATGCTTTGCTTTGCCTTGCATAATTACCAGCTTTTGTGCCGTTTGAATAGTGTGGATGACTTCCTAGCGCCGACTTCCTGAGCCAGGCTCCTGGGTGATGGAATATATTTTCCCAACAAGTGCTGAGCCCGTTTTTCTCTCCCCGAGCCCCGGAGGCTGACACCTGGTAACAAGAATGTAGCTGCTGCCCCTTCTGCCTTTATCCTCAAGGCTCATTCAGCTAATCAGCAGCAGGTTAGACAGAGAGGCATGAAAGCAAGAAAAGACAGGGGTGGAGCAGATGCAGACTGGATGGTTAATTAAAATGATCAGTGCTGTAATAAGAAACCCATAAAAGAGCATCTTAATTAGCCTGTTTTGTGAATATTTTTCCCTGTAGATTGTCCTCTCTCTTGTTGCGATTGGTTATATGTCTTAGATATTTCAACACTGTTAAGTGTTTTGGCAAACGTAGATTAAAACCAAAGACATAAAGAGAATAAATTTAGATTATAACCCACAAATGTCTAACTTCACCTTACATTTGAACATGCTGGGTTGGCTGAAATGTTGCCATATTTCAATCTTCTTAAACCTAACAAAGTTGTTAGTCCATAAAAATAACCAGTGAGTGAAAGTAAAAGGATGAAAATGAAATTAAGTAAAGTGGAGCAAGTGAGAAACAAAGGCACAAAACAGACGCAAACTATGTAGGACCATATCAGAATCAGAATCAGAATCAGAATGGGTTTATTGCCAGATGTTGAGGTTTACAACATTAGGAAATTGCTGCGGTGCTTCAGTGCAAACAATAAGAATTAAAGTGCTATGTAGAAAGAAAGATATGTGCATGAGATATACATGAGATATATACATGAGAATAAGAATTATGAGTGCTACGTAGAAAGATATATACATGAGTGCAGGTGGTGATCAGTGCCAGACATGAAATGATGCAGTGACACAGCGTAGGGTCATGTGTTAGTGGCGGGGACAGTCATGTGGTTATTGTTCATGTGTCCAACAGCAGAGGGGAAGAAACTGTTCTTATGGCGAGAGGTTCTGGTGCGAATGGACCGGAGCCTCCTGCCTGAGGGGAGCAGGTCAAACAGACTGTGTCCAGGGTGAGAAGGGTCAGCTGAGATCCGGGCTGCACGCCGCAGTGTCCTGGAGGTGTACAGGTCCTGCAGAGATGGGAGTCTGCAGCCAATCACCTTCTCAGCAGAGCGCACAACACGCTGCAGTCTCTGTTTGTCCCTGATAGTGGCTCCAGCGTACCACACGGTGATGGAGGAGGTGAGGATGGACTCGATGATTGCAGTGTAGAACTGCATCATCGTCCGTGTTGGCAGGTTGAATTTCTTCAGCTGCCTCAGGAAGTACATCCTCTGCTGGGCTTTCTTGATGACGGAGGTGATGGTGGGCTCCCACTTCAGGTCCTGGGTGATGGTGGTACCCAGGAAGCGGAATGAGTCCACAGAGGTGATGGGGGTGTCAGTCAGGATGATGGGGGGGAGTGGGGCTGTGTGCTTCCTGAAGTCCACAATAATCTCCACTGTCTTCTGGGCATTCAGCACCAGGTTGTTGTGGCTGCACCAGGACACCAGACGTTCATATGTCTTTATGTCGGACATTTATCTGTGTGGCTTGGTTTGGATTAAAGTATTTTCTCCATAATATGTATGTAGCTTTTGCCCTTATGTTGAATGGAGACATGTGTTGTGTGTGAACATAAGCAGGTGGGCCCATAACAGGTGTGCGTCCAGGTTCACTGGTCATTATAACCCAGCCATGCTCCTGTTGCTCCTAATGTGAGCTAATGTGGTCAGCTTCAAATATCTTCAAAAACACGCCTTGTGTGTAACGTTGTGATGCGAGTAGCATTTGCCTAAACCACAGTATTTGTTAAACTGGGATGAGAAAGTGTTGGCTGTAATTTATACATGTAACTTTGTCAGGACCCCCTTTACATAATGCCCTCTGTGTTCCATTAACTAAATACCAAACTGCACCTATAAACCTAATCCTGACACGAGTTGTAAAACCAAATCGTAATCTTCCAGTAGCCCTTTAGGCCTGTCCTCTGAAACATGACTCCACTGGTTGTTTTTGGCAGCAGCACATCTCTGTGACCTCTAGCTGTCGTGTAAGACAGGATCAGTCTTTTCAGCACACGGCCCAAAACAGCATATATTTAGGCTGAGCTAACACTAGCCTTTAGTGGGTGTAGTAATTATGACAAGCACAAAGGAGGAAGTTATGTGAGGTGGTTACAGAGTGAGTAAGTGAACAAAACATGGCCTTTAACACAGGACAGAGCTGTTTTCTACCAACAGTCAAGGATAGTTGTTTTAGCAGTGGTAAAGCTTTATACCTGCAGTCTTCCTAATGGCCATCAAAAGGAAGGCTCTTGGAAAATGGCCTTGGCTTCTTTGTATCGGGACCTCAGCAAACACTTAACTAATGAGTTTATGGTTTTAGCTGCTAGTTCCTATTACTGAACACAAAGTTATAGTTGCTATAGTAAACCAACCCGTTCTCACTCCCAAAGCGTAACATTTTACGCTAGGTGACAAATCGTCACCATATTACGTTTTCGGCTACCCACCACGTTCCTAAATGACGACCTCGGAAAAAAGAGGAAATATGAGAACCGTCTGGACTGAACCTACACATGTTCGCTCTTTTTCTTCAAATCGCTTAGAAACACGCTATTTAACATCATTAAAGTCCTGGTTACGGTCTGGAATAAGGTTATGGTTAGGGCTAGGGATAAGGTTAGGTTTAGGGCTGGAATACAGGGCTGGAACGTCTATTACCGCGGGAGCATCATTGCACTGGATTCCAGCCATAACCCACCGCGTACCATAAGAACGCCGAAGGTCTCCTTTCGCGTTCCTCAGGAACGCCGCGGGACGTGTCAAAACGTCGACATGTTACGCCTCGGGAGTGAGAACGCTCTGAGTAAACTGTCATGAACCAGGCTGAATGCATAGGGAAAAAAAGCAGGGACATCAATTCAGTTTCAATTTCATTTTAATTTGCCTCAAGCCACTTTATCCCTCTCAAGGCAGGCGTTGCAGATTTGCAACAAGTAAAAGCTAACAACCTGATTACCCCACATACATATTTTATGAGTTTTTTTTTATTCAGAAGTACCACTGCAGGTATTCTTTTGTGCATAAACAACAAAAACTTAATTTGAGCCTGAGAGGGTTAAATTTTAAGGTAAGGACAATGATAAAGAGAAATCCCCAACATTCAAACAACCCCTGCTGACAGCGGGAAAGAAAAACTCCCTTTTAACAGGAAGGAAAACAAACCTCATAACACATTTAATTACATATGCAGTAAGCTTGTCAGCAATTAAGAAAAATGGCTGGCTGGTCCGCACATGTACTGTATATGAAGATTTCTCATGTGACATCATACACACATTAAATGTGATATAACCACTGGTTGCTAAGGTAACATGCAATGTTTCTGTCTAACTGGGTGAAACTAGATATAAATAAATACTCACTAACTACTAGCTGAGCTGTACTGCAGCTTGAAATACTTGTTGGCGAATACACATTTTCCTTTATGAAAGGTCTTTGCGGACTGGTCTCCAGGCCTGTGTAACTGGGGCCCTGTCTACACGATCCCAGATTGTCACCGTGGTCGTAACATGTTCAATGTACAAATAAATGTTATGTGGTAGTTAAGTGACACCAATCATTCCCAGCAAGTCCCTCCCCTTATCCCAACAACCACACAAACAGAAAGTAGAAGCTGGTCTAAAAGATGAATGTAGCTTCTGGTTCTGAAAATGAAGACCATAAACTTGCATTCTTTTCTTGACCAGCAGGGGGCAACACCTGTTTTTTCCAGATGACTTCCATTCATAAAAGCCTATCCAGTCAAACGATCACTGTGAGATCACTGAGAGTTGAAGAACTGTCAAAATTATTTCATGTGTAATAAAATGATCAGTGTGGCAGCTCTACCAGGTGTAACAATTAAGTTTAATATCCAGGCATCCACCAAAACAGAATGACGTTTAACGGAGTTTGAAGCTAGCAGGGAGTTAGCTCGCTAGTTTCCACCCCGTCATAATATACCATGTTCTGACTGAGGGATTTCTGAAAAATTAAAATGTACAGCTTTGCTATCACTTCCGACATAAATGATGACAGAAAACTAAACAGTATTGATGTTTGTAGGGTTACTGAAGTTGGGCTAGCTGGTAAAAAATGATGTGCTATGTGGTGGCTAGCGACACAGCTATGGTTAGTATAATATAAACACAGTGAAGCTGGAGGATGAACGCTAACTTTTTTCCACTTGATAAAGCTTAACTGGAGGGTTCCTGATGGTTAGAGACAAATGCAATTGCATGGCAGGATGCTAAACGGGCCAAACTTCAGCCAGGAGAACAACTGAGATAATCCATCCACAATACGAGGTTAGTCATTAATATACTGATGCATGGGTTGGGTTGTTAAGGTTTAAAAAACTAAGCCTTTAAAACGTGCTGCCGATGAATAGTAGTAATAAAAACCCAGAGAGGCTGACAGTGATCACTGACTTTTTTAGGGGCTTGTTCAGATTAAATAGAACAACATACAAAGCATTAGAACATGTTAAAAACCCAACAGCCTTAATAAACGCAAAGTAGTTTGGACCTGGAAACAGGGTTCACACGTTATCAAGTAAAAACCAGACATGGTTTGAAAATTATGGTCATAGTTAGAGTCAGAGAAGTAGGACTATCCTGACTATTCCACTGACATACAACACAAATGTACACACACACACTCACACAGAGCCAGATTTCAGGGCCATTTCTAACTTGGGTGCATGAGATGAGGGTAGCCACATGACTCATGATTCATGAGGACGCTCATAGAGCTGTCACACTGGAGGCAGGTGTCTCTTTCTGTCTCGCTCTCCAGCACACACAAACAGAAAAAGGGAGACTGATCTCATCGCTAAACACTGCAAGATGGTAGTCGGATGGCTGGCAGAGGAGTCTTGTTGCCAGTCACAGGACTTGTGCTCACATACACACTGACGTGGAAGCTTTTTCTTTTTTAAAGGATGAGTTGAAAACTGATCAAGCTGGCAAAGCTTTAGTATCATTCTAAAAGTTATGGCCTGTCTTGGTGATAGATGGCTCCACTGCGGTGTTGGCCAGTTCTCTCTGTGGCCACATTTGTCTCTAATTCCAACATGATTTAATTACTGGGCCCATTCCCACCCAAAGGTGCTATGACTTACCATTTGCCTACTATAAAAGAAAATGCTTTTACTATCCTTTGCTATTTTTGTGTGTGGAATAAACAGTAGTGATTGAACCTTTACAGCATACCTATATACTTACTGCTGTGCATAGATTTTACAAAAATCACATTGAACTCTGGAAAAAAATAAAAACTGTAAAAAACAAAAGATGAGAAAAATATATGTCAGTATCTAATTGTTATACTTTAATTTTATAAGTCGTTGCAACAGGATAGTCAGAGAGGTTATGTCTCTGTTTATTTAAAGGGATTATGTTGTTGAGGAGATTATTTATAAGCTGTTGGTTCTGATGAGCTGGAGGTGGGGTTACACAAACGAACCAGGCTGTTGGTAATAATAGACGGAGCGGTGGAGATCCTGTAGCCATTACGTTTGAGAACGAGTCAGCACCAGCTAAAAGAAAATCCTCAAAGTCCTCTTCTCGCTCTCTTTAAAAAAAAAAAATCTGTTGTGACACAGACTGAAACTAGTGAACTACCAGATGTATCTCTGAGGAGGATTCGTGATCCCCAGAGGATGTATTCTGCTGACAAATTAAATTTATCACAACTTTCAGGTGAGCGAATGAAGCAACTACAGCCACTGAGAGCGAACGATACCATCAATGTGCTGAATCGCTGCTTATTTCGCTCAAGTGCTGGAACAGGACACAAAGCAATGGGTATTTTGAAGAAGACCAAGTTCTATAAATATAGTTAATAAATCACATTATAACAGCATAAAAACACTGAGCAATGCACAATAAAAGTATAAAGTAGATATGTGAACATCCCCCAAAGCCCCCCCCTACTTAATAGTAAGATATATCAAAATAGTGATGTTAGCCAAATCTTCTCATGTGTCAGATTTTAATGCTTGTTAAGTTTTGGTTTGTGTGGAAACTTCTGGAGGGTTGTTGCTGCCCCTCTCCACACATTAAACTGATCTGGAACAAGCAACTGTAGACGGTTAGGCGTCTCATATTCTCATGCAGAAATAGACTGTGACAGGCTGTGAATTCTTCCCCTCGCTACGAGAACAGAATTCTTCCTTTACGCACTTTTTATTGAGACACCAACAGAGGATTTGTGTAAGGAATCTGTGTCACGCAGGACACAATTTGATGAATGTGACACAGTTCTAACACTGGTAACCTCATCCAGGAGCTGCTGCTAGGGGTTCTAGGCTGAACCCCTCCATGCTCATCTACACACAGTTTACACCAACTGCTGTTAAGGTGCTATCTTGTCATTTATATGGGTTGTGTGACTGTACGAAAAATTGATGCAATGCAGTGCTAATGACAGACAATAGGCTTCAATTCACCAAATTCTCTTGTATTAAGAGTTTAATATATAATTTACAGCCTAAATACACCCCTACAAAGCTACTCAAGACATTTTATATTAAAAAATTTGTAACGTTATGGACAGAAGTAAAAAATCGAACGAACCCCTGTGAGAAAGCTCTTGGTGACAGTGGGGAGAAAGAACTCCCTGATTGCAACAGGAAGTAGCAGAAATGGGCTCGTTGAAGGAAGCCACCTGCCAGGACTGGTTGGTATCAGAAAGAGAAGAGACATGACATACAATACTGATGTATAAACATGTTGTGAATGAAAAGAGAGTATTAATAGTACTGCTCATTGCATCATGGGAAATCTGCCAGCAGCCTGACCTTAAGGCAGTATTTTCAACCATTAGGTGTACTGTAATGTTGTGAAGGAGCATTAATTAATCTTACTAAGTAGTTCTTAGTGCCTTGGTGTTTGCTTTTAATACTCTAAGTTGTTTTATTATGTATGTTGTATTCTTGTACAGCACTTTGGTCAACGCTCCTGTTGTAATTAAATGGGCTATATAAATAATTAAACTATTAACTATTAAACTGTACATTTTAAAGCTTTATTTAAGCATTTAATGCAACATGTACAATTAAGAATGTCTTACACGATTACTTTGGTTTATCTAACCAGCGAGACAGATTAAAAAATAATTAATAACAAACTGTGAAAATCAGCGCTCTCAGGTGACACTCAAATGGTGGTTTAGGCAAATAAACCTTTTTTTCTTTTTTATGTAAGGAAAATGTTGCTGCATTGCATTGGTATAATTAAGAAATTGTTTTCTGGTCACCCATAGTCACTCCTAACTATAATCTTGAGCTTTGTACAATAACTAGTGGGCAGAGACAAAATTATGCAACCTGTATAGACAGAAGTCAAAATAGATGAAAGATTATTTTGTTGTAAAGTGAAATTCAGTGTTAAAAAGAAGGAAAACTGTCCGCAGTAGCCATTGGAAACTTTTCAGCCAACAACATTCAACATTCTGCCTAAACACAATGTCATTGCTGTCAGACTATGTCATGGTCCTGGGTCATTTGACCTAGTGTTTTGTGTTTTCCTGTTTTTGGTCATTTTGTACTATAATTTAAGTTCACTTTGTTAGCCTTTAGTTTATGCAATAAGAGTCTAATTATTCTGTTTTGAGTTTCTTGTGCTTCCTGTTTAGTTATTTAGTAGTCTCCCCCTGTGTAGCTGCCCTGGGTGTCTCCCTCCTCCCCCTTCCCCTCCTTTTGTTCTGTGTTTCCCCATCCCCTCATGTGTGTGCTCTCCCCCGTGCTCCTCCGTGTTCTCTCTCTCCCCCTTCAGTCTGCATCTCTGTGCATTTCCTGTTTTATTTTGGAGGTCCGTGTTTCTGGTCATGTATTCTGTTATTCTGTTTTGCTTCCTCTCTGCCTCATCATGTTTGATTAGTGTCAGCTGTGTTCCCTGCTTGTTTGCCTCTTTCTAATTTCCTTGTGTGTGTGTGTGTGTGTGTGTGTGTGTGTGTGTGTGTGTGTGTGTGTGTGTGTGTATTCATACCATGTGCTGCTCCTTGTCAGGTCATCTGTGTTTTCTCCAGTGTTGCCTCTGTGTGTCATTCCCTCCATGTCTCTAGTGTTCCAGGTTCAGGTTAGTTTTCCCTGTATAGGTTTAGTTAGCATCTCTCGGTTTTCTTTTGTAGCGTTTTTGCAGCCAAAATAAAAGCTTTTTTCTGTTTAAACGTTCTCCTGCATCAGTGTCTGTGTTTGCATCCACACCTCTCTCTCTGCACGATTTACCTCCTCAAATCGTGACAGACTAGTGTTTACACACAAGCACACTTATAGGCTTACATTTTGTTTTTTTTATTAATATTTCTTTTACAAAAAACTGTAAGCTTTGTTATTTTGATTCTTTCTAACTGTCCATCCAGCTGACCACTTTCTTCTGCTTGTCCAATTCAGTGTTGCGGGGAAGCTGGAGTTGGAGTTACAGGGCTAACAGATAGAGACAGATTCATACTATTTGCTTGTGTTTGCACCTATGGTCAATTCAAAATGACCAGTTTATAACCTGCTTGTCTTTGGACTGTGGGAGTTAGCCAGAGTACTCAGAGATAACCCAGTCACAGTCAGGGAGAACGTTCAAGCTCCACACCAAAAGGGCCTTCTCTCAGCGTAGGAAGACAAAAAATATAAATGCCAGGATGAAACAATCTGCCCCTTCCTATTAAACAGAAGTTAAATAAAACAAACAGAAAAAAGAAAAGAAAATGAAATATCTGATGTCATGAGCATTAATTTTTCATTAAGAAAAAACTGTTTTTCTGGGCTTTTCTCACTTATTGTAAACCTTGAATCAGCTGAGTTTCTGTTATTGCTTTAGGTGCACCAGTGCATTTTTTTCTCATTTTAAAATGGTGGTGGAAAAGAAAATCCTTGGATATAATATTAAAACAAACTATCAGAAGAAAATACTTTCTTCTCCAAGCAGAAAGTTCAAAGAAAGGAAACAGCGAGATTTATAAAAATAATAATACTAAAGTTGATATGATGGTGAGGACTGCAGATGAGCAACTAATCTTTCTTATTTGAAATATTCTTGCTTTTGTTTGACCATCATTGTCACCATCGGTTTAGGTAATAGTTTGCCTCATGAATGAATTATTAGAATATCCTTTGCATTTTTCCACCTCGCAAGCATCTTTCGATATTCATAAAGCTAAAATGCACCTCATATTCTTCAGATTTTTTGATGTTTTTACTTAAATTGCTGCTGGGTGAAAAACACAGCTCTCTAACCCTGTGATCAGTCTGATAACAGTGAAAGTTGGAAGAGCTCGCTGGTCTAAGCATGAAGATTCTCAAGATTCCCTGCAGCATAGCAGCCGCGCTTCGCAGCGTTTCTGCAGCTTGTTAAGAGGGGATGCCAGGCATGGTTCTGCCCGTGTATATTTTCATTTAGTCTGAATGCTTGGCACATAAGGGAGGTAAACAGAGAGGCAAGGTGTGCATAGATAGCATAGTTACTTTGCACTTGTATGTGATGAAAGAAAACATTCATTAACTGATCTAATTTACATTGCTTGGTGGGACAGCGCTGGGGGCACACGGCTGGGCTGAGGGTCTGTGATTAACACCAGTGAACATCCACATGGTTGTTTGTAACTGTTAAGATTAAATAGATAGTACTGAATCATCAGAAAGTCAAAACACTAGAGCTGGAATGAACAGAAGCAAACCCCAGCCTGCACAGTTACCAGCCAAGGTCAGTCATAACATACATTTTGTATTTATGAGAATAAAATTTAACAGATCATAAAATGTTGTTTCCCATATGTGAGGAAGAGGAATCTCTACTCATCTGGTTTTACCTTTGTGCTCTGAAACACAACTTGTGACTTGGTTCTCACCTCTGAGTTACCTGTCCTCTCATTCTAGGCGTGTTTGTGATCATACAAGTAAGTAAGTGTGTTTGCTTGCTGAGCTCCTCTTTTCCAAGTATGGCCACTATGAAGTAGAGCTGTCGCTTAGGGGCCTTTGGTAGAAATTAACGAGCTACAGCCAAGGGCAAAAAAGAGCAAACAGCTGGGCCTGTCAGCACGCACAAGAGGAGCAACGGCACCCAGGGGTCTGCTAAGGAGGCAAGGGTACAAGGCAACAGAGTGAGAGGAGACCCTCTGCATGAGGAGACACGTATTATGACCTGCTCCTCTGCATACCTGTTTCCACTCTGTCCACAAGCCCCCCTCCGTATACATACGTCTCTGTGCTTGTTTTCAGCAGTCTGTTGCTCAGCTTGTACGTTTCTTGGTTTTTGGACCAAACTTGTATTTCTGCTCGCTTCTTTGTGATTTATTTCCCCTTCCTGGTTGGTTTAACCTTGTACTTGCGCTTTTGTATGTAAAGCTTGATTTTTGTTTTCAGCTTTCGCTGTCCTGACTTGTGTGTCGTGCTTTTGGGTCCTCAAACCGAGCTTTGACAAAAGCCATACTGGATCCTATTCCTGAATTGACTTTTTCTGAAGTGCAGTCATGCACAATCGTGTCTTTTATGTGAATATCCTCATAGCCTTGTGTCAGAGAGCTCTCTTTTTCACAGGCTGGTAATGGTTTCTGTGAAGGCATTCACACAGACAAGCTGTTTTCCTCCTTGAGGCGGCGTAAGTGTTTTTAAAGTTTTGTTGAGTGTTAACTCCGCTGAGATGTACAGACATAAACAGGAGCGTGTGGAGCAAATGTGAATTAATAAAGGAGCTGGAAGAAATAATAAAGAAAAGGCAAAACTGAGGAAAGAATGCAATTTCACTGTGATTCACTGCTTTAGATGGCATCTCTTTGTTGTGGCTAATGGCTTTACATAGAGAATACGAAATGAGATGAAATTAAATAAGCAACTCAATGGGCAGGTGATAGTGTTGAGAGTGGTGAGTGTGTGGGTTAAATCAAAGTAGATTTGCATAATTCATGGTTAAAATAGTCTCCATATTTTACACTGAACTTTGGTGCAGGACAGTTTATCTTCAGTGAAACAAGGTGAACCTCTCTCCATCATTAGGCCAACTTTCTTCTGATTGGCTTCACCTCACAAACAGAAGGTTTCAACCGCATGTGGAAGAGGCCTCAATGCTCAAAGCGCTGTGGGGACAGTGGGAAGGAAAAACTCCTTTTTAACTGGAAGAAACCTCCAGCAGAAAGAGTTCAGGGAGAGGTGGCCACCTACCGCGACCAGCTGGGAATGAGTGCATGAAGACAGGACAAAGACGCACGATCTGATATCGTCGTGTTGGTGTTGTTCCAAGATCAACATAGTAAATGTTGTTCCAGGATCAACATTGCAAGTGACCAATCAGAATGTTGTGACGTCATACTTTTGCGACTTCGGGAAAAACCGCTGTAAAACAAAAAACTGTACTTAAGCTGCGAGAAACCGCCTCTGTCCGCCGATCAACGGACCCTGACCTTTTAATAAACGCTAAGCAGAATTGATATTGTCCTTGCAACATTGGAATTTCATAAATGCACGAATGGCTTGGCGCGCCAAAGAATAACGTCACAACAATGTGATTGGTCACTTGCAATGTTCACCTTGTTCCAGGAACAACACCAACACGACGATATCAGATCATCCGGACAAAGACACACTGTGGAAGAGAGCCAGAGATTAATCATAACTAGCAGTTTAAACCTATTGCAGCACAACTAAGGGAGGATTCAGGGGCATCTGATTCAACCCTAAAAGGAAAGTTTTAAGCCTAATCATAAAAGAAGAGATGGTGTCTGTCTCCCGAATCCAAACTGTTTCCACAGAAGGGGGGCCTGAAAGCTGAAAGCACTTCCTACCACTTTACTTGTCAATACTCTAGGACTCTACTTTGATCCTATCTGCAGTTTCCTGCTTCCTATTGGTACATCTTTGGATCATTACATTAGCATTATGGGTAATGTGTTTCTGAGCTTCCTAATTTCCCTGGAATCAAGGTCCAAAAGGAAAGCATTAGGTTTGAATCAGAATTATTTTTTCACTTCACAAATTTGTCCTCCTTTTCCAAAACGGTAAGTCCTACATTAACCATTAATGTGTCCTCCACCAACAGGAACATCAAGCACAGATGACGAATGAACAACATACTTTCATTTGAAAACTTTTTAGCTTCAGTGTGCTTTTAATTAATTAGACGTGCTATAGTTCCCTGTGAGCCATAATTACTTTTATCAACTTATTTAGCAAAATCAGAGGTTATGTTCTTTAAACTTTTATAACCCATTAGGACGTGAGGGCACTGTTCACAGCAGTGCCTTGAGTACATATTCAGTCAGTGGATTTTTGTCCCCATGACAAACTCACACAAAAGTCTGATCCTGCCAACTAGCAGTCCCTGAACCTTCAAGGTTTTCTTTTGGAAGGCCTTCAGCAAAGTTATTCTTTCAAAACTACCACATAATGAATTAAAAAATAAAATAAAATGGATATTCAGACACTCTTTCAAAACACTGCCCTTGCTATACCTGGTGTAATAATACATTTAAATGAATTTGAAATTAAATGCTTATAAATTGTGAAAAGGTGAAAAAAGTTACACATTGATTTTGTCTGCTCTTTTGTGTCGTCCTGAAATGAAAAACAGACTCTTTGTGAGACGCGGCAACAGTTTTATTTTTGTGTCAAAATGAAGCAAATCAACTATTTTAATCAGTGTGAAATTTAATTGTAGTTTTCTATCTGACAGCATTGATTAAAACATGTTTTTATGAATCTTTTTTTCAATGTGCTGACTGCCTTTGAAATTGAGTGAAATTACTGTTTCAAACGTGAAAAGTGAAAGAGTTCACCGGGAGTGCAGTGGAGGTTAAGAGGCTTTCAAAAGGTCCACGTGTCTCGTGCTTTATGCAGCACTTCCGTTTCTTTGTTTTTATATTCTGCGTCGCTTGTTCTTGCTCAGTTCTTCAGTTCTTGTCTTGGTTCATATTCTGGCTTTTTGAGCATTTCTTCTTGCTCCTTTGATCTACAATCAAATTCCACAAATGCTGAGAGCCTGTGAAAAATGCAAATAACAGTAGAATGCAATGGTTTGTAAATATCTAAACCCATATTTTTTCACAAAAGAACACAGAAAACATATGAAACTGTGCAGCTCCCCAAAAGTGTAGGAGAGGAATGTTGTCCCATTTTTGTCTGATGGGAATCATGATGTTCCAAATGCTTTTAATTGGTCAAAGATCTGGACACAGATCAGTTTCCCACGTTACCTCAGTCCATTTTAAATGAGCTTTGCGCTTTTGGCTTCTTCTTTGCATGGCAGAGATTTTGCTTGTGCTTTGTGGTGAACTGTGTTCCTGAACCCTCGCTGTGATTTCATCATACCTGCTAATGCAGCGCTGACCGAGGACCAGAAGAACACGTCAATATTTCTTTCAACCTTGTCCCTTCTGCACAGAGAATTTTCCAGATGCTGTGAACCTCTGAAGATGAGGATTCAAATTCACAGTTTTTTGCTGACTGGTGAGCCTCTGGTTACCTTTACTTCTGAGAAACTCTTCCTCTGTAAGATACTTTTTTTGATTCCCAAATATGTTATCAAGTTGCTGCCTAATTAGTTACAAAAGTCATGACCCTGTAACATCATAGCCTAATGCTGCAACTGCATTGACGAGTGGCATCAATTTGTGGAGATTTTTTTACTGTTTCTCCAACAGTTCATGTCATTAAATGGATTACATGGATGCACGGATCAGGGCGATCCTGATATATGTATCCATATAATCACCTGGTGGCAATCTGTGTGTATCAGCATTTTGTGATCCATTGTTTTGTTTTATTTTAGTACTAACAAAGCAAAAATGATACTTCACCTTATATAGGTTTTTATATAAACTTTATATAAAAGGAAGCTTACAAAAAATACAGCACTTGCTTCTCACTCAAAATGGCCACACCCCTTATAATGTGTTACTTTAAGTCTTACTACACTTAAAATGGTAAATTATATAGAATTCAACTATTTCTACAACTGACAGGAAGGCAAAATGTGCCGTCAAAACCAAACTTTTTAATATACCAGACTAATTTCTGCTGTAAAGTGACCAGTGGAAATTAGAGGAACTGCAGTTTTTGGCACTTCTGATGGGATTTGTTGTTCAACCTCTTGTTGTCGTTTAAAGGTATCTACTGTGCAAGAGATCACGGTTTGGGTTAAAATAAACCTGTCTGCAATATTCTTCACATGAATAGATGTAGTGTGGCAAGTCCCTCCTCTTGACATGAAAATGTAACAGCTTTTGTTGTCAAATATAATGTGTCGCTGTGAGACTGGGCTGTTTCTGTCTTCCTTCCTCTCTCTCAGTCTCTCACAAAGACACACAGAAACACACTCACTCGGCTTTACTGATTCTAGACGTAAGCCACAAGTGTGTGTGTGTGTATGTTGCCGTGTCTTTGTGTGTTTCAGAGCTGCTGGGGAATTCCTTTCTTTTTTGACGTTTGTGCAGTTTTGACTGTAACTTTACAACACCATGCTTAAAGCAGTTGGAGTTATTCCATTTAAGGTCGTTAGGTCGTTCCCTTTATGCTGGCACAATTAACCTTCGACATGCAGATGAAAAGCAGCAAAAATATTGCATCAAGCATGTAATATTTTAATGGCCCCAGTTAACTGCGGCAGATCATCCCCTCATTTTAAGCATCATATAAAGTAATTCTCTACCACCCTCACCACACATGACCCCTCAGGTGCTATGAAGCTGATAGAATATTTTTCCATTAATATAGATCCATAAAGAAAAGGAAAAGAAATTAAAGTTGCATAAATATATTGGCTGTCTTGAAGATCTTGATTAGCTTTAGCCTTAAAGAAAAAAAAAACAGTTATTGGGTTTAAAGAGGACGCTGGCCTTCACGAACAACAACGATACAGCGAACACATCCCTGGGAACAATTTCTGCCAAACAAAAACATTTCGCCTGGGTTTTGAATTACAACATACCAAACAGATTTTACACTTTTCTTCCCGATCTTTGCAGTTAATGAAACATGAGATATATTCACAGGTGAAACTTAAATATTAGTAGTTTATTATGTTAATTTGAACTGACTTTATTGAGTCATCTCACATTAACCTGTATTAAATCAGTTCAAATTTTATACCTAATTTTCCTAACAGGCTACCACACAACCACCACGCATAAAATAATTAAAGAGCAAAACACACTTTAGACGTTATTATAATAAAGTCATCTATCTGTTCATCTTGTTTAAGAACCCAACAATTCATTCAGTCTCTCCATTGATAATTGATGTATATTATTGCCTTATATTGCAGTTTTTAAAAAGGCTCTTGTAGTGTAGGTATATTATTAATTTTGTTCTGACATGCAGAATATACATTAATTAAATTTAAAACACACACACATGCACATATATATATATATATACATAGAAAACAGTTAGACAGTAACGTGTGAAGCAGTAGTACACACAGAAACATACACACAGACACTGTCCTTGATGGCGTACTGGTAGACCATTGGTAAATGGAGGGTCATGGTCGGGTCTTCCTCATCTTGTGGCCAAACAAAACCGGCACACTCCTCCACCATCAAGGAAACGCTAGGATGGTTGAACAGGATGAACTGTAACGACCACACTTATAAACACACACACACCCCTGCTCATTCATTCTCATGTACGTGAATCATGTTAAATGTAAAATGATTCAACATTTTTGTGTTTCAGCTTCTTTGATGTGAAGACTTCTTGTTTTTGTGATTAATAAAAACCTGAATATGTCTGGCTCTGGACTGAACAAAACAAGAGGTCTCAAGTTCCCATCTTCCATCTAGGTCTTACATGTCCATGTCAAAGACAATCCAAATATGGATACCACAGGACAAAAAATAAAATAATAATTACAGCCCCAAATGAAAGAACCTGAAGAAAACAACATTTATTTTCTTCAGGCCCCAAGGACATAATATTCTGGGTAGAAAACATTCTCCTGTAAATAATGTTTTGCTAATATATCTTAAAAAGAACCCCAATAATGTCAAAACACATTCTTTAATTTGGAAATATCGTCTTAGTGACAAAAAAAATGGATAAACTAATTAAATGGAGTGTATGAAAAAGAAGGTAATTACCTACAAACCGAAATAGGGACAAATGAAAATGGCTCCTGCTGATCAGAAGCTATGGCTTCTCTTCTGTTGTGTGTTATTAAATGTAATTTCTTTAAACTCTATCATCAGTTCACTATATTAATACCTCATTACAAGTTGCTCCCCTGTTTATGTTTATGTGTCTGCAGCTTTGCTGCTGTGCTGTAACCGACTAATACAGCTAATGGTGCATTAAGCCCAAATAAAATATAGTTTTCCAAACTGTACAAAACTGATCATGACAACTAACTAACTATTTTGATCTGCCTGCGTATGTCACGGTTTGGCAGGGCAAACCGTGGGGGTGTAGGGAAGGAGGACCCAGGCGCGGAGCTCTGTGTGCTTAGCAGTGCGTTTATTTACAGTGATGGAAAAACATGACAATAAATCCCCGTGCTCTCCCGACTCCTGTGACGTGTCCTCTTCCCAGTGCTACTACTCCTGTCTCCGCTTCTCCGTGATGAGCACCCCGTGCTCGCTGTCCTCTCGTCTCCCCGCTACTCCTGGGGACATAAGAGAGAGGCAGCCGTCAGACACACAATAATGCAGCAGACTTAAACTAGGACCTGGTCGAGAGACTAACGTGAAGCCACGCAATGATCCAGCGTCGGTGGGAGCTCCAAGACTCTCCTAAGTAGCTCCCCCGACGAGCCCTGATCAGCAGCAGGTGTGTAGCTTCGGGTGTGGCCAGTCCCCTAGCAGGGCCACACCCACCAGGCCTGAAGGCGCCTGCAAACAAGTGTTCAGACACACACACACACACACACACACACACACACACACACACACACACACACACACACACACACACACACTCATATCTACAAGCATGGAGAAGAGGGGCAGCAACACCAAAAATACATATAATATAACAAGTCCATGACTGCCCATGGTCTGAGCGACCCAGGACCCTGACAGCCTATCTAAGCTCTTTCTAATCGAAGGTTTGACATCTGCTTTAAAGTTGTACAGAGGGAAGAGACGTCGTCACACTCAAGGAACAAATGAAAACAAAAAAAAATTGATTCACTGAAGTGTTCACCTCTCTAGAGGAAAATGAAACAGTACTCTATCTTTGGTAGACATAACATGAGGATCAGCTACACAGTTGCCAGTGCCAGGAGTGTGTGTGCAGGTTTGTGTGTGTGTGTTTGTACATTTGTCACAGCTTCCAATCCCAGGCGGGCACACCAGAGTCAGTTTTCAGCTCAAACTCCAGAGCTGTTTATTGTGTGCTAAAGAGCACTGATGTTTTTGTGCGTGTGTGCGTTTTAATGCTAAAACATGTCCGGGAAAGACAGAGCGTGCTTAGGATCACGTACTGTAAGTCCACACGCATGAAAGGTTAATTTGGGTTCAAAATGCATTTCTCATTTGATCCACAAAAGAATCGAAATGATTTAAGCTTTGAAAACCTAGCATATATACAATATTATTACAGTTGAATTATTGTCAAATGTTCCAATCACCTGTTAGATTTGGGAAAAGATCATTATTTATGGAATTAACGGTCCCTTCATAATGCTAACCCTGCAGGTTCAGAAATGTGTGTTAAAATTTAAAGTCAAGAAAAAATGAAGATGTCCCGTGTCTTTTTCTGATTACTGATTTTTTGCCTCATCTTGGTGGAAACTTGTGAAGAATTCTGAAAAGGAAAAAACAGCCATTGAGCTTTTTTTGTTAGTCAGATTGAAACTGCAATGACCTGAAGCTAAAGTGGATTTTGGCTATTTCCTTCCACAAGGGATTGCTATAGCAGGTGTTATCAGAGTTTGACCACAGATGCCCAACCACCTGCAGAAGGCGAACCTTTCACTTACCAAGCAAACATGGTAACCACTTTATGATTGAAGACAATGGTTTACTAAGTTCTTTCATACAAGTAATACTAATGTAGACAAGATGGTGAAAAATGCTTAATTTCCAAAGTTGGGATTTAAAATAAAGCGTACCAGCCAAGTGAAATGAAGTGTGGCTCAATCTACTGTTTTCCCTTCCTGTTAAAGAGATCATCTGCTTTTACTTTGTGTTTATTGAGGCTTTTTATCTTTGGTCATGGAGCACTTATCTAAATCCATGTTACAAAATGCTTCCCACAAGGAAAGATTTTAACGAAGCAGCATAATATTCATGGTTCACATGTAGGGTTAACCAGCACAAAAGTTCATACGGCAAGTTAAAAAATAAAGAGGAAGAGACCCACTCCAGTAACATCAGCAGCTGACTTCCTGCTTTGCTGCTGTTATTTTTGAGAGCACATGTTCATATCTCAAGTTGTGACCATATAAAATTATGTCACTGTAGAAAAGACACAAGAAAAGTTTTCGAGCATCTGTTAATCTGATGCTCAACTTCTGCCTTGACTTGGACTGCCCCGAAATAGCTTAAAAAAAGCTTTCTTTCTCCTTCAATGTTTATCTGTGGTGAAATAATTTCATACAAAGAACACCTCCAGATTCTTCCAAAAACCTTCCTCAAATCTATCAAACCTGTGAGTGACAGCAGATAACACTCCTGATTGAAAATTCCTCATTGAACCTTGGCAGTCCCAGTTCCATAATACACACACACAGGCCGATCATTGAATGGTGCCTGTGAGATGAGCTGAGCTGCACTTCAATGGAAGATATTTTGGGTTTTAATAGCTTCTCTGGGGCACTTGTGGTGGGGAACAGGTGTGCTGGTTGTTGGAGGGGGTCAGCTAAAAGGACAGTCGAGTGCCAGAATGACAAAATCAGTACAAAGGATTATTACTGCACAGGGGGAAAATTCAACATAATGGTTACATTAGTGTGCACTCCCATTTTTATCTGTAATGTTTATTTATAGCCCAGGGTTGCTCTTTACACAGGTTTTTAAAACTTTTCTAACATTTAATTAGCATGCAGTATGATTTGTGAGTCAGTTATTATGGTAATGTTGAAACAATAATCCATCCATCCATTCGCTTATCCTTTTCAGGGTCGCGGGGGGCGCTGGAGCCTATCCCAGCTGTCATAGGGCGAGAGGCGGGGTACACCCTGGACAGGTCGCCAGTCTGTCGCAGGGCCAACACACAGGGACAGACAACCATTCGCACTCACATTCACACCTAGTGACAATTTGGATTAACCAATTAACCTATCCCCACTAAGTGTATGTCTTTGGTCAGTGGGAGGAAGCCGGAGTACCCGGAGGGAACCCACGCAAACACGGGGAGAACATGCAAACTCCACACAGAAAGACCCCGGCCTGATGTTGGAATTGAACTCAGGACCTTCTTGCTGTGCGGCAACAGTGCTAACCACCGTGCCACCGTGCGGCCAAAAGCTAAATGCAAAATGATAGGAAATGCTTTTTTCCTTTGGACAAATCGGTCAACACAACAAGCCTGCACTGTAAAATCTAATTAGTTCACAGAACTCAAAAAAACCATGTAAACTCGTTGCCTCAAAAAATTGAATAAAGTTTTTCTTAAGATGATTAAGTTAGGGCAACTTACTCATTTTGAGTACACTGTACAGCCTCGTTAGTTCCCAAAACTCAAAAAACTATGTAAACTCGTTTACTTAAGATGACTAAGTTAAGGCAACTTATTCACTTAAAGTACAGAGTAAAAACCTATGTAGTTTCCAGAACTCAAAAAAAATATGCAAACTCGTTGTAAATGAGTAAAGCTTACTTAAGATGACTGTTAGGACAACTTATTCATTGCAAGTCTGCAGTATTAAAAATAACTTGATATTTCTGACTGTACAATACTAATTGTTTACCTACTGACAAACATTTCAAGTTGCCGCGCTTACAAGTATGCACAGGCTCCGACAACTGCGGCTGACAAATGCGATCCTCCTTTTCCCCAGATTACCCTTTCTGGTTCACAAAATAACCTTTTAAGATATTTTCAGGCGAGAATGTAGCTGTGTAATGCTCAAATTAGAGCAGGGCGATATGACCAAAAATATTTATCACGATATACATTTGAAAATTTGTGATAACGATATAACTGACGATATAATTGACACTAGACAAAATACTTTACAACTCCACAGCTTTATTAGTGCAAAAAACCCCATCAATGTATTTTCACTTAAACAAGCAGCTGTTTTTTATGTGCATTAAAGTTATATAAAAATGTAACAGTGCAAATGCAAATTCCTTGCTGACAGTTTAACCAAAAGGCATTTCCAGTGGAAATTGGCCGACATATTCTCAGCATAACCATGTATAATATCCACAAAACTTAAAAAGAGGTTATACACACACAATATGGTAATATTATGTTAAAGCACAGTAGGTATCACTCTGCGAGGCTCCTGACTACGATGCCGTAATGCTCCGACAATCCATCAAGCGGTGCGCTTCATAGCTTAGCAAAGTCATACTAAAATATTTGACAGATCTTCGAGCGCCGCATACGACATAAAATCGTTTCGAGGTCAGTAAACACAACCAGAATTCATACATAAGGCACACGGGATTATAAGGGGCACTGTCGATTTTCAGAAAAATCAAAGGATTGATTTTAAGTGTGCCATATTTTCCAAACAACACAGTAATAACGACGGTCCGCTAGCATGCGCTACCAAAAATAATGCTTTAGACGAAAGCTAAACCAGTTCCACACCACTGAAGTTGGAGCATTTTTACAAACCAATTCTGGTTCATCCATTTCATTTAACGATCCACTTATTTAAATCGAGTTCTAATAACAAATTGATAAAAACTGAGTTCAGCCTATTTAATATTTTTAATTAAACACAATATTAGATTTTACAGTGTGAGGAAACTTTTGGATCACATGCTTTGTTGAGCCTTGGATCTCCTGACTGTGAGTCAGTGGGATTCGCATGTGTAATGCAATATCTATCCTGACCATATTAGACCTTGCAGATTCAAAATAACAATTTTTAAATGATAACAACTAAAGTGAACCAAGAAGACCGGTTTGGCAAAAAAAAAAAAAGAAAAAAAAGAAAGAAAGACAGAAAGAAAGAAAAAGAAGAAGAAAGAAATATAAATAAATGCTGATGAAAAGGCAAACAAATAAACAAACAACAAAGTTTTAATAACTCTGGTGCGAGGTAAACGTATCTAATTTAATATAGCCTGAAGCAAAACTGATTCTTTTTTTTCTTTTTTTTTAGAGTTTTTTAGGACAATAATACTATTGAGATTAAAAATATCATTGGCAGCAGTTCAGAAAGATGTGGTTACATAACAATAACACAAACACACACAAATACACACTGCAAAATTCACCAAGGAAGTTCACACATATACGTAAGAGTGCGATACGAAAGCATCCAGACTAAATTAAATCAAAACATCAGAAATGTAATCATCACAAACACAAGGAAGCAGATGCAGTAATGTTCAGAGATAACATCTGCTGACTGAAATATTATCTGAAGTATAATATGTAATATGAAGTATTATCCTCCAGGTCTCTTAAAATGATCTTAAATTATTTTAGTATGATTCAGCTTCAAACCTTTTGCAAGCGTCCTTTGAAATTCTGTAGAACACAATAAGAAAAAATAAAAAATTTAAAGCACAATATACCATATAGTATATTAAAGAATATAATCACGTGAATCACCTGATATAAATAAAAATGAGAAAAAACAAAAGGAAAGCTAAAAGTGAGCTGTTGTCTATTAGCATAATACATTGTTTTTATTACACTGTAATAAGTTTATTCTTGTGCTGTTGTTTTATAATTGTCAGTAATATTGTTAGCAGGGCTTGAAACAAATATAACTGCTGTATATTATTGTGTTATATTGTAGCTTTAAAAAAAGACTCTTGCAGTGTAATTATATTACTAATTTTGTCCTGACATTGGCTTTGTAGATGTTAAATACACCAGATTAAATTAAAACCTGGTGAAGCTGCGTGTTACAGTAAGTCTATGAATTATGACTTTTTCTATTTTCTTTCATGTAGATCACACACAAGTCTACATATTTATACACACTCACACTGACATACCACCATACCGGGAACAAACTATCTGACCTTTGACCTCCAGAATTTGGGCAGCCGTTGAGGGATTGGGGAAGTTCATAGCTTTACATTCCACTCATTGGTTGGTTTCATTTGTTTACTCATTCAATTAGCAGGAAGCAGCAGTTGTTACATTCTCAACTGTGACTTCAACCACGAGGAAAACTTCAGCTGGGAGCAATGACAGCAGCTCTGCACCATCATACTCACCATAAAGTCTTACTGATGGAAGTTAACATAACCGACTTGTCAGCATAGTCTTTGTTTAACCCAGTATCACTGGGTATTACACAAATTTTTAATTTTGGGAAATATCATTTTCAAAAATCATGGTACTTATTATCCAACGCACAAAAGCAGAAACCTAATTTCCCATGTTTAAGAGAAAAAACTAAATAAAACCAAAACTTACAACTTGATATGGTGTTGATTATTGATTAGCATATTATTATTGTTAATAATGAAAATAAGAATAAAGACAAGTTACCAGGTAACCTGGTGCCACATAGGTTCCCCACAGACTCACCCCCAGTGTCTGGGTAAAAATACACCGCTCAAACACAGCATTAAAAGCCACATGTCTCCGTAAAGTGTCAGCCCATCGGGACACGGGACCTCTGAGGTCATCCTGTGGTGTATGGCAGAGTTACAGCAGGTCCTTTGGATCCTGCGTTTTAAAGTCTCACTTGGAAATTGGAAATAATGAAGGAAGGAGTTTTGTAAAAAATTTCCACGACTATGATTACAGAGTTTTCATAGAGCACAGTATAATAGTATAATTATCAAAAGTATAAGTGAAGATTTTTTCATTTTTTCCAGCAGACGCCTGAGCTCCACGCTTCAGCGGTGTCCTTTGGTTTTCGGTAATTAGAAGCCCATTAAGGCGGAGGCGGAGCTCTGTGCTCGGATTGGTAGGAAGGAGGTGTCAGAATGGGTGTGTGGCGGGAGGAGGAGGAGGAGGGTTGGAAGCTGTAGGGGTTCCCTTCAGTGTGAGTCCAGTGCGTAAAGAGCGCAGAGCGGCTCAGCGGAGAGAGTCTGAGAGTGTGCCGCTTTCCACCACTTCCTGGATTACTGTTTCAGCTCCGTCCGACCATACACGCTCTATCAATGAAGCTTGGTTCTTATCCGTGATTTCTTCGCCATGAGCTGCCTGGATGTGATGTACCAAGTGTTTGGTCCTCAGCCTTATTTCAGCTCCTACAGCCCCTATCACCACCAGGTACGGAACACACAGACATAAAGTGTTTTATAAGACTTATGTCTTCACTTTAGGCTGCAAGCCACATGCAGAAACTTTATTTAAAGTCAATAAAACTTTATTACGCATAAATCCAAAAGATAAAGGCCATTAAAGCGCACAACCTAAACTTACAGCCCTTAAAAGCACTCTTTAAAAACAGCGCGCATTTAAAAATGTGTTAAACAGACAGTTAATCACCGCTTAGGATCTTATAAAATGACTGTATCACTGCGCTACCTGCTGCAAGGCTCAAACTCGCTACACAAAACGTAAAGTGTAGAGAAGTTTCAAACTCAATTTTGCGTCAACAGTTTATGTTGTTTGCATTTATCTCACTGTTAAGTTACCTCATAGGTTATATATGTGGTATAGAGTCAATTGCAGTATTAGATAAACATTCTAATTTAACGTGGTCAAAAGTACAACTAAAATAAAATAATAATAAAAAAGATTTAATGAAGACTCATTTGCTTTACAATCTTTTATCTCTTTACTTGTTTTAAAATGTATTTATTTATTTATTTATTTATGTATTCATTTGCTTTACAATCTTTTATCTCTTTACTTGTTTTAAAATGTATTTATTTATTTATTTATTTATGTATTTATTTTCTTGCTTTAAAATATTTTTATGTGTGCTATTCAGACTGCAACAGACATTATTTGCTACTCGGGTTTTATCTTTAAGTGCAGTTGTTAAAGTAACATCAGTAAGTTTAAAGTAATATTGTCACTTTTTGAAAGTATATCTCAGATTGTTTTCAGCTTAAATGTCCTTCATCTACTAACAAAACTTTTCATATTATATTTGCTTCTGTCAGTGGGACCTCTGAAGCCTGCAAGGGTCATAAGTTAGAGAGTGACTAGTTTTAAACAGGCTTTTCTAGACCTGTTAAAGAGCTTCTTTTTTTACTCTCAGTCAACATCTACACATATTTCGCATAGTGCTACAACTCACTTTGTCTGGTCTAAACAGCCTGGGGATGAGCCTGTTCCAGCTACACCACATGATTATAGTCTAGATTTTCAGTGCTTGCTAGACAGCAAATTCTAATCCTTTATTTTGTTTAGTCATTTAAACTGAATTTATCATATAACACAGTAATTATATATTCAATTCAATTCAATTGTATTTATATAGCACCAAATCACAACAAAAGTCGCCTCAAGGCGCTTCATAGATACAGAGAAAAACCCAACAATCATATGATGCCCTGATGTTACTTAAGTCGTTTACATATTGTTTTAACACTATTATTGATATATTTTTATTTATTTATTTGTAATTATCAGTTACTATGCACACATTTAATACATTATTATATTTTAAAACGACCATTTACTTCACATGTTGATAATATCAGCATGTTCCAGTTTATTCATTCATACCTGGAAGTATTAGCTGGTTTTTTTTTTTTTTAAATGACCAAAAACTGCAAAAAACGTTATTTTTTAAATTTCAAAATTAATGCCAAATTTGTAAGTTATTATAAAGTTTAAGACAATGCAGTCTCAGACAAGCAGATGCTAACTGGGTTCCTTTATCTTCCTCTAAAACCTGCTGTGTCCTTATAGAAATATATTTTTGATGTCAAATGTCATGTCAATACAAAAAATTATATATGCATCAGAAGCATGAGTATATTGTTTTATTACAATCATATAAATATATCTGTGTCCTTTTTAGAAGTTGGCTTTGTATTCCAAAATGCAAGACCACCAGGACAGCGGCAGCCGGCTTGGCCCCCCGGCGATCAAAGAGGAGGACAAGGAGCTGCCGCCCGGTGCCGAGTACCTGAGTTCCCGCTGTGTCCTCTTCACTTACTTCCAGGGCGATATCAGTGCGGTGGTGGATGAACACTTCAGCCGAGCTCTCAGCCAGACGAGTGCATACCCCGCGTCGAGCAGCCACAAGGCCGTAAGAGGTGTGTAGTATTTCTTTTTGTATATATGTATGTATACATACACACACATATGTGTGTATTAGTGGATTATTTTGTCAGTATTTTGAGAATTGTAGGCAACATTTCTCAACATTTCACATTTCTACTCATGAAATGCCTTAATATTCTCAGGTTGTGTGGTGTGTGATCTTTTTTCTGATGTTGACATTGGCGGACTCAGCGTTGTGGCCCTTTTCCACTGGTGATACTTAAATATTCCTGCATATTTGCCACTTATTTCTTTTAGTGGAGTTTTATGCTGCTTTTCATTGTCTTTAAATATTAAAGTGATTGAGTAGAATCAATTATGCCCCAGGCATCTATTTACATGCACTGGTGTGATATTTTTAAATGTGTAATGCCAACTTTTTATAGTGTTTTTTTTTTTAGGAATTGTCCATGTGTATAGAAAGGATAATGGAAAGTTGTGTGTCACGTATGTCCCCAAACGTGTGTATGTCTTTAAAATAGTAGGATTGATTTTAATGCCACCTTTTGATGTGAACCATCACTAACAATGATGAAAGCTGCTATTTAACTTTAGTGGTAGAAAATTACAAGTGAAATAACTGATTGTATCTATTAAATATAGGAAACATACATATGATAAATACAAATAGTACGATAAGTAGGTATTCAATAAGTAGGCGTAATTCAGCCTGTTCTTGTGAATAAAAAGAAGAATTTAGTCTATAAAGAAACGCCTCTGAAACAGCTTTCAGATTATTTAGAGGGAGAGACGTGTTTCATATGCACCACAAGTGTGATAATGGTCCATTGTGCAAATATCTTAAAATGAAAACAGAAGTTTTACTGACTATTACAGTAAAATCACATAAATAGAATCATTTTTTATTAAAAAAAAACCCCATCATGCTCAACATAATTATATGTTGTGTCCTTCTAAGGGGGGAAAAAGTTTTTAATTGAGCCTTGACTTTGCATTTTCTGAGGAAAATTCAGTGGAATAATCCTGCTTCAACACTACCGTGACTTCATCAGAGTCAGAGGCCCAATTACAATCTGGCAGCTACACCCCCCTCCCTGCATGCTTTCAGTCCCTTTGCGCCTTTGCGTGGACGGTCCCCTACATTAAGTGCTATTCCAAACCAATTAGCCTTGAGTGGAAGTGGGTTATAAACCCACCAAAGCCAAAGCTGCACCAGTGCAGGCTTACTAACCACACTCTGTGAAGGAAATGAAATTGAAACGGAGCAGTTGAATTTTCCAATAAGTAATGGACCCGATCTTAATACATCCAGACACTCCAGATGCTGATTGCAAGTTCCTGTTTTGAGCTGAGAAAGGCGAGAACATCCCAGAGGTTGCCGCTACGATTCTACCATATCCATTAATTAAGCGATCCTTCAGCAGCCACAAGTGTGACTCTTCGTGGAGTTACACTTGTGACGGAGCGGGAGTGTGAAGGGGCCGGATTGGAATTGGACCAGAGAGCACAAAAACACAAAGCAAACTGATGATCAACCCACGCCTGATCTAATTGGTTTAGGATAGAATTCTCAGGAAGTAATAAATCCAAGGCGGGGGGGTTGCCATAATTGGTGCCCAAGTGCAACGTCCCCAACAAAATAAGAGAAAGGAGACAATGCAGATAAAAATACTAAAATAATTCAGTGAATTTTAGTCCCAAAGGAAATATGAGAATGAAATAACTCAACTACACCTGAGCACTCATGTCTGAATTTGTATTTTTTATTGTGTAAACTATGGCAACGAAAAAGAGATGATAACAAAAACATATGACAATATGTTAAGAAATCCACATTGTGTTGCTGCCAGTTATCTGATTTGGAGTGATTTAAATATATGCAACAACAGGAATACCTTTACAGGGTCAGATTAAAGATGGTGAGAGCTACATATTTATCCAAAGATATAAATTCAGTGCACAATTAAAAGTATTTGCCAGGAATTTTCTCATTTATTTTTTTGTATATCGCTTTTAATGACATTACATCTATCACAGGTTTCGCTGAAGTGAAATCCTTTTTAGGGTCACGTTAACCGGTGATTCTTTCCATCAGCTAAAGAATTAAAAGAAACTGAATTGGTATCCCCATTAATATTCAGTTTTAGCTGTGTAAACATAAAGGGATGATAAAAGCCGACATAAAAGGATTCATTCCTTTATTATTTTTGAAATCTATGCTGAATTGAGTTGCTTTTCCTTTCTTCCCGTTTAGCAAACACTTTTTAAATCCAGCACCTTTATGTAAGTTTTATTAGCAAAAAAATGACCGATTGTGAGTGAGGAAGGAATTTAAATTGTCGTACCATTTTGTAACAAAACTTACTATCCTCAAGCCTCACAATTATTATTATTATTATTACTCAGCAGCGCTTGCTTTAAAATTGCATCGACTATTTTGCAGTCATTGATTATCTTGTACATAAAATATCAGAAAAATGTGAGAAATGACCATCACAAATACCACATTGCCAAGGACACAGCTTCAAATTACATTTTTAAACTGTCTAAAAAAACTAACTGATTCCACTTGCAGTGATATTAAAGAAAGAAAAGCAGCAAAATTCACATTAAAGGAGCTGAAAAGACTGTATTTTATGCTTTTTTGCCTTAAAAAGATGATCAATAAGTTGCGATAAATTCAATACGCATACCATAAATTATGACGCTAAAAAAATGATCCTTGTTTCAAAACAACAGTCAAGAATGAACCTTCAACCACAATGTGTTAACATTATTCAAGCTACATACGTTTTAAAAGTCTAAATAAGTAGGTGTGTCATACTTATGAAATGAGTTTCCTTCATTAATGTGCATTTCTATCTTCACAGATGGATCCTTTCCTATGAGCCAGAGAAGTTTCCCTCCGTCTTTCTGGAACAGTTCCTACCAGCCGTCAGTCTCCTCCACACTGGGCGGCGCTCTGTCGGCTCCCCACACAGAGCTCTCCTTTCCAGGTGACCCTTACTCCTCTGCCTCCCTGCACAGCCACCTCCACCAGCCCAGCCCCGATGCCTGGCACCCATCCCACCACCACCACCATCACCACCATCACCCTTACTCGCTAGGAGGTGCTATAAGCACCCAGAGCTCAGCTTACCCACGTCCAGGTGTTCACGAGATGTACGGCACAGCGTTCGACCCACGCTACGGCTCGCTGCTGGTGCCGTCAGTGAGGTCGCACCACCGCCTGACGTCCGGCAGCTCGGTACCGGGGCCCAGTGGCTCTCCCTGTGACCTCGGGGGTAAAGGGGAATCGGGGACGGGGTCGACCTGGAGCGGTGCCTTCACGGGGGCAGGAACAGAGATTGGACTGAACATGGACACAGGTACTGCCAATTTTGAAGTCGATTTATTTTAGGATCTGCATAGAAAACTGCATCTTCTGTCCTTCAGGTAACAGAAAATTCAACTCAAGTGGGCACTTGAGCTAAAATAGACAGAAAAAAGAAGAAACAGCTGGATGATGAACAGGAGGATCTCTCCTCATCAGAATTGCAACAACTGTCATATGCACTAAACAAATAGAACTAACAAAAGGCTGAACTGCAGCACACACATTCTGCACAGTTATGACAAAATGACTTTTACACCAGCTTTTTAGTCAGCAGCCTATTTTTAGTAAAACAGTGATAAAACAATGATGAGCTTTGTGCTTGGGGAAGAGAGGCCCAGCAATTCAACAACCAAGTTTAATCAAAAATCTAAAATATTTTTGTTTGAGTAGAACCGCTTTCTTTGTAAAATAGTTCCGAACCAAGCACTGGAAGGTAAATTTTGCAATAAAAAAACCCTCAATTTAATTTTTGGATATCTTCTTGTCATCGCATAAGTTAAAAATAATCTTTTAACATGCAAAATTTAACATTTTTAGATAGCTAAAGTTATTTGAATCCTATTTAAGGCCTCAGCTTTCAGATTAAGATGTATTGTGCTTTCTCTATTAATGCTCTCTAAGCTTTTGTTATGAAACAATGCAAACTTCATGAATGGTTAGAGAAGAAAAACAAATTAATGGCAGAATCCTGCAGTGGATAAGGTTTAGTCTGCTTGCTTTGCCTCAGGGGTCGATGGCCAGTATTTTGGTGAGTTGTGATGAGGCCCTCAAATTGCATGTCGGCTGGTCATTGTTTACTTAAAATGTTAGCTTAAATAAAGAGAGACCTGTTATGTTTTTCTTTATTGACTGTCATACATATTTTTGTCAGTATATGAGCCAAAAGCTCAGGTTTAATACTGCTAAACACTTGATTTTTGAAAGTTCTTCCTAGTTTTAGGAATGAGTGTGGATATCCAAAAGAAATCCTAAAAGAAAGTTGGCTTAATCTGCTTGTGTAAATCATCCAAAACTACTCTAGTACTGAGTAATAATAGGACTGAGAACTCCTCGGATATCAAAGATCTCAGAAAGAGCACGACCTTTAATTGGAAATTGAGATAAAAATGTTTTCCCACACTAAGAGATTCAAAGCAAACACAGAAGAATAATTGTTTTATATTGATTTGTTGTTGTGAGGTTAGAACAGAACAGTCTTAATACAAATTGCAGACTGGATTGATTTAAATGCTGCGTCGCATTCTTCTCATTGGATTCGTTCACATTGTTAATTAGTATTGGTGAAAGACACCGAGAACAGACGTATCTGTGAAGTGTCAGTTACTGGATTTTTTTCTTTTAAATACTGTTTGAGAAGAATGAAAGGCTCGGGAAAACTGTGTAATGAGATGCAAGGTTAACTTGTTATGGGACTGAAGTAATTGAAACAAAATCAATCAATTGAGCTTAAGATGTGAGCTTACACTTTGACTTCGAGTCGATGAAAACCACCCGTGAAAACCAGTAAGTGACATTCATATTGACACTGATATCAGTCTTTTAAATGGATTTTCTGCTGTCTATATTGACATGCTAAACCTTTGCTGCTTGTTTGTGCAGATGTTGAACTTGGTTTGTCAAAAAGCGCACTCATTTAGAAAACTAATTAATAAATGAGGCTGCTCTAGCATTCATTATAACCTTCTCTTTCTGTGTATCTCTCAATATCTAATTGGGGGGAAACAGCTTTAGTAACATACTGTGAAAAGCAGAATGAAATAACGTTCTGTTTCCCTGCCTGAGATCAACTTACACAAGTGGTTTAAACCAACAAACTGGCTGTCAATCAGCACCTTAACACCAGCTGTCAACTTTCTTTTCTGTTGCTGTCGCGCTTTCATCCCCCTCTGCCTCGGGCAGTTCCTTCTGCTTTTATCAACAGGGCATTTGTGCCTCGTTTTCTAATCTACCTTCTTTTCCTTCTCTGTCTTTTCTTTTCCTGCTTTTCTCTCCTTTTCTCTCAGGTCTGCCAGCACAGGATAAGAGCAAGGATTTGTACTGGTTTTAGAGACCACTGAGACCCCCCTCCCCCCTCTTCTTGTCTACTACTTTGGCTGTAGCCGCTTTCCTGCACTCCTGCTCTACTCTACTGCTGTTGTGGGATGACTGACAGATAAATTGACAGATAGACAAAAACAGTGAGGCAGCAGTTTCTTTTTCCTGCTGTAACGGCTTCTGGTTTACTTGCAGCTCTGTGTTACGGCGGACTGTGCAGCAGCAGTGCAGCCCTGCTGAGCTGAAGGGCAACAGTGTGGATACACAGCGAACATGGAAACAAAAGTGGACTCGCAGAGGGGAGAGAGAGAAAATATGATCTTGATGGATATGGACAAAGACAAGACTCTTTGTGCTTCTGTAACAGGCAGGGACAACATTCCTAAAGTGGAAAAAGTCTTTGGACAGACGGACAGAGACACATGTGCTGTCGGACTCCAAAGACTAGCGCCTGAAAGGACTTGGCAGGACTTGCCTCACTGGGGCAACTGGGCTCAGACACTAGGAGTGTGTTATGGCTGGAGGAAAGGCCACGCTGGTGTCACGGAGGCAGCACAGCAAGATTTTGGCTGAGAGCGAAGGGAGGAGGACAAACTTTTTGGGTATACATGGAGTAATGTTTCATCCGGCACAGCACAGTACACATTAAATGTAACCTGAATGAATGAATTTAAACTGATATCAAAAGATATTTAAGCCATGATTACAGCTTCAAACCTTAGAAATTTAAAGAGGCATATTTTTCCTGGCTAGTAGCGCTAAATATCCATCTTAACTGTTTTGATGTGAGATGCCCAGTTTTTTATACATCAGCTGCCTTCTCCTAAAATTGCACTAAGTGACAATGTGGTGTTTAAAGTGGCAGACATAGCAGCAGTACGTCATTCCAGAAAAAATGAGCACACCATATTTTTTTTAAATCCACCATCTAGAACTATTTCCTCTCTACCAAATTCAGGCCCTGTCTTTCAATGTGCCACATGGAAACTATGTTCAGCAGGTGTAGCTTGGCACGAAAAAAGCAAAACAAAACAGGCTTCTGGGTCATGATTTGTAGAAGGAGACACAATTGCAGTTTTTTTTAAAAAAAATATCCACATTATTGGTGCTTTGAACACCACAAGATGAATGCTGTGTAGTTCCACTGAATTCAAGAGAAAGGCAGCTAGTATCTCCAAAACTGGGAAAATATGGGAAAATGTGTGAGGTTCCTTTAAGTGTGCTCATACATTTTAAAGATGAAGCAAACTGTTGTCTCATATGGCACTGTGCAAAGTTAGGGCTCAGTAACACAGACCTGAAGATCAATCAGTAATCCCCGCAACCTCTAGTCGTGAGGGACAAATGTGGATTCGTTGAGCCATTGGTGAATGGTTGCTTGTGGTTGGTGGCCACCACCAGGTAAATCGTTGCCCGGAGATGCTGACTCATCTGCAAAGACTTGCCATTCACTCGCCAGGATGTTGTGAAACTTAATAGTGTGAAGCTGGAACTGCCTTCAAAGTAAAAGTGACTTACTGCTGAAACCAACTCAGTTTAAAGTGCACAGTTTTTACTTTAAGGGCCAAAGGTCTCCATTTCAAATTTGCATCGCAGTTTTGACAGTTTCACTTTGCTTTTTGAGTAGTTGGCGAATGTTAACAGACAATTCAGCATGACTGAGGAGCTCTGCTTTTGACTGAAGCAATCGCAAGGAAGTTTTTAGTGCTGCACTGTATATCTCCATGTAACCATTTTGACATTACCAACCTCAAAAAAACAGCTTTCAGTCAAAATGCACACTTCAGCATAGCTAACCCGATGTCACCGCTTGGCGTCTAGGCCTGTGTCACTGAGGATTTAATATATATGACAATACCACAACAAAGATGTTGGAAAACAAATCAATATCTTTACAAAATGTTTTGTTTTTCTTTACATTTTTGATGGTTAATAACTGCAGATGGCTATGATTAACAGGATAGGAATGCAGACTTTGTTGCCTTTGAGTGCAGCAGATACACAGGCTGTTAGCTCAGTAAGCATAGATTTGATGATTCCAAAACATCTCAAGTGCATTTGGTTTAAAATTTAAAATGTTTTCATCAAGGTTACTGCAGGAGCATTACATGTTGCATTACGTGCTGAAATTATTACACCAATTATACTGCACCGTTTTGCTGCCTTTCTGTTTTATTTGTGTTTATACTGAAAATCTCAAGGTTCAGGAACTTGTGATGTTTAAAAATCACAAGTTCCTGTTTTCTTGGCATATTGAGCACATTGTTGGCCCTGACAGAAAAACCTCTTCCACCAACATGTGATGTAAAGGTCTCTAAACATTTTATTTGTAGTCCAAATTGAATCACACTTTAGGATAAATATCACACTTTTCAAACTTCACCAAATCAGTGCTTGCTTGAAAACGCTGCCAACTGCTTCTTCTTGGTCATAACCCAAACAAAAATAACCCAAAATACACTATTAAAGGGGACCTGTTATTGCTTTCTTTACTATTTTTGGTCATTCACAATAACTCACACATTTTTTTCTTTATGTTTTGCATGGAAAATTGGAAATAGGATCAGTATAGTGGAGCATGTGCAAACACAAATGCAAAGTTTGGCCATTATGAAACAGCTTGAAAGTCAATATTTGGTATGACCACCTTAATTTTGTTTAAGACAGTGCACATCATGGCAGGAGATTTAAATTGTTGAGCTAGTAGGTCTTTGGGAATCACCTTGTTGGTGCAAAAATATGATTTTATTCCTTTTAAACTGTTATCTTTGGTGGTGTTTTTCATAGATTCAGCTATAGGAATGTGCTTATGCAGCAGCTTGCTACTAGCAAAGTGCCTACTGTAGATATACAATTTAAAACTGGTTCTTTGCTAGGTTGTTACTGTAGACACAACAGTGGTTAATGCTTTGAGTTAGGTGCCTTTTTATACTTGAACGATTTAAGGGTTCTCTGAAAATGGTCAGGTACAAGGACTGGACTAAAAATGAAAGAAAAAGCAGGAAAATGGCCAAAGAAAACAGTGATTCATGCAAAGCTACTCTGGTAGAGTCCAAGAATGAAAGTTCTGAGCTGTAAATAAGCATGATAGGTTCCCTTTACACAACGATAACTCATGTCACAGAAAATATACTGTGACATGGCGATACATTTACAGGTTAACTGAGACATTTGGTGTTGGTTGAAAAACCACTTAAAGTGGATTAAAGCATGTTGCCATGGTATATATTTAATGTAAAACTACTTGATGGGTCGAACTGCATAACCAGAGCCTTTTACCTACCGCTGATAGACTAGGAGGGACATTTCTACGACAGCAGCAGATTGACCTCTAAACTTCACTGCAGAGCGGACTGTGCTTACCTCTTTGTTATGAGCGTTTTATGAAACTGTATGGCTGTGTCAGCAAAAGAAATGTGAACTTCACACGAATGGCTGCTGAGTGAGAGAGAAAGAGTGGAGAAGTCTTTCAGATGAATGAGGAGAACGTCGGCTATTTGAGGCCACTTGACTCTTTCTCTCCCTCCTCTCATGCAGCTGTCATCGACAACTGCTCTTCAACTCAGCGAACACACACATGGACGCACACTGTCCTACTGTGCAGTGTCCGAGCCAGGCCCAGGGACTCGATAAAGGGAGCATTTAGTGTGAGCAGAGTCCCGCCCTACTGGGACAACTGGTGCGATGTAAGTAGAGGGAGCAGAGGACGAACACACAACTGTCAAAAGTAATTTGTGAGCTTGGATGTATGTACAGGCGTGTGTCTATTTCTATACTTACAAGGGTCACAATATCCAGCCAGCCTAAAAACTGACAACAATTCAGGCATCATTTTGTCGTTTGCACTCTGCTAATTGTAAGATGTGGATTATTCATAGGATTATACTAAAGGTTCAGGATAAATGGCATTATTTTATCTGGGTTTAAGTGAATTTGCTTACAGAAATACTGTGTGTGAGGCTGCAGCCTGATATAGCTTCTGTGTCCTATGTCTTTGATTTTCATTGTCCAAATTACACACAAGACAATTTGCTTAAATGTAATGAACATGGCTTAGTAGTGAAGTCTGTTTCTTTCCTGCATGGTCCACGGGAAGTATCTGGTTACACTGGGAAGTGGATCAGAAAACTTGTTTTGAGCCTTCTCTTAAACAAACGCTAACAGAAACTTGGTGGCAGTCTCCTGAAAAGGTAAAGTTAGCAGTTGGTTAACAGCATAAATTTGTATAGTTAACCGAAATTAAAACTGACCAAAGAATCATAAACCATTTCAGTGTAACCCCATCAAATGGATTACACTGAAAATAAGCTAATAAAATAAGCTGAAAGTAAGTTTAAAAAAGATTTCACATGTTTTTCCTTATTTTCTGTTATATATACATACAGTTAAAATTGGGAATGTTCACATTCACCAAGGCTGTGGTTCAAATAATGAGGTCAGCATGTGAACAAGTAATCCATGTGAGCCAAAATCTCAGGCTTCAGTTTCAGGCAGTTTTTTTTCTTCTCCTGGTATGAGATCAAAAAGACTGGATATCGCTAATGTGGCCATCTGCTGTTAAACCTTTATGTTTAAAAGAAGCAGCAAAGAGGAAAAACAATAGATAAATTGGCTTGTTTCAGACAGAGGATCATCTGAGAGAGGATTGTTTCAAACTACAAAGCTTTTCTAGTAAAGTGCTTATGTTTCTCAGTCAGTGGCTCATTCATTAGCTTCTTGACTTCCAGCTGAATTTCTTCCACAATTATAGATGTTCAGCAGGGAAAGTTTTACGGGACACTTGCCACCTTGAATTCACTGATTCCTCCATGCAATTTGAAACCACCCCGGCCTCCTCATTATGTACTCTTGGCATTGTTGACTTAGCATGGTTCTCAAATTTTTCAGAGATGCCCTCCTTGAAAAGCTAAGAAACACTCCCCCTTTCTTCTCTCTCCAGCTGTGCAAATTTTATTGATAATCTACAACCACAGGGGCACAACAAATAAAAAAAATCATGTTAATTTGACCGCCAACATACTAATAACATAAAGTAAATATTTATTAAGGCAGGAGAAAGTTTGTCCCTGCTGATATCAAGCTAGATCACAGCGTTTTCCATCTGTCCAGCCATATTTGCTACTGTAGGTCCCGTCTAAATTCACTTATTGTTTTGGATTTTTGTTTTTTAATAAACACAAAAGAACTTTTCTTGAATGTGCCACGCTTTTTTTTAACCAGCTGTTTTTGGCTGTAATACTTCCTGGAGGAAGAATGCAGGTCTCAGACCTCTTGCAGCTTTACATCTTGTTTTGGCTGTGTTTTTATTAAAAACAGCAAAAAAAGGAGAAAAAAAAAAAGCATTTGTCAGGCCAGTAATGCATTTAAAACAAGTCCTTACAAGAATAGCAATGTGTTATTTTGCATCGTGTGTATCTGTGTACGTCTGAAGTGACCACCTCTGCAGCTATTTATGTGAAACTGTGAAATACTACTCTGTCATTTTGTAAAATACCGTTTTCCGGGTACATTCTGTAAATCAACAGCCACAGCATGCAGCAGTGTTCTCTGTGAATATATTGATATATGACCTGAAGTATTGTTTCTGTCAATCTTGCTCCAGTGTAAAGTCTTTGTTTGTATTTGCTTTCTGCCTGTAACTATAAAGTGACAGCTCTGTCAGGTTCAAAGATGTATTGGCTCTCTCCTCAGTGACTGCTGCTCTCTTATTTTCTTCAAGCAGTGAAATGCCAAAAAGGTTTGAACAGAGTTTACTGCTGAATAAATAAAGCACTGTTCAACATTAAAAAGCTTGCTTGTTGTTAGCTGTCCACTCACATTATCTATTTACTGTTGAGACTACTTGTGAAGCTTCTGTCTATCTATCTATCTATCTATCTATCTATCTATCTATCTATCTATCTATCTATCTATCTATCTATCTATCTATCTATCTATCTATCTATCTATCTATCTATCTATCTATCTATCTATCTATCTATCTATCTATCTATCTATCTATCTATCTATCTATCTATCTATCTATCTATCTATCTTATAAGCATCTCAAATAAGCAGTTTCCTCCATAACCCATGCACGAATTATTCTATATTCTATGCTCTCTTCCTTTTCTGTGTGTGCGTATGTAAAATATTTATTGCATTTTCTAACTTTTTTATTACAAACTGGTGTGAGATTGTGTTTCAACTGCCCCCACTCCCCAAAACGAAGACTTGGCCTGTACTCAAGGCTGCGGGTTTTATTCCCACTATCCACTCTATGTACTTCCCCCACTCTCCGTGTTTTCCTTCATGTTATTCCACTGACAATATCTGATAACACGAATTTCCTGGTTTTCTGCTTCTCTGCTTTGCTTTCATCGTTGCAAAAAGCAGAGACGAGATCTTTTTCTTTCCTTTTGGAGTTAATGTATGACAAACTCCAGCTTGCACTGGGGTGGTTTGCAGCTGAGTGTCACGTCTAAGGCCACGGTTCTCCACTGTGAAAGAGTGGAAAGTGTAGTAAAATTTACACCACTAAATATGAGAATTATAATCCTGAAAATTCTACATTTTTACTATTATTTTCTATTATAATTAAAACCGAGAGGTTTGTAAACCTATTGGAGGCTTTATTAGTTTTATCCACTTAAACCTTTTTATTATCTACGTTTTTGATTCTCATATTCCACAAAGACCCTCCCAGCTCTGCTTCTGAAACGCTGGCATTCACTGCCTGGTTAGTGTTAAGGTTGGCCACTCATTGTCAGAGTAAGGGTGAATATTGTGGAAATACAAACGAGTGGCAGGACGGAAATAAGCGTCATGTCAGCAAAATCATCAATATGAATATTTTACTACAAATATTTAACCTTTGGGAATTTTATTTACTAAAGAGAAAATCGATTAATTTTGGACCCTGTTATGTTTAGAATATTTTCTTTGACTTGGGATCATGGATTTACTGAGAGCCGGATACAGTGATGCAGGGATTAGATTGTTGTAGCCCAAGTGGGAATTGAATTTAGTGAAATTTAATTGGAGGGGATACTTTTGGATAGATGTAGTGCTTAAAAGCCCATTTCCAATGTAATGGATGATTAAACGACTAAAAAGTGATTAAAACTGAACATCTGAAAAAACAACTCTTCTGGTTTTTCAGGACGGTAAAGAGAAAGCTCGTCTTTTAATGTTGTGACTGTCGACCAAAAAATCTGATTCAAATTCCTCGCAGTGCTCCTAACCTGACTGACCTGATTGCGCCCAGTTGATAAAAGCCATTCAGTGAAGTAAGCAATGTTTGTGTTGCTTTTCTGAAACTCCAGTTGCCCTTGCAGCCTAAATGACTGGTCATCCATCTGGCCCTGATGATTTCCTGTGTGACAATACATACATACAAAAACTGCTCCCTAAATGCACTCACTCAGCTTTCAATCATCCAGAAGGTTTAGTGATGAGTATGAGTTGTTTGTGGGTACCCATTTAGGAAGGAGCTACCAAATGTAGTCTTTGATGTAACTAATGGGGGAGGGTAAAATTAAGTTGGCCAATGTTTACTTATTTATGATCTTTTGCACTTTAACATTGAAGGAAGCGCGTGGGGTCCTTAAAGATTGTAGCTGTCATAAAAAACACAGCAGGATGCTTGGCTGCAGGACTCGACAGCAGTAAGTCTGGCATGTCACTTAATTTCATGCGTGATTTAAATTTTTCAAATACCACCACACTAGCGAAAAGATATGTTTACTATGGCATACCAGGCAGCTTAAATGTATAATATTATTGACCACTAATGGCTCTAAGCAACATATTGAGAAGAGGGGCTGTCAATATTAACTGGATACATTCTCACTCATGGTTGTTATCATATGAGCACATCTATTAAAATTAATAGTGCACAAATAACACTGTTCAAGCATCACTGTAATAAATGTGCAAAACATGAACTATTTCTTACACTAAAGAAAGTGTAAGAAACTCTGCAAATGTTTTAATTATTTTTGTTTTCTTATTAAGAAATTAAATAATTTCTCACTCGAGGAGTTGGAAGCACGGTCCTGATAAGTCCATGAGGCATGAGGCTGTTCCACTGTCAAATCGTGAAGTGGATGAAGTGGCCCTCTGTCAGACATCTTGTCGGTCCTGCAGTTTTGTAATTACACAACGTTTATAGTGCTGGATGCTAAAAAACAGTAGAAGCTTGCAGGCATTCGAACGTTTTAAAGAGACAAAAAAAAAAGTGAATTAATGTGAAATCAATGAATTTCAATTTTTGATTAATCATGCTGGTTGATAAATAGTGAAGTATATTGATTGTTTGATAATTACCAATTGTCTGCTCTGCCGCTATCTTCCAAAAAGTCCAACCCCGTTTAGGATACTACAGTTCTGTGATATTACAAAGTGCTGCCATGTTCCTTTTCATACTGTTTTGAGCCCCTCATGAATAAACAGGTGCACATACAGGAGAGTAGGGCTGATCCAAAGCTGGAAGACGGTTTATATGGGTCAGAGCAGGGACAGCAGTCTAAATAGAGATGGTTAGACCTCCCTCTCCTTATCTTCTACTAAATCCTCCAGGACAGCAAGGTCTTCACAAGCTAACCAAGAAACCTGATCTCTCCCATGTCTGCTGCGCCTGCCTCATCATAGACCCTCCTGGAAAGATAGCCAGAAAACACTGACCAGGAGGCTTTTTAATCACGTGTATGGGTGACTTTAACAAGAAGGTCCAGTCTGGGCTTTCCTTATCTTTGAAACTACTTCAATACAGCGTCCATGTCCTTGCAGATGCTACATCAGTCCTATGGTTCCCTCTTAAATAACATCTAGAGGATTCTGGTAGTTTCTATAGTAAAACATTCTATTTAGGCTGGATTGTCAGCTAAATAATAGGGCTGTAATACACAGCTGTATCCTGTGCTCCTTTCACGACCCTGTCCTTGTAAAATATGTGAGTATTGGGCTTCAGACAAAAACAGTCACACGAATGGAGAGAAATTTGTGATTCAGGAAGGGAAGGCCCATATTGTGTACTGCTATGTAAAATTTTTTTTAAAATGCTGCTGGGAAAGGTAAAGAAAATTTGAGAGTCAAATCAAAGACAGAGACAGTTTTAGCTACATGTTCTCCTTCTCATGGCACGCCTGTGAATTTGTTTCAACTGTGAGGAAGACAGCTGTAGGTTAATGTCAGCATCTGACTTGAGTGACGACAGAAAGAAAAGGGATGGAGAGGGTCTGATTCTTGTGTTGTCATTAACGCAAACATGCCTGTTTCAAAAAAAAAAAAAAATTATGTTCTTTCATCTTTTTGTACTTTTGCACGATTCATAAGAAAAAAATCACTTCTTTCCACAAAGAGTTAATTCAGCCCTCCTGAAGAATAGGATGGCGTAAAGCTCTTCTAATTGTATGAGACACAGGGATGAGGTTAAGGACAAGAGCAGCTCTTTAATCAAAGCACAGAGAAGGATGGAGTGCATCGTTTTTATTTTAGTAATCTGGTAACAACGTTCTGTCTGTCAATTGAAGCACCATTTTTGTATATATTATGCTGTGGCTCAGGAGGTGGAGCAGACCACTTACTAATCGAAAGGTTGGTGGGTTGAAGCCCGTCCACCTCCATCGTGGTTTTGATATAACGTAGGATTGTAATTGTACTTTTGTAAATACCTATTTTCTGGCAGTTTTTTTTTAAACATACCTAAAGTCTAGTAAATGTGTATATTTATTTATGCATATTTCTATTTCTATTAAGTGTATTCTCTCTTAATTTGAAACATTTGAATTGTGTCTTTTCTGCATTAATAGAAGAAAATACAGCAGAGAAGGACTGATTTTCTCTATATTTTTTCTTAATATCAGCCTAAAATTTGCTGTTTTACATCAGGTGGGTTTTTTTTATATATATACTAGTTTTTTTGTACAGTAAAGTCTTGGGAAATCACATACTTTTTTTTTATTTACTTGCCTCCGGGAAGTTAAATTGTATCTTTAATATTAATTTTTTAAATATTTGTGAAAGATCAATGAGAAATGAAAGCAAATGTTGCAAAAAATATTCTGATTTTGACTGAAGTCTCTATAAAAATGGATATTCCTACCATTATGTCACTAAGCCAATTTTACAATTTTTCACAATTTTAGTGCCACTCAAGCCAAAACGAGTGAATCAGAGCTACAATCAACAAGCTCTCAAGAAGAAGTAAAACTTACACGGTCCTTTAGGGCCTCACTCAGTCAATATACTGAGTCACTATGGTGGAGGCTGAAACTCAGCAGGAGCCCATGTGAGATGTGTTATACAGTCAAAAACATCCCCAATCCAGCTTCCTGCTGTCAACCACCTTTTTGAATATATTGATATATGACCTGAAGTATTGTTTCTGTCAATCTTGCTCCAGTGTAAAGTCTTTGTTTGTATTTGCTTTCTGCCTGTAACTATAAAGTGACAGCTCTGTCAGGTTCAAAGATGCAAATACAGGCCATTTACCATTTAAAGTGAAAAAAACAACAACTTGTTAACCAGCTCTGGTCATGGTTATTTAAATGTGCCATCCATTTAATGAAACCAAATATGACCTAATCCTCCAGCACAAATTTGTTACTCGGCGTTCAGGATAAGAAAAATTCTTACAGTCAACTCAGTGTTGCTTTCTGAACTCATGAAACTTCGGTGGTGCTGGGAGGCCAGACTGTCCCATCCTGTACTTTTCTGATGTTGAAAAACCAAAATTAGACATGTGCTGAGTAGAAATTATTTAAAGAATTTAATGATTGGTGGTTGCATTCAACTGGTTGGAGTCGGGCCTCGTTGCACAATTGTTGCTAATTTTTATGTTGATTTCACTTCTTGTTACTTGCTGCTGCGATGATACAGCTCTACCACAGCGATCAGTGCAATTGTTTTCTTCTCATCAGATCCCTATCACACGTCTGCTTCTGTCTGCCCCGCTAAAATCTTCATGGCCCGTTGAGGAATTTGAAGCCTGTTAATTCCTCTGAGCTCCCGAGACACTTGCTACCACATTCATTCCACATTTACTACACATTAACAACACATTTATTGCCAACACTCAAATTATATGAGCAACTGCCAACCAAGTCCATGTTGTGGAGATGATTTCATTTCAGGAAACTAAAGCAAAAGCAACAAGGCTTTCTAAGCTATATAAGCTTTTACAGTCAAAAAACACGTTTTTATTTAGCACATTGAATGTTAAGTCTGGTTTTTGCTTTAATTAATGAACTGTAAAAGTAAACAATATTTTTACACTTATATACAATGCCCCACAATGTAATAAAACTCAGCTTTATTACCTGGTAAGTGGCAAACAAAACATAAGGCAGAGAAGAGCTGGAACAAACTAGCAGACAGGAGTACACACAACATGAGGGGATATCACAATGACATGACAAAGAACAAAGGGAAACTGAAGACTTAAATACACATGAGGTACTTAGGGACATGGAACACACCAGGAAATGCAGATGAACTAAATCTAACTAACGAGACAGGGAGAGCAAAAAAAAATCCCACTAGACAAGAGGACAAGATCGCAACAGAAGCTGAAGACAGAACACAGAAGAGACAAAGACAGACTGGACATGAAAAGGGACAACACAAACACGAACCACGAACTAGTAAGATAAGTAAGCAAAACTCAAAGGCCCTAAAAAACTAAAAGTAAGTGTCTCATGAATGAATAACAAATCCAACAGAGTGGGAAAAAAAATTACCATCAACCGATAGAAACTGTAAAATGTAGATACTCTGTTGTCCCTGCCATGTCACCAAAGAGCCGGTCATTAGATGAACCAGGAAACATTTGAGCCAATTGGACTGTTGCATTCACACTGTAGATTTATAACTTTCACCTGTGCAGTCGGGGTGAGGGGGAACTACAGTAATGTAGAAAAGCTGTAGGTCAGATGAGCAGACGATGATTGGATTGGCCGTAACACTGTGAAACTTGAGCGTGCAAAGTAGAAGCAGACGTGTTAAAAAAAAAGATTATTCATGAGTTTTTATGTGTGTGTTGTGGCTCTTTTCATATTCATTCAAGTAGAGGCTTGGTTTAAATAGCTGCCCAGATGTGTTACCAGGATGATCACGTAATGCAGAGTGTTGCTTCCAAAACGATTTCATTATAATGCATTTATGACAGCACCTGGGTGCATGTCTGACATGTCTTATTTTCTCACATAAAGTCATAGATTACTCATTTATGGATGACTGCTCAAATCAGATGCTTGTTATGTTTGTCAGCAGGAAAGTTCTGGAGTGCCCTTTGGTAGACAATCTATTTAACATCGACACTAATAGCATGGTTAAAGGGTGTTGATCCTATCTCTTCTGTATTATTTCATTTATTGGCTGTTTTAAGTGCAAATACTGATATATTGGCAATTAGCCAATATCAGCCAGTATATCAGGTCTGCCAATGTATTAGACTTGCTGTAATTTTCAGTGGGTTTTTGTCCTTCACACATCTTCAAACGTCACCATGAGAATTTCAGAAGCACTGCTAAAATCTGCACTGTGTATTTTGTTGTGAAAATTGGCTGGATTTTCTGTGTCTGTGGCACATCTGGAGGAATATCAACCATTGTGTGGTGTGGGTGTGTTGAGCTGACACAGCCAGACTATAAGGTGGCTCTACAGATCCCCACACTGAATGTTGAAATTCATCCAGAATTAAAGATTTAGGGCTTCAAATGATGACCTTGACAGTAAAGGTCACAAGTTTTAACAGGGAGTCAGTTATTTGCAGGAATTTCTTGAGCATGATTATGATGAACAAAATGTTTGACTTAATTTATGTTACTTGGGATGATGATACTTTAATGCCCTAGTAATCAAGATTTTATATCAGTAAAAAGAATTTCTCTGTTTGCTAATTTTATGTTATTTATGCTAGGAGCCCAGCATTACTGATGAACACCCACATACCTAATCAACAATAGAATTTTAGCTGATGAAAGCGGTCGCTTGTAGTGACAGAGTGACAAAGACTAATCACTGGCTCTACAGCTCTTACTTTTTTAGTTTCTTTTACCTTGTCAGCTTCAACACTCTCATCAACCATGTTTCCTGCTGCCCCTGGCAGTTGTTTTCAGCAGAAAACCAGTGGCTCGAGGCGACAAGTTCAAACGTGTTCTGCTGTCATTTTGGTGGAGAAAGCTGATACAGCCAAAATCAAATTGATTGTTTAAAAAAATAGGTGGAATTTAAAAGTTATCTGCATGTACTCAAAAGCAATCAAAATTAATAATAGAGCATAAAAAATACCTGTAAAAAAGTATAGTGTTGGGAGAAAATAAACAAAAATGGGTTGTTCGTTGCTCATATCTAAACAATAGTAGTATTGGTAGTTTAGTTAGTTACTGTCTTGGAACCGTGACCACATAATTTCCTCTGGGATTAATAAAGTATTCTGATTCCGACTGATTATACTGTTGTCTAGTAAATATACAAAATGCTAATTTTGCTTCAATGGCATGTGTCTTTATGCATTCATCTTAACATGATACATTTGATGTTCACGTTTCTTGAAGATAAATTGAAAGCATTTTCATGTTTTCAGTGCATATATTTCTTTTTGTTGCCCCCCTCCCAAACCTTCCACGTTTCAGTGTATGATCTCTGTAGCTGGAGCAGAGCACAGCTAAGTGAGGCTATCTGATTTCTTCTCCTGTTTACAGGAGAGATGGGGCGGAACAGCCCTTTAACAATGGAAGAGTGAATCCTCCTGCTCTGCTTTGCAGCATTCCCCACATTTCTACCACACTTTGCTACAGTTTCTTATGTGCAACAAGAAAGATACAAGCAAAAGAGAGAACGGATGATGGACATTTTGATACAAATGATTCACAGAAAGTGGATGAGTACTAAGCACTGTTTACACCATGATGCTTTTGTCAGTCTCAACAAACAACCTAAGTATTTTCAACATAATACTAAATGGTATTATTATTAATTTCAATCTGCTAGTCACGTACAATTAGGACCACAAGTTTTTGCACATTTTTTTTTAAAATTGTGTGATTGTGTTGTATTAACTGCTTCGTGGCCAGGTGAAGCCTGTTTTTCTCCTTTAACACGAAAGCTTAAGAGGAGCAAAGATCACTAGTTGTAAAATAGATGGCAAAAATGTGGAGTGACAAACTGACTGATGAAACCAAGATCAACTTCAGCCAGAACAATAAAATGAGGAAAGAGAAACACCACAGGAACAAATATATACAATGGTTATGAGGCAAGGTTATGGTATTTATGGAGCAGGGTCACCAGTGTTTATTGATGATGTGACTTTCATGACTCTCTTGAAGAAAGTGTTCGTGTTAGTGTGAACTTAATTTCACACTTTCCCTCAACTTATATTTGGCTATATTTGAAATAGTATTTCATTGGTTTCCTGACACATCCAATATGTGAGGTGGACACTGGCATCCATATGTTTTGATTGTATTGCATGTTCCATTATAGAGAAATAAATAACCAAATGTCAGTAACATTAAGGCTTTCTTAGTCATAGAAAATTAGATGACATGGCAAACACCTACTTGCATCAACAAACCCAGTGACAAGATACATTTATAAAATACATTAAAGGGTTGATTTGCTTGTCATGAGCAACAAACGTGGAGGGCCACGTCGGGTGGAAACACAGCTGCAGTTCTTGTTACCCAGAGTCTGAGTGCCAGAGCTGTCAGCTGTGGGGTGAAACAAATCCTGGTGCTGAGCGCACCCTGACTGACTTTTATTGAGGTGTTTACCTCCCACATGCATGATTTCCATTGATTCAGAAGTGGAAACTGTAACGCTGAAACGCACAAATGTCAAAAGTCAAACTTATACCAAAACTACGGTGTTGCCACACATTAAAGTCCTACACACTAGTGAGGTACAGTATTATCCTGTGCTAAGAAGCATGAGATTAATAGTGCATCCTGATTCTGTTGGGTTCCACTTAATGTTTAGGAAAGGTACATTGCTAAAAAACAAAACTGTTTGATTCATCTAAAAGCCAGAAAAAATGTACACTTCTTTATGGCCATTCGACTCTGTTAATCAAGTTCTTCAATGCTGAAATAAGCTCCACTTGATACAAACATCACAACTGTGACACATAAGCCCCTTTTCCATTAGTACATAGTTCACCACGGTTTTCAGGGTTTTCCATTAGGTCATAGTACTTGGTACCAGGTACTTTTTTAGTACCCAAGCAATCCGAGCATGATACTAAAAAGTGATGTTGTCAGACTGCATGCCACTGATTGGCTGATCAGTAGCGTCACTCGATAAGTCATGAGAGCATCTCGTTCAACAAAATTTAAGCCGCCATTTTTGAAACCTGGCAGGGGGGGAAAGAACAAAAAACAACAGGTGATACCTGAATCTGATGAAAAGCCACAGACCGATCAGCAGGCATATTCTTGTGTCGACGTCCACCTTTTTTGTAATGTTTGTGTTGCATATTAATTACGTCTCAGGACACATGTTAGGTAGAACTGGATTGTAATGGAAAACCAGTCGCTCTGTGGCGAGTCAATACAAGTAGGTAGTAAGAGAAAAAGTGCTTTAGGCTTCTGATGACAGTGCTGAGACGGTGCATATTGCGTGACACAGTAAAATGAATCTTGGACGGCAAACTGCTCTCTCCCACTGGGGCATGGATGTGGGACATGAAGGGGTGTCCTCTGGTCATGGGTTATGGGTTAGAGCATATGCTTATAGGATTGGGATCTGGGGAGTGTGTGCACAGTTTTTGCAGCATGGTAGAGCACATGTTCTGTGGAAAGGCACTGCCTCCATCAACACTGTTGTGTTGATGTGTGGTACCTATTTAAGTAACATCCACCTGAATGGCAGCATCCAAGATTTCCCAAAACACCTTGCAGCCAGTATTTTCAAGGTTGTCTTCCCCGAACAATAGGATGAAAAACACTGCCATGGAAAAAAGGCAGTGGTAGAAGAATTATTTCTTTTATCCTGCCCTTTTTCACTGAAAAAAATTCTCTGTCATCAAGTCACTCGCAGAGCATGCCAGCTCTTCACATGATGCTATTTAATATGTATCTGTTGAATTCATCTTGTTTCCATGCTCGATGAATTATGCCATGGCATGCCACTTAAATCCAAAGACTTCAACCTCTTACTGTGAACAAAAATAATCACATACTCAATTATTTTTACACATTTTATTTGCAACAGTTGACTCTCAGGCTTTCATTGGGTGAGATTTATATAACTTGACAGCACCACTAATCGTCCACACAGAATTTTAGGAAAGTCTTTAAACAAAAACCAGTCCAGGTCCAGTAAGTGCTTTTATTTTTATGATGGCATCTATAATCTCCTGATTGTCACTCCCTTCACTGCAAAGAGTGAATTTATACCAAGTTAGACCTGATGGATTCTGCTGTAAAAGTTGGGAACAGATAATTACAGCTATAAAAGTCTTCTTGTACTCCTCTGTGCTTATCAGAGAGCAGCCCAACAGAGATATGGTTTTGTGCTGGATGAACTTAGAAAGATTATCGTTCCAAGTTCATCTCGCCAGGCTGTCATCACCCGCTTCAGCTGGCTGTATATTTCTCTGAGGCAGTGAGAGCTTGGCCTTGGCTGCGCCTAAACCTCTGCCAACGTTACTTTGACAAGTTCTTTCTGGGGCGATAGATGGTTCCCATCAGTGGCTATAATTCTTTTTAAGAAGATAGCTGACGTGTAAGACAAGAGCCGAGGTCTGTGTTTGAGAGGCAGTCAGAGAGGAGGAGGAGGGTCTTCCACAACAGTCGGATTAGGTGTCACCTCTTTCAAATGTCAACATAGCTTCACACACTAAAACCAGGAGCACACACTTGAACAGAGAGCACTCCATGTCTCAGCACGGACCTCCAGAATACTACAGAGGTACCACTAAACAAACAGACTTACCTGGACAGGTAACCTGAGAAGACCCACCTTGAGCCCCTTCTTCCCTAAACCTCCACCCCCACCAACACCCAACACCTCCCCATTTCCTGCCTGAGTCTTACAAGCATTAGCAAGCACTACAGGGCCTCGGGGGTTTGTGTGTGTGTGTGTGTGTGTGTGTGTGTGTGTGTGTGTGTGTGTGTGTGTGTGTGTTTAATGGAGCTGAGGACCAGACAGGTAGAGAAGAGGAGGACAGGGAAAGGTGGGAAAGGGGTGGAGATGAAGAGTGATTGGTGAGGTGTGAAGAGAAGCAAGTCTGGTTGGACAGGTGATCTATGACCATGGTGAAAAGGGAAAAAAAGTTCAATAAAGAGGGAGTTAAAAAGGATTTGGTCTCTATTGTGTCAAGGATTTTTAACTGAGATGCGGGGCAGCAAAAGCCTAAAGGTTAGATCACAGGTTCAAATCCCACAACCTGCAAGGAATGTTTGAGTTTGGATTTAAAGAACTTTAATCTTTTAAGAAATATCAGCTGCAGACAGGTGAAGATTTAAAAGTGCGAAGATATAAACTGATTCTGGCTGATTCCAGCTGTAATTTCTGAAAAAAAAAGAAAAAGACCCATGACTGAAACTTTTTTGTGCACTGAAATGCATAGACTGTATATAACAGTTCCAGGTTTGAAAAATGAAGCAAATAGAGTGTCTTAAATAGTCATGCTTCCTAATGGCCAACAGGGGGACACTTCCCTGTTCTCAGTAAATGCTTTCCTGATGACTAAATGGTCTTAATTGATTTTTTCAAGTTTAATACAACTAATTTGTACCATATATTGTGTTTTAGAAGCAAACAAAACTTCATTTTTAAAAGGAAATTCCAGGTTTTTCATTTCCTCATCGAGTTATCTGAGAAATTAACTAAATCAAGTATGTTTCTTTAGTCTGTGTTCTCTGACATTTTCTTTTTCCAGTCTGACTACTCTTGTAGTACAATATGTTATATTTATGCCATCACAATATTTGGGGTTAATGGTGGGGCAAATGTTTGTCTGGTTTAATAATAGGTCAACATGCTTATTTACATTTAATCAAAATCAAAAGTGGTTTTGCATCTCCATCATCCACCGCAACCACGCATAAGTATGGTCCTCCTTTCCAGCGCTACACTGAGAGGACAAGAGATGACAGCCATACACCAAACAGACAGTCTTAGAGAAAACTTCACAAAATCCTTTTCACAGTTTTTCTTTGATCCCAGTCACACATATGAAAAAAATGTGCAACATAAACAAATAAGTGCCTTTTGCATCTTAGTTTGAAGACAACTCTAAATCGATGGAACAGTAAAAGTCCACCAGTTTCTTATTAAAGAAATAGCAGTGATTGATTGTCTTATATAAACCAATAAATCTACTGCAAATGTTAGAACCATTTAGCATTCCTCAGGCTGCTGGGCTGAGAAACGTTTGTGTGGCACCGCCTAGGCATGACAAAACACACTGAGAGTCTGTGTGAAGTAACCTGAAACCTTCTGTCTTAAAACGCTGCAGCAGTTGAAGTGCAGCAGCAAATACATAGATATAGCAGATTTTAATTAATGCTGTTTTAAAATACTTCCATGCCAATGCAAAAATTTGCATTTAATAGCAAAAATCAATCAAACCTTGCACCCCACTTTATGTGGAAATATAAGGAATGTTTGTGCCTTGTTTTCCCACATATTGAAACAATGTCCCACATTTTTGTTAGCTGCAGTTTATAGAAGTGAACATGTGGCACATATGAAAAATGTGGCTGAAACAGACATGTGGTGATCTATGGATGCATCCCTGCTGAAACCCTGCAATGATTAGCAGGCAGAGCAGCAGCTGAAACAACAGTTAAAAGATTAAACTGTAATTACATTTAAAAGCAGACATACAGGAGTGTATGAATACTATCACCTCAGATCTAAAAACTAAAACTAAATAAGAACTTTACCTACCATTTATCTTATAAGGAGGTTTAAACTCCATTCAAATAACATGCAGCATATTTGTCCATCACATGATTGATGCCTAACTTGTAACATAAGTTACAGATAGTTGTCGCACACAAAAAAGACTATTTCTCTCATATTTAGACTGTTGGATTCAGGTTAATGTGTTCCCCAGGAAAGTACGGTGGGAATGTTAAAGAATGAGTGAGAGCATCACTAACAAAGACCCCCTACCTAAAAATAAGACTGAACTCCACCTTGATGTATTTTTTCCAGCTGCTGCCAGTGTGGGAGTGGTGTAAGAAGCACTGAAATCTGTGTAATGTGAAAAGGGTCACTTGAAGTGATGGACCCAGAGAAAAATAAAGCAAAATGCTACAGCCAGCCCATTGTAGTGTCTTCCAGCTTGTTGTTTTCATTTTGCTTTACTTTTCTAAACTCTATTTTACGAGGCGGGAGGTTTTAGAAAAAAACAATAGAGCCCAACATGTATGTGTCAGAAGACCCCGAAACCTTGCAGCTGATGTTTTTATCATTCATCATATTATGTCCGTTAGTAGACACGTTGAGGCCGAACACAGTAAACTGGCCTCCATCAAGCCAAACCTGAAGCCCAAAGTCACACGTTTGTCTTCAGTCTCTGAGCGTGTGTGTGTGGACTGTGGGAGAACAGGTGGGCATAGTTTCTGTCAAATGGAGAGAGATTGATGGAGTGGGCTAGAGCGCTGGCCGGGGGTATTCTCTTACAGTAATGGCAAAGAAGGAGACAGCTGGCCTCAGTACATTGGGCTCTGTGTGTTCATGTGTGCATATTTTTGCAGCACTGTATATATGACTGTCTTCCTGGAGATGCATTGCATTGTTCCTGAAACAACAGAAGACGTGAGGCCACGAGGAGCTTGGGAGGCTGCAGGAAAATATTGCTTATCAGTTAACATTTTGGGCTGTCATTAAACATTAAGAACAGGACCCATCATGTTTTATGTTTTTCATAACTGAAGCTCCCAGTAGAAAAAAGATTAGACTTTTTGAATGTTTCACACAGACCAATTGAATCCCTTTAATTTGATGTTTTTGCTGAGCTGTCCTATTATCACTAATCAGGGTGATAAGAGTGTAACAAACCCAGCTTGTGTGGAAGAGTGTTGTATGGCACATATTCATGCATTATAACATTTTCATATATAAGGAAAACACATGAAAACTTTAGCATTTAGCATGTGAAGATAGTCTTCTTATACTCTTTTATTCCCTTGTATTGTCAAAAGATTTGTTATTTCTGGCCACTGCTTTGTCCCGTAATCATCTTAGGGTTTTAGAGGGGATGCACTCATAGACTGGCACATTGTTTCTGAACTACACCGCAAAATTCTCCCAATTTTGAGCCAGTTATGAGACTCACATAATGACAGACTGGCCATTGAGAGCACAAGGGCATTTCCTGGAGGCCTGAGGTTCGTTTTGTCCTGCTGTAGTTTTGATCAGCAATATAGCAAACACTAATGAGCGCAAAGATTTCTACCACCTTACATGAAATGAAGCTCTATCACCTTCTCCTATCACACACAGTCAGCTTCAGGCATAATGGAAAATGTGGTGAAAAATAAAAAAAAAGAGAGGAAGAAGATAAAAAAAAAAGCTAAATGCAGCTAAATTCACACGGCTAGCCTGTTCCTATAGACTGTGTGTGAAATGTTCTGCTTGATGCTTGAATTCAAATAGAAAGTTTAACATCACTGCAGATCTCAATCTTTATTTTAAAAGTTGTTTTCATTTTATGTCAGTACCACCTTAAGTATATTAGCACATGCTTTGATTGGTGCATTGCTGCTGTGTTTTGACAATGAAGGTTTAGACACATTGAAAACTCAGATGGGAGAGCTTCACAAGGCGTGGACTGAATGATGTCAGTGCATCGGGAGCTACTTTACAAAGACGTCTTAAGAAAAGGTGCCACAGTTGTCACATTGCTAATATCAAGCCAATCCCGAACCAGGGAAAATGTCAGAAGCATTTTATCTAATGCTAACTAACTAACTAACTAACTAACTAACAACAACAGCAATAATAATAATAATTTGCATGCAAAGAATACAAAAGGAAAAAAGCTTTAATCTTTTCATTTAAACACATTCCTTATCTCAAAATTACTTCAATCATTGCTGGACATATTCTAATTTTGGTGCACGCAATGTATGCATTTCATGAATACACATTTGTTTTTTGCACAAACAAGTATGGATGTTTCCACACAGATACTGGCAAATGAGGGCCACTGTGTTGGATCAAGTCCAAGTCAACACAGCTGTCTACCATCAGGTACTTTCAATCTGCTGACAAGCATTATTGAGACGTTGATTTCCTTTTCCAGCAGGACTTAGCACAGCCTACAGTATTAAAACTCCTACAAACCAACCTTCTCACCCAAAAATACAGAAGAGCCTGAGCGACCTGGGATTCACTTTATGACAAATTACTGCATCAACGCCTCCTTTACCACAAATTACATTTACCTCCTTTGACACATTTATAATTTGTGGTACAGGAGGCCCAACCAAGCTCTGAGTAGAAAAATGAGCTCTTTAAAACTAATAATTTTTAGAAGTTGGGCATTTTATGCATTTATCTATTACAGTTTTTGCCCGTTGCCTGAACACATTTTGCAAAACTTTGCTCATTGTGCCAAAACCCTAAACACAAGTAAACATGACACAACACTGGGAAATATACCATTCACATCTGCACCAAATTGAAACTCTACTCTCAAAACCTAAACTCTGCTATCAAAACCTAACATTCCTTTGTCAAAATGTAACTCTGTTGACAAAATGACACATACTTGCATCATATGCAAACACTTACAGAGCAGGAGGAGCACACTAGTCTACTTTATATAAAGCACTGCAGTCTTTGATTTCCATTGTTCATTCAGAAGGCATATTTTCAGGAGACACATTTGCAAACAACCAAAAAAGCAAATAGACCTACTCAATATTGTACATTGCAGTACCATGAATTCAGATAAAGCAAAAAAAACCAAAACAAAAAAACCCCCATAATACAGTAATAGAAAAAACACTATACTGTAAACAAAAAATCATGACAATTGTGCATACGTGGGCTCATGGATCCCGCCGTCTGTTGGGGTCTGGCCACAGGACCTCATCGACATCGCAAGCAGTGTCCTCTCCCGCTGGGCACCGGGGAAAATATCCTCTTCCATGTCAAAACCATCCATGGATTGCTGTCACCTGAATGTCGCCGCAGGCCTGTTCCATTGCCTGCAGAAGAGGCATGCGGGCATGTGGTTGGCGGTCATATACACGCCATCTCCAAGCCGAAAAAAATTCCTCTATAGGGTTTAAAAATGGTGAGTAAGGGGGCAAGCATACCACTTCAAGTTGACTTTGGTTGGAGAACCAGGCCTGGACCAGAGCAGCCCGATGGAAACTGACATGATCCCATATCACCACAAACCTGGGCTGATCTGGTCTGTTCTGTACAACTATATCATGGAGAGCATCTAGAAATGTGAGTATGTGTTGGCTATTGTATGGACCTAGTTTTGCATGATGATGCAGAAGCCCTCGAAGGCATATGGCGGCACATAATGTGATGTTTCCCCTGCGCTGCCCTGGGACGTGCACAATTGCCCTTTGGCCAATTACATTACGACCCCGTCGTCTTGTTTTGCTCAGGTCGAATCCAGCTTCATCAATGAAAATGTATTCATGAGGCTGTGCAGCTCCATCCATGGCCAAGATTCTCTGAAAAAAAGGGGAACATATCACTGTACTACAGTGCTACACATACAGCACCCTCACCCCATCACACAGGTACCTGTGTAGCTCTCAGAATGGATCCATGTGGTACTGATATGGTACATATTCAGCTGCTACTGGACTTCACCAATACTCTATTGTAAATGTAAGGGACAGTTACACATACCCGTACATATTCAGCTCGAAGTCCTTTGACCCTGTCACTGTTCCTCTCGAATGGGACTCTGTAGAGCTGCTTCATGGTGATGCTGTGTTTACCCAAGATGCGTCTGATGGTGGTGATGCTCACATGGTCTATGTTGCTGAACACTCGCCTGTCTGCAAGTATTTTCCGTCGTAGCTGGTGGAGACGGATGGCATTGTCTGCCCTCACTAGGTCCACAACAGCAAGTTCCTGCCGTTGTGTGAACAGGCGTTGGCGTCCTCCCCCAGAAGGTCTTCGAGTCATTCTAGAGAAATACAACCACATATTGTCATCGCTTTGCTTATTTTTCTTACAGTACTTTACTGTATATACTGTATCATCCACTGTACTTCAATATAAGTAATCATGCTATGTTTCACAGAAACTACCACTTTGGCTGCAAAAGGAGCATTAGCACCCTGCAATACCCTGTACACTTGATATGGTAACTGTAGAACAGTACTATGAAAACCATCTGAGTAGAGTAGAAGGCAGTGAGATGAAGACAGACCTGTTTTCTAGTCGGAATTTTCTTATTACAGATGCCACTGTGAAGCGGCTTAGATGTGGGTGGACTCTCTGCCCAGCTTCCCTCATAGTCAGGCCGTGGTTGATGACATGGTCCACCAAAGTTGCTCTTATATCATCAGAAATATGGGTCCGTGCATGGCCTCTTTGACCTCCTCCTCCTCTTCCTCTTGCTCTCCCTCCATCCATGCTTGCAAAGTTCTTGAATTGGCTAAACTGAGGGCTTTTTGTGGTTGGCTAATTGGTGTTCAGTTTTGCAAGTAAGTGCCTTCAGGTGTGTATTTGAGTGGTTGCAATTACCCGATGTGTTTTGTATTTTGGATACATGTGTTTTCCAAATGGCACCCTGAAATTTCATTTTTGAACGAAGTGTCTTATGTATGAAATAGAGTGTAGCATGCAGGACCATGTGTGTTGCATAAAGGAGTAAGTGTGTTGCATAATTGCAACCAGAGTGCAAAGCAGCACTTTTGTTTAAGGTAGGGGTACATGTGTTTGGGGTATGGTAACAAAAGCTTCAAGTTGTGTTACTTTAGTCTAAGCATGGGTTTGTAGTGTTCAAGCAACGGGCAAAAACTGTAATAGATCTTTGGTTTCTGATTTTCACAGAAATCTAAATTAACAGAAATAAAGCTTGAACTATTTTGCTTTATGTGTTATGACTATAGCCCTGAATATGAAATTTTACATTTTTTGAAGTAGTTTGCAGAAAAAAAGAGCTTTCAAAATAAAACAATTTTTGTGAGATGCGCTAGTATTTATCACTAATCAAAAGAAAAGAAAACTAGTAAAATGAAATTAAGAAATGCATCTTTACCCTTGTGATTTGGGTACCCTTTCAAAACACATAAAATTGATAATTAAATAAAGTATATTAGGTGGGAAAAAATAAGATGTGCAGCTGATTGTTTGTATGTGTGTGTGTGTGTGTGTGTGTGTGTGTGTGTGTGTGTGTGTGTGTGTGTCTGTCTGTGTGTATGTGTGTGTGTGTGTGTGTGTGTGTGTGTGTGTGTCTGTGTGTGTATGTGTGTGTGTGTGTCTGTGTGTGTGTGTGTGTGTGTGTGTGTGTGTGTGTCTGTGTGTGTGTGTGTGTGTGTGTATGTGTGTGTGTGTGTGTGTGTGTCTGTGTGTGTGTGTGTGTGTGTGTGTGTGTGTGTCTGTCTGTGTGTGTGTGTGTGTGTGTGTGTGTGTGTGTCTGTCTGTCTGTCTGTGTGTGTGTGTGTGTGTGTGTGTATGTGTGTGTGTGTGTGTGTGTGTGTGTGTGTGTGTGTGTGTCTGTCTGTCTACGTAAAGAGACATTAAAGCCAAGACTGGATAAAATACCAGCTTTCAGGACTAAATGTTCTGTGAGACTTTTGTGCAGCCACTTAAAAAGCTAAATTTAAAGTGATCTGCTGTCTTTTAAAATTCAGGCAATTTTAAGATGAAATCTAAAATTAATAAGGTTTGGCCATATTTAAGGTTATAAGGTTTCTGTCTAAAGCTGTCAATCTCAGAATCTCTTATTTCTCTGGCATGACAGCAAACGCTGACAACCTCCAGCACAGACAAAGAGGTTTCTATAACAAGCACTCACCCAAAGTGGAAATATTTTTCCTTTTCAGTCAAGAGGAGAGAGGGTTGCCTTTCCCATCTGATAATAACAAGGGTTTGACACAATGATGCTAACCAGGTTAGCATTTCTATCCAACAATTTCACTTTTGTATCTGGCAGACAAAAGCAGTGAAGACTTGAACCATATGTGCAATGTGGATGGTCCAAAGCACGCTTTCACTCTTTTTTTGTATGTCCATGTACAACAGTTGTAAAATCCATGGGCACACAGAGCACAAGATACCTGTACTGTGAGGTGTGCAGAGTGTTTAATCCCACATCCTTCAAAACCACAGTGCTCTACAATGGTTCAGTCAAGGACAAGTCACTTAAGCAATGCTTTAATCAAAGGAAAAATGCACTCAATTTAAGGAACAATTTGTGTGTGTTTTTTTTTACTTTTTTTTAAAATACGCAGTTTTAATGTATCATCATTCTGTGTCCATCTGTCGAGACCTTCTGTTTGATGAGGTTGTAATTGAAAACACACAAAGCGATGATATTTTGAAGTGACAAAGTGACCCTGATAGGTTTCTGGGGTTTGATTGGGTTTACAGTCAGGAGGAAAAACTCAAACTGATTATGCGTTGCAATCACATGGATTATTATGATAATCCAGATGCAAGCTATTGTTTTTGGGCAAGAATAATATAATGCATGATGTTGTCAGATTGCAGCATGAGAAAAAAAAAAAAGCAAAGGTCACATGAGGACGAAATACATCACTTTGATAGGACATGGGAAGCCTACACTCACCAGGGACTTTATTAGGTATATTGCTCGTTAACTAAGATAATCATATAACAGAAACTTAATGCATTGTGGAATGTAAATATGGTCAAATACACCTGCTGTAGTTCAAACTGAGCACCACAATAGCAAAGAAAAGTTTTGTAGTGATTTTGAACACAGCACAGTTTTTAGTGCCAGGCGTGCTTGGTCGGAGTATTTCAGAAACTGTCCAAAAAAGGACAGTGGCAGTTCACTGGTTTTTGTTGGAGAATGGCCATACTGCTTCCAGCTGATAGTAAGGCAACAGTAATTCAAATAACGATTCATTACTTCAAAAGTATGCAGAAATTAATCTCTGAATGCAAAACCCTGAAGTACAGCTGAAGCAGCAGACGACCACACCAGGTGCCACCTTTGTCAGCTAAGGACCAGAAACTAAAGCTACAGTTCAAACAGGTTCACTGAAATTGAATGATAAATGTTTGTCTGGTATGATGAGTCTTTATTTCTGCATCAGAAGGTGGGATCAGAATTTGGCATAAACAAAAAGAAAGCATGGATCCATCCTGCTTTCCATCAGCGGTTCAGGTTGGTAGTGGCAGTATAATCATGTAAGGGATATTTTCATGGCACACTTTGAAAGCTTTAGTACCTGCTGAGTCACACTCTACCCGAGGTTCGTAGCTGACCATGTCCATCCCTTAAGACCACTGTTAATGGGGTGACTGTCGCTCAGCTGGTAGATCTGATCAGAAGGTTGAGGTTTGATCCCTGGCTCCCCCAGTCTATATACTTGCTCTCCAGTGCATCCATCGGAGTATGATTGTGTGCGAATGTTAGTTAGAAAGCCTTTAAAATCATAGAAGAAAGTGCTTGTGTGAATGGTTTAATGTGGCATGTTGTATAAAGTGCTTTGTGTGCTCCAGGAGAGTAGAAAAGCGTTATATGAGAATCATCATCATGACGGCTGCAGCACCGTGTCACAAAGCTTACCGGCAACAACCACTGCTGGAACATTATCTTTTCAGGTTTTTTGTCCCATTCCTGTGAGCACGATATCTGCTGACCATCTCGAGACAATTTGTTCAGATTTGTTCACAGAGACTTGACAGTGAAGCAGATTTTTGTTGGTGAAAGGTTAATGTCACACCAAACTAGAAAATGATATAGTAGTAATGATGTAGTGACCTTTTGTCTATGATGGGTTATGACTGTTGTACCTGTCTTTACAAATCAACCACTTCAAGACAATTTTGGTAAGAATTCCCTATTTAAAGCACAGCGGCTTTAGAAAATATTAACGCAGATGAAACTTTGAAAGCACAGAAAAACAATGCTTTTTCAGTCATAAATGGACAGAGTAAACAAAAGAAAGGAAAAATGTATCAGAAAGACGAACATTTGTAGATTTAGTTTAGTTTGAATTCATTCACACACACAAAAAGAGAGAGAGAAATGAAGGAGAAGCAGAACAAATTATATTCTGATTGGTGCAGCTGTAGAAGGAAGGCATTCTTCCCTTGTTAAGGAGAGGGACATTTCTAAATTGAGGTCTGATAGTTGGATATTGATTGAGCAGCAAACCTTGGACACTGCACCCACAGCTCTCACTTGCTATCTTCTGCTTGAAGTGTTGTCATCCCACTTTATGGAGGAACCTGACCTTCAACTTGCAGAAACATGTAACAAAACCACTGGACTTAGTGAAACAATATGGTGAGTTATTATAGCTGAAAGTAGGAACCTCATAGAAAAATGGGCTGAGTCTTTCTCTGAATGTATCCCTTGCTCCTGTGCACAAAAATGAGAACAAGAGTCCATTGAAAGTACATTTGATGGATTTTACATTGAGTATAATGGTCTAATCTGAGTTAAAAGCCATTATGAACCAACTCAACAGACCATTTCAAAACAGGTGGCCAAGGTCAGTGTGGCATGAATAAGGCAGGGCGGGACCACGGAGCGACGTTCAGAGCCAACTTTATTTGATTCACATCACACCACACCACCACCAACCCCTGAGTCCCCGTGTTTTAACACGGCGGGCGTGATTGCGGATGCCGTGCAGGTGCGTCCGCACGGCCCCGCAGACCACGCCCCACCACATACCCCCATCGCCCGATTGAGGCCGGGGAGCAATCTGGCCGAACCTACTCCCCCCCCCCCGCGAACTGGGGCGAGACTCGGCCCCTAAACATCGGCGCCCCAGCCCCTGACCAAGCGACGGGGAAGCGTCCGTTCTGGTGGCCGCCCGCGCATCCAGCGGCAACGGCGAAGCTGGTCCGGAGGTCGGCCGCGTAGCAAGCGGACACGGCCCCACAGGCATGGCCGTGAGCTCCTGCACACAGGCGGCTGGGCAGACGTCAGGCGCGCAGAATCGACTGGTGGCAGCGAGGCTGGACTAGCCAGCCCGCCGATCCCCGGCCTAGCGGGGCTGTCCCGCTCCTCTGCCTCCAACTCCGGCTGCACAGGCTGCCCTGGAGCAGGGACCTCCGTCTCCCCGCACAGCTGCTCCGCCACCGCCTCCGCCACTCCCGTTTGGAGCGGCTCCCCGCTCTGCGCCTCCGCCCCCAGCAGGCACAGCCCCTCGCCCACCTCTGGGTGGAGCGACTCCTCTGCCTCCGGCAGGTGTAGACCCTCGCCCGCCTCGTCCTCGGCCTCCGGTTGGAGCGGCTCCTCCACCGCTCCCGGCAGGAGCAGCCCTTCACCCGGCTGCTCCTCCTCCGGCAGGCTCGGACCCCCGCGTGGCTCGTCCACCACCTCCGGCTGCCGAGGTGACCCACACGGCTCCTCCACCGCTTCACTGTCCTCGGGACACGCTTGTGGGGGTGGCGCCCAGGCCCAGAGCAGCGCTGCCAGCTCTGCCATCTTCCCCAGGTGGCGTTCGCTCTCCTTCCGCAGCTCTTCCTGTTGGCGACGCACCTCCGCCGCCTGCTTCCGCTGGGCGGCCGCTATTTCGGCCACCCTCTCGGCCAGCTCTTTCCTTTCCTGGCTCTGGTAGGTACCCGCCATGCCGCCTCCTGGGTTTCGGCACCAATGTGGCATGAATAAGGCAGGGCGGGACCACGGAGCGACGTTCAGAGCCAACTTTATTTGATTCACATCACACCACACCACCACCAACCCCTGAGTCCCCGTGTTTTAACACGGCGGGCGTGATTGCGGATGCCGTGCAGGTGCGTCCGCACGGCCCCGCAGACCACGCCCCACCACAGTCAGGCCACAAGTGCATTTACACACAAATACTGTAGTTTTAAATAAAATACTTTTTGAGAACAGCCTTGCTAAAAAGTAATGCTACATCTACTATTATCAAATAGGATCAAGCATTCAAGTGAAGACTTTTCTTAAGTTCATGAGACCCTGAAAAAGATTCTTAAGAGGTAAATTTAATAATTTATGGCATAGTCTAAGGTGTTTGCACAGGACTGCATTATGCATTATTTGAAAAGCTTGCCTTATTCCTGTCTGTTAATGGGTGACATCATTATTAAACACTTGGTAGATGCAACCTTGAAGCTTAACAGACGTTTTCTGAATTTTCATTCCATGAAATTAGCTGGAAATTCTCAGTGAGTTAGCAATGAACTAATACATTTACAGTTTTTTCTGATTGCTTAAGCACATTTTTTGTAACTATTGGCTAATTTTGCAAAACTCTTCACACAAATAAGAAAACCTGTCACCCAATAATCAAAACATTGTAGTTCTCTTGCAAAAGCAAACACAGCTAGATTAACTCTTCACACCTTCGTAAAAATGGTGTTTCCGTATCAAACAGTACACACAGGCCATCATCTACTAAGCACACAATGCGCCAACTGCACACTGATGGTATGAATACAAAACACATCTGGCTTTTGCTTTCTCTGTGCACAAGGTAGGCTATGTCAGTTTGAGCTCATACTTCTGTCATAGATCCATAAGCATAGAGGGATCCAAACTTCAAGTACATCAAAACAAACACAAGTGTTTATTTCCAAGTATAGGATTATTTGCAATCGCCATAATGACTATATGGGTTACTTGGTCTGCAGTGAACATGCTTCCTCTGCCCCCAGCATCTGGTCATCTAGCAATTCTGTAAAGTAACAATTTCAGTATTTTTACATCAATGGTATTGGTGTGTTTCTCATTGGCATATGGCAGTGCTACAAATCTTTGTGCGAAGTGACTGTACTAACCGATTCTCATTTCAAGATGTCCCTATGGTACTTGCTACAGTGTAGCGGCTCGAGTTAGGCTGGACCCGTTGGCCAGCTACCCTCAGGGTCATTCCACGGTTGATTACATGGTCCACTATTTTAGCTCTGATGTCATCAGCAATTCTATTTCTTACTCTTCCTACCCTTCCTCTCCCCCCTCCTCATCTTCCTCTCCCTCCTCCTCGTCTTCCTCTTGCTCCTCCTTGTCCTTGTCGTCCTCTTCATCCTACTTCTTCACCTCCACGTCCTCTTCCTCGGCCTCCTCTACTTCTCACTCTTTCTGCTCCCTCCATTGTACTCCACACACACAGCTTACCTGTATTATAGTGCTTAGGCTGATTGCAAAGTGGACTAATTATCTAAAAAAGTTTTCACATGGGAAAGTGTGCCAGACAGTTGGCAAGTTAGTGTTAATGATAGCCATACATGTGTATACTTTTGCTAGGAGTGTGTTGGAAATTTGGTAATTGAGTGTTGTGCAGTGAATTGTGCCTACAGTTTTGCAAAATGTGTGTTACAAAATTGCAAACTGAGTGCAAAGCAGTTTTTGTGCTTTTAGTTTTGCAAACTCAGTGAGTGGTTTTGCTATAAGTCTGGATAGTTTTAGAGATTGTGCTACAGGAATCACAGTTAGGGTTTAAGCATTCAGAAAAAACTGTAACACATTCTAGTTTTAGTATCATTGAATATGCTCAAATCTGAGACTCTCTGTTGGCTCTCCTTGTTAATCTTTTTCTTTTATTTATTTATCTTATTTTATTTTATTATTCGTGTTATCATGCGTGTGGATATTATGCTGGAGTGGACAGGAATGGGAGATGGGAGAAGAAAGCGGAGGAATAGAACATGAAAAGGGACAGAAAGAAAGAGAGAAAAGAAGAGGGGCGATGGGAAAAAGTCAACGATGAAGCAAACAGACGTGCTGGGCCTCCAACTGCTGCATCTGTAACAAAACACACTCAAAGGATGCAAAGCACCTGAAAGACAAAACAAAGTGAGGTACACAAGCAAACATACGATTTTTCTGTTTGAACGTGTAAGAGAGAAAGCGAGAGAGAGGATGTGAGTTTCTGCGTATGAGCATTTGTCATTAAATATGGTTGAAAATGAAGGTGATAGACTGCAACAACAATGCGCCCGCAAGAGCCAAGGACGGACGGTTAAGATCCAGGAGAAGCCAGTCGACCATGCCGCCCCAAAAGTGCTGAAGACCCGAGGTCACACATCCCAATCACAGCTGTGCATCCAGCCTAGCCGAGGCAAGAGGGAGGGCCAGATGGGAGTGCTCACAGCCAAGGGCGGGAGTGCCAGGGGAGCACGCAGCCACTCCAACACGAGCTGAGGACGGGACCCCAGACCACAGCGCCATAAGAACCGCCTGACACCTGGTGGAGCCCCCATCACGTGACAAGGAGGTCAAAGCCACCACAAACCCCAAGGGAGCAAAATGCGGTTTTTAAATGATGATTTAGTTTATTAAAGAAAAATATTATTCTAATCTACCTGTGATAAGTAATTTTCCCCTAAGCTTGCTAACAGGGGTTAATAACTTAATCCTTGTTAGAAATACCATCAAGTTTTTGTGAGAACTGCCAATGAATCTTTCACTGTGGAGGAATTTTGTCTCCCTCTTCTTTGCAGAATCACTTTAATTCAGCCACATTAGAGACTTTTCAAGCCTGAACAGCCTGTTTAAGGCAATGCCAAAGTATTTCAATCAGCTTTGACTCCAGACTTTCAAAAAAGGTGAGCAGAGCAGAAATGTATGGCTTGGCATTCTCCGAATTCATAGTTCATCAAGCAAGTCATCCTGAAACAGCAAGGCAGCCTGAGATTATTACTGTTACATTGTGTTCTTTTTGTGAAATGCTGTGTTAGTTGTATGCCAGATGTAATGGGACCCAAACCTTCAAAATCTTCAACTCTCATCAGTTCACAATATGTTTTTTGGCAAATGTAAGACAAGCCCTTTTGTTCTTTATGGTCAGCTGAGGTTTTCACCTTGAAACTCTCTCATGGAAACCATTTTTATCCAGTGTAATTTTTATTGCTGAATTATAAACACTAACCCCGAGACATGAGGCCCACACATCTTTAGATTTTGTCCTGGGTTATTTCGTGACGTACTGGATGAATTGTTGATCATTTTGGAGTAATTTTGGTAGGCTTGCCTCTGCTGGGAACATTCACTACTGTTCCAAATTTGCTCCACTTGTGGGTAATGGCTCTCACCGTTTTTTGGTGGAGTCCCAAAGCCTTGGAAATCGCTTTGTAATCCTTTTAAGACTGAGAGATGTCAATTACATTTTCACATAGGGTTTAGAAAGCAATTTTGCTTTAATAAAGTAAATCCTTATTTTAAAACTGCATTTTGTTTAGTTTGATTGGCTTAATTGTAGGCTTAATTTAGAATAATTTCAGCAATAAATCAGAGGATCTCATCTGGACGACCAACTGGTCAAGAAGGCTCACCAGCGCCTCTTCTTCTTGAGGACTCTGAGGAAGAACCACCTGTCCGCAGACATCCTGGTGAACTTCTATCGCTGCACCATTGAGAGCATCCTGACCAACTGTATAACAGTCTGGTACGGGAACTGCTCTGCCTCGGACCGGAAGGCGTTGCAGAGGGTTGTGAAAACTGCCCAATGCATCGCCGGAGCACCACTTCCTGCCATAAAGGACATCTACAGGAAGTGGTGTCTGAAAAGGGCTGGGAAAATCATCAGAGACCCCAGTCACCCATCACATGGACTCTTCACCCTCCTGCCCTCTGGGAGGCGCTACAGGAGCCTCCGGACTAAGACCACCAGGTACTGGAACAGCTTCTTCCCCACAGCTGTCAGACTCCTGAACTCTGCCTCCTGACATCTGACCCACGTTAACACATGGACTGGACATACTCACACCCACAACCACCTACACACACACACAATGGACAACTGTACCCTCAAACACACAATAATAACATGGACTGAACCACCACTCACAACCACTAGCACTTTATATAGCCTCTTAACTGCACTACTGTATAGTTCTGTGTAAATAATCATACGATAATTTTTAATTCTATAACTGTTTACAACTTGCATAGTTCCCATTTCTGTATAGCTGTATATCTCATATTTCTGTAAAGTTATTTATTTCATATTCTGTATAGTTTTTCATATTTATATCCTGTTCATAGCCTGTACTCACTACAGCCTGTACATACTTATAGTTATAGCATATTCATAACATACTTCATACCGTGTACATTATAACATACCATAATAGACCAATTTCTGTAATATACTTACATATCTATATTATTGCTAATATATATTGTAATATATCTATATCATGGCTAAAGAAACTGCATTTTGTTGCCCCGTACCTGTGACATGTGCAATGACAATAAAGTTGAATTCTATTCTATTCTATTCTAAATACAATGTAGTGATTTTATGATTCAAATTTTAAAGTATTTAAATTCCATGAAAACACGTTTGAAACAGTCTGACTTATTGTGCAGAATAGAATTGCAACCACTGATCATAATGAGAGGAATAAAAGCTCATTCTGCAGTACAAGTGTCTCAAAGTACCTGCTAGTGTCTCATAAATTCTATACTTGTTTGAGTGGGGTTTTCAGTTGTATCATTTTATTACCCATCAAGGCTAACTATGCAAATACTTGGAATGTTTTAGGCCAATGTCAAGCTCTATCACGTATAAAAAATTGTTTTCATTTTCCTTGCATGTGTGCATTCAATTAAATTATAATTTCTTCTCAATAGATTGTTAGTACCTGACCTTTGGAGAAGGCAAAACAAATATGAGTGTAAAAACATGACTTTACTCTCTCAATAGTAATACTGAGAACTGTAGAGGTGCTCCTCATTCCCATGAACCATTTGCCCCATTAGAATTACTCAAATTGTATCATGATATGTGTTGGTCATTCATTATATGGGCTATTCAATGTGAATCAGCCACAAACACTGAGCAGTTTATTATATTTGTAGATGTCATCATCTGGGGCTCTATTTTAGTTCACGTCCTTGACACGGACATATTGGCTTCAACCTTTCATCCATTTCTCCTCACTTTCTTTTCACATGCAGCACAAACGCCGTCCTTTGTCTGTGATATCCGCTCCCATTGTTGGCTCAGGTGAAATTGGAGAGACGAGGCAGTTTGTTTTAAGGGTAACGCTTCCTGAGGTTGATGATCAACACCACTCTCTTCAGGCCATTAATAGGTACTACACTGACTGCCAATTGCTCTGATTTGGGGGTTCTTTTTCTTCAAGACAACTAAAGTCCAGACAAAAGAAAACACTTATTACAGTTTTTTCTGAATGCTTAAACCCTAACTGTGATTCCTGTAGCACAATCTCTAAAACTATCCAGACTTATAGCAAAACCACTCACTGAGTTTGCAAAACTAAAAGCACAAAAACTGCTTTGCACTCAGTTTGCAATTTTGTAACACACACTTTGCAAAACTGTAGGCACAATTCACTGCACAACACTCAACTACCAAATTTCCAACACACTCCTAGCAAAAGTATACACATGTATGGCTATCATTAACACTAATTTGCCAACTGTCTGGCACACTTTCACATGTGAAAACTTTTTTAGATAATTAGTTCACTTTGCAATCAGCCTAAGCACTATAATACAGGTAAGCTGTGTGTGTGGAGTACAATGGAGGGAGCAGAAAGAGTGAGAAGTAGAGGAGGCCGAGGAAGAGGACGTGGAGGTGAAGAAGTAGGATGAAGAGGACGACAAGGACAAGGAGGAGCAAGAGGAAGACGAGGAGGAGGGAGAGGAAGATGAGGAGGGGGGAGAGGAAGGGTAGGAAGAGTAAGAAATAGAATTGCTGATGACATCAGAGCTACAATAGTGGACCATGTAATCAACCGTGGAATGACCCTGAGGGTAGCTGGCCAACGGGTCCAGCCTAACTCGAGCCGCTACACTGTAGCAAGCATCATAAGGACATCTTGAAATGAGAATCGGTTAGTACAGTCACTTCGCACAAAGATTTGTAGCACTGCCATATGCCAATGAGAAACACACCAATACCATTGATGTAAAAATACTGAAATTGTTACTTTACAGAATTGCTAGATGACCAGATGCTGGGGGCAGAGGAAGCATGTTCACTGCAGACCAAGTAACCCATATAGTCATTATAGCGATTGCAAATAATCCTATACTTGGAAATGAACACTTGTGTTTGTTTTGATGTGTGTGAATAAACACCAGTACTTGAAGTTTGGATTCCTCTATGCTTATGGATCTATGACAGAAGTAGCTCAAACTGACATAGCCTACCTTGTGCACAGAGAAAGCAAAAGCCAGATGTGTTTTGTATTCATACCATCAGTGTGCAGTTGGCGCATTGTGTGCTTAGTAGATGATGGCTTGTGTGTACTGTTTGATACGGAAACACCATTTTTACGAAGGTGTGAAGAGTTAATCTAGCTGTGTTTGCTTTTGCAAGAGAACTACAATGTTTTGATTATTGGGTGACAGGTTTTCTTATTTGTGTGAAGAGTTTTGCAAAATTAGCCAATAGTTACAAAAAATGTGCTTACGCAATCAGAAAAAACTGTAATGCAGCCAGATATAAGATCTATGCCATGAAACAGGCTCTGCATTACAAAGATATGATGGGCAGTGATTAACCCCTGGAGGGTCTTAGAAAAATGCATACACTATCGGTCTTAGAGCCACAAATCGACCCAAGACTCTCCAGGGGTTAAATAAGCACTGAGGGACATATGCAAAAATAAAAATACAATAATTCAAATATAAACTTTAAAAATATTTGCAAAATGTATTTAGTATAATATATCCCATAATGTAAGGACATTTAGTGCTTTTAATGTAGGGAATTTTTACATACTTATTTGTTACTGAAAATGTTGATGATTAAAATTATACTATGTTTTTTCAATTGTTTTATCAGTGGTGGAGTAAAAAGACCTATTATTTTGCTGAAATGCTATGAGGCAGAAATATAAAGAAGTGTGGTAATCCTATAGATTTACACATTTAATAAATCTAAAATTAATACGGTGGTTTAACCTAATATGCACTGTTTAATCAGGATTTGATTGCTTTTTCCTCTATACTGTTGCATGCTGGGGCAACAGGTTCAAGGTCTCAACAGATTCAATAAACTGATCTGCAAGGCCAGTAATGTTGTAGGGATGGAGCTGGACTCTCTTAAGGTAATGTCAAAAGGGCGAATGTTGTCCAAGAGCTGTACAATAACTCCCACCCATGACATGCATGGTAGTCACAGGCGAACGCTCAGTGAGAGACTGAGATTACCCAAATATTACTGAACGACACAGGAAATCATTCCTGCCTTTGGATATGTCCCTATAAATGTCCTCCATCTAATGCACAGTACATCCTGCAATAGTTGTACAGTGTGACAGGCAGATGGAGCATGCCGATTCAAAAAACAATTTACAAAATGATGAAAAAAATACTCCATATTTATTAGATTATCTTCTGGAGTGTGTAAATGGGAAAGGAATAGATTACAGAGGAACAAAGTCCATTACAAGATCAGGAAAGGTCTGTCAGAGATGGGATTCAGACTACCCACATGATGTACTGTATGTAATCACAGGCTTTTGTTTGATTTTATATCATTCCTTCATATTTTTATAATCTTTTTAAATTTTTTCTGAATTTTTCTGCTGCAGCTTTGCACCAGACAACAACCAAGTCCAAGTCTGGAGTCCAACTTCTGCAGAAACCCTGATGAGTTAAGTGATGGACCCTGGTGTTACACCACTGACCCCAACACCCGCTGGGAGTACTGTGACATATCCAGCTGCACTGGTAGCATTCATAAATCCTTTATCCTTTACTTAATTTTGTTTTATTTCATTTTTATTTAGTCCTAAATTCATGTCTAATTATCCTCTGGCAACTCTTTCACTTTCCACCATCCTCATTTACTGTCTAAAACATTTAAAGTGGCTAATCAGTAAAATGTAGACACTATACAGTATTCTGAAAATGTTTTGGTTCTGGAACAACATTAGATATTTTGTATGTCATGACATATCAGAGACATCAGTGTCTTTTCATAGAGGACTGTATGTATGGACTCCAAGGAACCTCACAGCCATAGCTACCATCCCAGCAGGTAAGTGCAAAATCTTTGTGAGATATATTGAGCCTGTTCTGGATCTTCAAGACATTTTCCAGAAGTTAAGCTAAAGTGTAAATACTTCTTGTGATATTCTTGGTTAGACTCTTAGAAATTATCAGGGAGGAAGGATGTGGGTACGTATTGAACTGTAAACAGCAGAACATAAAAACCTCAAACTGTTTTTCCCTTACTTGTGTACATGTTTTCTTGTTATAGGCTGGTCAACCATGAACTAGCCCTGTAACAGGCACGTCTGTATTTTTACCACTGGGGGGGCAACAGTTTACTCTATTAAACTTCTGTATATGGTTATTTACAGTTTTAATTATCTTGAGGAGAACTCCTGCAGAAACTCAGATAGAGAACCCCGACCATGGTGCTACACCACCAGCCCATCCAAACGATGGGAGTACTGCTCCAAACCGCGCTGCAGTGAGTCACTTTGTTCTTCATTCTGATGCTTGGTATGAGCATTACAAGGTTGTCTAGTCCATGTGTACATGCCTAAATGAGCTGAGTTGCTGCCATGTGATTTGCTCATCTTATTAGCTTTTTGTCTTAATGAAAAGTCGAACAGGCCTACAGTATATATCCGTTTGCTTTTTTTTTTAACCCATAAATCTTTGTGTTGACATGAAGAGAGAAAGTGCTCTCAATTATGGAGACAGCCAAAGGGTTTATTTATGTTTGATGTGTGTTTTACATGTGTGTGGCTGTTAATAAAGTTGGCGCTCTCTAGGGGGCGTGAGCGTTCATCCAAATTGGCCTAAGGCTGATGTGTGTTTATTCCTCCCGAAGTATCGTCTGTGAAGTTTGCCATGCACGTCAGATTTTCCTGCGCATTTTCATATCTCTGCTAACACTTTGGTTAAGTTTCTTATGTTGAGAATCCAAATTTCAACTATTTAACAGTTGCAGTTTTAGGGGACTTCCCTTTACCTCTAGAGGATCAATAAATGCTGGCCCTGCATCACAATCTGTGGAATTGACGCTTTGGGGTCCTTAGGGACTAGTAAAGCGCTATACAAATACAGGCCATTTACCATATTAAAGGTCAATTAAATGAAACTGAATATAGTTTATATATATAAAAAACACCCAGCACGCCCCTGTGGACGGTTTATCCTTCAAGCTCGGGTCCTCTACCAGAGGCCTGGGAGCTTGAGGGTCCTGCGCAGTATCTTAGCTGTTCCCAGGACTGCACTCTTCTGGACAGAGATCTCCGATGTTATTCCCGGGATCTGCTGGAGCCACTCGCCTAGCTTGGGATTCACCGCACCTAGTGCTCCGATTACCACGGGCACCACCGTTACCTTCACCCTCCACATCCTCTCGAGCTCTTCTCTGAGCCCTTGGTATTTCTCCAGCTTCTCATGTTCCTTCTTCCTGATATTGCTGTCATTCGGAACCGCTACATCGATCACTACAGCCGTCTTCTTCTGTTTGTCTACCACCACTATGTCCGGTTGGTTAGCCACCACCATTTTGTCCGTCTGTATCTGGAAGTCCCACAGGATCTTAGCTCGGTCATTCTCCACCACCCTTGGGGGCATCTCCCATTTTGACCTTGGGACTTCCAGGTTATACTCGGCACAGATGTTCCTGTACACTATGCCGGCCACTTGGTTATGGCGTTCCATGTATGCCTTGCCTGCTAGCATCTTGCACCCTGCTGTTATGTGCTGGATTGTCTCTGGGGCATCTTTACACAGCCTGCACCTGGGGTCTTGCCTGGTGTGATAGACCCCAGCCTCTATGGATCTTGTCCTCAGAGCTTGTTCTTGTGCTGTCATGATTAGTGCCTCTGTGCTGTCTTTCAGTCCAGCTTTGTCCAGCCACTGGTAGGATTTCTGGATATCAGCCACCTCCTCTATCTGCCGGTGGTACATACCGTGCAGGGGCCTGTCCTTCCATGATGGCTCCTCGTCTCCCTCCTCTTTCTTGGGTTTCTGCTGCCTGAGGTATTCACTGAGCACTCGGTCAGTTGGGGCCATCTTCCCAATGTATTCTTGGATGTTCATTGTCTCATCCTGGACTGTGGTGCTGACACTCACCAGTCCCCGGCCCCCTTCCTTCCGCTTAGCGTACAGCCTCAGGGTGCTGGACTTGGGGTGAAACCCTCCATGCATGGTAAGGAGCTTTCTTGTCTTTATGTCAGTGGCTTCTATCTCCTCCTTTGGCCAGCCTATTACCCCAGCAGGGTACCTGATCATGGGCAGGGCATACGTGTTGATGGCCTGGATCTTGTTCTTACCATTCAGCTGACTCCTCAGGACTTGCCTGACCCTCTGCAGGTACTTGGTGGTTGCAGCTTTTCTAGCAGCCTCTTCATGGTTCCCATTCGCCTGCAGGATCCCCAGGTACTTGTAACTGTCCTCTATGTCTGCAATGTTGCCTTCTGGTAGTTCAATCCCCTCAGTTCTGACTACCTTCCCTCTCTTTGTTACCATCAGACTACACTTCTCCAGTCCGAACGACATTCCAATGTCATTGCTGTATAGCCTGGTAGTGTGGATCAGTGAATCGATGTCTCGTTCACTCTTGGCATACAGCTTGATGTCATCCATGTACAGGAGGTGGCTGACAACTGCTCCGTTCCGTAGTCGGTATCCGTAGCCAGTCTTGTTAATGATCTCACTGAGGGGGTTCAGGCCTATGCAGAACAGCAGTGGGGACAGAGCATCTCCTTGGTAGATCCCGCACTTGATGGTGACTTGTGCTATGGGCTTGGAGTTGGCCTCTAATGTTGTACGCCACATCCCCATTGAGTTCCTGATGAAGGCTCTTAGGGTCCCATTGATCTTGTACAATTCTAGGCATTCCAGTATCCAGCTGTGGGGCATTGAGTCATAGGCCTTCTTGTAATCAATCCAGGCAGTGCACAGGTTGGTCAGTCTGGTCTTGCAGTCTCGGCTGACTGTTCTGTCTACCAGTAGTTGGTGTTTTGCACCTCTGGTATTCTTGCCAATTCCTTTCTGTGTCCCGCTCATGTATTGACCCATGTGCCTGTTCATCTTAGCCAATATGATGCCTGACAGGAGCTTCCATGTAGTACTGAGGCAGGTTATTGGTCGGTAGTTGGAGGGGACTGGTCCCTTCTTGGGGTCCTTGGGGATCAGGACCGTCCGACCTTCGGTTAGCCATTCCGGGTGTCTCTCGTTAACTAGCAGCTGGTTCATTTGTGCTGCCAGACGCTCGTGGAGTGCAGTCAGCTTCTTTCTTTCTTTTGTTTTTTGTTTTTTTGCCTGTCCCGTTTGGCTCTTTTGCCATCAGAATTGTTGTCTAAAGGCAAAGAAAGATGCCCAACGGATTTACTTTACCAAATTGACCATCCCAGCCTTGCCGTAATGGTCCATTTGATTCACCTTTTATTGTTTATTTTATTTTCACTTACTGAATACGGGACAGACTTGACTGGGGGAAAGAAGGGGAGAAAGAAAGAGGGAAAGAGAAACAGCTGAGAAGAGGGACGGGGGAGAAGGGCAAAAAACAAAAACCAACAGAATGAGCAGAAAAAAAAAAAAGAAATAAAAAATGCAGTCTGTGATGGTTACTGGACCCTGTTCAGGGAGGTCGCTGTGGTCTGCCCTCAGATCCACTAGCCACTGAGCATTGCCGTTATGGGTTGCGTCCTTCTCCCATATGCTCTTCCAGTATTGCTCCGTCTCCAGCCTTGGTGGTGCTGTTCTCTTATTATTATTGTTCCCTTGCCACTGAGAGTACACCTTTGCTGGTTCTGTGGAGAACAGCTGGTTTATTCTCCTGCCTTCTATCTCTCTGGTGTACCTCCTCAAGCGGCTGGCCAAGGCTGTGAGTCTTTGCTTGGCAGTTTCCAGTCCTGTATGGACAGCTTGCTGTATTTCTTATGCACCTTCTTTGTCGCACCTTTCTGCAACTCCGTTAGTTGGCTAACCTCCCTCCGTGCTACTTTGATCTTGCCCTCTAGCCTCCTTCTCCATGGAGGGTACTGCCCCTTGTGGCTGTTCAACTTGTAGCCAAGCATCTCACTGATCACTGCTGCCGTATTGTAGATCAGCTTGTTAGTGTCGGTAATCGTGGTTGTAGGTATTGTCCGTAGTGCTGTATTAAACTTTAAATAGGGTTTAATGGTCCATAAATATACAACCTTATATGTTTTACACACACACACACACACACACACACACACACACACACACACACACACACACACACATATATATATATATATATATATATATATATATATATATATATATATATATATATATATATATATATATATATATATATATATTTGGGGTGCAACGATATTCGTATCGATATTGAACCGTTCGATACAGTGCTTTCGGTTCGGTACGCATATGTATCGAACAATACAACATTTGTAATTTATTTTATCAATTTTCCTTCTGACGATGCTGTCTGTGTTGAGCGCTCAGTGAATCTGTGTTCGACTACTCCGCCTAGGCTGCACTGTCGAGCGCAGATCCACTGAGCGCTCAACACAGACAGCATAGTCAGAAGGAAGAGCGCAGGGCAAGCTAGCGAGACAGAAGTTAAGCTCTACTTGCAACAGGCAAATTGAACCTCATTCAGATCTGGCGTTTGGAATTATTTTGGTTTTCATGTGACGTATGACCCTGAAGGTAAGCGAGTCATGGACTAAAGTAAAACAGTATGTTGGATGTGCCATGCAAAGCTCAATTACATTGGTGTGAACTAGTGTGTTAGCGCAGTTAGCTCGTTAACGTGTTGGCCGTCTAGCCCCATGCACGGAGCAATCGGCGGTAGCTCGTTAACGGAGATTTGCCGTGTTGTGGCGTTAAGGTCATTTCAACGAGATTAACCTGAAAGCACTAGTGGGAACACAACGAATATGACTGCACATTTACGCCGACATCATCCTAGTGCAAAGACAAGTGGAAGCAGACAAAAAAAAGCAAGCATGCTACTAACTTTAGCCGAGTCATTTAGACAGCTGTTAGCACATGATTCTCCTTATGCTGCTGAGAATATAGCCCAGAAGAAGCGGATAGTATAGCTTTTATTTTGGAAAGAGCCGTTTCTCTGTAATAAACTCTCTTTTCCAAAGATGAGTGATTCCTCAATCAGATACAGGGCTTGCAATATCGCTAGCCCGACGTCCCGGAGCTAGCGATTTTTTCAGTCGGGCTACCAAAATCTATCTCTTCCCTGCCCGTCGGGCTATTGTAGGAAAAATATATGTCAATGCTTTTGCATTCTTTCAGAAATGTAGCTGGGTAATTATGTCATTGGCATCGGTGAGCCACTGTCAATATGTGACATATTGAAGTCGCGTTTGAATTTGCGCTTGTTTTTTTGCTTTCACTTTGCAATCGTGCGAACTGTGTATAGAGAGCGACAGCACTGATCTGTGAGTGATGATAATTTGTGCACCAATTTCTCTGACATCGTCTTATTAATCGTTAGCTTACTATGCAAACATGACAAGTGAAATCTCCCGCAGCAAGCTTAAACATGTGAGAGGTTGATCGCGCAGAGAATCGCTGAGCTTATGCGAGTGCATGTGTAAAAGCATTTCAGTTCTGCTGAGCCAAATAAGACAGGTCAGGGTGAAGAAGTGACAGCCAAAGAAAAGCTTACCACAAAACGGAGAAGTTATGACAAATCAGACTATAAGGCAAAAAGAAAGTGCAGCTTTATGGTTTCATGAACAAAAGAATTTCTGTGGCTGCAATATGATGAGCTAAATAACCAGGGCTGCACATAAGTGGTCCGCAGGTGCGCATTCGCTGTCAAAATAAAAAACACGCACAAGGGTTAGGGTTAAATTTACAAACTGTACTTTTGAGTTAAAATATATATTTATAATTTTAATAAATGACAAATTAAAAATGCATGAACATTTTTTTGTATCGAAAAAATATCGAACCGTGACACCAAACTATCGAACTGAACCGAACCGTGAATTTTGTGTATCGTTGCACCCCTAATATATGTATATATGTATATATATATATATATATATATATATATATATATATATATATATATATATATATATATATATATATATATATGAAAAGGATCCACCATAAAAAAAAATTCCTACCATAAAAAGGAATTTACCATAAATTCCTTTTTATGGTAAAACCTGGTAAAATGGTAAGGGTAAAATCTGCAGCTTGTAGCCAAAATACAAGAACCAAGTTAAATGAATATCACCATCTTCCAGCACCTGCTACCTTTGAAAGGCATAAGTAAAAGGAAGTGTAACAATAAGCAATATATTTTATTTCTCTCACCCCAACCGGTCCCTGAGCCTGGTTCTGCCGGAGATTTCTTCCTGTTAAAAGGGAGTTTTTCCTTCCCACTGTCACCAAAGTCCTTGCTCATAGGGGGTCATTTGGGTTTTCCTCTGTATTTGTTATTGTAGTGTCTACCTTACAATATGAAGCACCTTGAGGCGACTGTTGTTGTGATTTGGCGCTGTATAAATAAAACTGAATTGAATTGAACAAAATGTTTGTAATAGGGTTTAATGGTCCATAAATATACATCCTTATATGTTTTACATAATATAATAAATATATGTTTGACTTGTTTTTTGTCCTCAGCTACTGAGCCTCCCACCTTCATCCCAGAGATGGATATAGGTGATATAGGCATCACTGATATAGGTGTAGCATACCGGGGAACAATTGCTGTAACTGTGACTAGCAAAACGTGCCAGAGATGGTCATCTCAGACGCCACATAAACACCACCAAATCCCAGAAAACTGCCCTTACAAGTAAGAGTTGTAACCAGACATCAGTGTCCACTCTCTGTGATATTAATGTTGTGAAGAAAATATTAGTGGGTATTTTCAATTTGTAGGTTTGATTAATAGTTTTCAGCTGCAACATGGGAATCACAGGAGAAAAACAAAGATATGATAACAAACCACAAGATTTAGAAACTTTTTTTCCCATAATGAACTCTGTCTATAGTGTTTAAGCCATTAGAAAGCAATGTCAAAGCAAAATCCCTGTAAGAGTTTGACATGAGAAACGTGAAGAATCGCTAAGAGTTATCTCTTGTTAAATGGTAGAACTAAAATAATCCATGAGTTGTTGTTTCAGGGTCTATCCAGTTTATACAAGAGAAGATGTAAAAATTGAGTCAGTACCTTTAAGGTTATGAGGAGTGACTTCATCAGCAGTGGTGTCCTCTATCAGCCTGATATACATTTGTAAAGTCTCTTTTCACCATGTAGTCAACATTTTGGGGAAGTAATTTGTACAACTTAATTTCAATTTAAATAATCCATCAGGTTACTGTAGATTACTAAAACTTCATTAACATGCCTGCATTAAGTTTGTTTTCATGGCCTCATTGCTATGTTTTTCCATGCTCATCTTTGTCAGAGGTCTGGCTGCTAACTACTGTCGTAACCCTGACAATAAGTTGTTCCCCTGATGCTACACAACTGACCCTGACACTGATTGGAAGTTTTGCAACGTGCCACTGTGTGGGGAAGCACCTACTCCAGGTATAATATCAGTCAGCTTGTTTCCTCTTTCTTTTTCACACAAAAATGCATCCAGGAATTTTTTTTCTTTCCTTATCTCCTGCTGCGGATCCTCCAGTGACCCCCGCAGATGAGAAAGATTGCTATGAGGGGAACGGTTCCAGTTATTGGAGTATAACATCAGAGACCATCAGTGCTCCATTGGAAATGAGAACAGCGGGTATTGGAGAAGGGGGCATTTATAGTCTGAGGTCGTAAGGGGCGTGAACGAGGTGTGGTCCCGCTCCTGAAATTCAGATGATATTTTCCACAGAATGATAGATGTACATCTTAACTTGTTATACCAGAAATTAATATTACATTTTAAAAAAACTGTTTAGTAGGTGGATGTTCTGAAGTATCAGGTCTTTTTTTGCAACAGGGACCTCAGAGAGAATCTAAAAAAACATACTAGAAGACAACGTTAGAATAATAGCCACTAATGATTCCCTGATTCCATGATCCCATTCTGCTTTTTAAATATCCTAGGAACCACCGCCAGCAGTCTGAGAGTGAAGTGGTCTGTTGGGGTGATAGAACTAAAGAAGTTACTGAGATGAAAGGTGAAACATCTACAAGAAAAACTTAAAAGAAGTCCAGTCGCACCATCAAATATTCTTGAGAGAATGAATAGCTGTTCCATAAAAGGACGAATATTGCATCGTTCCTTCTGCATCTGATGTTTGACAAATGGATGAATTCCCCTTTCCACTACCCTGGCATAGATTTGGCCTGGGAGGCCCAGGAGTGGGATCTCCCTGTAGTTGGTTTGTTTCAGTTCCTGAAAGCAGACATTTTATCAGCCATTTGGGTTCTTTGTACTGTTTTTTGTTTTGTTTTGTTTTGGCTATTTACTTTGTTGTTTTCTGTGTTATTTGCTGTGTTATTCTATGTTATTTGTGTTAATGCTTTCAGGAACAGAATTTTTTGATTGCGCCAATGGTTTAAAAGTTATGGTAATTTGACCTAAAAGTTTGACTGACAAACGATGGAATGGGGTTTTAACAGGTTAATCATCCCAGTTATCTTGCTCCAGGTGATGAGCGAGTCATCACCGTTGTTTCCAGACTCTGCATCCTCTACAGAAAGCTTATCAGTGGGCTTCCAAAGGTACTTGAAGTATTCCTTCCAGGAAACGATTATATCCTCAGTTGAAGTCAGCTAGCACCTTACCTGCAACTTATAAATAGAACACCACTTTCCCTGCCTGAGTTGCTTTGCTTGACGGTTTGCCAGGATCACTACGAGGCAGACTGAAAGTCTTTTCCCATTGTTTAACCAAACTTACACCCAAGATTTTGCTTAAGCTCCCCCCAGAGCTCTGCTCCACTCAGCCCACAGACTAACCAACCGTGATAGGACTCAGCTTTATGGCTCCATTCACCTCCGATGTCCAATCGGGGACTTCCACCACGACAAGCACCAACCATATCGTAGCTAAAGCTCCTTAGAGCACCCTCAGCAATGGAGGTGCAAAATATGGTCCTCAATAATGATGGCGTGATGAAGCTCCATGAATGTGTTGAATCTTTCCGGCAAATTGCTTCCCCAAAAGGCAGATCACACGATGCCCTGTTTAACAGCTCATTTGGAAGTAATGTCATCTGCTGGTCATTCGATGTACAGCAGGCCTGCTGTGATAATACATGTGGGCTACATACCAGTGGATATGCAAACGTAATTATGTATCAATTACAGAATATCCCAGTGAGATCCTATATAATATAAATATATAAACACATACACACACACCCCTAATTAACCATCCTCTCTGAGACTGATTTAAGATCTTTGTTATTATTGGGCAATAGTATGTCAATTTATTTGCATTTCTGGTAGCTTCATAATGTCCTTAAAATCTCCATTCATGCTCTAGATGATCCTCAGAATCACCTCAGATCCAGGTCGTGCAAAAAACTTATTTCCAGTTTGATTCTGTGAATCAAATAAATAATAAACAAAGAGATGATAGATAAATGAATAAATTGAGTTACGTCTCAAAATAAGAGAATCTAATTTGGTCAATCCAACAATTTTTCTTGTGGCTTACAAGGCTGTAAAATCTTCTCTTTTATTAATTAACACCAATCCAAACTAACTTTCGTGCTTCACTCTTTTTGTGAGAATTCATGATAATAATAATGACTACTTTGCAGTTGAACTGAATTGTGGAACACCAGCTATCAAACCAAAACGCTGCCTTCGTAGTATGGTGGTCAGTGGCTGTGTGTCAAAGCCTCACTCGTGGCCCTGGCAAACTGCCCTCCAGACCAAGTGAGTATATATGTTCAAAGACAACTTTCATTTGTAAAGGACTTTCAATTTCCTCAACAAAATGTGCAGATATTGAGAAATAAAATACTGTAACATGTCACTGCTGATAAACAGTTAATTTAAGTATTTTATTTAAGTGTTTATAGCTTTTACATTCAAACCTATTTACATGTCAATTGTCTGATTTTTCTTTATTTGTCAATTCACTTTTTGCCGATTTTCCCTTTTGTATATGCTGCACATCTTCTGAAATAAATCTCTGTTTCTCTTTCTACCAGTGAAAGAATCGACTGTGGAGGAACTCTGATCCACCCTCAGTGGGTCTTAACGTCTGCTTTGTGCTTGAGGTTAGAATAAAGTCATCGTTAACACCTGAAAATCAAATTCTGCAATTACTCAAAAATTGATTAATTACTCCCTTTGTTTCTACATATTATACACTGCAGCTCCAGTCAGCCTTCAGCCTTGAGGGTAGTGCTGGGTATGCACTCACTTAGAGCCACTGTGCCATCGAGACAAGTGAGGATGCTTGAGAAAATCATGACTGGACCAGATGGATCGAATATTGCTCTGCTCAAACTAGCAACGTCTGTATGGGCCTAATTATCCTAGGTGAAATCAGATTACACACACACCATTGATTTTGTGTGTGTGTGTGTGTGTTTTCAGACCTGCGGTGATAAACAACGAAGTGCAGCTGGCTTGTCTGCCAAAAAAGGACTATATAGTTCCTGGTGGAACAATGTGTTATGTTACTGGATGGGGTAGGACTCAAGGTACATTTGTGTGTGCTCTTGTGCGTCTTTGTAAAAATTCAGAGTTTCAGAGTGAGAAGAAATAAATCAGACTTTTTAGATATACAGTCAGGGAAAAATGATTTGAACCCCAGGCTATTTGGACTGGACTGGTTCCCCACCGTTCTCATTATCCTTGAAACTCCATGAGGTGAGATCTTGCGTGGAGATCCAGACGGAGGGAGATAGGCAGTTATTTTATGGTTCTTCCATTTCCGAATAAATGCACCAACTGTTGTCGCCTTCTCATTCACCTGCTTGGCGGTGGTCTTCTAGCCCATCTTTCACTTAACATTGCAACAGTTTAATCAGTTTAATCATTTGCAGAACATTTTTTTGTTAAACAGGTCTTTTTTTCTGACAAAATGTACTTTTGAGAGGCTCAAAAAATACCAGCATGCATTAGATATAAAACACAAAGAGCTGATAACAGCATTATTCATTACGCAAACAATTCCCACAGTAAAGATATCACAATACATTTTATCTAGATGATGAGGAGAATAATTGCAGAGGGCTGTGTCGACAGGTATTGGAGGTGGACGCGTCCTGGAAGAAACTGGTTTCCCTGTGATCGACAACAAGATCTGTAATCGCGACACTGATATAGTTGCAGACCACGAAATATGTCCTGGAAATACAGAGGGAGGAAAAGCAAGCTGCCAGGTATGACAAAGTAAAATATATAAAAACTGGGCAAAGTTCTATAAAACTGTTTGTGCACTGTTGTCTGCCTCAGTGTGTACTCTGTTTTGATAACAGTATTGCCTCAGTTTAGTGACCTGATATTTTGAATAGTTTTCTAGAAAATAGATTTTTTTTTCTGTTATAGATTTTAAATAGATTTTACTATATATACACCAGTAGAAAATAGAAAATAGATTTTTTTTTTCTGTTATAGATTTTAAATAGATTTTACTATATATACACCAGTTTTTGAAAAAAAAAATCCTCGGTGAAATTTAACTCAGTTGTCTCAAATATTACATTTCAGTCAAAATTCAAGGTATATATTTTATTTCATTTCATTTATAACTTGTGACTGTCTAACAGACAAATATTAATATACAGTGACCTCTGGCTGAAAGCTTTAGTTATATTTATGGAAAATATCCCAAAAATAAACTGAAAAGATTAGATCCTTTTCAGATAAAATGGGAGTCAAACTGATGCAGTAAATATTCTTTTATTGGAGAGAAAACTGTGCAGTATAATTTACTTAAGATGTTGAAGATATCAGAATATTAAACAGGCTATTGTTTGGATAAGAGGCTGTAACAGGAGAGAGATGATACAGAAACATGACATTCTTATAAAATCAGCTTCGTCAGAAACTAACCAAAGCACATGTTTTAAATGTTTGAAATAAAAATGAACTGAACTGAACTGAACATATGACCCGAGCCACGTTAAGTGGCGATATCACTAACGTCACGTAACTTAGCTGAAGGTTAGCTAAATTTAACTTTTTAAGACTTTTCACTATGCTAACATTTGTTCCGCTCAATATATTTATTGAGATAAAAACTCGGTACTTACTTTTAAAAGTTTGTTTCCACTTTGCTTCGACCGTCCGCCATTTTTTACACAAAATTTCCTTCAACCTTTGACTTGCAAAGAATCCTGGGATATGGTCAGCCACGAAGGATACACCCAACTCGTCCTTCACATCTGGAGAAAAGGTAGGGCCCCATTTGGAGGAGGCTTCGAATTTTGACAGCCTTTGTTGCGTCGCTGTGACATAATTGGCCTACAAATGCGGACTCCGAAGGATGCTGCCCCTGAATTTGGACACATACTTTGTCTGTCTTCGTATCACTCTCGCTCCCTCACTCTTTCGTGTCCCCGCTGTCAGGTCATCTGTTGTGTTCACGCCCTGTTTCCAGGTATCCACCCATCCATACCAGGATTTCATTTTTATGTTTAGTTTTTCCACTTTAGGTTTGTTTTGCACCTTTCTAACAGCCACAATGAACAGCTCCCTTTTCGTTAAAATCTAGTTATGTTCCACGCTTCATTTTGTCTGCGTTTGGGTCCGCTCTCCTCTCTCCACACGCAGACTCTGACACTTTCTTAGCTTGCTTTTAGCATCAGTTAACCTAAACACCATCAAAAAGATCTGTGTGAGTAAAATAGTAAAGTATCCACTATCTAATATCTATTTTGTGTTTCCTCCCTGTAGGGTGACAGAGGTGGTCCTCTGGTTTGTTATGAGCAGAACAGATTTGTCCTTCAGGGTGTCACAACATGGGCTGAGTGATGTACGTTGGGCAGGATGCCCAGTGTCTACGCTCGAGTTTCTAAATTTGTGGACTGGATCGATGCAACCAAAGCCAACTAAAAGCTATCATCTGTAATGTGGTTGTTGAGGATGTCTTAACATCTATACTGTGTTCTGTAACAGCATGGCTCCAGTAAAACTGTGATTCTTCTTCCCTGATTAGCTGTTAACTCCTCCTATATTTAATGTTTTAGCAACTTTGATTTGCATTTTCTGTTAACACTAGAGGGCCATTTCTTTGATGTCCATCAGCGTAAATATTCTCCTCTGCCAAAACCTTTGCTGCAATCTTCTGCCATCTTCCCCGTCCATATCTGACAGAGAATGCTGACTGTTGTGTTGAGCTTCTTTGTTCAATCAAAATTAACCCACTACTTTCTGTAAGATGTAGATATCTACTCCTCTCTGTCCTGTAGCTCTGTTAAATGTGAGCACTGTTTGTAGTCAGTCCTGGAACTGTCATTAAAAAACGTGATGACTAATTTTGAGTTATGTACAATTCCAGTGACGGGTGGATGAAAACTGAATTTCACTGACTTTCGATGTCCAAAGTTAATAATATTTTGTATGAATGGCATAGTCTATTCTTTACTGTAACACCATATAACACCACCTGGCATTATTTTAGTAATAATAAAAATGTATTCAAAACAGTCATTGTTTCACTTTGGAGCAATCACTACTCAATGCCAGAAATGTGTACTTGATTAGACCTTTCACTCTTCTATCCATAGTACTGGGGACCTTGGCAATTGTGTAGTGGAGTGTAGTATTAGTAATTTGTGTTGTTTCACAGTTGCATTTGGAGACTTAAGGTCACCTAATGCTTGCATACCAACCTTTGTGGTTCTCTCTGTCCACAGGTTTCATCAAAATGTCAACAAGATCTGATGGTTAGTTTGTTAGTTTACTATTATTACAAAAGAGTATCAAGGTCTTGTATGAGTTGCATTTCAGTGCAGGTACAAACGCTATACATGTTCATTTACACTGGAGGACTAAATAACCAGGAACCGAGGAGACCAGATGCTAGGACACAGAGCCATTGCTAGGGGGTCTCCCAAAGTTCATTCTATTCATCTAAAAACTTGGTCCAGACGGACAGAATGAACTTTTGGAGATTTACTTACCTGGATGATTGAGCATGCATCAAGACATAGCTAGGGGGTGTGCAATATGAATAAAAAAAGAATGCTTGGACACTGCTAGCATAATGGACAGGTTTTTTACAGGGCTCCCACACAAACGCAAAGCAGAAGATGAAGCATCGCCAAATATGTTTCCAAACCAACTTCCTTCCAAGCCAAAGACTAGAAAATATAATGAAACGTATCTTGCACAACGGTGAGGCCAAGGTAGGCATCCCCAACAGAATTTGTTTCGCGTTGGGAGCACGCACAGTTGCTTCACAGTCCTGGGTCTCTTTGTTGTAGTTTTTATTTCATGATGTCCCAAATGTTTTCAACTGCTAAAAGCACTGCACTGGAGTCAGGCCAGTTCAGCAACTGGACTTTTCTACTCGACGGCTATGCTGTTGGAACAGCTGCAGTATGCTGCTTAGCATTGTCTCTCAGAAAAATGCAAGGCCAAGGTATGTTGCTGTAAAATCAGTATAAACCTTTCATCACTGATGGTGCTTTTCCAGATGTGCATACTCATAAGCACAGATGCACCTCCATACGATCAGAGATGCAGACTTTTGAAAGTACCAGTACTAAGCCAGATGGTCCGTCTCTGCTTAATTCCAGATGACACAGCATCCATGTTTTCCACTGTGCTTGAGTGGATTTTAATGAGCTTTGACCCAGAGAATTCAATTCAATTCAGTTTTATTTCTATAATACCAAATTACAACAATAGTTTCATTGGGGCACTTTATGCATAAAGTAATAGTGATAAGTGATTATGCATAAAGGTAAAGGCCCTATCTTACAATTGAAAGCTGCAGTGATTGCAGCATTTCCAGATGTGTCGACTTTTGCATGACTCTGCCAGTACTGTAAACTGTAATTGTGGATGGTGTGATGAACTGTGCTCACAGACAATGATTTCTACAAGTGTTTGATAACCAGTGGAGTGATTTCAATGACAGAATCGTGCCTGTTTTGAATGCAGTGCTGCCTGGTAGCATTCTGATGCCACGATCCTATATGATGTTTTGCTTTGTCCCTTGCTCACAGAGATTTGTGCAGATTCTTGGACTCTTTTGATGATGCTATGTACAGTAGATGACGAGATATAAAGTAGACTGGCAATCAATTGCCCATCTTTACTTTAGAGGAACTCTAACTCTTTTTATACCCAACCATGTTACTGAGCTGTTACTTAACTAGTTACAAAATGTTCTTCCAGCTGTTTCTTTTACTTTTCCAGCATGGGTTCGGAGTTTATTTTAATAGTTATTGCTCATGAAACAGTAAAAGGACTCAGTTTAAACATTTGATATGTTTTTTTATACTCTGGATGTTAAGAAATTATGGGTCAATTTAATGATTTGAAATCGTTGAGTTCTGTTTTCATTTACAGTTTCCCAACCTTTTTGGAGTTAGGTTGGGAAACTGTAAGGTTGTGTGATTGCAGAAGTATCTCAATTCCAGATGTTTATGTATGTATTTGTTTTTTTTACTTGTTCTCGGAACCATACCTAGAATTTGACTAAAATGCTCTAAAATATAACAATAATTATATTTTTTATCTTAATGAAGAAAAGTGAAAATTGAACACTATGGACTTGTCACTAGGGACTAAGATATCACAGAAGCGGGTCTGGATTCAGGCACAGGACCTCAGAAAAACATTTAACAGTTTATTTACAAGAGAAAAACACACCAAGGGCTATCTACAAAAATGTGGGGAGGGAGAAATCCAGGGGTCCTTTAGGGTGGAAAAATCACACATTAATCCTCTTCAGTCATACACAAGGATGTCCTCTTCAGCCACACACCACTCGAAACACTCACATCAAAACTTCTGGAAAAACACGGGCTGGGACAGGTCCAGGGGAATTTATAAACCAAAGGAGAGAACAAATCAATAGCCAGAAACAACAACTAGAAAAGGATAACTTAGCGAGAGTTGTGTTCTAAAGCCTAAGTTTGAGTATATTGCTAATCTAACCACATGTATGTCATGTATGCATAGGATAACCTATTACATGAATATATCTTTGTCTTTTGTGGCTAGCCTTGTATATCCTGACTCCCGTATTCTTTTGAATGAAGTTTGGCTGGCTGCTGAATTGTGTACCGACGCACACACACAAGAAGAGCATCTATAATTATAGATGACTTTAATTATTCAACTAAAAGTTATTACAGTAAGCCAAAGAGTAAAACTCAAATAGGGGAACAAAAGGGTAGTATTGTTGAGTAAATTAAAAATTGAAGTATAATTTCAAAAAATAAAAAATAACTTTGGCAATATTGTTTACTCATTAAACTAAAATAAATGTATTACAAATAATAATAATGGATTGCATTTATATAGCGCTTTTCGAGAACCTCAAAGCGCTTTACAATTCCACTATTCATTCACTCTCACATTCACACACTGGTGGAGGTAAGCTACAGTTGTAGCCACAGCTGCCCTGGGGCAGACTGACAGAAGCAAGGATGCCATATCGCGCCATCGGCCCCTCTGGCCAACACCAGTAGGCAAGTAGGGTAAAGTGTCTTGCCCAAGGACACAACGACCCAGACAGAGAGCCCAGGGATCGAACCGGCGACCTTCCGGTTACAGATGCGATTCCCAACCCCCTGAGCCACGGTCGCCCTAATGTCTATGTTCTTCAATTGGCAAACACATCAAGCATGACATGGTAGTGAAGCTTAATTTAGAATGTGATGTCTAGTTATGTGTGAATGAAGGGCCTTCAGAAGGTGTTTAATTTTGCTCCTGACAAATACTTATTGATATTAACTTCATAAAAACATACAGATGAACTCAAACTAATACAAATGGAGATAAAAGTAAAAAAATAAGCAAAAATAAAAGTAAAAATTCTAAACCATTACAACTAAAATCCACTCTGTGAACTAATTGAAATTAAACTGAATTAAAACTGAATCTTTTGCTCAGATTCAAAGCTTAAATAATGATATGCTTAAAACAAAGAGCATAATGGAATACAATAGAAGGCACAAACTCTCACATGATATCTAAAGAAGTCAGAGTTTAGGGGTAGTTTTTTAAACCTTATGTGATTGGCAGAAGGCTGATCATTACATCCAACAACAGATAAACCCTCCAAGTTCTCTCTCCACTCTCTAACCGATGTTGTTTAATAACTAAATAAAACTGGGAATTAAACAACACTTGGTACTGTCACGGCTGCCGAGGTGAGCCGTGTGGAGTTGGAAGAAGGACCCAAGATGCAGGCAGTGGATGAGATACCGGTGGTTTTATTTACAGAGGTGTAGTGGCAAACAAACAGTGGGGCATAACAAATAACTAAAGACACCTAAACTGGGAGAACTAAAAATAACAGACCTGAGAGCATATGACAACGGGATGAGAAGCAGAGAGACGCAGACGAGGAACAGGACACCGTGGAACACAGGGTAACAGACTGACACGGCGTTACACAGATGAACCGGCAACAGGCAGGAGAACACACAGGGCTTAAATACACACACCAGTAATCAGGGGATGAGAGGCAGGAGGGCAACACAGCTGGGAGGAATCTGAGCTGACGGGACAGGGGAAACGTAAACTGAGCACACTCACATATGACACAGACCTTCACAATAAAACAGGAAACTCAGACACATGGAACCAGACAAGACATTGAACTAAACAGACAGATTCACAAACAGATGGGGTGACACCATAGACAGACAGATACAGACGCGGACTCAGAGGCAGACTGAATATAACACATAGAACTTCAACAATCATCATCAAGAAAATGATAACGAACAAAAAGCGCTGGGTCACCAACCCAGGACCATGACAGTACCCCCCCCCCCCCCCCCCCTCAAGGGCTGGCACCAGACAGCCCAGCAGAAACACAAACCAAAACAAAACAGAAAACGACCCGACCAGGGCGGGCGGAGGGGGCCCAGGACGGAGGGACAAAGTCCAAAAAGGCCCAGATGGTCAAGTTCAGGAGGCCGACCATGCGAACAGCAGCGGGGCAGGTCCGGATACCGGCCACGCAGTAGGCAGTGGCGTGGAAACAAGTCCGGGGGCCGACCGTGCGGATGGCAACAGCGGCGTGGAAACAAGCCCGGGGGCCGACCGTGCAGACGGCAACAGCGGCGTGGAAACAAGTCCGGGGGCCGACCGTGCGGACGGCAACAGCGGCGTGGAAACAAGTCCGGGGGCCGGCAACAGCGGCGACAATGCAAGTCCGGAGGCCGGCCACGGTGGCGAAGACGCCCAACATGCGGCCTGGCAGATGACCGACGATGTCGAGGCGGCAGCTGGGGACCAGAAGGCTGCGCAGTACCAGGCGAGGCTGAAGCAGCAGTGGAGGCTGGACCAGGCGAGGCTGAAGCAGAAGCGGAGGCTGGACCAGGCGAGGCTGAAGCAGAAGCGGAGGCTGGACCGGGCGAAGCAGCTGATGAGGATGCTGAAGCTGGACCGGGCGAAGCAGCTGATGAGGATGCTGAAGCTGGGCCAGGCGAAGCAGCTGATGAGGATGCTGAAGCTGGACCAGGCGAAGCAGCTGATGAGGATGCTGAAGCTGGACCAGGCGATGCAGCTGATGAGGATGCTGAAGCTGAGGCCGGACCAGGCGATGCTGATGAGGACACGGAGGCTGGACCAGACGAGGATGAAGACACGGAGGCTGGACCAGACGAGGATGAAGCAGTGGCTGGACCAGGCGAAGCGGATGAAGCCAAAGCAGACGCTGGACCAGGCGAGGAGGATGCTGAAGCAGATGCTGAAACCGGACCAGGCGAGGCCGAAGACACGGGGGCTGGACCAGGCGAGGCCGAAGACTCTGAGGCCGCAGCAGGCGAGGACGATGAAGCTGCAGCAGGCGTGGATGATGAAGCTGCAGCAGGCGAGGATGATGAAGCTGCAGCGGGTGATGAGACTGCAGCAGGTGATGAGACTGCAGCTGGTGATGAGACTGCAGCTGATGGCTGGACGGGCTCCTCGGGCCCCCCAGCTGACGAGGCAGGACGCTGGACGGGCTCCTCGGGCCCCCCAGCTGACGAGGCAGAAGGCTGGACGGGCTCCTCGGGCCCCCCAGCTGACGAGGCAGAAGGCTGGACGGGCTCCTCGGGCCCCCCAGCTGACGAGGCAGGACGCTGGACGGGCTCCTCGGGCCCCCCAGCAAAAACAGTCTCAGAACCAGTGGGCACTGGAGCCCCTGGCACACACAGAACAGAACCAGCAGGTGCGGAGACCTCTGGCAGGAACGCATCAGAACCAGCAGGCACACGGGCCTCTGGCAGGAACGCAACAGAACCAGCAGGCCCACGGGCCTCTGGCAGGAACGCAACAGAACCAGCAGGCACACGGGCCTCTGGCAGGGACAGAACAAGACCAGCAGGCACACGGGCCTCTGGCAGGGACAGAACAGAACCAGCAGGTGCGGAGACCTCTGGCAGGAACGCAACAGGACCAGCAGGCACACGGGCCTCTGGCAGGGACAGAACAGGACCAGCAGGCACACAGGCCTCTGGCAAACACATAGCGGCCTGCAGCTGCGCAGAGCATTGACCCTGCTCAGGCAGCGACAGCCGGGTGCAGTCCTCAGCTGGCTTCTTAAACTCCAGGGGTCCAGAGTCTTTTTTTTTTTTTTTTTTTGCCTGTCCCGTTTGGCTCTTTTGCCATCAGAATTGTTGTCTAAAGGCAAAGAAAGATGCCCAACGGATTTACTTTACCAAATTGACCATCCCAGCTGTAGAATAAGGAGGGGAGGTTTTTCTCATTATCATTTAATATTTTAATATGGCATTATTAGTTCATTAGAAGTATATAACCAGCTTTGCATTAAGCATGAATTGAAGTTTTTGATCTTACATTATTCTTTGCATTACAGTGATGGTGATAACTTTAGTTTGATCTTTTCTTACAGGTACCAGAATAATAACATGATTTTCCATTGCAGATGTAACCATGATCATTCCATACACATTGCAGTTTGTTGCTTATTCTAGAGTTGTGCTCAAGGTAATTAAAGGTTAAAAGCTACAGCCAGCGCGAGTCTGGCTGATCTATGGAGGGCAAAGGCTTTGAGCTTGGAAGGCCGCACGCGCTTACACAGCACTTATAAGATGTTATTCTTGGTGATTTTGTGCTTAGGCATGTTTTAATATGTTTTAAGTAGAAGTCGCTGATCCAGCAATATTCATTTAATATTATATACTTGATTTAGAGCAATACACACTGATGGTCTTAACAAATGAAAGAGTCCTTGTAGCTGCCATGTTGTGTCTTAGCAGGGTACAGACGGTTCCAGGAGACGGGGGCAGTCAGCGTCTGCCCTCGGGAAGGAGACAATGTTATTCTTTGTGTTAAATAAAATTGTCAACATTGATTGTATTACACCTGTCACTACGCATGAGGGGGCGTTCTAATACCCTGATTTCATAAAACTATGGTGATGTGTTTTTTGAGATGAGATCTGAGACTGTCTGCATACAGTGTCCATCTCCCACGTGTGTGATCATTAAATCATCGTTTGACTCAACCCGACCGGACCAGTGTTGTTATTGTGGGTTTTTTCCTCTGGTGTCCATCCCCAATATTCTGAACCTTAACACAGCCTTGCCATAATGGTCCATTTGATTCACCTTTTATTGTTTATTTTATTTTCACTTACTGAACATGGGACAGACTTGACTGGGGGAAAGAAGGGGAGAAAGAAAGAGGGAAAGAGAAACAGCTGAGAAGAGGGACGGGGGAGAAGGGCAAAAACCAAAAACCAACAGAATGAGCAGAAAAAGAAAAAAAAGAAGAAAAAAAGAAAAAAAATGCATATATCAATCACCTGGGTCACCTGCTGAGAAAGAAAAAAGAAAACAAGCAGAAGAGAACAAGAGTAATAGAATAAACAACATCACAATGATATATGGGAATATGACAGTAAATACTAAATATCAAACATTATTGTGCAGCACATAAGATCAACAGAACACAGTGTGCTTTGAGGTAGGAGCCAAAAAGGGTGTAGTTTGTGGGTGTGATCACCCGTGTGTACACCTGTGAGCATGGACGCGCTTGTTTTTTGTTTTTTAAAAGGTTCCTTCATGTAATGATCTGCTAGAGGGTGTGGGGGGGCCACAGCCCCGTCCTCCAGGGCATGAAGCAGGTATGGAGGAGATCAAAGCTCCAGACATCCAGAGGCCCCCAGAACACAAGAGACCAAGGAAGACCAACAGAGGGGCAGCCGCGCCACTGTCCCAGAAAGAGCTGAGGAGAGTCCCAGATGAGGGCTCACTCAGCAGCCGCGGAGCAGAAGCCAGGGGGAGTTGCAGTGACGCGCCCGTGAGCTCCGCCGGCAGCCAGCCGTGCCTGAGTGACCAAGCCCCAGGCCGAGAGGCCGGGGGCACCCCACCTCCGAAGTGGCCCGAGCAAGCCCCAGGCTCCAGGCCCCGATAAGCGCCCGCCAAGGAGTGAGCCGGTGTGTACCTGGACGCCCATCCCCGGACACAAAGAACCACCAACGCACCGACGTCTGAGGGAGTCCGCCACTGGCAGGGGAAGTGGTGGTAGGGGGAGATAGGCCTCCATACCTTGGAGGGCCTAAGATGTCCCCAGAGAGGTGGCGCCTGACACCCAACCTGACATATAGACACAGAAATACAGGCACACACATATACAAACATCCATTCCCACCCTCATGCTCTCATATACACTTACTCCACACTCAACCAACGTGGAGACAGACATAAAGAGACGCTGTACACACGATCACACTCCCCAAGCGTACTCTAAGCCCCGGGTCTAGGTACCCTTGCCCCTGGAGGGGGGGGAACTGCACCCAGACCCAGGTGGTGTTACCCTTTTCCCTGCGGTGGGGGGAGGCAGACCGCCCCGACTCCGCAGCAGCAGGGAGGCCCCACACTCCAGACCGCAGTCGGACGGCCAACTCCTCCTCCTAGCCCCCCCGCTCCAGCAGGTCGCAGAGAATGGGGGTGAGAGAAGACTCCAAACCTCCCTCCACCCGCTCATTGTAGTGTTGATGCATGTGTGTTCTAAGGTGCATTTAAAACCCAGGAGGGCATGGAGCTACCTGCCAGAGAGCAGCAGGTAAGCGCATGGTCCCTCCTGCTGGCCCTCAATGTCTACGTGTATTTATCATTGAGAGGTGGGCAACGACGCCAGGGGTGGGGTGTACACCCTGATGGTACTTTGGATTCCGTGTATCGTGCCCACCCCCAAGATCCTATATGTATGTGTAATGAGAGTGTGAGTAGGAACGCAACAGAACCAGCAGGCACACGGGCCTCTGGCAGGGACAGAACAAGACCAGCAGGCACACGGGCCTCTGGCAGGGACAGAACAGGACCAGCAGGCACACGGGCCTCTGGCAAACACATAGCGGCCTGCAGCTGCGCAGAGCATTGACCCTGCTCAGGCAGCGACAGCCGGGTGCAGTCCTCAGCTGGCTTCTTAAACTCCAGGGGTCCAGAGTCTGATGGGGACTGAAACCCAGCCTCTGGGGAGGCCCTGGAGTGCATCTCAGTCTCAGAACTGGCCAGCCTTTGAGGAATGTTGACATTATTATTAGATTTGTCTCTCTGCTTGGAATGGATGGGCGAGGAATAGTGTCTTTCGGGTAGAATTGACTTGTATTGTTTTACAGGTGAAGCAACTGACACAGGATGCAGGGCTGGTGGCTGCTGGACAGGAGGCTGAACTGAAGGTGACTGACATAATGGTTGTGATGACAACGGTGGTGAAGTTGGAGACTGAACGGAGGATAAAGCTGATGATTCTTCTGCCAACTGAGCTACAGTTGCTATGGATTGTAGCATGGTTTGTAATAAGTCCGCTGTGACTGTAATTGAGCTATGGACTGTGAGACTGAACGTGGTGGAGGTGGCGACTGAGCTTGAGGCCGGGCGGCTAACTGAGCTTGAGGCCGGGCGGCTAACTGAGCTTGAGGCTGGGCGGCTAACTGAGCTTGAGGCCGGGCGGCTAACTGAGCTTGAGGCCGGGCGGCTAACTGAATAAACACAGCCCCGGAATTAACAGTCCCAAAGTCTGGTGAAACAGAAAGAATGTCTTTTTCACTCACCACAGCCGGCGGTTCTGAAGTCCCACCACCCGGCTGTGGGGTGAGACGCCTATGATGCGAACGTTGCTTCCTCCTCGGAGAACGCTCCGACAGGCCGGGTAACTTCACATCCGGCAGTTCGGACTGCATATCCTCCGGTGGGCTGAGCAGACGAATGGTAGGGGGGTGAAGGTGCAGCTCGTTCAGAAAGAAATTCTGAACAAGTGGGTGGAGTGAGCCGAACAGCCAGGGGAGACCGGAAACCAGTCGCTCCAATCGATTAGCTATGGCTTGGCGGAATCCCTTCTCCTCATGCCCCAGCCATAAATTAATTAAACAGTCCACAGAATAAATAATATCCTCCCGGAGCTCCTCGGGCGGATTGGATGCTGCTGGGTCCATTGTGGCCGGTTCGTACTGTCACGGCTGCCGAGGCGAGCCGTGTGGAGTTGGAAGAAGGACCCAAGATGCAGGCAGTGGATGAGATACCGGTGGTTTTATTTACAGAGGTGTAGTGGCAAACAAACAGTGGGGCATAACAAATAACTAAAGACACCTAAACTGGAAGAACTAAAAATAACAGACCTGGGAGCATATGACAACGGGATGAGAAGCAGAGAGACGCAGACGAGGAACAGGACACCGTGGAACACAGGGTAACAGACTGACACGGCGTTACACAGACGAACCGGCAACAGGCAGGAGAACACACAGGGCTTAAATACACACACCAGTAATCAGGGGATGAGAGGCAGGAGGGCAACACAGCTGGGAGGAATCTGAGCTGACGGGACAGGGGAAACGTAAACTGAGCACACTCACATATGACACAGACCTTCACAATAAAACAGGAAACTCAGACACATGGAACCAGACAAGACATTGAACTAAACAGACAGATTCACAAACAGATGGGGTGACACCATAGACAGACAGATACAGACGCGGACTCAGAGGCAGACTGAATATAACACATAGAACTTCAACAATCATCATCAAGAAAATGATAACGAACAAAAAGCGCTGGGTCACCGACCCAGGACCACGATCACACTCCCCAAGCTGAAAATATTTAACAATATGTCACACATAATTGAGAATGAAACGCTGTGCTTTTTTTTTGTGATGCAATGATTTTGCTGGCGCTCATAAACAAGGATTTTGATTGGCAGTGCTTTTGCTGTCCCTGTTGGGACAATGATTAACACGTAAGTGAATTGCCCTATTTGTCCCCCCAACATGCTAAAAGAAGCCCAATAATATACCACAAGGTGTCTCTTTGAGTAAGTCGATGATGAACTGCTAGTTTTAGGGTCTCACCATGGGCCTGCACACAGCAGCTTTCATCCTGGGAGCCTTGATCTCCACTGGTAAGTAGTACAACTACTATAGGGCATGTAAAGATGATTTTTCTTCTTATTTGTTCAGCTCTGTTTTCTTACATTTAAAAAAGCAAACAAGGTGTGTGTGTGTGTGTGTGGGGGGGGGGGGGGGGGGGGGTTGGCTTCTTTTTTTTAGCATTTAGTTTAAATGGTAATAATGGATGCGTTTCAAGTGCTAAATTCTTATAATGCAGAATACAACAATAACACTAACACTTTTCTTTTTTTTTACATTACATATGCTAGAAATAACTCAACAAAATAAGAAGCACAGAGACACATTTTTTCTCACAGTCTCAGGTCTAAATGGGTCATGACAGACCACATCAGCACATTCAAAGCTATACCTTTAGTCTAGATTTGAATAATTAATGGAATTTGATAAATGTAAGCTTACGTTAAAGTAATTTAGGATAATTCTGTGTAGTGTAGTTTATAAAGACCTAAAACAGTGTGTTGGATGATTTGGTAACCATGTTGGAGCCCGTATACTGGTTCCTTTTAGTCAGATGACGTAAAATGGATTGTTTGGCTACACGATTTCCCGATAAACCCTCTAATCAGCAACCTTGACTGACTGGACAAAACCTGCTTATTGACAAAGAATATATACTGTCTTTAAAAATGTAACATTTGGGTACATAACAAAAAGGACAGCGCTACAATATCTCCTCTGCTTTTAATAACTACTTTTACACACCGGCCTGTTGGGTTAAAACAAGTCGAAATTCTAATTACTTCCTTGAATATACATTGATATGCCTTCATATTGGATAACTGTTCAGTAAAATATTTTATTTACCTGCTGTCTTAACTTCTGTGCAAGGTGGCAAAGGAAAAAAAATCTTGATGGAAAAATAAGTCTTGACAGCATTTGTGTTTTGCTCTTATGAGAACTGCTAGACTTGTAATGAAATGTATCTAATAACAACAGATGAGAAATCCAACAGCACTCTTGATGTGGGAGTCTAAAAGTGTTTTATCTTGATCTAAAAAATAAGAATCTTTGAGCTTTTGAGGTGCTGGTTGTGATCCCTTCCACCCTTATGTTTCCCTGTGATACTGTTAATCCCCCAAATTTAGCAGTAGCAGATTTCTTAAAATATGTCCTGGAATTCCCTCCTGGATTGCCTAGACCTATACAAGATCAACAGGGCCCTAGGAGCCTTCATCAGGAACTCAATGGGAATGTAGAGGACAACACTAGAGGCCAACTACAAGCCCATAGCATAGGCCTGAACCCCCTCAGTGAGATCATTAACAAGACTGGCTACGGATACTGACTACAGAATGGAGCAGTTGTCAGCCATCTCCTGTACATGGATGACATCAAGCTGTATGTCAAGAGCGAAAGAGACATCGATTCACTGATCCACACCACCAGGATATACAGCAATGACATCGGAATGTCAGTCGGAATGGAGAAGTGTAGTCAGATGATAACGAAGAGAGGGAAGGTAGTCAGAACTGAGGGGATCAAACTACCAGAAGGCAACATTGCAGATTTAGAGGACAGTTACAAGTACCTGGGGATCCCGCAGGCAAATCGGAACCATGAAGAGGCCGCTAGGAAAACTGCAACCACCAAGTACCTGCAGAGAAGTCAGCTCAATGGTAAGAACAAGATCCGCGTGTTCACTGAATACCTTGAGCACCGAAACCCAAGAAAGAAGAGGAAGAGAAGGGACCATAATGGAAGGACAGGCTCTTGCACTGTATGTACCACCAGCAGATAGAGGAGGTGGCTGACATCCAGAAATCCTACCAGTGGCTGGACAAAGAAAGACAGCACAGAGGCACTAATCATGGCTACGGATGGGTACCGGTGTTCTGACATAAACGGTAGTAACCAGACCGACAAGCAACGCACATTTCGGTGCTTTATTTCGGTGCTTTTTTTCCAGTCCTAGAAACAGCTAAGATACTGCGCAGGACTCTCAAGCTCCCAGGCTCTGATGGAGGACCTGAGCTTGAAGGATAGACCGTCCACAGGGGCGAAGGGGGAATTTTTATATAAATATATATATTTCAGACAAAATTCCTCCATATTATAAAAAAACAAAGACAAAACTCACAAATATAAGGACACTTATTGCAATGTTCATAAAAACTTGAACTACAGTTGTGTCGCCATGTGTTATAACTGTCACAGCTCTTACTATTGAATTTCTTGACTCATTCAAACAGCACATAAATTTGTACATATAGTTCCTCAGTAAGGCACGAAAAGCTGGGACGTTACTCACGACAAACACTTGACTTGCAGATGTCCATCTTGGAAGTTTAAGGAAAATTTTAAATGCATCCTGAAAAGCCACCAGCGGTTTTTTTTTTCATTATGACTTTGATATAATTACACCACAAATGAGCCATAGGCACAATAGGCTTGAAAATGGCTCTTTTAACATGTAAAATTTAGGTGGCCTTATATTAGCTTGCATGTGCAACTTACAATGCTGGGGTTTCGCATCATCATCATCACAGAGATCATTTTTTAAGATATGACCTAAGTATTTCACTTTACTCCTCATATCCAATACTTGGTCTGCTAAATAAAAGATTAGAAAATTTAGCTTTTGGGTTCCCATTCATTTCCTATGGCAGTCACTTCTGACCAGGAAATACATGAAGTAATTGGTTTTTTTTGGATGTGACTGATTGCAGTTGGTGGCAATGACGTGGAGGGCTACTCCAAAACTGAAGGTGCATGGATTCTCTCACTGAACAAACGAACGTATTCAGTTAATACTGTGGCTGACTGTGCCACCAAATGTAACACTGAAACATCTTTCACATGCAAGTAAGTTCACATCTCACATTACGTTCTGTGAATCAAAATGTTGCATGTATATACAAACGGTATGTATATACAAATAAAAATGTTTCCATTTATAGCTCCTAGTCCTGCCATTATCCATAGGGCCGCATTTTACCCTCCACATCTGCTCCAGTTGTTCCTTTAGCTCCTGGTAGTTTTCTGTTTCCTTGTGCTCGTTCTTCCTGATGTTGCTCTGCACTGGGATTGCCACATCTATCACAATTGTTCCTTATCATCATCTATCTTCAGCTGTTTTTGTCGATGCTCCATGATTCAAATTGTGGCTCTGACACTAACTAACCCATACACTCTTTCCTTTCTTTCTTTATTGTTCACACTGGGAATCTGATGACCAGTAAGGCTTATGTATCAATAAGTGGGATCTTATTCCTACCATTATGCCTTGTATAGTCCAGGCACTCTAATATGGATGTGTGAAGAATTGAATTGTAGGTTGTCAAGGCGGTGCTCAGCGTGGTCTGCGTAGTTGTAAAGTCCTGTGTTGCAGCTCTATAAACAAGGAGCTGATGCTTTTGCTGTCTGTTGTATTTCCAATGCCTTTCTGAGCTATTCTTGTGTATTGACGCATGTTTCTACTCAGTATAGTTGCTATGCCACAGCAACCTTCCATAGAAAGTTGCTGTGGTCTGGTCTTATTCTAAGTCCACCAGCCACTTGGTATTGGTGTGACACCTCTTTCTCACAGATGTTCTTTCAGTATTGTTCAGTTGTTTACATCTGCAAGCATCTCCTCTGATGGGACTGTTAGCCAGGAGACTCGTGCGTTTGCTTGGGTGGCTACCTTAGTTACATATTTTCTCAATTCAGTAGATGCATCTGCCATTGCAGGTGGCTGGGCAACATTTAGTTAGGATTCACTGCTCTCTTCTACGAGGGTTAGCTAAATATTTCCATACTGCTCACTGCTGTTCCCATTGTACTTTAGACTCTTGATCTCGAGCTTTGATAATAGCTTCTCTTGATGTTATTAACCCTTTAAAACCAGTCGGAACAGGCACGCTCCGTTTTGCGTAACTATTTTTAAATCCCTGTAGAACCGGAACCGCGTAAGCTAGCGCAATAATTTTTTTTGCATATGAAACCGGACGAGTTGTACTTACATCTTGTGCCATCAGCTTGTCGTAGGTCACGGTTTCCTTCCACATATAGCTTTGCAAAAATTGCTTAAAAAGCGCTTGCAGGAACAAAAACATAATATTCCAGAAACACGCTTTGCTGATCCGATCAGCTGTTCGTAACACTTCTCACATCGAAACAGACGTCAGCGCGAACGATCGCATGTCCGTAATTTCCTGCTCGAAACCGGAAGTGATGTCATTTTCGCGGAAAATTTAGTTTTTATTTGTAGGCCTTAAAAGCCTATACTGGAGTTATGTTTTATGCTTTTCTGAATAGTTTCTGGGATGCTTAGAACTCGAATTGCACTGCTGGAAATAGTTTGTTTTGATGCACATGCTGTTTTCTTTGCAAATTTGCATCATAGGATTGTTTTTCGTTTTTCCTGCAGTATATAAAAATTGGTGTATCTCAAAAATAAAACTATGAAAACACTCAAAATAAATTTCCTGTTGTTGTAAACTATTTTTTGCAACTTTTTTGTATTTAAAGTTTTAAGCGATAAACCTCTTAAATTTCTTCAAGTAGAAATTTATGTAAAAAAAACAAAAACAATTTTCAATTTTTTTGGTTTATTGCACTTTTTTGCAATTAATGTAGTTACTATGGACTTAATGCATACATATTATTAAAATATGGGATATAACAGTTGTATTAATGTATAGCAACTTGAAATGCTCCCAAAAATGGCACTACAGCATGTAAAAATATAAAGTAAGCTCTGGCGGACCTGGTTCTATTGGAGGTCTTAAAGGGTTAAACTGAACAACTAGGTGCTTCTTGGTAACTGTGAATGTTGGCTTTCTCCTCATCTATAGTTCCCACATGAGCTGTATAATCCTGATGAGTACTTGATCATTAAGTGCCAGCCATTCTGGCTACCGAGGGAATTTACAGCAGTCATTATTACGGCTGTTTACATTCCCCCACAAACCGAGGCTGACTGGCCAATGATGGGACTGTACAGTGCGATTAGCAGCCAGAAAACCATGCACCCAGAGATGGCATTTATCACAACCGGGGACTTTAACAAAGAAAACCTGAAGAAAGTTTTACCAAAACTCCACCAACACATTTACTTCATAACACGAGGAGAGCGGCTGCTTGACCACTGTTACACCTCCTTCCTGGATGCGTACAAAGCCCTCCTACGCACCCCATTCAGCCAGTCGGGGTGTGTACTAAGCCCTCGCCTGTACTCACACTACACCTACAACTGCACGGCCACTAGCAAATGGTAAATGGCCTGCATTTGTATAGCGCTTTTCTAGTCCCTAAGGACCCCAAAGCGCTTCACACTACATTCAGTCATTCACACACACATTCACACACTGGCGATGGCAAGCTACATTGTAGCCACAGCTGCCCTGGGGCGCACTGACAGAGGCGAGGCTGCCGGACACTGGCGCCACCAGGCCCTCTGGCCACCACCAGTAGGCAAACATGGGGTTAGTATCTTGCCCAAGGATATTTGGCATGCAGCCAGGAGACGGCCTGGGATCGAACCACCGACCTTCTGATTAGTGGCTGATCTGCTCTACCACCTGAGCTACAGCCACCCTCACCATACAGCAACTCCAACATCATTGTGAAATTTGTGGACGACACAACAGTGGTGGGTCTTATCACCAGAGGTGATGAGACGGCTTAGAGGAAGGAGATCAGCGCCCTGACACACTGGTGCCAAGACAAAGGAGTTGATAGTGGACTTCCTGAGGTGTAGAGAAGCACACACCCCCATCACCATCAACGGTGCAGCTGTGGAGAGAGTGAGCGGCTTCCGTTTCTTAGGTGTATATCTGGTGGAGGATCTCACATGGGCTGTTCACGCGAAAAAAATGTTGACATTTATGCACTCCATATTGTACATATATGCACTCCATGTTGTACATACATGCCATTTCTTTTGCACAATATTCATACATATATATATATATATATATATATATATATATATATATATATATATATATATATATATATATATTCTTTTTCTTTTTTTTTCTTTTTTTTTTTTTTAAATATATAACACCCAGCACGCCCCTGCGGGCGGTTTATCCTTCAAGCTCGGGTCCTCTACCAGAGGCCTGGGAGCTTGAGGGTCCTGCGCAGTATCTTAGCTGTTCCCAGGACTGCGCTCTTCTGGACAGAGATCTCCGATGTTGTTCCCGGGATCTGCTGGAGCCACTCGCCTAGCTTGGGAGTCACCGCACCTAGTGCTCCGATTACCACGGGGACCACCATTACCTTCACCCTCCACATCCTCTCGAGCTCTTCTCTGAGCCCTTGGTATTTCTCCAGCTTCTCGTGTTCCTTCTTCCTGATATTGCTGTCATTCGGAACCGCTACATCGATCACTACGGCCGTCTTCTTCTGTTTGTCTACCACCACTATGTCCGGTTGGTTAGCCACCACCATTTTGTCCGTCTGTATCTGGACGTCCCACAGGATCTTAGCTCGGTCATTCTCCACCACCCTTGGGGGCATCTCCCATTTTGACCTCGGGACTTCCAGGTTATACTCGGCACAGATGTTCCTGTACACTATGCCGGCCACTTGGTTATGGCGTTCCATGTATGCCTTGCCTGCTAGCATCTTGCACCCTGCTGTTATGTGCTGGATTCTCTCTCTCTCTCTCTCTCTCTCTCTCTATATATATATATCTTATAAAGTTTGTATCTGCCTTGTGTGAAACTTGTATGAAAAGCATATAAGAGTGAAAACAGATATAAGATCCCTTGAAAAATTATATAATGAAACTTGTATGTTTTGGATACTTACTAAAACAATATATGAAAGTAATGAGAAAGTGGCCACTTTCATGAGTAAATCACGTAAGCCTTATATGATTTACTCATGAAAGTGTAATCACATATAAGTTTTTACTATTTCTTTTCCATATGGGCGGGTCACAGTCGCAGCACCCCATCCATGTCTGATCTTCCTTCGGCAGATCCAGCAACACTGAACCTGGCCCCACCTTATCATGCGAATATCATTTCGCATGATAAGGTGGGGCCAGGTTTCACAATGAACACACCCGAAACTCTGGCTGATTGGGACCCACGCCCAGTTTCCCACCTTGGCTCAGGCGATTAGAGGATCATCAGGGGGTCCTTTTGTCCCTCTGTGGGGGGGCACTCCCACTAGGTTTATATCTGGGACTCTCCACCATTTGACCTTAGAACTGAAGAAGCTTCTCGGATGAGAGGTGAAACGTCTTCAAGCAACTTAAAGAAGTCCAGACGCTTTTCTTTGCAAGCTCCTTTGACAGACTGATTTACAACACAACATGGGGACATGAACAGAGCACCAAGGACAGACACAGGTAGGGCTGACAATACACCAAACTACAGGTTCAACCCTAAACTAATACAAACCAGAATAAACACAAAACGGTGGGTCAACGACCCAGGACCATGACACTATGTGCCATCTTTGTGTACGCTTTCCCACCCAGACTTCTAGACTTCTGATTGGCCAACATTTCTACACGGTTAGGAATATATCGCCATTTGTTGCTTTGGCATGTTCCCAGCAGTGTTTTCCTTCAATTTTGCGTTTACATGTGGACGGGATTATTTTTTAAAACGAAAACGGAAAATCTCAGTTTTCAAAAATACCTGTGTACGTGTGCACGTAGCCCCAGTCTCCAAGTGTTTTAAGTCGATAAATATGTACTTAAAAAAATAATGACAAATAGAAAATCTGTCCATGTGTACCAAAAACATACATCAAATGCTTAGGTAAACTACTGTGCAACAGTTGAACTACAAAGTAGAGAAGAATGCAAATATACAGTTACAGCAATTCCTTAACTTACAAATTTCAAACCCTACATAAAATGCATATTTATCACGACATGCTGTTTCTGTGATAGATCCCAACTAGCTTATGTGCAGAGGTTAAATTATGAACACTATATATATTTGAATTAGCTATGTCTTTCATTTTAGGCTATCATGCTTGTGTTAGCTAGCATGTGCTAACTAACACAGCTTGTGTTAGCATTGTGCTATATTGTTGCACTAACAAGCTAGCAAGCGTGGCTTAAACAGCCAGATTCACAACAAAAAAAAACCCCAAACATGAATAATTATCACTGAAAAGAATTAACAGACTAATGATACCTGTTCACACAAAGTATTTTCATCGAGATGGTTGAAGACAGATTCACTCTTTGTCACGTCCTGCGGAGCAGACCGAGTGGAGTGAGTGAGGTGGACCCAGGTGCATACTGACCTTAACCTCCTAAGACCAGAACTTATCCACGGCATGCATTTTAAATTTCTCTTTGATATTTGGGCTCATTGGGACCCGATGAATGTAAAAATAAAGAATTACCAGATTTTTTTTTTTTTACCTAATTTTTGTTTCTAAGAAAAATGAGAGCCACATATGAGGATATCTGTTTACATTTTCCATAAAACAGTAGCAGTATAATGTCCTTGTAAGTGGATATCAGGCCCTTGTAGAGCAAAATTCAGTATTTTGGTCTAAATAACCCAAAATGTGATGTCCACGTATGTGGACGCCAGGTCCTAGGAGGTTAATGAAAAACAAGCCTTTATTTTGGGGCTAACACTCACAGACAAGAAGCAAGGCAAAATGAGGGAACATCTTTCTTTCTTTATTTTGTCTTTGCCTGTCCCGTTCGGTACTTTAGCAATCACGCTTGTTGTCTGAAGGACAGGAAAGAGCCCAACGAATTTATTTTTTCAAGTGGAGAAAATATGCCAATGCCATGTTGTTCCACTTGATTAGTCTGTATTATCATTCTTTATTTATGTTATTTTTTTAAGTTATTACAAATTGGACAGACATATGGAAAGGGAGAAAGGAAGCAAAGGGGTAGGGGAGACGGTAAAAGAAGACACTGCGAAAATCCGTTTGATCACCCGTCAAAAGAAGAAAAGAGAAAACAAACAGCACAACATGATAGAGACAACAACCTAGATACATGTAAGTAACAGTAAATACTAAATATTGAATGTTACTAAGTGGCACGGAGGACCGACAGTGCACAATATGCTTTAAGTTAGCAGCCAAGGAAGATAGGTTTGTGTATGTGAGCGCCTGTGTGTACACCTGTATGCGTGAGCGCGTTTAAGTTTAAAAGGTTTCTCCATCTGGGGGTGTGAGGGAAAATCTAAACTTAAACTAGGAAACTATAAATAAGACTTTCTCGTGTTCCTTCTTCCTGATATTGCTGTCATTCGGAACCGCTACATCGATCACTACGGCCGTCTTCTTCTGTTTGTCTACCACCACTATGTCTGGTTGATTAGCCACCACCATTTTGTCCGTCTGTATCTGGAAGTCCCACAGGATCTTAGCTCGGTCATTCTCCACCACCCTTGGGGGCATCTCCCATTTTGACCTCGGGACTTCCAGATTATACTCGGCACAGATGTTCCTGTACACTATGCCGGCCACTTGGTTATGGCGTTCCATGTATGCCTTGCCTGCTAGCCTGTCTTCCACCCTGCTGTTATGTGCTGGATTGTCTCTGGGGCATCTATACATATATATATATATATATATATATATATATATATATATATATATATATACATATATATATATATATATATATGCATGCATACATATACATATACATATATATATATCACAGCTAGAGATTGACGAGGTACAACACTAATTCTACGGCAAGGAGGAGTCAGGACGCCAGGTCAGGGGGGAGATATCATCACCCCCACCCGAGATTGGGTACATAGCCCCAAGTGCGATAGGAGAAGGATCATTGAGTGCAAGAGGAACTGACCTGAAAAATAGGATCATGGCCAAGCTTGAAACCTGGATCCCCCGTAGCCGGTTACCAAGATTACGTAAAGTACCCTCAGAAGGTCTGCTAGATGATGTTAATCCAGCACTATGGACAATACCTACAACCACGATTACCGACACTAACAAGCTGATCTACAATACGGCAGCAGTGATCAGTGAGATGCTTGGCTACAAGTTGAACAGCCACAAGGGGCAGTACCCTCCATGGAGGAGGCTAGAGGGCAAGATCAAAGTAGCACGGAGGGAGGTTAGCCAACTAACGGAGTTGCAGAAAGGTGCGACAAAGAAGGTGCATAAGAAATACAGCAAGCTGTCCATACCTGAGGCCTTGGAAACTGCCAAGCAAAGACTCACAGCCTTGGCCAGCCGCTTGAGGAGGTACACCAGAGAGATAGAAGGCAGGAGAATAAACCAGCTGTTCTCCACAGAGCCAGCAAAGGTGTACTCTCAGTGGCAAGGGAACAATAATAATAAGAGAACAGCACCACCAAGGCTGGAGACGGAGCAATACTGGAAGAGCATATGGGAGAAGGACGCAACCCATAACGGCAATGCTCAGTGGCTAGTTGATCTGAGGGCAGACCACAACAACCTCCCTCAACAGGGTCCAGTAACCATCACAGTGGCAGATATCCAAGAAAGGGTCTCCAGTATGAAGAGTTGGACAGCACCAGGGCCCGACATGGTTCACGCTGTGGAGCAGGGAAATTATTTTACTGCTATTGTTAAATAATCATCATCATTACCATTGCATTAATAATATAATCTGCAGCATCGATATTGTATTCAGAGGTTTAAACAGTGTGTGTGTCTTTCAGAAAGACTAAGTTGCAGGAGTTGACCGGAAGTTGCAGAGAGTTTGCAGAAGTGAAAGCAGAGTCTAAGTTATTCTGAGGAGCAGGTTAGACGAGGCTATTTGAATTACTAGGTTATTCAAATTGTCTGTTATATTTTTATATTCTTTTACTAAGCTCTTAGTAGAGGTTCTTGATTAAAACATTTATTCAACATAGTACATGTAGTTTCAGTTAGGTTATTACACATAAGGATGAGCCTCTGGTCTGGTAAAAGGTCAGAAGTGCAACGGGTGAATTGAGAGAGCATTTGAGGACGACATAGACACACACACACTCAGTTAGAGAGAATCATTTATAGGTGGAAGTTTAATCATGTTTTGCTTGGGGTTGCAAAAGAGCAGTTTGTCGCAGAACTGCTGCTGAGGTGTCAAGATGACAAGAGAGCATCCGGCAGTGACAGGAAGTACCGGCCATGAAGATAGAAGACAACGTTCTTTTAAACTGTGTTAAAAGTCATTGTGGTTTTGATTTGACGTATGTATATATTCTGTCTGTGACGTATGAAGGGGCGTCATTAATTCAAACCCTGATGCTATAAAAATCTGTGTATGCTTTGATTAAGTCGAAGATTAATTCCTGTCTGCGTACAGTGGTCTTCCCACGCGTGTATTCATTAAAATCAATTGTTTGACCAAGATCTTCTGGACCTGGTTGTTTGTACTCTCCTTCCTCAATTATGTGAACCTTAACAACGCCTACTGGCTAAAGAAGCTGACTGCACTCCACGAGCGTCTGGCAGCACAAATGAACCAGCTGCTAGTTAACGAGAGACACCCGGAATGACTAACCGAAGGTCGGACGGTCCTGATCCCCAAGGACCCCAAGAAGGGACCGGTCCCCTCCAACTACCGACCAATAACCTGCCTCAGTACTACATGGAAGTAGGGCTGGGCAAAACTATTATTTTCCTAATCGATGAATCTAGCGATTAATTTTTCGATGCATCGATTAATCTAACGATTCATTTTTCAATCCAATTCGATTTCGATTCGATTCGATTAACGATTTTTTTCCCCATTATTTGACTTGTATAGCAATTTCACATTTACTAATTTATGTATATAAATGAAAAACACAAATTTATTCATTTGAAGACCTTTTAATAAAAAAAAAATTGCAAAATAAAGTTGTAGAGGTCGTACAATCAATACAATAGAGATAGCATTTAACAAGAAATGAAATGTGCAAACATATATAAAATTAAGGAAAAGTTAACAAAACATTTCAAATAAATAGCAACAATGGTGTCTTTAAACAAACAAAATTTAACATTCACTTTGCTTTCTGCCAAAAAGTGCTCTTCATTCACAAAACAAAATCCACAATAACATTGTACTACAATCTTCTGTTTTTAACAAAAAATTTAATGTTTTGCAAAACAAATATAACAAAGGAAATCATAGCAAAAAATTAATAATATACAAACAGCAGCAATGGCGTCTTTGAACAAATAATGAAATGACAAGTTACCCCTAAGTAGGACTCTGTGACCAGACTTGTCCAAGCATCAGTGGTAAGGGAGATTTTGGATGTGGCTTTTTTTAGTTCATTCCTTAGTTTCTCCACTGAAGTTTCATACTTTCTCTCCATCATGCTTGTAAAATGACGCTTAGACGGCAGAGTGTAACCTGGTTGGAAAGTGGTCAGCATTTCTTTGAATCCCTCACCCACAGCAAGTGGTCTCTTGTCTTTTAAAATCATAGATAACCTTTACTGGTGCACTGCTTTCTAGTCATTAGATGGCATAACTTTGACCTATAAGATCAAGCTGGAGAAGCATTATGTATAAAAACAGCGTTCAAATAGGATGAAACACATTAAATTTGACAAATCAAGAGTTCATTGTCATTTTGCTTTTGCAAGCACTTTAACAATGTTGTAATAGTGTCCACGACGGCTACGTTTAGCAGATGGTGCATTATCCTTGTTAACATTTCTCCTGCGGCCAATTCGCTGTCTCACATTTTTGTCTTTCGCCGATTCTGATAATCAGCCTGCATGCATTCCGACTCATTTTGCCAGCATGGGCCACAAACCAAAAAAACAATAACTTAAGGTTATATAACCCCGGTTCTCTGAGTAGCATGAGTGAGTGTCTCACTATGGGAACGCCTCCTGCGTGACCTCATCAGAAGCTCAAATACCATTACGCCAGCCCTTACAGGCTGGCTAGGTGACGCCCATGTCAGGAGGGGCCAGTGCCTCCCTATATAATAGGCTGACATAGCGTCAGATGTCATTCAAAACAAGCCCACCACTTCCTCGCTTCCATAGCAAGGAGGGCGGTCTGGTGAGACACTCACTCATGCTACTCAGAGAACCGGGGTTATATACATAACCTTAAGTTCTCTTTCATAGCATTCGTTTCGTGTCTCACTATGGGAGAAATACTGACTCCCGGATTGCCAGACATGCCTGTTAAGAAGACAACTGTCCCCAACAGCACTTCACAGGGGAGAGGCCCCCACCCGGGAAGAACCTGCACTGAGGACTGAATGTGCTAGGTTAGGTGCTGTCACATCTAACCTGTAAAACCTAGCAAATGTATGAGGTGAGGTCCAGCATGCAGCTGCACACACCTCCTGAATAGAAACTCCCCTAAAGAGAGCCCATGAGGTTGCCAGACCTCTAGTGGAATGCGCACGTAAGCCAGCAGGGGGCTCAAGGCCCCTGCTAGTATAGGCCAGGGCAATTGCTCCTACTATCCAATGGGAGAGGCGCTGTTTAGACACAGGCTTTCCCATATGTGGTTTAGCCCAGGACACGAACAGCTGGTCACTTTGTCTGACACCCTGGGTTCGGTCCATGTAAATGCGCAGAGCACGGACTGGACACAAGGTATGCAGCCGCTGTTGCTCCTCTGAGGAGAAAGGCGGTGGGCAAAAGGCCGGCAGTTCTTTAGGGGAACATGTGCCGACAACCTTCGGGACAAAGGCAGGGTTGAGCCGCATACAGACCCTCGTATTATCCGAGGAGAACTGAATGCATGACTGATGCACTGAGAGAGCGTGTATCTCTCCCACACGTTTAGCAGAAGCTAAAGCAATTAAAAGAGCCGTCTTCAAGGACAGAAATTTCAACTCAACCTGTTCCAGGGGTTCAAATGGGCAACAGGAGAGCGCAGCCAATACTGTGGGAAGGTCCCACGATGGAGCCAATGGCCTAGACGTAGGCAATTTACGCCGTGCACCCTTCATGAAACGGCATATTAAGGGATGCTGGCCAACAGTCTTTCCCTCAAAACCAATATGGCAGGCTGAAATTGCTGCCAAATACACCTTGATGGTGGAGAAGGCTTTACCCGTATCAATCAGGGCCTGAAGAAATGACAGAATCACAGCCACAGAGCACTGAAAAGGGATGGCCTGTGATTCTAAGCACCAGCTTTCAAACACACACCACTTATGCTCATATAGCGTCCGAGTAGACGATGCTCTAGAACACTGAATAGTGTCGATAACACTATGAGGGAGCCCCACCGTGTTCAGGTTAAACCACTCACGGGCCAAGCCCACAGAGCCAGCCTCTCTGGGTGGGGGTGGAATATTTCCCCCCGTGCCTGAGACAGGAGGTCTCTGCGTAGTGGTAACAGCCAAGGTGGGCCGCACAGCTGCTGAAAAATCTCCGCCAGCCAGTGTTTCCCTGGCCAGTGCGGGGCTATCAGGATCATATAGTGACTTCTCTCCCTCACTCTGGCCAGAGTTGGAGAAATGAGGGCCACTGGGGGAAAAGCATAGAGGAGGGTTCTCGGCCACTCGTGAGCTAGAGCATCCACCCCGAGTGGAGCTCTCTGATCGTTCAGCGAGTAAAACAGGGGACACTGAGCATTCTCCCTGGATGCATAAACGTCCACGGTCGCCAGACCGAATCGCAGCCAGATCTGCTTCACCACCTCCGGGTGAAGCTTCCAGTCCCCATACAGCGGGTTGCCCCTGGAGAGAAGATCTGCTCCAAAGTTCAAGATCCCCGGCACGTGAGTTGCTCTCAGTGACAGCAAGTGAACACTGCTCCAGACTATCAGTCTGTGTGCCAGCGTGTGTAACTTGGGGGACCCCTGTATGAGAGCATTTGTGTGACAAGTTGCTCCCTGGCGGGTTGGGGCTGCCACCAGCCAATCGTCGATGTACGTGGCCACCCGAATGCCCTTTTTCCTGAGCGGGGCCACTGCTGCCTCGGTGCATTTCACAAACACCCTTGGGCTCAGTGAGAGACCAAAAGGCAGGACTACAAACTCGTATGCCATCCCCTGGAAAGCAAATCTCAGATACTTTCGGTGTGGGGGATATATGGGGATGTGGAAATAAGCATCCCTCAGGTCGATTGATGTGAACCAGTCGCCCGCTCGTACAAACCGTAGCAGCGAGGCGTGCGTCAACATCCTGAACTTGTATGTCCTCAAATGCCGGTTCAGGGCACGGAGATCCAGAATGGCTCTCATCCCCCTCCCCCCTTTCTTTGGCACAAGGAAATACCTCGAATAAAATCCGCTGTGCATTTCCTCGGGAGGGACAATTCTTATAGCTCCTTTGTCTCTCAAGGTGGAAATTTCCTCCAGGAGAAAACTGGCAGAGTCGCCCGGAGCACGAGAGTAAACAATTTCTTTGAATTGTGGTGGAGCGACACTGAATTGCAGCCTGTAGCCCTTTTTCAATGTCCTCAGCACCCATGCTGACTGAGTGCAGGTGGCCCAGTTCTTCATGTGGAGAGACAGAGGGCTCACTGGCCACTCCACCGAATATGGCGTTTTGGCGCCCCCTTGTGGTCGCAGCGCGAAACATACGCCATTTCGGCGTCCCGTCACCTCTGTCACAGGCGAGCGAGGTGACGGGCCCATCTGCATCATCACAGCCGTGGAAACGCGAGTCTCCACGGGCTGCGTTATGGCAGACAGTGCTCCGTTTTTCAGCATGTTTGATTTTCTCATGTGTTTTGCAACACTCGACAGCGCCCTCGGCAAACTGCCTGGATGCGCGTGTCGGGGCTTTTTTAATACAGAATGCATGAGAGAAGTGCTCGTGAAACAACACTGCGAACTTTGGCTCTCTTTCCCTCTGGCGGGTCCGGTGACAGGAACGCCGGCCCGAGTCAAGCACTCTGTGTGGAACATGTCCCGTTGAACTTGCTCTGGAACGGAGCTGGGAGGCGGGAGGGTGGCCCATGAAAGCGGGAAACTGGGTTCGCTCCCGCCTAGAGGAGAGGCTGTCAGGCCGGCCGCTTCTTCCTCCTCACGATCGCGGCAGCGGGGGGAGGAGGAGGGGCCGCTTGAGGTCTGGCCTGGGGAGACTGCTTCCAAGTCCATGGATTCTTAGGGGCCCCGGCAGCCTGGGGGGCTGCTTGCGTCTTAGGCACTTTGGGAATCCTGAAAGCGGGGACCGGGCAAGACGCTGCCTGCGCGAATGACTGGCGCTGCTGGGGTGGCGTGCTGGGCCCTCCTCGGCAGGCAGAGTTTCAGAGCCTCATCATCTCTCTTTTTCTCCTCACATCTCTTCTGCATGGATGTAACAGCCGCACCGAAGAGACCGTGAGGGACGACAGGGGTGTCGAGGAGTTCCTCTTTTTCCTTAGTCGTCAGGTTGGTGAGCCCGAGCCAGCGTGCTCGCTCCTGAAGAACCATGAGGCCCATGGCTCTCCCAGTAGCCTGTATGGCTACCTTGTAGAGGCGGAGGACGTGTTCAGTTATAACGCAGATTTCTTCGCACACTGTGGTATCTGTGTTAGCTGTCATGTCCTCTTCTAGCTCAGCTTGGTAAGCCATTAGCATAGAAGAGGCATTGTGGGCTCTTACTGACAGAGTCACTGCCTTGTAGCACTTATCTGTAAGGCTAGACTGGAAGCGGTCTGCTTTGGAGGGGAGAGATGGGGCCGATGAGGACAGAGACGTCTTCGGGTGAAGATGGCTCGCCACCAACGGCTCCACTTGTGGCATTCGGCGGAGGCCGATAGACTCCATCCCCTCACAATCCAGCAGGGAGCTCCCCACGATGGGGTGTTTCTCGCTGCAAGGTTTTGCTTTCCACGTCACCGCTATCTCATCGAGTAGCTCAGGGAAAACAGGCAACACATGCTTCCCCGTCTTTTTCACCTTCGGCAATTTCTTACCGTCAAAACGAGACTTTACAACCTCTGTTTGTATGGCGGGCCACGGGATGTTGAGCCTAGCGGCTGCGCGCTTGCATGTCCTGCATGTCGAGATCCAGGGGAGACGGCGGTGTCGGTTTGTCAACCTCGCCGGTAGCCGAGGGCTTTGCAGCCCAGCTGATGCTAGCCAAGGAGGTGGAATCTTCCTCCTCGCCGTCGTCAGACAGCAGGAGCTCCGAGTCAGCCGATTCATCTCCGTCCTCGTTAGCATCTCCTCCCCAGGTGACTCCAGCATCGCGGAAAAACACACGATCTCCGTGTGCCTCCAGCGACGGGAAAGCGGTCGCGATGGGCTGAGGGTCTGCCTCTGCCCAGCTCGGCCCTGGCGTTGCGGCCAAATCATCGGGCATCTCAGTTTCTCCTTGCGCCGCAGCAGCCTCACACAGCAAAGGGTCGCCACCCGACAGGTTAGCCTGGCGAGCTAACCTGCGGCGGAGTAGTTTGCGTGGGAAAGCCGCGCAGTGGATACAGTCGTGTGCAGGTGTCAGGGCAGCCTGAGCGTGAGATAAACCCAGGCATGCCGCACACACGGGGTGTGTATCCCAGGCAGAAATCTTCTTGCCGCAAGGACAAAGTTTTGCAACTTCGTTGGCCGTTGTAGCCATGGTTAGCTAGAGGGTTGCGCACGTTAGCGAGACTGACACTGAGTGCGGAGAATATTGCTATTCCTCGCTAACGTGGGTTGAAAGGTGTTGTTACTTTTCTACAGGTATTGCTGCCTAATGTGTAAAACCGCTAGCGTCGAAGGGTATTGCTACCTGATGGTGAAGCTAGGGGTACCTTTATTAGCAAAGTGTTGCTACTTCGCTTTCGGAAAGTATTGCTACTTCCCTGGGTGAAAGTATTGCTACTTGGCACCAGCACTAGCTACAGAACAGTATTGCTACTGCTTGTATGCTAGTGGACAACTGAACAGCTGGGAACAAAGCGCCCGGCGACCGAGTTGTTCACTCGAATCTGTGGACAGTTTAGCTTTAGCACCCAATAGCACAGTTGTCTACAGACTTCTGTGAGAAGCGAGAAGAGGTTTTTGAATGACATCTGACGCTATGTCAGCCTATTATATAGGGAGGCACTGGCCCCTCCTGACATGGGCGTCACCTAGCCAGCCTGTAAGGGCTGGCGTAATGGTATTTGAGCTTCTGATGAGGTCACGCAGGAGGCGTTCCCATAGTGAGACACGAAACGAATGCTATGAAAGAGAACAACTAAACAGCAGCTGCTATATGTTACTGCTAAGCAGCTTAAATGAGTTTTGCATTTACGGAGGTTGGGTGTTTATCTCTGTGTCTATAAGTGAGTGTACGTCTACGTGGGGGGGTGTCTGGATGAATTAACGGGTAAAAACTAGTGTTAGTAAAAAAGTTGAAAACTTACGGTGGTTTGTCCTTTGCAGAAGCTGCTCCTGGATGCAGTCGTTTGAGGTGCTGGTGCATAGCCGTCGTGCTTTTATGATAGGCCATTTCCACCTCACAAAGCCGGCAAACGACTGAATCACTTCCTTTTCTGTTAAAATATCCCCATACTGCGTGTTCAGGTGGAGTGATTTAAGTTGACTGCAACTGCCTCACTCATGATTCCGCTACTCGCTGCCGCCATGTCTTTTTTTGAAAGTCACGACGCATCGACGCAGATTTTTTTACGTCGACGTATTTTTTGCGTCGACGTAATCGATTACGTCGACGCGTTGTCCCAGCCCTACATGGAAGCTCCTGTCAGGCATCATATCGGCTAAGATGAACAGGCACATGGGTCAATACATGAGTGGGACACAGAAAGGAATTGGCAAGAATACCAGAGGTGCAAAACACCAACTACTGGTAGACAGAACAGTCAGCCGAGACTGCAAGACCAGACTGACCAACCTGTGCACTGCCTGGATTGATTACAAGAAGGCCTATGACTCAATGCCCCACAGCTGGATACTGGAATGCCTAGAATTGTACAAGATCAATGGGACCCTAAGAGCCTTCATCAGGAACTCAATGGGGATGTGGCGTACAACATTAGAGGCCAACTCCAAGCCCATAGCACAAGTCACCATCAAGTGCGGGATCTACCAAGGAGATGCTCTGTCCCCACTGCTGTTCTGCATAGGCCTGAACCCCCTCAGTGAGATCATTAACAAGACTGGCTACGGATACCGACTACAGAACGGAGCAGTTGTCAGCCACCTCCTGTACATGGATGACATCAAGCTGTATGCCAAGAGTGAACGAGACATCGATTCACTGATCCACACTACCAGGCTATACAGCAATGACATTGGAATGTCGTTCGGACTGGAGAAGTGTAGTCGGATGGTAACAAAGAGAGGGAAGGTAGTCAGAACTGAGGGGATTGAACTACCAGAAGGCAACATTGCAGACATAGAGGACAGTTACAAGTACTTGGGGATCCCGCAGGCGAATGGGAACCATGAAGAGGCTGCTAGAAAAGCTGCAACCACCAAGTACCTGCAGAGGGTCAGGCAAGTCCTGAGGAGTCAGCTGAATGGTAAGAACAAGATCTGGGCCATCAACACGTACGCCCTACCCGTGATCAGGTACCCTGCTGGGGTAATAGGCTGGCCAAAGGAGGAGATAGAAGCCACTGACATAAAGACAAGAAAGCTCCTTACCATGCATGGAGAGTTTCACCCCAAGTCCAGCACCCTGAGGCTGTATGCTAAGCGGAAGGAAGGGGGCCGGGGACTGGTGAGTGTCAGCATCACAGTCCAGGATGAGACAACGAACATCCAAGAATACATTGGGAAGATGGCCCCAACTGACCGAGTGCTCAGTGAATACCTCAGGCAGCAGAAACCCAAGAAAGAGGAGGGAGACGAGGAACCATCATGGAAGGACAGGCCCCTGCACGGTATGTACCACCGGCAGATAGAGGAGGTGGCTGATATCCAGAAATCCTACCAGTGGCTGGACAAAGCTGGACTGAAAGACAGCACAGAGGCACTAATCATGACAGCACAAGAACAAGCTCTGAGGACAAGATCCATAGAGGCTGGGGTCTATCACACCAGGCAAGACCCCAGGTGCAGGCTGTGTAAAGATGCCCCAGAGACAATCCAGCACATAACAGCAGGGTGAAAGATGCTAGCAGGCAAGGCATACATGGAACGCCATAACCAAGTGGCCGGCATAGTGTACAGGAACATCTGTGCCAAGTATAACCTGGAAGTCCCGAGGTCAAGATGGGAGATGCCCCCAAGGGTGGTGGAGAATGACCGAGCTAAGATCCTGTGGGACTTCCAGATACAGACGGACAAAATGGTGGTGGCTAACCAACCGGACATAGTGGTGGTAGACAAACAGAAGAAGACGGCCGTAGTGATCGATGTAGCGGTTCCGAATGACAGCAATATCAGGAAGAAGGAACATGAGAAGCTGGAGAAATACCAAGGGCTCAGAGAAGAGCTCGAGAGGATGTGGAGGGTGAAGGTAACGGTGGTGCCCGTGGTAATCGGAGCACTAGGTGCGGTGAATCCCAAGCTAGGCGAGTGGCTCCAGCAGATCCCGGGAATAACATCGGAGATCTCTGTCCAGAAGAGCGCAGTCCTGGGAACAGCTAAGATACTGCGCAGGACCCTCAAGCTCCCAGGCCTCTGGTAGAGGACCTGAGCTTGAAGGATAAACTGCCCGCAGGGGCGTGCTGGGTGTTTTTATACATATACATATATATATATATATATATATATATATATATATATATATATATATATATATATATATATATATTAGGGGTACAACGATACACAAAATTCACGGTTCGGTTCGATACTTTGGTGACACGGTTCGATATTTTTTCGGTACAAAAAAATGTTCATGCCTTTTTAATTTATCATTTATTACAATTATAAATATATATTTTAACTCAAAAGTACAGTTTTCAAATTTAATGTTGCCGAAACAACAAAATAAAAAAAATAAATCTATCTGATCGAGGAATCACTCATCTTTGGAAAAAAGAGTTTATTACAGAGAAATGGCTCTTTCCAAAATAAAAGCTATACTATACGCTTCTTCTGGGCTATATTCTCAGCAGCATATTAAACATATCAGGTCCCCATAAGGAGAATCATGTGCTAACGGCTGTCTAAATGATAAAGTTTGTAGCATGCGTGCTTGTTGTTTTTGTCTGCTTCTACTTGTCTTTGCACTAGGATGATGTCAGCATAAATGTGCAGTCGTTGTGTTCGTTGTCCATTCGTTGTGATCCCACTAGTGCTGTCAGTGTTAATCTCGTTAAAATTACATTAACGCCATAACGCGGCAAATCTCTGTTAACGAGTTACCGCGGATCGCCCCGTGCTTGGGGCTGGACGGCGTCAACACGTTAACAAGCTAACTGCGCTAACGCACTAGTTCCCACCAATGTAATTGAGCATTGCGTGGCACATCCAACATACTGTTTTACTTTTGTCCATCAGGGTCATGCTTCACATGAAAACCAAGATAGTTCCAAACGCCAGATCTGAATGAGGGTGGGGGAGGTTCAATTTCAGGTAGCGTTGAGGGAGTTGCCATGTTGCAACGAGCTTTGCTTCTGTCTTGCTAGCTTGCGCTGCGCTCAGTGGATCTGCACTCGACAGTGCAGCCTAGGCGGAGTAGTCGAACGCAGATCCACTGAGCGCTCAACACAGACAGCATCGTCAGAAAAAAAGTTGATAAAATAAATAAAAAATGTTGTATTTTTCGATACATATGCGCACCGAGCACTGTACTGTACTGTAAGCACCGTATCGAACGGTTCAATATCGATACTAGTATTGTTGCACCCCTAATACACACACACACACACACACACACACACACACACACACATATATATATATATATATATATATATATATATATATATATATATGTGGTATAAATATTAATTAATGTGCATACATTCTTATATTTATACATATATTTATTCTCATAATTTTCACATTCCTGTTATATTTGGCTTGCATCCTGTCTCTTGTATTTTGCACACTACTGTTGTTTGTTAAACTTGCACACATGTGTTATAACAATAAAAGTGATTTGATTTTATCTCTTTTAGTGGGTTAGCTGGCATAGTAGCTTTCTATTAATACCAAATTATCAACCCTTGTCCATGTATGCGTTGTTCCATTGGCCACCTCAAAACCTAATGTGTAGATAACTTAGATTTGTATAGCACCTTTCAAGAAAGGAATCAACAATTTTTTAATTTTTCTTTTCTTTTTTTTTTTACACACAGGTCTTTTATCTATAATGAAAAGGACCAAGAGTGTTGGACAGCAGCGGTAAACTCCAAAACAGACAGTGTCTTTCGCAGAAGCACCATAGCTTTATATGAAAGAAATGGTAACGATCCTCATTTTTCTCTATGAATAATACAAACACTAAAGCCTATGTTTTCATGCTGTCCTTTCTGTCGGCTACAGTGGCCAGTCTTTTCTAGTTTACATGTTTTTTGTTTCCAATGTTTTTTGTTGACATTGTAGTTAATGTTTAGCATATGTGTCATGATGAGTGAGGTACTGTGTCTATAAACAGCTTAATTTAGTTTTGTAAAACATCACAGAACTCGGATCAGATAAATTATTTACTATAGGAAATGTGTGATAAACATCAATAAATCTATTTCTAGTCTTTTCTTTCCTTTTCTTTTAGCATATCTTCTGGAGTGTTTAAATGGAATAGGAAGAGATTACAGGGGAACAAAGTCCAGAACAAACTCAGGAAAGATCTGTCAAAGATGGGACTCAAGCTACCCACACAGGCCAAAGTATGTGTTTGCATTTGATTTTGCATCATCATTTCATATCCTTTTATGTCTTAGTGAAAGTTTTTCGAAATGTTTCTGCTGCAGTTTCAAGCCGCAGAGCCACCCACAAGCAGAGCTTTACTCCAACTTCTGCAGAAACCCTGATGGGGACAGCAATGGACCGTGGTGTTACACTACTGATCCTAACACCCGCTGGGAGTACTGCAACGTACCCAGCTGCTTTGGTAAGTTATAATGCATGGCCATGATATTTGAGATAAATCAGTGTTTTCCTTCACAGAGGAATGGCTGGTCTGAAATAATGAGAATTACAGAGGAAAAATCTCCACCACTGAAAACAGCTTCACCTGAAAGTTAAACACTGCTGTAATTTAATTTAGTTTCATAAAACATCACAGAACTCGCACCGGATAAATAATTTATATTATGAAATTTGTGATAAACATCAATAAATCTATTTCTAGTGATTTTCTTTTCTTTTCTTTTCTAGCATATCTTCTGGAGTGTGTAAATGGAATAGGAAGAGATTACAGAGGAACAAAGTCCAGAACAAACTCAGGAAAGATCTGTCAAAGATGGGACTCAAGCTACCCACACAGGCCAAAGTATGTGTTTGCCTTTGATTTTACATCATCACTTCATATCCTTTTATGCCTTTGTTAAAACGTTTCATAATGTTTCTGCTGCAGTTTCATGCCGCAGAGCCACCCACAAGCAGATCTAGAGTCCAACTTCTGCAGAAACCCTGATGGGGACAGAAATGGACCGTGGTGTTACACTACTGATGCTAACACCCGCTGGGAGCACTGCAACGTACCCAGCTGCTTTGGTAAGATTCATACATGTTATTGTGTTTGTTTTGTTTTGTTCAGCTGACATACATGTCTAATTGTCCTCTAGCAGCCATTTCTCTTTCAACAATTGCCATTTGGTTTGGTATTTAATGTAGCTAATATGTGAAATATAGGCACTACACAATGTTCTGAAAAACTGAACTTAAAAGGCTGCAAGGCCAGATACCACTGGGTAATCTGGGCGTTGGCATCCTTCATGCAGTGGAGCCACTGCAGCAGGGCATGGTCTGAGCAGAGGGTGAATGGGCATCCCGGGAGCTGGTAATGAAGGGAGTCAACCGCCCACCCGATCGCTAGGCACTCCCTTCCCACAGTGCTGTACCAGGTTTCTCGGTCCATTAGCTTCCAGCTGATGTACCAACCGGTCGGTCGACTCCCCCGACCTGCTGGGACAAAACGGCCCCCAGCCCTCTGTTTGAGGCATCTGTCTGCAGGAGAAAAGGGAGAGAGAAATTAAGTGTGTATAGCAGCAGCTCCCCACAGAGAGCCTGTTTCACCCACACAAACGCTGCCTGGCACTGCCCTGTCCACTGGACCAGATCTGAGGCACTCTTTCGATCAAGGGGCTGGTCAGGTCCGCAAACCCTGGCACAAATTGGCCATAATAGCCGGCCAGCCCCAGGAACCGTCTCACCTCCATTTTGGTCTAGGGGCGCAGGCAGGATGCAATCGCTGCTGTCTTCTCCACCTGAGGACGAACCTGCCCGCCCCCCAAGTGGTACCCCACATACTTCTACCTCCTTCTGTCCAACCGCACTCTTCTTCGGGTTGGCTGTGAGCCCCGCATGTCTCAGGAACTCCAGGACCGCGGCCACCCGCTGCACATGCTTCGTCCAGGTGTCCCTGAAGATGATAACATCATCCAAGTGGGCGGCAGCATTCGCAGTGTGTGGTCTCAGCACCCAGTCCATGAGGAGCTGGAAGGTACTGGTACAACCCGTATGGAGTAGAGAAAGCCGTCTTTTCCCTGGACTCTCCAGAAAAGGGAATTTGCCAGTAGCCCTCAGTCAAATCCAGCGTCGTGAAGAAACAGGCATTGCCTAACCGGTCCAGGAGCTCGTCGACCCGGGGCATGGGGTAAGCATCAAACTGTGACACCTCATTCACCTTGCGATAGTCAACACAGAACCATATAGACCCATCTTTTGTCACCACAAGAACGATGGGGCTATATCATAATTCTTCTATTACTCCCAGCTTTAGCATCTAAGCCAATTACCTCTGAACAATTTTTATGTTCGGGTAGCCTGTAGGGCCATGAACACACCATATGCCAGGCTGCACCAGGCTGTTGCAATGCAGCATCAACTGCTCTCTGGGCCTGTGTGAGATAGTTATCACAATGAAGGGAGGCAGGAGTAGTGGAATTTGGTACCTCCGGCCTCAACTCATCTCTTTCCTTAACCAGGCTCACCGGAGAAGCGGTTTTAGCAGTCCAGCACGTACTGAATTTCATTTTTTGCGGGGCTCGGACTTTTCTCCTGCCTGCGGCTTCCTGCCGTACAGTAATTCAAAGGTAAAAAATCCCGTGGAGGCCTGGGGAACTCCCCGCACTGCAAACAACAGAGGGTCTAACTAGCGATCCCAATTGTGTTCAACCTCATGAATGAACTTACGAATCATGGACTTCAAAGTCTTATTCAGCCACTCCACGTCAGTCTGAGGGTGGTAGATGCTGGTCCAAACGGATTTAATGCCCTGTAATTCATACAGCTCTTTGAGTATGCGAGACAAGAACGACGTGCCCTGGTCAGTCAGTATTTCTTTCGGAATACCAACTCGGGAGATGACCTGAAACAGTGCCTGAGCCAGGCTCTTTACAGAAATGGTGCGCAGTGGCACTGCTTCTGGGTATCACGTTTCATAGTCCACCAGAGCTAATACAAAGTGATAGCCGCGTGCACTCTGGTGGAATGGCCCAATGAGGTCCACACCAATGCGTTCGAATGGGACCTCCATTAAGGGTAATGGATGCAAAAGCGCTTTTGGAACGGCTGGCTGGCTCACCATCTGGCAATCCGGGCATGACACGCACCATCGGCGCACGTCTGCCCAGCCAATAAAATCGGGCCATTACTTGTTCCTGAGTTTTCTTGCATCCCATGTGCCCTGCCATGGGGTTGCAATAAGCCGCCCGGGAAATCATTTTCAGCCGGCTCCGTGGCACCAACAACTGGGTGTGTATTTCGTTAGTGTGAGTGTCGCAACTCACTCAATACAGCCTACTGTTCCGCAATTGGAAGTGCGGGTAAGTCTGCATGGCTTCAGGGCACACCAGGTGACCATCAATATCTATCACTTGGTCATAGGCTGAGTGTAGGGTGTCATCACAAGACTGCTCCAGTGGAAAATCTTCCATAGGGCGTGACACAGAAGACAGAAGGACCTCCGTAGAAGGACCCACTTCTTCTTCCCCACAAAAGTCAGCATTGGACGACCCCGCGTCACCACTGAGCACCATGCAGACATTACACGCATCTACCAGTCATAATCGCATCCCCATGTACTGCTCCAACAAGCTATGAAACCCCAGCCAATTTGTACCCAAAATCAGGGGACGCGACAGGCGCGGGCTAACCGCAGCCTTTCCCCTATGCATTTTGCCCCGGAATTTTAGCAGCAGCGGTACTATGGAATACCTGTGAACATCCCCATGCACACATTTTACCTCCACCCACTCCGCCTCCAACAATGAGCCGGGGCAAACCAAGCTTCAGTGGACAAGGGTCTGGGTGCAGCCCCCAAGGCCGGAGCCCCAGCGAAGCGGAACACCTGGCCCACCTCCATCAACGGACACTCCCGCCGTAGGTGCCCCAGCCACCCGCACTTTCAGCACTCTGGCCCCAGGGTCTGTTCAGCCGCCCATGGCTCAGAGGCGGCGACGAACATTTCTGGGTCTCTGGCAGGAAGCAGGGGTGCAAACAGGTTCTTGGGGCTCCACACCGGTGCTCACTCCGTCCTGTCCATGCTGAGGTCCCTTCTTCAATGTCGCCGGCATCCTGTAGGCTGGCTGCTCAGATGCGTGTACTCCTGGCCAGTGGCCAGATGGTCCTCCACCAGTTTGACTGCCACGTTCTGATCGATGGGGCTGTGGTAGCGATCCCAATGTGTGGTGGCGTCGGGCAACCCCTTCACAAATTGCTCCATGACCACCAAGTCCAGCATACGGGCGTCTTCCTACATGCGCCCTGGACACAGCCACCTCGCCTCGTCTTCGAGCTGCCTTGCCCATGCTATCAGCCGCTCCCCTCCCGGCATCTGACCAGCGTGGAACTGCTGCCGGTAATCCTCCGGGGAAAGACCAAGGTGATCCAATTCCGCCTGACAGACATCTTAATACACTCCATGGGACGCCGGAGGCAGGCTCAGGGCAGCTGTCTGGGCTTCACCCGACAACAGAGGCAACAGCCGTGGTGCCCACTCTTCCTCCGGACAGCAGCACCCCAGCATTGTGGCGTGAAAAGTCTCTATAAATACCAACGGTAGAATTGAGATCACGATTCTCTCACGATTTTCTTTTCCAGTATAAATATTTATTGCACTTATTAACTGCACATCAACTTCGTAACAGTTGAGACTGAACATAAAAACAATAAATAAACATAAAAACAACAAATGTCTCACGTTTTGTTGTTGCTGCAAAATGTTGTACTGCTTGAAATTCCGTCTCCACCGTTGCTCGACACTGCGTGTATAGAGCAGGTAGTGCAACAATAGAAAAAATAGTTGCGGGACGGCACTGTGTAGCATTTGTCTAGGGTGTTGATCATTTTCCTAAATCCCTCGTTTTGCACAGTGTTGATGGGAGCCATATCTTTAGTCAGGTTATAAGTGATAGCCTCCGTAATTTCTTTGTGCCTGCGGGAGTTCGACGTGTATAGGGAAGCGCTGTATAAGGTTCCCGTTATTGATGTTTGGGTGGTTGACCGGGACGGATTTTCTACTGTCACTTTCTCATCATCCCTGACGTGCTCTCCGTTGTTTTTTTCCCTGCTAATTTTAGCATCACACGGCACAGCTTCTGTATCACGTGGTATAAGGCTCCGCCCTTGTCATTTGTTGAGCAGGAAGAGAGAGCGCTTGTTTTCATGCAGATTACGTCCTGGACCAAAATGCGGTACAATCGTCGTCGTCGTCTTTTTAAAAAAATCTTTTAAATCGTTGTCATTTGGAAATGAGATCGCACATAAGTATGAATCGAGATCGCGATTTTCTAATGATTAATCGTGCAGCCCTAACCAACGGTACCATCCGGTGAAGTGCCACTGACAGCGTGGGGGCGGGGGGGATGACACGCTGGCACAGCTGCAGCCCCCATCAGCCGCTCCAGTACAGCGGTGTCCCACTCCAAGTGGTCCCGCAATACCCCCAGCTGCTCCTCCTGCGCAGCCGCCTGCTGTGCAGACATCACCTGGCCCACAATCTGGAGCGGGCAGAGTGACTGGGGGTCCGACATAGCACCAAGATTTCAGCACCACTGTGGTAAGGACCCCACGCACACACACAGTTGGCAGTTTACTCTGTTATCTTTTATTATCTGTGGGCAGCAGATGCTGTTGTTTCGGTGCTCTGCACGCTGGAACAGTCTCTCCAAGGCTGCTGCCACACACACGTCCTTCTGCTCCACTGTCACTGGAAAACCCCCAAAAGATAGCAGTGTCATTTAACCTGACCCAGCATACCTGTTTCAAACACACCCCCGTGCCGCTCCTGCGAGCTCACTGTGCTACCCCTCCTCTACAGCAGGCCAGAGACCACTGTATGGTCTGCAGTGGTGAGAATTACAGAGGAAGAATCTCCACCACTGAAAACAGCTTCACCTGAAAGTTAAACACTGCTGTAATTTAATTTAGTTTCATAAAACATCACAGAACTCAGATCAGATAAGAAATTTGTGATAAACATCAGTCAATCTATTTCTTTTCTTTTCTTTTCTTTTCTAGACTATCTTCTTGAGTGTGTAAATGGAATAGGAAGAGATTATAGAGGAACAAAGTCCAGAACAAACTCAGGAAAGATCTGTCAAAGATGGGACTCAAGCTACCCACACAGGCCAAAGTATGTGTTTGCATTTGATTTTACATCATCATTTCATATCCTTTTATGCCTTTGTGAGATTTGTTCTTAATGTTTCTGCTGCAGTTTCACGCCGCAGAGCCACCCACAAGCAGAGCTTTACTCCAACTTCTGCAGAAACCCTGATGGGGACAGCAATGGACCGTGGTGTTACACTACGGATCCTAATGCCCGCTGGGAGCACTGCAACGTACCTAGTTGCTCTGGTAGGATTCATAATTCATTTAATTATGGCCGTTGTCAACAACCCATATACATACATTTCTTTTCTCTTTACTACTCTTGTGTTTTTCTGAACCAATGGCCAAACAATCCCTCTCTTTCTTCTCCAAAGTTTAACCGTTTCTATCCTTGTAAATAATCTCAAAAGAAATATAGCTCGCATCGTTCACGTCAAAGAACCGGCTCTAAGAGCCATTTCGTTCGCGACCGACCCACCACTATTCCTCATTATGATGATTGTAATTTCATGTCTTTAGTGTGGGAGTCTGTCATGTCCCCTGTGTTTAAGTCCCCGTCGCCCTTTGTGCGTCTCTGTGATGCCTTTGTCTCCCTTTGCGTTGCTCTCGTTCCCTCTCTTTCCCGTGTGCCCAGTCTTGTCTCCTCCTCGTTTACGTTTCCCCTTGTATCTCATTCCTTGTCTCCCCCTCGCTGTCATGTTCTGTATTTGTTTCTTATACCCGTGTCCCATCTCCTGTTCCCTGATGTCATGTCAAGGTCGTGTGTCTTAAGTCTGCACCTCTGTATTTTCTATTTTGACAGTCTAATTTGTTTAATTTTTCTTCCCCTGTGGCGTCATGTTCATCTGTTTCAGCTGTGTTCCCCGTGTGTTTCCATTTGCCTTGTCACCCTTGTGTGTATTTATTAGGGGTACAACGATATTCGTATCGATATTGAACCGTTCGATACAGCGCTTTTGGTTCGGTACGCATATGTATCGAACAATACAACATTTGTAATTTATTTTATCAACTTTCCTTCTGACGATGCTGTCTGTGTGGAGCGCTCAGTGAATCTGCGTTCGACTACTCCGCCTAGGCTGCACTGTCGAGCGCAGATCCACTGAGCGCTCCACAAAGACAGCATAGTCAGAAGGAAGAGCGCAGGGCAAGCTAGCGAGACAGAAGTTAAGCTCTCCTTGCAACATGGCAAATTGAACCTCCCCCACCCTCATTCAGATCTGGCGTTTGGAATTATTTTGGTTTTCATGTGACGTATGACCCTGAAGGTAAGCGCGTCATGGACTAAAGTAAAACAGTATGTTGGATGTGCCACGCAATGCTCAATTACATGGGTGGGAGCTAGTGTGTTAGCGCAGTTAGCTCGTTAACGTGTTGGCCGTCTAGCCCCATGCACGGGGCTATCAGGGGTAGCTCGTTAACGGAGATTTGCCGTGTTGTGGCGTTAAGGTCATTTTAACGAGGTTAACCTGAAAGCACTAGTGGGAACACAACGAATATGACTGCACATTTACGCCGACATCATCCTAGTGCAAAGACAAAAACAACAAGCATGCATGCTACAAACTTTACCCGAGTCATTTAGACAGCCGTTAGCACATGAGTCTCCTTATGGGCAGTGGCGTGTCTAGAAAATTTTTGTTGGGGGGGCCAGGTAGGGGCACAGATTTGGAGAAGGGTGGCAGATTTAATTGGCAGATAATGTTTTAAAAAAAAATTCTACCAACCCTTAACCATAATTCAATAATCCTATAAACCTAATAACCAAATGCACTTTTAACTCTTATTAGAATGAGATTTTAACCACTACGGTGCAAAGTTTTTAGATACTGCGTTGATAAAGTACAAGAGATACAATCAGTGCTTTGTCAGTGTTTACTCAGCAGTCAAGGACAACAATATTTGCATAGTATTTTTACTGACATATAGTGCACATATGTTTTGGGCAAAAACATTTTTGAAAATTAAAATACGAACATTTGTAACAAACAATTGACAAATTAGCCAATGCCAATGCAAAACTTTATCTGCCTGTTAAAAAAAGAAGATAATCTTCTCACAAACTGGTGTTTGATTTTGAAACAGGAAAAAAGTGGGGAAACAACTGAAAAGACTAACATTTGAATGAAACCTGAAAGCAAGTAAATACTTTCTATGCTGCCTTATCGTAAACTTTGGTAATATTGATAAAGAACAACACTGGCTGATGATAAAATACAGTCAGCTGGCATGGTGACACTGCCAGTATTAACCTGCAGGGCTGGACTGGGACAAAAAAATTGGGCATTTTTACTACAGACCGACCCACCAGGTAGTAAAGCCATAAAGACTTTGACTGAAAACAAACCCTGTTGTGACAGTGATGTACAGTCTTGTTGGTATATGTATGATTTCTATACATTTTACGTCAGATAAAAACTTTGGTTGTAAGATTTAGATAATTATTTAATAAAAACTAGGTATTTTAAATGAGAATAAGAAAGAAAAGTATTTCTTTGTGCCCACCTTTCCCTGTTAATGCCCTACCTGGCCCCCTGGCAAAACTTTGCTAGACCCGCCCCTGCACAGTTACCAGCTGTCTGCTACATAAAAAAGGATCCTGGTGTTATTTGTCTCTCAGAAACAGTTCATAACTTCCCTTCAACTCATTCATGTCACCTAAAAGGTAAACCTGTTTCTCCATCACCTGTTCAGCTCTGATGGTTCAGTAAGGACATCTCCTGGTTTCATCTTCATGTTTCCCTCTCACCACATATCTAAACAGACATCATGACCAGCAGCTTTACAGCTGTGGCTCCACCAAACATCAGCTGATACTAGAAATTAATATTAAATACATTCTAACAACAGCCGATCAAGCTTAAACGTGCTGCTGTTGTTTAGCGCAACATCTGCTGGTTTCCTCTTTCTGGCGCAAAGTGGGCGATAAACAAGAGAGAAAAGCCGATCAGCTGATCATTGATCAGTTTCATGATTGAAGTAGCAACAGGAGAGGGAGGGGGAGAGAATGAGAGAAGAGGCAGCTGTGCAGCATAAAGACAGAATAAATCCAGCTTTGTGTCTTTTTTCCATTCTAGCTAAAGTCCGGGACAAACTGCGTCTCTTCTCAGCTCAATACGAAACGTGTAATATTTTCTCTGAATGAGGGACCATTCCATTTTTTTAAGGAGCCGTTGGCAACTCTACTAACCTTATGAATAAAATAAAGTTCACTATCAGTAACATCATAGCACCCACCCAGCTGTATAAAAACTCCGTCAAACTGGCTAGAACGCAGTATGAGTTATTGCAACTGACAGTAAAAAGTCAGCAACATGAAAATAAACTCCACCTAAACTTGGTTTATATCTGACCCAGATAGACTGCAGGTCATAACTTCTTACCTGAAGTTCAGTTCACCTGACACTCGGACTGGTGGCTGCTTCGGGTCTCTCCTCCTGCCTCCCCTTCCCTCATCCACCTGTTGCCTCTGTGGAAGCCCCGTCATAGCCACCACCAAACAACGGAGTTATTTCTACACATCGACCTGCATCTGGCCAATCCACCACCTCTCATTGTTCATGCCATTACAAAAAAAATAAAAAATAAGTCACTGGGGATATGCCCGGTATGCCCGATGGCCAGTCCAGCTATGTTAACCTGCAACCAAATCTGCAGCTCCATACAGCAATGTTACGACTTAGATTATATCTTATAACGCATAACTCTTATGTTAGCTGCCCTCAGTAGCATACTGTCTGAAATATTCCACAGCTGCAATAATTCTTTAAGTGTTATTTTTTTCCTTGGTATTCTAATTTCACCGAAGTTTACTAAACTCAACAAACTTGATATTACTTACCGGGACATTTATTCTGTCCTCATTTTCTTTCACCGAAAAATTGTTTCCTGCAGTGCCATCTTTCGCGCTTGGCTCTCCTACCTTTGCTAACGTGATGCGCATAGCGCAGAAGCGATGCTGCATTCACTTACACTCGGATATCTGAGCGTCACCGTGAAAACATAATCGGACATTTGATATTTGATTGAATTTTATTGTTTTGCCTTTGGGGTGGCACCTGGGGTGGCCAGTCTGGTTTGGGGGGTGGCCTGTGCCCCCCCAGGCCACCCCGCTGGACACGCCATTGCTTATGGGGACCTGATATGTTTAATATGCTGCTGAGAATATAGCCCAGAAGAAGCGGATAGTATAGCTTTTATTTTGGAAAGAGCCATTTCTCTGTAATAAACTCTCTTTTCCAAAGATGAGTGATTTCTCAATCAGATACAGGGCTCGCAAAATCGCTAGCCCGACGTCCCGTGGCTAGCGATTTTTCCAGTCGGGCTACCAAAATCTATCTCTGCCCTGCCCGTCCGGCTATTGTAGGAAGGAAAAATATATGTCAATGCTTTTGCATTCTTTCGGAAATGTAGCTGGGTAATTATGTCATTGGCATCGGTGAGCCACTGTCAATATGTGACATATTGAAATCGCGTTTGAATTTGCGCTTGTTTTTTTGCTTTCACTTTGCAATCGCGTGAACTGTGTATAGAGAGCGACAGTACTGATTGGTGAGTGATGATAATTTGTGCACCAATTCCTCTGACATCGTCTTATCAATCGTTAGCTTACTATGCAAACATGACAAGTGAAATCTCCCGCAGCAAGCTTAAACATGTGAGAGGTTGATCGCGCAGAGAATCGCTGAGCTTATGTGAGTGCGTCTGTAAAAGCAGCAGGATATATATTTCAGTTCTGCTGAGCCAAATAAGACAGGTCAGGGTGAAGAAGTGACAGCCAAAGAAAAGCTTACCGCAAAACGGAAAAGTTATGACAAATCAGACTATAAGGCAAAAAGAAAGTGCAGCTTTATGGTTTCATGGACAAAAGAATTTCTGTGGCTGCAATATGACGAGCTAAATAACCAGGGGTGCACATAAGTGGTCCGCAGGTGCGCATTCGCTGTCAAAATAAAAAACACGCACAAGGGTTAGGGTTAAATTTAAAAACTGTACTTTTGAGTTAAAATATATATATTTATAATTTTAATAAATGACAAATTAAAAAGGCATGAACATTTTATTTTGTATTGAAAAAATATCGAACCGTGACACCAAAGTATCGAACCGAACCGGGAATTTTGTGTATCGTTGCACCCCTAGTATTTATGTGATCTGTTGTCATGCATCCATTGTTAGGTTGTCTGTTGTGTTCACGCCCTGTTTCCAGGTATCCACCCTTCCACACCAGGTTTTCATGTTTATGTTTAGTTTTTCCACTTTAGGTTTGTTTTGCACCTTTCTAACAGCCACAATGAACAGCTCCCTTTTCGTTAAAATCTAGTTATGTTCCACGCTTCATTTTGTCTGCATTTGGGTCCGCTCTCCTCTCTCCACACGCAGACTCTGACACTTTCTTAGCTTGGTTTTAGCATCAGTCAAAAACAGCTGTGTGAGTAAAATAGTAAAGTATCCACTATCTAATATCTAGTTTTTGTTTCCTACCTGTAGGGTGACAGAGGTGGTCCTCCGGTTTGTTATGAGCAGAACAGATTTGTCCTTCAGGGTGTCGCAACATGGACTGAGTGATGTACGTTGGGCAGGACGGCCAGTGTTTACACTCAAGTTTCTAAGTTTGTGGACTGGATCAATGCAACCATCAAAGCCAACTAAAAGCTATCATCCGTAATGCGGTTGTTGAGGATGTCTTAACATGTATACGTTGTTCTGCTCTGACATGAACGTTTTTATAAAGTATTTTTTATTAAGTATGGATACACATTAAGTAGTGCATGAAAATCACAAATTCTGCCAGAGAAGAAAAATACAAGTTAAACAAAATCAGAAAATCACACTTTATACAAGATGTTCTGATTTAAAAAATATTCTATTTATTATGTTATATTATAATATTTGGTGATTGACAAAAACTGAGTTTTGAAGAGAAATGTAGGAAAAGTGTTCCTAAGAAAATGAATAAGAACGAGCACGTTGAAATGGATGTTCATGTGGGATTGAACTAATGACAAATGTATGTGAACTAAAATAGCAAAAACTTAATGTTAACTTAAAGTGTATTCATATGTGGCTGAATGTTTATCTGTGTTGGAATTAGTGACAAATTAAGTACAAGATAGAAGAGAAGAAAATGTAATGTAAGTCAATTTAAAGTGTAAACTTTGTTTTACATTATGAAAAAGCCAGAGAAAGGAATGATGATATGATGTTACTGGACATCAGGTGATGGTATGTCAACAATGGAGACTGCTTTCTTTGCAAAAGAAAACAGCATGTGCATCAAAATAAACTATTTAAAGCAGTGAATTTTGAGTTCTAAGCATCCCAGCAACTATTCAGAAGAGCATTTCTATTTTCAATAAAATTGAAATGGTTACAGATTTTTCTTCTTTTCTTGGTGTCACTCATTTTCTTTAACATAACTTTCTAATATAATGATGTTGTCTCTTGTTGTTTCTGTCATTCTCTCTCTCTCCCTCCTGGTCTTTTCGTGTGCTACTGCTGTTGCGATGTAACTACCGCCCCTGTCCCCTCGGGCACAAACACAAGGCTCTGTTTGTGTCTCCCGTCTCTGCTCAGCCCAAACACAAGGCTAACGTGCAGCATGAAGCAAAAAAAAAAAGTGAGAGAGCGAGAGAGCAAGAGAAAGAGGAAAAAACCCATGGCTCCTAATAAGGACCCGGCTCTAAGAGCCATTTCATTCACGACCGACCCATCACTAACCTGTACACTCAGATTTACATATGAGACAACATTACGACAACAGTCGTAACAAAGTCCTCCGTCTCCCTTTGTTCATTGTTGCATCGTCTGTGTTACCTACCCCACATCCAGTTTAATTTTGTCAAGTCATAGTGAAAGTCTTATTTATAGTTTCCTAGTTTAAGTTTAGATTTTCCCTCACACCCCCAGATGGAGAAACCTTTTAAACTTAAACGCGCTCACGCATACAGGTGTACACACAGGCGCTCACATACACAAACCTATCTTCCTTGGCTGCTAACTTAAAGCATATTGTGCACTGTCGGTCCTCCGTGCCACTTAGTAACATTCAATATTTAGTATTTACTGTTACTTACATGTATCTAGGTTGTTGTCTCTATCATGTTGTGCTGTTTGTTTTCTCTTTTCTTCTTTTGACGGGTGATCAAACGGATTTTCGCAGTGTCTTCTTTTACCGTCTCCCCTACCCCTTTGCTTCCTTTCTCCCTTTCCATATGTCTGTCCAATTTGTAATAACTTAAAAAAATAACATAAATAAAGAATGATAATACAGACTAATCAAGTGGAACAACATGGCATTGGCATATTTTCTCCACTTGAAAAAATAAATTCGTTGGGCTCTTTCCTGTCCTTCAGACAACAAGCGTGATTGCTAAAGTACCGAACAGGACAGGCAAAGACAAAATAAAGAAAGAAAGATGTTCCCTCATTTTGCCTTGCTTCTTGTCTGTGAGTGTTAGCCCCAAAATAAAGGCTTGTTTTTCATTAACCTCCTAGGACCTGGCGTCCACATACGTGGACATCACATTTTGGGTTATTTAGACCAAAATACTGAATTTTGCTCTACAAGGGCCTGATATCCACTTACAAGGACATTATACTGCTACTGTTTTATGGAAAATGTAAACAGATATCCTCATATGTGGCTCTCATTTTTCTTAGAAACAAAAATTAGGTAAAAAAAAAAAAAATCTGGTAATTCTTTATTTTTACATTCATCGGGTCCCAATGAGCCCAAATATCAAAGAGAAATTTAAAATGCATGCCGTGGATAAGTTCGGGTCTTAGGAGGTTAAGGTCAGTATGCACCTGGGTCCACCTCACTCACTCCACTCGGTCTGCTCTGCAGGACGTGACAAAGAGTGAATCTGTCTTCAACCATCTCGATGAAAATACTTTGTGTGAACAGGTATCATTAGTCTGTTAATTCTTTTCAGTGATAATTATTCATGTTTGGGGTTTTTTTTTGTTGTGAATCTGGCTGTTTAAGCCACGCTTGCTAGCTTGTTAGTGCAACAATATAGCACAATGCTAACACAAGCTGTGTTAGTTAGCACATGCTAGCTAACACAAGCATGATAGCCTAAAATGAAAGACATAGCTAATTCAAATATATATAGTGTTCATAATTTAACCTCTGCACATAAGCTAGTTGGGATCTATCACAGAAACAGCATGTCGTGATAAATATGCATTTTATGTATGGTTTGAAATTTGTAAGTTAAGGAATTGCTGTAACTGTATATTTGCATTCTTCTCTACTTTGTAGTTCAACTGTTGCACAGTAGTTTACCTAAGCATTTGATGTATGTTTTTGGTACACATGGACAGATTTTCTATTTGTCATTATTTTTTTAAGTACATATTTATCGACTTAAAACACTTGGAGACTGGGGCTACGTGCACACGTACACAGGTATTTTTGAAAACTGAGATTTTCCGTTTTCGTTTTAAAAAATAATCCCGTCCACATGTAAACGCAAAATTGAAGGAAAACACTGCTAGGAACATGCCAAAGCAACAAATGGCGATATATTCCTAACCGTGTAGAAATGTTGGCCAATCAGAAGTCTAGAAGTCTGGGTGGGAAAGTGTACACAAAGATGGCACATAGTGTCATGGTCCTGGGTCGTTGACCCACCGTTTTGTGTTTATTCTGGTTTGTATTAGTTTAGGGTTGAACCTGTAGTTTGGTGTATTGTCAGCCCTACCTGTGTCTGTCCTTGGTGCTCTGTTCATGTCCCCATGTTGTGTTGTAAATCAGTCTGTCAAAGGAGCTTGCAAAGAAAAGCGTCTGGACTTCTTTAAGTTGCTTGAAGACGTTTCACCTCTCATCCGAGAAGCTTCTTCAGTTCTAAGGTCAAATGGTGGAGAGTCCCAGATATAAACCTAGTGGGAGTGCCCCCCCACAGAGGGACAAAAGGACCCCCTGATGATCCTCTAATCGCCTGAGCCAAGGTGGGAAACTGGGCGTGGGTCCCAATCAGCCAGAGTTTCGGGTGTGTTCATTGTGAAACCTGGCCCCACCTTATCATGCGAAATGATATTCGCATGATAAGGTGGGGCCAGGTTCAGTGTTGCTGGATCTGCCGAAGGAAGATCAGACATGGATGGGGTGCTGCGACTGTGACCCGCCCATATGGAAAAGAAATAGTAAAAACTTATATGTGATTACACTTTCATGAGTAAATCATATAAGGCTTACGTGATTTACTCATGAAAGTGGCCACTTTCTCATTACTTTCATATATTGTTTTAGTAAGTATCCAAAACATACAGGTTTCATTATATAATTTTTCAAGGGATCTTATATCTGTTTTCACTCTTATATGCTTTTCATACAAGTTTCACACAAGGCAGATACAAACTTTATAAGATATATATATATATATATATATATATATATATATATATATATATATATATATATATATATAGAGAGAGAGAGAGAGAGAGAGAGAGAGAGAGACAATCCAGCACATAACAGCAGGGTGCAAGATGCTAGCAGGCAAGGCATACATGGAACGCCATAACCAAGTGGCCGGCATAGTGTACAGGAACATCTGTGCCGAGTATAACCTGGAAGTCCCGAGGTCAAAATGGGAGATGCCCCCAAGGGTGGTGGAGAATGACCGAGCTAAGATCCTGTGGGACTTCCAGATACAGACGGACAAAATGGTGGTGGCTAACCAACCGGACATAGTGGTGGTAGACAAACAGAAGAAGACGGCCGTAGTGATCGATGTAGCGGTTCCGAATGACAGCAATATCAGGAAGAAGGAACACGAGAAGCTGGAGAAATACCAAGGGCTCAGAGAAGAGCTCGAGAGGATGTGGAGGGTGAAGGTAACGGTGGTCCCCGTGGTAATCGGAGCACTAGGTGCGGTGACTCCCAAGCTAGGCGAGTGGCTCCAGCAGATCCCGGGAACAACATCGGAGATCTCTGTCCAGAAGAGCGCAGTCCTGGGAACAGCTAAGATACTGCGCAGGACCCTCAAGCTCCCAGGCCTCTGGTAGAGGACCCGAGCTTGAAGGATAAACCGCCCGCAGGGGCGTGCTGGGTGTTTTTATATATATATATATATATATATATATATATATATATATATATATATATATATATATATATATCTTTTCCATATGGGCGTGGTTTGTCTTTTGTGGTCGGAGAGTGGAGAATCACACAAGGTGGTCTGCAAAGAGAGTTTTAGGATGCTTCCTCCCTCTGTCCGCTGCATAGTCCATCCACGGGTTTGCAAGGCTGGCTCAATTGACGGCTGCCACACCACTAAGAGGTTTTTCAGAAATATGCAAACCGTAGAAAGTGGATTCTATGTTACTACTAGTATAATACTTGTGACTCTGTAGCAGACAACAGTTTGAAAAAGTGCTATTAAAAAAGATCCCTAGCCCTCATGTCATACTGGGACCTTTTTGTGCCACTTTTTTGTTTTAAATGCATGCCATTTCCACTGTGTTCAGTGGAATATAACCAAACTTGCCAAAGGATTATTTTTTTAAAAGATTTTTAAAATTTCAGTGTGAATTTCTTAAAACAGCCTGGCTGAGCAGCAAAAATCCCCACACCCATTACCCTAGGGACCGTTTTGTGCCCCATTGACTTCCATTATAAACGCTATTGTTGTAACTTTATTGCAGTTTTGTTTGATAACAGCATTTTGATTATTTTGTAAGTGATTTAAGTGTTAGTCACATGTTTAGTGAGGGCTGTTAATTATAGATTTAATTTTCTGCTAAAAGGGAGCATTTAACAGGTATTTTCATTAGAAAACTGCGTTTCCCAGAATCCTTTGTAGTAGACGAAAGTTACTCTGGGGTTTTTTAGCTAGAAAAGAAAGTTTGGGAAGCCATTGTATGTTGCTCTGATGTCGAGCAGTTTATTTGTTGTACATTCCCCTTTTGAAGCCTTATATAAAACTATCGTTTCTACAATTGATGTCCGATCCATTTTTTGGCTAGTGGATTCGCCACAACAGCTATTTTTCATCCCAAAATTATTATTATATGATTTTATTTATTTATTTTGCTTTGGATGTCAATGAGGACTCAGGGCCTTGAAGTTTTACTTTTTATATTTGTCCACCAGGTGGCGCCATTTTTTCACTTTTGGGCAAGTGAAGGAAATGAAGTAACTCTCGTATTTATTCCATAGACTTTCTGCTCAAATAAATGATAATTCTCTGTCACTAACAGTCTTAGACAATGGTGTGTATGTTTAAAAAATGTAAAATAAAGGTCTTTATGCCTAAAAAAATTTAAAAAGGAAAGAGAAAAATAAGTGTGTCTGTGTCTAACTTCAAAAGTCTTTCCTCTGTTAGAAGGCCACGCTGCAATATAAACAAAATAAACATAAAAGCAGGGGCCGAAACCAAATTAGACTGGGTTTTGTCTGCGGGCTCAAATTGTTTATGCAGATGCAATGCAGCAGAGGTTATAAGAATGAGCAGTAGAGCGGGAGTAGTCATTTTCAGGATGGCAAGATATTATAGCACAGATGAAGTGTTGGAAATGGTCCTGGACTCAGAGTGCCAGGATAACTCCTCATCCTCCTCCGAGGATTCTGGAGAGGAAACTGATAATTCTGTGGAACTAGAGCAGCTGGAGTCCAGTTCCCACGAAGAAACATCTGACGCTGAGAGCGAAGGGGAGATGGAGGAAGCAGCTTCGGAATGGACTGCAAAAAATGGCAAAATCGTTTGGTCCCCCACTCATACAGAGACCCTCCGCTATTTTCCTGCAGCTACAAATGTCACCCCAGGACCGACACACTACGCCGCCGCCCGAATCAGGGACCTGGCATCCAGCTTTGCACTCCTCTTCACGGATGAAATTGTGCAGCACACGGTGGCCATGACTAATCCGCACGGGAGACGCGCAGTCGCCGGCTGGCGTGACATGGACTGTGATGAATTGCGTGCTTATGTTGGGCTGCTCATCTTGGCCGGTGTTTACCGGTCAAGACACGAATCGTCTCGCAGCCTCTGGGGTGATAAATGCGGACGGGATATTTTTCGAGCCACCATGTCCCACAAGCGTTTCCATCAAATCGGCGGGGCGCTCTGTTTTGATGATAAGCTTTCCCGACCCCGTCAGGACAAGCTGGCTGCCTTCCCCAAGGTGTGGGATTTGTGGACACATCGCCTGGAGCTGCTCTTCAACCCAGGCAGAGACATTTGTGTTGATGAACAGCTCGTCCCGTTCCGGGGAAGGTGCAAGTTCAAGCAATATATACCAACGAAGCCAGCAAGGTACGGTCTAAAAATATGGGCTGTATGCGACGTGGAAACTTCCTACGCCTGGAGACTCCAGGTATACACCGGCAAAGCTGGCGATTGCGCGGAGGTGAACCAGGGGATGCAGGTGGCCCTGGAGCTAATGGAGGGGCTCCAGGGAAACGTGGTGACATGTGACAATTTTTTCACGTCCTTTGCCCTGGCAGAAGAGCTGCTGAAGAGGAAAGTGGCCCTAGTTGGAACGATTAGGAAAAATAAGCCGGAGCTTCCGCCTCGATTGCTCCAGACAAGAGGGAGAGCGGTCCTGTCGTCTGCGTTCGCCTTCACGCTCACCCACACTCTCGTCTCCTATGTCCCCCGACGTGGCAAAAATGTGCTCTTGATGAGCACAAAACACCGCACTCCGGATGTGAGCGGGGAAGGGAAGCGAAAGCCAGTAATCATCCAAGATTACAATCGGTGCAAAGGTGGCGTCGACAACCTTGACAAGGTAGGTGTCATCACGCATCAGTTACGCACAGATTTATTCATTCTTGCTCATATGTTCTTGTGTAAAATATACATAGGTTTGAAATTTTCTGTTTTGTGTGTGTGTGTGTGGTTTTTTTAGGTTGTTGGCACCTATTCCTCTAGGAGGAAAACAAATCGCTGGCCAGTGGCACTCTTCCACAACCTGCTGGACGTGTCACTGTACAACTCCTACGTGCTGTGGACCGCTATTGACCCATCCTGGAAACAGCAGAAAAATTACAAACGGAGGCTGTATGTTGAAGAAGTGGGTGAAGCTTTAGTAAACCCACACATACTGAAGCGAGGACGCCTTCCCCGCTCATCAGGTGCTGCAGACATCGTGACGAGTGGGCAGAGTGCTGCTGCAGGCCCCGCCCTGATCCCTAGTTCCAAGGGCAGGAGACAGTGCGACTTCTGCGATGAGAAAAGGAGACGCGTCGTCGGCACCTGCTGCAAATGCGGGAAGTCCACATGTAAGGACCACATTGTGTTCATTTGCAAAGACTGCGTCAACTGAGGACTCTGACACACCTCCACATACACACCACACCTCCACATATGCTCTTCCCCTCTCCCTCCCTTTTTCTTACTTATATCTTTCCCGTTCCCAAAAACATAAATGTTCATGTTCATTGTTCTAAATAAAAGTGTTTTTCTGGTTCAAACTGATCTTGTATTTTCATTTACATATTTTTTTTCATTTTATTTTAGAACACAACAAGGTAAAAAGCATTGGGGAAAAAGTGAAAAATCATAATATACCATTATATTGAATTTCCTGTGCCCCTGCATTAAAAATAATGCTGGATCAAAACGAATGTTGGTGCGAATCTTTGGACCATCCAAAGGCCTAATTATAATAAAAGTGAAATATTACTTCAAATGTATTTTATGGAAAATATTAAGGTTTTTTTGGGGGGCTAAAAAAACGGTGCGCTCATGTAATTAAACTGCGATTTAAAGGGCTAAAACCCCCGAAATATAATTAAAACTTTATATGAATATTTCAGGGAGAAGTAGTTTTAAAAGATTGGCTAATTTAAAGTGGGAAAAAAATATGAATATATAATCTTTTTATAGCACTTTTTGGGGCGTGGCAGAAAACGGTTCCTAGGGCAATGAACGTAAGTTTTTTTTTTAAATTTGCCCCTGCATTAAAAATAATGCTGGATCAAAACAAATGTTGGTGCGAATCTTTGGACCAAGGTCCTGCACCCATCCGTCGGTAAACTGTACCTGGGCTTGTTGCAGTGACCTGAAGTTACTAAACTTCATGAGTGTATGCACTCACTCCAAGAACCGTATAATTATAAATCTGAGCGTGGTGAAAGTTGGGCAGCACGCTAATGTCTTTTGTCCACTCTGTGTGCTCGTAAGGGTCTAACCCTTTCACTTCTTTGATTTTTTCCTCGTATCTTTTCTCTGTCTTTTCGTCGAGTCTGTCTTTGTACGGCATTGTTCTCCTTTTGTTTTGTACATTCCTTTTTTGTGCGTCAAAGAAAAAACAAGAAGGTATTGGAACCGGAGAATGAACGTTTTGCGGTGCTGCAAATGCTTGCATTTGATGCGGTACTTGGATTGTTTTGCCACGAGTTCCCGGCATGCAATGCGCGAAAATCACGTGATTGCTAAACAAGGGGGAGGGTGCATCCGGCCTCCTCGGCTGTAATTGGTCCAGCCCAGAGTCGATCATGACCAATTGGCCAATCCAACACCTTTCATTATATATATACCCTTCCTAAAAATAAAAAATAAAATAAAAAAAAAATCCATCGGCCCATAAAAACAAAAAATCGCCAGCGGCCCACCGGGCAAATGCCCGGTATGCCCGATGGCCAGTCCAGCTATGCCCCTAATATATATATAGATGTGTGTGTGTGTACACACAATTAATTTGACATTGAGTGGTGGGGTTTAAAGGTGTGTTGCACCTCCAGCACTTGCAGGAAGATGGCCCTTAACCTCGTTTTCATCATTCCAAAAGCACGCTCTATGATGGTGCGTGCCCTGGAATGATGGCTGTTAAAGCGCTGGGCTTACACACCTTGGACTGGCCTCTTGTAGGGTGTGCTGAAAGGGAGTGGACGCTGGAGGCATGGGTACTCTCCATCTGCGGGGATGAAATGCCCTGGAGGAGGGTAGACTGACTGACTGTACAGTGGGCTGTGGCGGAGCACCCTGGAATCATGCACCGACCCAGGCCAGCCCACGTATGTGTCGATAAAGCGGCCCCGATGGTCACAAACCGCCTGCAAGATGATGGATAGAAACAGTTTTCTGTTCCTATAGGACTGACCATCAGGGCCACTTGGACACTTGATGCGTACGTGGCAGCCGTCGATTCCACCCACCGCTTTCATAAAGGCTCTGTGGTGTGCCAGCCCTGCAAACCCACGGGACACTACCTCCAGGTCCTCTGGAGTTGTTGGGAGGTGGATGACCTGGTAGCAAATGGCCAACACCTGTTTTGTGACTCGGTGGACGATGTAGTGGACAGTAGAACGAGGCATCCCAAACACTCTTGAGACCACCCTGTAGGATGCTCCACTTGCCAACCAGAAAAGATACACCAGTATCTCAATTGTGGCACCCCATCCATGCTGCCGATCCTGGTTCAGGAGATTTAGCAACACTGCCAGAGATGCCCTGCTTAGCCGAAAATCAGGCCTTGGATCCTCCTGGTTAAAAAAACGGTCCAGGACTGGTACACCTTGGTTAATCCTGCAGTACAACGGCCTTGTCTGGTTAAGGAAAAGGTGGAGAACAGCATAAACAGTTTTAATAGAAAGGTATGACTTCATTTATTTTATGACATATATATTATGGCATATATTGATTACTAAGCTTGAGTGAAATATACTAACACTGATAAATAACAGTTTAAACATTTCATCTGTGTAGCTAAGCTTTTTTATGAACTAAAAATTAACCGTTTTCAGCTTTCTGACAATTTTACTGCCATTTTATGTACACAAATAAGTAACAGGATCATATGAATAATTGAAAATAAATTGAAACTTATAGAAGAACATTTTCTAAGAGATTTTGTTCATATATTTTGAATGACCGCTGTCATTCAGTCACCAAAATTATCCATAAAACTAGCTAAGTAATTCCTAAATGCATCTAGATTAATAGTTTTACCTGGATATGATTTTCTCTGATGAGCCTGCAGTTCAAAGCATGCCGGCGATGACGACCGCAACACAGTTTTTTTTAGCTTGTCGATAATTAAAAATGTACACAAAAAACAGAGCAAGATTTCGGGGCGCTGACGACCGGAAATATTCTTAATTAAGGGCGGGAGTAGATCAGGCTAGACCGTCCAATTTCACAGCCGTTTACTTCTGGCCTACCCGACCTTCTGAGGACCTGGCCCACGTAGACTGCGATGGCCGGGTCCTTAATGTGTGTTTTGTTTGGGCAAAAATAGAGAGGGCACAGCTGTCAGGAAACGCTGTGCGGCAGGCAGGAGTTGGACCCAAAATGCAGGACTCACAGACTCGGGGAGGTGAACTCAAAACACAGCTTTATTTGCTGGGAGAACAAACATACAAACTAGACTAAACTGGGAAACCATAAACTAAGAACTCACAGGGAGACACAGGGAGATCCACACACAGCATGAGGGACGACGTCACGCTGAACAGAGGGAGACGCAGACAGAAATACACAGAGGGTAAACGAGGAAAGTGGGAACACACGGGGAACACAGGTGACACTGATAATCATAACGAGACAGGGCGGGGTGAACTGAACATGACATGTACGGGCGTGAGAGTCACAAAGTAAACAGGAAGTGCACAGAGGTTCAGACAGGAGGAGAGAGAGCACGGGGAAAACACAGACATAACGGGCTGGGGAAACATGAAACAACCACAAAGGGAGACGAGGGCTCATAAATACACAGGGCACACAGGGGGGAGAGAGAGAGCACGGGGAGAACTTGGACATAATGGGCAGGGGAAACATGGAATAAAACATAAGGAGAGACGAGGGCTCACAGATACACAGAGGGGCACACAGGGGGTAAAAGCCATGAAGGGAAAACACTTAGGGAACAACACAACAGGGCAACTCAGAAAACATGGCCTAAATAAGGAACAAAATACAAACATACAAGAAAACTAAGAACACTGGGCCAACATGGCCCAGGACCATGACAGTACCCCCCCCCCCCCCCCCCCAAGGGCTGGCTCCCGACAGCCCAAACCCGAAAAAACAAAAACAGAAAACAACCCACCCAGGGCGGGAGGCGGGGGACCAGGACGGAGGGACCAGAACGGGAAACAAAAACAAACAACAGAAAACACAGGAGCACATGACTATAGTCCAAATAAGGTTCAGGGGGCCGACCCAGAGCCCACAGGCACAAGAGTTCACGGGCCACACGGTCGGGGGGGCGACCAGGCGGGTGGCACAGGTGACAGAGTTGGCCCGGAGGCCGGCCGTGCGGAAGGCAGCGGCGATGGCGAAGGGGGGGACGACGACGGAGCAGTTCAGGGGGCCGACCGCGCGGAAGGCAGCGGCGGCGGCGAAGGAGACGACGGAGCAGTTCAGGGGGCCGACCGCGCGGAAGGCAGCGGCGGCCCTCCAGTCTCAGGCATGCTGGCCAAGGCCTGGTGGGCACAGGACCAGTCGAGGCAGGACCAGACGAGGCAGGACCAGGCGGAGCTGCAGAGGCTGAGGCTGGACCAGGCGGAGCTGCAGAGGCTGAGGCTGGACCAGGGGGAGCACAGGCTGAAGCCGAAGCTGGGCCAGGCGGAGCAGAAGCAGAAGCCAAAGCTGGACCAGAAGCAGAGGCTGAGACCGGACCAGGCGTAGCAGAAGCAGAGGCTGAGACCGGACCAGGCGTAGCAGAAGCACAGGCAGAGGCTGGCCCAGGCGTAGCAGAAGCACAGGCAGAGGCTGGACCAGGCGTCGACGAGGCGGTCGCAGGTGGCGGCTGGACAGGCTCCTCGGGCCCTCCAGCTGATGCGGCGTGAGGCTGAACGGGCCCCTCGGACCCTCCAGCGGAGACAGGAGGCTGAACGGGCCCCTCGGACCCTCCAGCGGAGACAGGAGGCTGAACGGGCCCCTCGGACCCTCCAGCTGACGAGGCATGAGGCTGGACGGGCCCCTCGGACCCTCCAGCGGAGACAGGAGGCTGAACGGGCCCCTCGGACCCTCCAGCTGACGAGGCGTGAGGCTGGACGGGCCCCTCGGACCCTCCAGCGGAGACAGGAGGCTGAACGGGCCCCTCGGACCCTCCAGCGGAGACAGGAGGCTGAACGGGCCCCTCGGACCCTCCAGCTGACGAGGCGTGAGGCTGGACGGGCCCCTCGGACCCTCCAGCGGAGACAGGTGGCTGAACGGGCCCCTCGGACCCTCCAGCGGAGACAGGTGGCTGAACGGGCCCCTCGGACCCCCCAGCGGAGACGGGTGGCTGAACGGGCCCCTCGGACCCTCCAGCGGACGTGGCTTGAGGCCGGATGGGCTCCTCGGGCCCTCCAGCCGGAAGAGACGGCTGAAGCAGAAAGCAGTCCGAGGCGGAGAGAAAGCTCACGCCATTCCTAGCAGGCTGCTTCCCAGCCTGTACAGCTGACGTGGAAGGAAGCTGAACGGGCTCCTCGGGCCCTCCAGCAGACGTGGCATGGTGCTGGACGGGCTCCTCGGGCCCCCCAGCTGACGAAGCAGAAGGCTGGACGGGCTCCTCGGGCCCCCCAGCAAAAACAGTTTCAGAACCAGCAGGCCCGGGGACCTCTGGAAAACGCAGAGCAGGACTAGCAGGCGCACGGGCCTCTGGCAGGGACAGAGCAGGACCAGCAGGCGCACGGGCCTCTGGCAGCGTTGATGCTGACTGGGGCTGAGCAACACATAGGTTAGGCTCAGGAGGCAACAGTTGGGTGCAGTCCTCGGCTGACTCCTTAGCCCCCAGGGGTCCAGAGTCAACTGCGGGTTGAAACTCGGACTCTAGGGAGGCCCTGGAGGTAGTAAATGTCTCTAATCGGGCCAGCTTTCAAGGGACGAAAACAGTCCTGTTGAGCATGTTTTCCTGCTTAATACGAGTGAGAAAAGTTGGCTGCTCAGCAGGAGACTGGGTTGAGAAAGACTGAAGTGACCGTTGTGGTGAGAATGAAACTAGTGAAGGAGCAGATGATTGAGCTGCAGGTAACGGAGTAGCTAACTGGGCAGCTGACTGAGCTGAGGGCAGCTGAACAGCGAGCTGGGCTGCTGAATGGGCTAACGGTTGAGGAGGTGTTTGTAGTGAGCGTGATGCAGGGGGTGGTATAGGCTCCCCTGAGCCTCTAGGGCTCGGTTTAACTAGCTGAACGAGTTCAGAAGAAACAGTTCTGCTTAGGCTTCTCTGCTCTAAGAGAACAGGGCAGAAACAGCCCGTTAAGTCCCCCTCCCCATTCTTGGGTTGCGAACCCACAGCGTCATTCATAGATTCAGCAGTACATGTCAAAACTGAATTCAAACTGTCCGGGGTTAACTCTGTATCGACAGAAGAGTTCTTAGCAGGCTCCAACAGAGGGTGCACAATCAGAGTTTTGCCCATGCATTCTGATTCTTCAGCGGAAAAAGCATCAACATAATTAGTCAGGGAGTCTTTTCTTTCTACTGGGCCGGGGTGAATGTCCATGGAACAAACCGCCTTCACCTCACTACTCATTGCCTGCTGTTCTGACGAGTGATTGGGCTCCGGTTGTAGTGAGGAATGACGGCGGTGGCGCCGCTTCCTCCTGGCGGCAGGGGCTGAGGCGACAGGAGAAACTGGTGACGATGGAGAAAAGACGTCCTCGTCCTGCGACCACATCGCCGCCAAGCAGGAGGCAGGTGAATTAAGCCCTGAGCGGCAAGAAGTGGAGCTCTGTGGCCGCGGTGCAGAAACGCCTTTCCCCTGTTGCAATTGCTGCTGTACGGCGGCCGACTCCGCGGAGAGCTCCTTGTGTTGCGGCCGATGCCGATGCGGCGGCTTCGGCGAAGAATACTGGGCGCGGACAAAGGCTGCAAGCTCCCGAGCCTGTAGCACCTCCTGGGCTTCATGCAGCTGGTCCATGAAGCCCATAAATCCCTTTAGTGTGCGCAAATGAGGATTCCCCTCCAGGATCGCTTCTATAGCGTTAATCCCAACTGCCATGGTCTTAGCGTCCTTAGTGAGGGAAACCCGCTCGATCAGGCGGTGGATGCGGGAGAGGTCATGTTCCCGGGATGAATCCGCTGGGTCCATGTTGTGGTGACGTCGTACTGTCAGGAAACGCTGTGCGGCAGGCAGGAGTTGGACCCAAAATGCAGGACTCACAGACTCGGGGAGGTGAACTCAAAACACAGCTTTATTTGCTGGGAGAACAAACATACAAACTAGACTAAACTGGGAAACCATAAACTAAGAACTCACAGGGAGACACAGGGAGATCCACACACAGCATGAGGGACGACGTCACGCCGAACAGAGGGAGACGCAGACAGAAATACACAGAGGGTAAACGAGGAAAGTGGGAACACACGGGGAACACAGGTGACACTGATAATCATAACGAGACAGGGCGGGGTGAACTGAACATGACATGTACGGGCGTGAGAGTCACAAAGTAAACAGGAAGTGCACAGAGGTTCAGACAGGAGGAGAGAGAGCACGGGGAAAACACAGACATAACGGGCTGGGGAAACATGAAACAACCACAAAGGGAGACGAGGGCTCATAAATACACAGGGCACACAGGGGGGAGAGAGAGAGCACGGGGAGAACTTGGACATAATGGGCAGGGGAAACATGGAATAAAACATAAGGAGAGACGAGGGCTCACAGATACACAGAGGGGCACACAGGGGGTAAAAGCCATGAAGGGAAAACACTTAGGGAACAACACAACAGGGCAACTCAGAAAACATGGCCTAAATAAGGAACAAAATACAAACATACAAGAAAACTAAGAACACTGGGCCAACATGGCCCAGGACCATGACAACAGCCTTATGAAACAGGAAAATATCGCTGTGTAATCCATTCATTTCAACAAAGTAACTGTATTTTGAATACCACCTTTTAATAGGGTAACTGTAAAGGAATACAGTTACGCATATTTTGTATTTTATATACGTAACAGCATAGAGGATATATTCCATTACTCCACAACACTGTTTATGTTGAGGTAACTTGTTAATGAGTATCTGGTAGAATTGAATGTATTCCTTGTTCACATGTGGCTATATACTCTACTGAGAATATACATATTTAATAATAATGTGAGTGGATCTTCAAAGTATACATCAAAATAGCTCATGGAGAACATGAGTAGGAAAAGCTAAGAGTTTATCAGCAATAATCCTTTTTGAATCCTTTCATAACCACCATAAGCAAGCATACCATCTCAACATGTATTTGCTCAAAAATGTATTTATTACTACAAACACATCTTTAATCATCGAGACAAGGAAAAGCAACAGTAGATAAATGGAAGTATCTCTTCTTTGGAAAGTGTGCAATTTCATCAGGTGGGCGCGGTGAATCCTCATGAGCAGTTGCACCAGGAGGCTTTTCTGAGAAAGTTGAATTTAGGTGTTTTCTGTAGTTACTAGAAACTCCAATAGGTGGAGGACTTGGGCGCAGTGGGACTTCAGGAGGAGGTAGAATGGGACACTGGTCAGTGTCATTTGTCAGGCACCGAGGTGCACGTACACCAAAAGGATCCAAAAGCACACTCAAATGCGAGCAGCAAAAAACTACTATATTAACAAAAGGTGACCCAGGATAACCAGAGAAGCAAGCGAGGAACTGAAAAACCCGGGGAAATAGATGATGCGGGGAAGCCGAAATCGGGACCGTGAGAGGCTGCAACAGAAAGGGGAGAAAATTAATAGTGAGCTGGGAAAACAGGTAAACGCAACAAGACAGGGTTTGTGTAGTTGGCTTATGATCGGAGTGGGACCGTGGGACTCGGGAAGGGAGTGTGAAATTCTGTGGAAAGGGTATCCGTAGAGTCAGTGATGAGGCCAGGTGGTGCACCGGGTGGTCCAAGCCAGCAGGCAGGTGGCAGATGCAGGACGCCAGATTGAAATCTAGACACATGAAGGCAGAGTTAACGCAGTTCAAATGATACATCAGTACAACGCTTTCGCGGGAGGCAAGTTACCACAGAGAGGTGATTAACGGACTGGCATGGGGAATCCGTCTGCACGGGGTTAAATATTAGTGATGGGTCGTTCGCGAACGAAATGGCTCTTAGAGCCGGCTCTTTGACGTGAACGACGCGAGCCGGCTCCTTATCGCGAGCCGTCACGTGTGTTTTGTTTTGTTTTTTTTCTCTCACCCTCTCTCTCGCACTTTTTTTCTGCTTCACTCAGCATGCGAGCCTTGTGCTTTACGCTGGGCAGAGGGGGGAGGGGCAGTAGTTACACTCAGTAGCACAGGAACAGATCCAGAGGGGGAGAGAGAGAAAGAGAGCCAGGGACAACAACGTCACATTAGAAAGGTATAGTAATCATCCACAACTATTTTCAGTTGCAGATGATAAAGGATTCAGAAAGTTTATTCATGCAGGTCCATTTGACAGAGAATGTGCATGTTTCTTTTTGTTTTCATATTTTAATTTATATTTAATTGTGTTGTGGTTTGCAGTGTTTTGTGTTGTTTCACTTTAAATTTGTAAAAGGAAAAAGCTGAAAATTTAAATAGTTAAAAGTTGAAATGTGAATAGTTGATTTTTGTATTATATGATTTATTTATTACATTTTATGTGGAGTGAATAAATAAAAGTATATTTACGGTGGCCCCTAGAGATAAAGCACATACAAACTTCAAATCACGTACGAACTCGGAAGCATGTACAAACTCCAAAACACGTAAAAACTCTAAAACACGTAAAAACACGTACAAACTCCAAAACACGTAAAAACTCCAAAACACGTAAAAACACATACAAACTCCAAAACACGTAAAAACTCAGAAGCACATAAAAACTCAAAACACGTACAAAAGACAACAGAAGTGCTCCAGGATGCTGGGGGCAGTGTTGAACTTTTGTTACCGAGTGGCTACACAAGCCAGCAAGTACCAATGACTGGATTTGTTGTGTGGTAGTAACAGGTAAATGAACATTTTTTTTAAAATTATTTGAATATATATGAGTGCCTGTGTATAAATACACAAACAATACACACATGCTTTCAATTGTGTAATTTAAGTGATCTAGTAGCTCTGCTTTGGAAGTTCAGTTCATGCTAGAAATGTGTCTTGGAGTTTGTACGTGTTTTGTCTCTAGGGACCACCGCATATATTTATATATAAACATATATAAATAAAACCACTTTTTTTACGTTAGTAATTCCTTTTGTGCATAATTTTATAATACTGTTAATAATAAATTAATTAAAGCAACAAAACAACCTGAAGAGCCGGTTCGGAGCCGAAAGAGCCAGCTCTTTTTAGTGAGCCGAACCGAAAGAGCCGGTTCTCTAAAAAGAGCCGGAAATCCCATCACTAACACATTCACACACTGGCAATGGCAAGCTACATTGTAGCCACAGCTGCCTTGGGGCGCACTGACAGAGGGGAGGCTGCCGGACACTGGCGCCACCGGGCCCTCTGACCACCACCAGTAGGCAAACATGGGGTTAGTATCTTGCCCAAGGATATTTGGCATGCAGCCAGGAGGCAGCCCTGGATCGAACCACCGACCTTCTGATTAGTGGCTGACCTGCTCTGCCACCTGAGCTACAGCCACCCCAAATAGGTGGCTTTTCCCCCTTTCTTTACTGTTTTTGCGCTGTCCTCAGAAAATGCTTTGGAAAAAAACCCCTAAAAAGTGATATAGAAAAAAGCATGGCTCATATATACTTATATATATGAGCGAGACAGAAGCTAAGCTCGATCAGATAGATTTACTTTTTATTACTTTGTTGTTTCAACAACATTAAATTTCAAAACTGTACTTTTGAGTTAAAATATATATTTATAATTTTAATAAATGACAAATTAAAAAGGCATGAACATTTTTTTGTATCGAAAAAATATCGAACCGAACTGTGAATTTTGTGTATCGTTTCACCCCTAATATGTTATATATATATATATATATATATATATATATATATATATATATATATATATATATATATAACTCTGGATTTACTGGCCTATAATTAAAATTTAAAAAACGGTGTATACTTTGAAGTCCGATCTTTCAGCACGGGCTGAAAGACTCAGCGTGGCAGCTTGTTGCTATGTCAGCTTAAATCAGTCATGTGATTTGGGGGTGCAGCGAGTCCGTGGAACCCAGAGGGTTAATAATACTCACCCTTATTCCATTTCCAGAGTGCATCAACCAACCACCTGTGTGAAATCTGAATTCACAATTCACAATCATAACCATCACTTGCTACTGAAAACAAGAAAAAAGCCAGTCTGCGCTATGGGCTGAACCATTTGTTATTTGTGGAGGGAGGTAACACTATGCAATATATTCAGTTTTAGCATTTATATTCACTGTTAACTGTAACTACGCTCAAAGTGTTAATGGTATCTTATTTTAATAAACAACACTGTCATATGCAAACCTAGGGTGGCACTTCGGGTGGCAAGAGATCATTTTAGGGTAGCACCTACCACCCCATGCCACCCTTCTAGAGCTGCCCCTGAATGAAACATTATAAGTCATCAGCCTAATGCTTAGGCATCAGTTGTTCCTCTTCATTATCCACAGAAGAAATACTTGAATATCTGTGCTTTCTAGAGTGACCTAACTCTGCAATGGGTGGAGGTCTTGGAGGCAGAGGAACATCACAAGGAGACATGAAAAAGGCCACTTCATCATCCAATGAAGAACATTCATTTTTAAAATCAGGGTGCATGACCTTATTAGCAGGGGCGGATCTACAGAAAATTTTTGGGGGTGGCATGGAGATCAGATAGGGTGACAAAGTTGAAGCCATTTCTTTACACATTTGCAGGTGCTACATTTTCTAATACATGCCATATATAGTCAAAATACATCAATTTTTTTTTTTAAATATAACGTAGCCTAACATTCTTTTTGGCATTAGCCGATATAACTAAATATTTCAGTTACATTAAAAAATATTTTGGATTTTATGTACTGTATAGCCTATACAACAAATAAGCATATATCCCAATAAGTACAAAATCCAGAAACCTACACAATACAAGGTGGATTAAGTTGGACTTGTATTTTTAATTAAGTTTCACACTCTTTTTATGTTGGAAATACATTCAAAAGTGTATTACATCCTTACATTTACAGCAAAAGGTCAGAAATCTGCACTTTACAAAAAACACTGAACAAAATAATATAAAAAAAACATTTTTCACCATCAAAATTCACTAGTCAAGTACTTAAAGTTTATTTTTCATTACATTAGGCCACGTTGAAGAATATTGTGTCTACAACAGCTGAATGCGGCGATTTCCATGTTGATGAGCAAACCGTCTGACAAACTCATCCAAATCCAATGTTTTTGTGCGTTTGGACTCAATACTGAGTATAGACAGATTGGACAGTCTTTCCTCTGTCATAGTTGATCGTAAATAGTTTTTAATTATCCTCAAAGCAAAAAAGGTCATTTCACAAGATGCACTGCTGACAGGCAACACTACAGCTATTTTGCACAGCCGAAACAGTTCAAAAAACACATCATTATACGACTCCAAGAAACTCACAAATTTTAGGAGAGTGGTAGGAACTGTTTCATCACTCTTTGCAAGTCTTTCTAAGACTCGCCTAATCTGAGGTACTTCATGCTTCAGATCATCAGTATTGGAGTCATAAGCACGGGCAAGAAATAGTACATCCTCCTCTCTCAAAAATGTGCCACTTGATGGATTTAATGCCTGAATACCTTTCATAATATTACAGTTCAGCCTAGAAAAGCGTCTTTCCATTTCTCCCATCATACAATCTATAACTGGATAGAATACTTGGATTCTGAACATTTGTTTGCTGTCTGGGTCTACATGCTGTCCAAGGGTAGAATTAACAAGAGAATCATGAAGTTTTCTTGCTTTCTGTATTGATCGTTTTGGGATGTGTTGGGTTGAAATGCCACTTTTTTCACATGTTTATACAATATCAGTCCGCAGGTCATCAAAAAAGGATTCAGTTTGGTAATAAACCATTGTCTTCTTAAGCGATTCAACTAGGTTTATAGCCTTAGAAAGGTCAACAGTTTTGGACTGAAGCATTTCTGATAACATATTAGAATCACTCAATACTTTTCTGAAGAGTGCAAGGCATCCAACAAAATTCAGATCCATTTGAACCAGAATGCCCTTTGCTTCTACAGCTCTCTGTGCATTGTTCTCTGATGATATCTCTTCTAGTACACGCAAAATTGCAGGCAACCTGTCCATGATATTGCGACATGCTATATGTCTAGAAGACCAACGTGTATCACTAAGGCGCTGCAGTTCTCTTGGTACCCCATGAAACATTTCCTGCTGCACTGTCAGCCATTTCTGATGGACGTAAGATCCAGATATGAATGTGTACAATCGTTCTAGCAAAGAAAAGAAATTTCCTGCATCAGGCACCCTTTGCACTGCATCTACTATGACAAGGTTTAAGCAGTGGGCACTACAGTGAATGTAGAAAGCATACTTTGCCACCTCCTTTATCCTAGCTTGTACACCAGAATGTGACCCACTCATCACAGATGCTCCATCATACCCTTGGCCAACAAGGTTCTGTCTGTAGTCCAGCCCATGTTTTTCTAAACAGCCAATAATCTTGCTGGTCAGCCCAACAGCCTCCAGTCTGTCTGCCTCTTGAAACCCTAAGAAACTCTCGTGTATTGCACCATTATAGTAGTATCTAACTATAAAAGAAATTTGCTCTGATTGACATCTTTAGTCTCATCTACAATGACTGAAAATTGTGCACTGTCTTTAACTTCTCGCATGATCTCCTCAGCAACCATTTCAGCCAAACATGAAACAATTTCATTCTGGATGGTTTTACTGGTGTACAAAGCATTTTTGGCTTGTTGTTCCAGTCTCCTTTTAACCACAAGATCATGATTGCCTACCATGTTCAACATTTCTAGGAAAATGCCCCTTTTATTTGAGTCAGCAGACTCCCTGTGTCCACGTTGAGCTATATTTTCTGTAGCAGTCAAGATTAGAATTTCTGCTATAGTCTTAATGTAAGTCTGGTTTTCAAGCACTTGTTTCTGGCGATGGTCATCCATTGCCGTCATCAGAGTTTCATTTTTTTCACTCATTTTGTTATTCGCTGCCCAACCAATCATTGCAGCAAAACAGTAACAAGAGTCTCTACTCTGGGAATATTCCAACCAAGGGTGTATTTTGTACCATTCTGGTAGATTCAGATAGACATCTTACCATGGGGATCGCTTTGAATAAACACAGAGAACTCAGGCTGTCTCTCCTTCCCTCTGCTGTCTGACCCCATCACCTTCTCTGCTTTGGACCATATTTCTTCTTCCTCTGCTGCTGCTTGCCCTGGTTCAGCTTCTTGCCCTTAAAATTATTTTTCAGACTCGCCTCCTAACGCAGGCGTTCCGCCCCGACCGTGTTATTTCACTGGACGAATTTGTGCATATAATTCAAACCGATTTTTCAGATGTTTCGGATCCGAATACACAAATCAGACTAATCAGATCAATGCATTTGGCAACAATGCATTAGGAAGCCGTGATACAGCTTCAACACCAGGATCAAACGATAATATTATCCCTGCTTTTGTCTTCTCTGAGAAACGGATGAACCACAATCTTCATTTCCCACTTTTCTCGTTTACGAACATCAGCACCAGCTCGTCAAGGCTTCATATCAACTTCATTTTTCTATTTTTTTAGACAGTTATATGAGGATAAATTATCTGCAAAAGCGCAACACGTTCGATGTGCATATATAGGTTATACATCAACTTTTCATGATCTATCTTTTTATTTTTCGTTTTTGTCTATATTATATTGAAATGTTTCATTATTGGAAACATTTTAAGATATACTTATTATTCTTAACATCTTAACAGATACTCTAACCCACAACTATCGTAAAACGCTACGACCGGAAGTGGACACCTTTCGCGCATGTAGGGTACCGATCGGGTTTCCGGTACGGATCAGGTAGCGACAAGGACCAATGACTGTAGAAAACATGGACGACGTGACAGCGCCTCCTCCCATTGTGCAAAAATGAAGTCAAAATAGGGCTTCAGAGCGTGATGTCACGGGGGTGGGCGTGGAAAGGATTTTGGCCTGATGCACCATTTTCGGGGTCAAAACAAAGCGCAAAAAGGAGCAAAGGCACACACAACAGCCATGGTTCGTATTTGCTGTGTGGTCGGCTGCAATGTTCAATCGCACGACCGGCAAGAGAATAAGCTTGAAATGGTTTATCTTTTCATTCTTTCCCAACCTGGAAGCAACATGAGGCAGCTCCTGTATCAGATGTTACCAATCGAAGGCGTCTAGCCTGGATAGCAGTTGTGAGACGAGCTGATATCCAGTTCTCTACCATTCCCAGATATCTGTTGGTGCTCCAGACATTTTCATTACGGGAAGTTCTAAATATGTTCGTATCACTCTTTATAGCCTATTAGTTTTATTTCCGATGCACTCTGAGGTCATAGCTAATTAGAACAAACATCCTACTGAGTGATTTTGCAGAACTACCTTCTATTTATAGAGTTGCTAATTATTTGGCATTATTGCAGCAAACCAGCCAATGAAATGGATGAAACATCGTGACTGGGTTCCAGTGCTACACAAGGGACCTGCTTCAAACATACCACCATGCCAATCAGATTACTTCTTCCATGTGAGGGTGAAGGGGTGACCCTTCTGGATAAGATGGTGAAGGTTTGCTGCGTTTGGTGAACAGTGTGATAATAAAACCAGGGGAGAATGAAACCTGCTCCTGTTAAATATTCTTAAGTCTTTTGCTGTATAAATAGCGGTATTTTTTAAAAGATACAGTAAATAAAGTAGTGTTAGTAGTGGCTGATATCATGTAAACACTGTCATGATTTGGTGTAAACATTTTGTCATTTGTAAACTATAAATGACATGGATTCTACACTGTTACTGATGTGATGTTCTATAAAGTGGTTTAAAAAAAAAGGCAAAAATTAGTTTGTTTCTTTATTCAATTTTTAAACAGTGGTACTCAGTCAGTACATATTCAGTAAATGCAAATTATTTACACGGCAGTGCACTACAGGCATAAATCTAGACCCCTAGATAAAACATTATGGCATTATAGCAGTGACAACTCCTCCACAGTAGCAGGTGGGATTTTTCTTTTTTGAGGACGGCTCCTTTGACCTTTCATTACGGATTGTCTGTTTATGTTTTGATCAAGAGCCTTTTTTTGGGCAGCTGAAGAGGAGAAGTCTATCTTATGGCCAACCTCTGGCTGTATCTTGGTCATATTACCCAGCAAAACCCAGTGTGCAGGTTCATCTGTAACACTCCTTGTGCCACAGATCCGCACTGTTGCTTCTACATTAAACAGAAGAGCAGTGACGTGGGTGCAGGTCTCTCCGACTCCGGCCTTACAGGTGCAGTGGGCGGCTTCAACCTTCCCTGTGATGCTCACAGTGACCCATGGCTGCAATGCTGGTTCATTCAGTCTTAGAGTGCAGTACCTGAAACACACACAAAGTTCATTTAAAGACAAGAACTATGAGCCAAGGCCGACACAAATGTGTTTTATCTACTTTATCATAAATGTAGATAAGTGTTTAGAAAGTTAGTACATACATGTAATTTTTAATTTTTTTATGTGTCCATCTATAGAACGCTGCATGTTATAGTGTAAATCTGCCTGTTCTCTCTCAGAAACCTGCCTGCAGAAAATGAACCTAAAGTATGTAATGCAAGGATGTAATCACTTTCAAGATGGAGAAAGCATAAAGTGACAATTATGAATCACTTAATATGATAAGGAGATTCTGCAGGTCATTAATCAATGTATAAAACTAAAAAACAAAATGTATTTTTAGTGACACAAGATACAAATATGGAAGCAAGATGTATAATTAGAATTATTTATAATAAATATGAATAAATTATTGCAATTTCTTTAACCATAAAGAATAACTAAATCCTTCAGGACAATGTCACATCAATGCACTGAACTCACTATGTTATCCCTCTAACAGCCTCCACATGTTCTCACTGTAATTTCCCCCTCATGAATGAATTTATGCTGCACTAATCTGAATGTTTGCAGGGAAATCAAACGCATTTCACACGCAGTACTCGAGCTGACTTACCTTTGTTTGAATGATGACTTGTACGCGCTGACTCCACAGACAAGGTACGAAAATATGTCAGGCTACGTCAATAGCGGTTGGTCTTCAGGGTTTCTACTCCACCGCCGTATTTCATTTCCAATGCACGCTATTTTCTGTAAGTACCGCTGTTTCGCCTCTGAACGCAATCGGTCTCTATACAGTCCATTCTCTTTTGAGCTGCTTTTAATTATCTTTCTTGTAGTCATCGTTCCAACACAGTGTGTTCGTTTTGATTTGTAGACCCCGAAAATGGCGCCGCGCTCCCACAATGCATTGCGGCATGACGTCAACTCCATTTAAGAAACAACAGGAAGACTGAAGCTCATGGCATTGATCAAGCAGGACTCATGATCTTGACCAGCAGCTCCCTCACAGGGAAATCTTCAGACCTCCACCGTAGGCCTGCCCCAGAAGATGGATAAACCCAGCATTTCATGAACACTGTGATGAAGACCTTTGGTTTGTGTAATGTTATAAATACTCGGATACTCCCCAGAGGCTCTGGACTTTTAAATAAAGATATTATATTCAGTCATGTAGAAAGTTATATATTTTAAAATATATGTTCCTCTCTTGTTACTCTGGTATGAGTTGTCATGATCTGGCTGTGTGGCAGGCAGGAAATAGTTCCCAAACGCAAACTCACGGGAAAACAGGACTGAACTCAAAATGCAGCTTTATTGCTGACAAAAGATGACAAAAGATAACGGCGATACAAAATAACATGAAACTAAACTGGGAAGTACTAAGGAACAGACTGACGAGGACACACACGGAGGGGCACACAGTCATGAGGGAGAACGCGACACAGAACTGAGGGAGACGCAGACATAAATACACAGAGGGTTAACGAGGGAAGTGGGAGCACACGGGGAACACAGGTGACACTGATAATCATAACAAGACACTGCAGGAGTGAACGCAACACTGACGGGAGACGGGCAAAGTAAAACAGGAAGTACAGAGGTTCCGACAGGAGGAGAGAGAGCACGGGGAAAACACAGACATAACGGGCTGGGGAAAACATAGAATAAAACACAAGGAGAGACGAGGGCTCACAGATACACAGGGGCACACAGGAGGTAACCAAATAAGGAACATTTTAACTAAATAATCCTAGGAACCAAGGCATAACTAGGGAATAAAGTACAAAACACACAAAAACTGAGAATACTGGGCCCACATGGCCCAGGACCATGACATGAGTAGCTGAATCACTTTATGGTAAATGACACACTATCTGCAAAAAACTCTAAAGGAATTCCAGATGACAAGTTTATAGTTAAACATACAAGTGACGACCTTTGACCTTCATCAAGTTTTATTTTATTGTGTCAGAGAAACTCAAACGTGCTCTTCATGCAGCTGAGTATATCAAGTGTTTACAATGGAAGCTGTGCAGGTCTGAGATCAGCAGCTTTCGGAAACACCAAACTGAGGTCCTGGTAATGCTGATATACAGTGACACAGTTACAGGGGTGATTAATACTTTTGACTTTTTGTCTTTAACCTTATCAATAAAACAGCTGCAGCTTTCACTGACAGCACATGTGGTACTTTAACCTTTGTACTGTTTTCATCAGTTAATTTTGCAGTTAACATGTGAACATGTTGGATGATCTGTCTGCTGTCACTCGGTGGTGCTGAGGTCTGAATCTGAGGGCAGCTCCTGTAATCACAAAGAGAACAGAATCATCACAAACTGAAATATAATGTTTATCTCTCAAATCTGAAATAAAGCTGATCCTTCTCTGTCCCACACACTCAGGATCTTACATTTTGTCAATTCTACAGTTTAATCCATAGTTACAGATTAATGAGGAGTTACTGAAGTACAAGCTTAAAAAAATAGTGTTACTGTCTTTACACATGTGGAGACTGAAAACATGCTGGTCTTTGCACATATTTAATAATCAGCTCTGCACAGGAGCTGAAGCAGAGTGCAGCCTGTTGCCTTTACAGTATAATACTTGTAATGAAAGTACAGTAACGATAATTAGTGACTGAGCACCCCGGGGCGTTTCTCTTGATTTCTTTAGTCGGTGTAAATTCATTTACCTGCACGGATTAGCTAAACAAACTTTACAAAGCAAGTTTCCCCGACAGCTGAGTGTTCATCTTAGCTAGCGAGGTCTCAGGACCTAGCTAAGCACAGTAGTTACGGATTAGCTTGCAAACACGTTTAACTAATGCCGGGCTTACACTTTGCGATCTTTGGCCTATTTTGAGCCGATTTTTGAGTCGTGTGACCGTTTTGTTGGTCGGCCCGAGGTTGGCCTTCATCGTGCGTGGTGCATCGTGTAGTATACGTGGTGTAACGAGAAGCAATTAACACCTCCCGATCAGAAATTGCTTGGTCGGGAGTATTTCAAACATGTTTGAAATCCTCACGACCGTTGTGAGGGTGTCACCGCAGCCGCTCACACTGCGCACGCACAAACACATAAACGTCGGTGAAAAAGACAGAGTAGCACAGCAGTGCAGCGTTATCTGGACACAAGCGATGGAGGCACAACTTGTAGAACTTTGGAAAGCTCATCCGAGCCTTTTCGATGTGGCCTCACAAAATTATCACGACCACAACAACCGTGAAAATAGTTGGATTTACATTGCTGCTCAAACACAGCTGCCTGGTCAATGTTTTTCATTAGCAATGTAGCAAAGTTGATGGTGGTGCTGTGTGAGTAAAAGACAGCGAGGGAGAGCAAGCGACAGATTTTCTGTTATAACCTTCATTTTATGGACGCACAGTGTGAGCACTCGGGTCACATCAGAGCATCGGGCCGTATAGTGTGAGATCCTGCATCGTGACCTACGAACTTATAACCTCTGCGAGTCAATCGTGCAGTTTGAGCAGAAGCTGATTAACGCGACTGAAAAAAATCGCACAGTGCGTGGTGCATCGTGTAGTACCAAAGCTTTACCAAAAAAGTGCAGCGGGTCCTTTTGTCGGGTAGTCCAGTTTACCGAAGAACACCTCAGGCTGTCAGGGTAAAACAGTCAGGCGTGTTTCCGAAAAGTAAACACTGGCCCTCCTCTCAGAGCCTACGCTCTATCTGTATTCCCGAACAGAGGTACTCTGTTTCTCTGTGACTGCAGCTGTCAGTCAAAGTTGCTATGATGACGTTTCACCCCAATTTAACATCACCGCGGCAGGAATTAGAATCAAATTCATGGGAAAGGAGACCTCCTCCTTGAATCGCTACCTTATCGTGGTGGAGGGGTTTGTGTGTCCCAGGGATCCCAGGGGCTATGTTGTCTGGGGGCTTTTGCCCCCTGGTAGGGTCTCCCATGGCAAATTGGTCCTGGGTGAGGGACCAGACAAAGAGCGATTCAGAAGACCCTTATGAAAAGAATATCGAGGGAACAGTTTACCCTGCCCGGGATAGGGTTACCGGGGCCCCGCCCTGGAGCCAGGCCCGGGGAGGGTGCCCGAGGGCGAGCGTCTGGTGGCCTTAGTCCATGGGGCCCGGCCGGGCACAACCCGAAGAGGAGACATGGGCCCATCCTCCCGCAGGCCCACCACCCGCAGGAGGCGCCATAGGGGTCGGGTGCATTGTGTGCCGGGTGGCGGCCAGGAGCGGAGGCCCTGGCGGACTGACCCCCGGCTGCCAAGACTGGCAATAGGGACATGGAATGTCACCTCTCTGGTGGGGAAGGAGCCTGAGTTAGTGCGTGAGGTTGAGAGGTACCGGCTAGATATAGTCGGGCTCACCTCTACGCATGGCTTGGGCTCTGGAACCAGTCTCCTGGAGAGGGGCTGGACTCTGTCTCAGTCTGGAGTTGCCCCTGGTGAGAGGCGGCGGGCTGGGGTGGGTATTCTAATATCCCCTCGGCTTGCTGCCGGTACGTTGGGGTTTTTCCCGGTGGACGAGAGGGTTTGTTCCCTGCGCCTTAGGGTCGGGGAACGGGTCCTGACTGTCATCTGCGCTTATGCGCCGAGTGGCAGTTCAGAGTACCCAGCCTTCTTAGAGTCCCTGGGGGGGGGGGGGGGGGTGCTGGAAGGTGCTCCACCTGGAGACTCTGTTTTCCTGCTGGGAGACTTCAATGCTCACGTGGGTAACGACAGCGAGACCTGGAGGGGCGTGATTGGGAGGAACGGCCTCCCTGATCTGAACCCGAGCGGTGCTTTGTTATTGGACTTCTGTGCTAATCACAGTTTGGCCATAACGAACACCCTGTTCGAACATAAGAGTGTCCATAAGTGCACGTGGCACCAGGACGCTCTAGGCCGTAGGTCGATGATCGATTTTGTAATCGTATCACCAGACCTGCGACCATATGTTCTGGACACTCGGGTAAAGAGAGGGGCTGAGCTGTCAACTGATCACCACCTGGTGGTGAGTTGGATCAGGTGGCGGGGGAGGACGCTGGACAGACCTGGTGCACCTAAACGCGTAGTGAGGGTGTGCTGGGAACGTCTAGCAGAGGCCCCAGTCCGCGAGATCTTCAACGCACACCTCCGGCAGAGCTTCAACAGCATTCCGAGGGAGACTGGGGACATTGAGTCCGAATGGACCATGTTCAGCGTCTCCATTGCCGAAGCTGCTGCATTGAGCTGCGGCCGCAAGGTGGTTGGTGCCTGCCGTGGTGGTAATCCCCGAACCAAATGGTGGACACCAGAGGTGAAGGGAGCCACCAGGCTGAAGAAGGAGTCCTATCGGGCTTGGTTAGGCTGTGCGACTCCGGAGGCAGCCGACAGGTATCGACAGGCCAAGCGGAATGCAGCTCGGGCAGTGGCTGAAGCAAAAACTCGGGTGTGGGAGGAGTTCGGAGAGGCCATGGAAAAAGACTTTCGGACTGCCTCGAAGAGATTCTGGCAAACCGTCAGGCGTCTCAGGAGGGGAAAGCGGTGCTCTACCTGCACTGTGTATAGTGCTGGCGGAGCACTGCTGACGTCGACTGAGAAAATTGTCAGGCGGTGGAAGGAATACTTCGAGGACCTCCTTAATCCCACTGACACGTCTTCCGAGGAGGAAGCAGAGTCTGGGGATGAGGGGAATGACCCGCCAATTTCCGGGGGCGAGGTCACTGAGGCAGTTAAACAACTCCTTGGTGGCAGAGCCCCTGGTGTTGATGAGGTCCGCCCCGAGTTCCTGAAGGCTCTGGACGTTGTAGGGCTGTCCTGGTTGACACGCCTCTGCAATGTTGCGTGGTGATCAGGGGCAGTACCTGTGGACTGGCAGACCGGGGTGGTGGTCCCCATCTTTAAGAAGGGGGACCGGAGGGTGTGTTCCAACTACAGGGGGATCACACTCCTCAGCCTCCCTGGGAAAGTCTATGCCAGGGTGCTGGAAAGGAGAGTTCGTCCGCTAGTCGAACCTCGGATACAGGAGGAACAATGCGGTTTTCGTCCTGGTTGCGGAACACTGGACCAGCTCTTTATCCTCTCGAGGATACTTGAGGGTGCATGGGAGTTTGCCCAACCAGTCTACATGTGTTTTGTGGACTTGGAGAAGGCATTCGACCGTGTCCCTCGGGGTGTCCTGTGGGGAGGTGTTGCGGGAGTATGGGGTGTCTGTCCCATTGCTACGGGATTCGATCCCTATACAACCGTTGCAAGAGCTTGCTTCGCATTGCCAGCAATAAGTCGGACTCGTTCCCGGTGGGTGATGGGCTCCGCCAGGGCTGCCCTTTGTCTCCGGTTCTGTTCATAATTTTTATGGACAGGATTTCTAGGCGCAGCCAAGTGGCGGAGGGCTTTCGCTTTGGTGGCCTCAGAATCTCATCTCTGATTTTTGCGGATGATGTGGTTCTGTTGGCTTCATCGGGTGAGGGCCTCCAGCTCGCACTGGAACGGTTCGCAGCCGAGTGTGAAGCAGCGGGAATGAGGATCAGCACCTCCAAATCTGAGGCCATGGTTCTCAGCCGGAAAAGGGTGGAGTGCCCACTCCGGGTCGGGGATGAGTTCCTGCCCCAAGTGGAGGAGTTCAAGTATCTCGGGGTCTTGTTCGCGAGTGATGGGAGAAGGGAGCCGGAGATCGACAGACGGATTGGGGCTGCAGCTGCAGTAATGCAGACGCTGCACCGGTCCGTCGTGGTGAAGAGGGAGCTGAGTGTAAAAGCGAAGCTCTCGATTTACCGGTCGATCTACGTCCCTACCCTCACCTATGGCCACGAGCTGTGGGTAGTGACCGAAAGAACGAGATCGCGGATACAAGCGGCAGAAATGAGCTTCCTCCGAAGGGTGGCTGGCCTCTCCCTTAGAGATAGGGTGAGAAGTTCGGCCATCCGGGAGGGGCTCAGAGTAGAGCAGCTGCTGCTCCACATCGAAAGGAGCCAGCTGAGGTGGTTCGGGCATCTGACAAGGATGCCCCCTGGGCGCCTCCTGGGTGAGGTGTTCCAGGCATGTCCCACCGGGAGGAGGCCCCGGGGCAGACCCAGGACACGCTGGAGAGATTATATCTCTCGGCTGGCCTGGGAACGCCTTGGTGTTCCCCCGGATAAGCTGGAGGAGGTGGCTGGGGAGAGGGAGGTCTGGGCCTCTTTGCTTAGGCTGCTGCCCCCGCGACCCGGCCTCGGATAAAGCGGATGAAGATGGATGGATGGATGGGAAAGGAGACTCCTTGGACATAAAGCACCATCATGAGAACTATTGATAACAAAAGAAAGAATCTTTGGGAAAAAAAATTATCTGAGGAGAATTAATTTATTTTAGTCTGACCCCAGTCCCATCCACTAACATGGAGGAGGCAGGGTTTATGACCTATACTGCAGCCAGACACTAGGGAGCAATAGAGACGTTTTGGCTTCATTTTTGGGGAGCTGTCGCATCGTCCATGTTTTCTACATTCCTTGCTCAGGACTCACCCCCCCCTCCCTTCCTGTTATAAAGCATAGCAGGAACGAATCTCGTCCCCTCCCTACTGGCTCACAGGTTCTTCTTCTTGGTTGGCAACCAATGTTAAGGCGCTTTACCGCCCCCTGGCTCACAGCTCAGTGGACATATATAAAAAAAATAAAATATAAAACAGTTGTTTTTCTTTTGCAGTCACTCATCTTAGCAGTAGGATATACATGAAAAGAGAAACAAATTAAGTTTGAGTGAAAATGTACATTTTTTGCACTCTCTGGGCAACTGACTCAGTGACTCAAATGACTCAAAAAACACGATTCACTTTGGTGAGTGACTCATTCAAACTATATTCAGTCAAAAGAATCAAACTTACCATCACTAATCAATTGCCCATCTTTACTTTAGGGGAACTCTGCCTCTTTACTGTGAGCTTTTTATACCCAACCATGTTACTGAGCTGTTACTTAACTAGTTAGAAAATAACTAGTAACAAAATGTTCTACAGCTGTTTCTTTTTAGTAACACTTAGTTTTACAGCAACTTCCAGTCCAACGTTTTTTTAAATAGTTATTGTTCATGAAACAGTACAAGGACTCAGTTTAAACGTTTGATATGTTTTTTATACCCTGAATGTTAATACTCTGCACAGGAGGTGAAGCAGAGTACAGCCTGTTGCCTTTACAGTATAACACTTGTAATAAAAGTACAGTAACAGTTAATACATTATGGGTTCATTCAGTGATTTAAAATTATTAAGTTCTGTTTTCATTTACAGTTTTCACAGCTTTTTGGAACTGGATTGTATTTTAGTTAAATCGTTTTTGCTCAAATGAGATTTAGATGAAGATCCGATCACATTTTAAGGAGTTATTTACTTGTTCTTGCAACCATATTCCGAATTTGACTAAAAATGCTCTAAAATACAAGAATAATTATATTTCTTAATGAAGTAAAATTGAACACGTGTTCTTGTCGTACACTGATCTGTCTAGAGTAGGTTGTTTGGTAATCCAGTGTTTGCAGTGGAGGGGCATTGGTCCATTTTAGCTGAAGATTAACCACTGATATTGATTTCATTGTATCTAGATCACATATTATTTACCTGTAGAATGAACATTCTGCTATCTTTTTTCATTAACAAACACAAACAGGATTTATAATTTTAGATGACTTTCATTATTCAACTAAAACCTATTGCAGAAAACCAAAAAGGAAGTATTGCTGAGTGAATTAAAAATTGAAGGATAATTTTAAAAATGAGAGATAATTTTAGCAATATTGTTTGATTATGAAACTATAATAAATGTGTCACAAATGTCTTTGTTCCTCAGTTTGCAAACACATGAAGAATTACTTGGTACTGATGCTTCATTTAGACTGGGTTATCTAGTTAAGTGTGAACGACCTGCCTTCAGAAAGTGATTAGTTTTGCTCCTGACAACTCGTTATTAATATTAACTTAATAAAAACATATAGATTAACTCAAACTACTAAAGACTAAACCAAAAATAAAAGTAAACATTCTCAATAATGAAAACTAAACTGCAATGAGCAAATCCACTCTGTGAACTAACTGAATTAAACTGAATTAAAATTGTTATTGCTCTAATTCAAAGCTTAAGTAATGCTATGCTTAAAACAAAGAGCATAATTGGAATACAAAAGAAGACACAAACCCTCACATGATATCTAAATAAGTCAGAGTTTAGGGGTAGTTTTTTTAAACATTATGTGATTGGCAGAAGGCTGATCATTCCATCCAACAACAGATAAACCTTCAAAGTTCTCTCTCCACTCTCTAATTGATGTGGTTTAATAATTAAATAAAACTGGAAATTAATTGCAGCTAAAAAAAATTAACAATATGCAACATAATTGAGAATGAAATGCTGTGCTTTTCTTTGTGATGCAATGATTTTGCTTGTGCTCATAAACAAGGATTTTGACCAGCAGCTCTTTTGCTGTCCTTGTTGGGACAATGATTAACAAGTAATTGAATTGCCCTATTTTTCCCCCCGACATGCTAAAAGAAGCCCAATAATATACCACAAGGTGTCTCTTTGAGTTAGTCGATGATGAACTGCTAGTTTTTGGGTCTCACCATGGGCCTGTACACAGCAGCTTTCCTCCTGGGAGCCTTGATCTCCACTGGTAAGTAGTACAACTACTATAGGGCATGTAAAGATGATTTTTCTTGTTATTTGTTTAGCTCTGTTTTCTTACATTTAAAAGATAAACAAGGGTTTGAGGTCTAAACCCTTACAGCACAGGACAATGACTGACTAGCACTTTTTCCTCTTTCAGATGACGAAGAATAAAAATAACTCAGCCAAAGTAGAAAAATATATCCTCATTAGTTAAAGCAGGTCTAATCCAAATTAATACAGAATTTGTTTAAATGTGGGTTTTTGGAATAAGATCAGGCAGTGCAATGAAGTTGTTGTTTTTTACATTTACATTTTGGTTTACATTTAGTTTAAATAATGGAAAACTTGTTGGTCTAAACAGGTCGTGACAGACCACATCAGCACATTCAAAGCTATACTGTTGTTCAAGACTTGAATAATTAATTGAATTTGATAAATGTAAGTTTACATTAAAGTAATTGCAGGTAATTCTGTGTAATTTAGTTTATAAAGACTCAAAAAGTTGTGTAATTAGTGTCAAGGATGACTTTGTAATAATTTTATAGCCTGTACACTGGTTCCTTTTAGTCAGATGACGTAAAATGGATTGTTTGGCTACACGATTTCCCGATAAACCCTCTAATCAGCAACCTTGACTGACTGACTGGACAAAACCTGCTTATTGACAATGAATATATACTCTCTTTTAAAATATAACATTTGGGTACATAACAAAAAGGACAGTTAGTCATGTTAGATCACTGTTTAGTATTAATATTATTTAGCTGCTGCGCAAGGTGGAAAAAAAAAACAAAACCTTTATCTAAAATTAAGTCTGACAGCATTTGTATTTTGCTGTTATGAGAACTGCTAGATTTGTAATGAAATGTATCTAATAGCAACAGACGATAAGTCCAATAGCACTCTTGATGTGGGAGTCTAAAGGTGACTTGCACTTTGGGTTTTATATTGATCTAACAAATAAGAAATGTTGAGCTTTCGAGATGCTGGTTTTGTTCTCTTCCACCCTTATGTTTCCTTGTGTTATTGCTAATTTCCCAAATTTAGCAGATTTCCTAAAATGTGTTCCTAAGTGTACTGCATTCATTTTTATGTTAGTTTAATGAGTTAATAGGCAAAGATTTAATTTATGTGTCCAACAGAATGATTATATTTTTTCCTTTTACTCCTTTATACATGTAAGTCTAGCTAACATTTCTATGACTCCAGAGTCCACTGCCTACAGCCTATGACAGTGAAAAAGCTTAAATCCCAAAGACCTGACTGAATAATAACTGAATACACAAAAAGGTTTTTTAAAATATATTATTTTGTTGTATCTTAATAATAATAATAATAATAGTTGTTGTTATTATTAGCTTACATGTGCAACTTAAAACACTGTTTTAAGTTCACATCATCATCACAGACGGTGTTGTAGCAATCACAATAACTCACTCTTTTTAGGGTTAAAAGCAGTATTATACTGGGGACTATAACTAGCACACACTCTAAGTCCCTGCTTCAAAGCTGTCACGATCTGGTTACAGGGACTCAAACGCAGAGCGGTTAGATGTCTCCAAGGTGTAGTTTATTTACAGTGCCAGTGCAATATATGTACAGTGAAGGGATCCAAAACTCCGGGGAATCACAGGGTAGCTCTCTCACACTCGCTCACGTCTTCTTTGCTCACACTCACACACGTTCACACGGCAGGGAGGTCGCAGGTCCGGGGGGGGGGGAGATCTGAGGCAGAAGAGAAGGAAAGTCACCAACTAATCACAAATCACGAATTATGAATTATGAAGCACAAGTCCACAGGAGCTGTGAGAACACTAACGTCAGTAGTACAATCATCCAGCGACGAGAGGATCTGTGTTCCAGCCTCAAATAGTGCTCCCGGTGATGACAGGTGATTGTTGTCAGGTGTGTGTGCCAAGGGCTGGAGCCCACAGTGAGCTCCGCCCAGGCAGAGAGGGAGAGAACAGAAACAGCAAATGTAGCCTTGTGGGGCCGACCGGGCAGGCACGAAGACCATGACAAAACCAGCACTGTAGGGAAACAAAATGGGCCAAATCATCAGTATACATTAAATGATTAATAAGAAGGTTACCCACCATACATGCAGTCTTACATTCATTTTACACAACAGAAAGATCATCGAGATACAAATTGAATATAATATAATAGATAGATTCTTTTGTTTTATATTTTAAAAAACGAAATGTGAAGTCAAGTTTTACTCATCTTTGAGCCACACAACAAAGAAAACATTGATAAATGATTGGGGGGGGGGTTTTGGATGTGATTGATTGCAGTTGGTGGCAATGACGTGGAAGGCTACTCCAAAACTGAAGGTGCATGGATTATCTCACTGAATAAACGAGCGTATTCAGTTAACACTGTGGCTGAGTGTGCCACCAAATGTGACACCGAAACATCTTTCACATGCAAGTAAGTTCACATCTCATTTCGTTCTGTGGATCAAAATGCTGCACATATATAGAATGTTATGTATATGCAAATACATTTTTTTTTCCAGTTTTAGCTCCTACTCCTGCCATTATCCATAGGGCCGCATTTTACCCTCCACATCTGCTCCAGTTGTTCCTTTAGCTCCTGGTGGTTTTCAGTTTTCTTGTGCTTCTTCTTCCTGATGTTGCTCTGCACTGGTATTGCCACATCTATCACAACTGTTCCTCATCATCATCTATCTTCAGCTGTATTTGTGGATGCTCCATGATTCAGGTTGTGGCTCTGAAACTCATTGATCCTTACACTCTTTCCACTGCTTGTAGAACCTGAAGGTGCCTCACAATGCAAGGTGGACACCCCCATGCACTGCGTGGAGTTTTTGTTTCTCGACATCAGCTGCATCTATTGCCTTGTGTGGCCAGTGTATTTTTCACACTGGGGATCTGATGACCAGTAAGCCGTATGTGTTTTTGACTGGGATCTTATTCCTACCATTATGCCTTGTACAGTGCAGGCACTCTAATATGGTTGTGTGAAGAATTGAGTTTGTAGGTTGTCAATCCAGGCGGCGTTCAGGGTGGTCTGCGTAGTTGTAAAGTCCTGTGTTGCAGCTCTATAGACCAGGAGCTGATGCTTCTGCTGTCTGTTGTATTTCCAATGCCTTTCTGAGCTATTCTTGTGTATTGACTCATGTTTCTACTCAGTTTAGTTGCTATGATGCTTGAGAGGAGCTTCCGTATGTCTGTGGAAGGTTGCTGTGGTCTGGTGTTACTGTAGGTCCACCAGCCACTTGGCATTGGTGTGGTGTGGCACCTCTTTCTCACAGATGTTTTTTCAGTATTGTTCAGTTTCAACTCTGGGTGGGTCTGGCCCATGTTGTTATTCTCTTGTAGTTGGGAGTACGTCCTGGATTGGCTTCTTTTTTTTCTCCACTGGAGACTTCCTCTACTTGCATCCTTGATCTTTTATGCAGGTGCTTCTAAGATTACTGTGGCAGTGTATATGAGCTCATCATCCCCATAATCAGTGATGCTGATGGTGGGGATGGGGTATAAAGCAATGTCATAACATCACATCTGCAAGCATCTCCTCTGATGGGACTGTTAACCAGGAGACTCGTGCTTTTGCTTGGGTGGCTACCTTGGCTACATATTTTCTCATTTCAGTAGATGCATCTGCCGTTGCAGGTGGCTGGGCAACATTTAGTTTGGATTCACTGCTCTCTTCTACGAGGGTTGGCTCAATATTTCCATACTGCTCACTGCTTTTCCCATTGTACTGTAGACTCTGGATCTCAAGCTTTGATAACAGCTTCTCTTGTAGTAATATAGCTTTAATAGCATGGTATTAATAGCTTTCTATTAATACCATGTTATCAATCCTTGTCCATGTATGTTCCAGTGGCCACCTCAACTCCTAATGTGTACTTAACTTAGATTTGTATAGCAACTTGCAAGAAATCAAACAACACCTCATTTTTTTCCTCACAGGTCTTTTGTCTATAATGAAAAGGACCAAGAGTGTTTGACAACAGCAGCAAACTCTAAAACAGACAGTGTCTTTCGCAGAAGCAGCACAGCTTTATATGAAAAAAATGGTAATGATCCAAATTTTTCTCTATGACTAAAACTAACACTAAAGCTTCTGTTTTCATGTTGTCCTTTCTGTCAGCTACAGTGACTAGTCTATTCTAGTTTACATGTTTTTTGTTTCCAATGCTTTTTGTTGACATTGTAGTTAATGTTATAAACACAGTAGAGGACTGAAAGTTAAACACTGCTGTAATTTAATTTAGTTTCATAAAACATCACAGAACTCAGATCAGATAAATTTTTTACTATAGATAATGCGTGATAAACATCAATAAATCTATTTCTAGTCTTTTCTTTTCTTTTCTAGCATATCTTCTGGAGTGTGTAAATGGAATAGGAAGAGATTACAGAGGAACAAAGTCCAGAACAAACTCAGGAAAGATCTGTCAAAGATGGGACTCAAACTACCCACACAGGCCAAAGTGTGTGTTTGCGGTTGATTTTGCATCATCATTTCATATCCTTTTATGCCTTTGTTAAAACGTTTCATAATGTTTCTGCTGCAGTTTCATGCCGCAGAGCAACCCACTAGCAGATCTGGACTCCAATTTCTGCAGAAACCCTGATGGGGACAGCAATGGACCGTGGTGTTACACTACTGATGCTAACACCCGCTGGGAGCACTGCAACGTACCCAGCTGCTCTGGTAAGATTAATAAATCTCTGTGTTTGTTTTGTTTTGTTTTATTTCACCAACATACATGTCTAATTGTCCTCTAGCAGCCATTTCTCTTTCAACAATCGCCATTTGGTTTTTAAATTATCTAATGTAGCTAATATGTGCAATCTAGGCACTACACAATGTTCTGAAATACTGATATGCAATATGGAAGAACGGTAATTATCATGCTATGATATTTCAGATAAATCAGTGTTTTTCCTTCACAGAGGAATGTATGGTCTGCAATGGTGAGAATTACAGAGGAAAAATCTCCACCACTGAAAATGGCTTCACCTGCCAACGCTGGGACTCCCAGAAACCTCACAACCATGGCTACAATCCTAGCACGTAAGACAACATGAGCAACACTTCAGTGAGCTTGTTGTGGACATTGAAAACATTTTCCAGAAGCTACGCTAAAGCTTAAATACTTCTATTTATGCTTTGTTGAGTCTTCCACTAAAGTATCTGGAGGAGAACTACTGCAGAAACCCAGATGGAGATCCCCGACCATGGTGCTTCACCACTAGCTCATCCAAACGGTGGGACTTCTGCTCCATTCCGCGCTGCAGTAAGTCCTCACGTTTAATGAGGATAAGAATTTCACAATATTGGAAAATTTGGTGCACCACTGATGTTTGTTGCCAGACCCCACAGGTCTCTATTGCATTGACATTTGATAGCTGTTGAGGCCATTTATGTAGCTAACTCCTTATTAGCTTTAAGAAACCAGTCTGTAATTATTTGAGCTTTGTAACATGGTGTGTTATCTTGCTGGAAGCAACCATGATAAGAAGTGTACACTGTGATCATAAGGAGATCGACATGTTCAGAAAAAAAAAAGTTTGATCATTAGTTTGAACTTCAGTAGGTCACACTGGTCATATCTGTATGCTTAAATGCTTTGTGTTGCTGCCATGTGATTGACAAATTATTTCTCTTAACAATCAACATAATGCACTGCGTACCCTGTTGTATACCTAGGGGAATGCCTGTTTAATCCCATTTCCTGTACAGAACCAATCAAAACTGGCTCAATATTAATTTCATATTCGTTTCATTTATTTCAGAAAATCAATTTAAATACAACTGAAATTTCCACCATTTAATAGGGGTTTCCTTCTTTGATGTAAACCTCAAATGCACCTGCAGTTTCTAGACAACAATGTAAACAAAGCATTCAAAATCCATGTTGAATGAATATTTCTGCTCAAAGCAACATCACCCACTGCAAGAACCCACCAGCTTTAAAAGTACAAGTCAGTGGAAATATAACAGAAAAAGAATTTAAATATGTAAAAACAATAAACAGTTTTTATAGCATCTTTCAGAATCGAGTTTAAAACATGCTTTTTACAGATAATAAAGAGAGTGCAGATGTTTGACATCTTTTTTTATGACTTCTCTATACAATCCATCTTGTCTTCTTTTCTCAGCTACTGAACCTCCCACCATCATCCCAGAGGTGGACTGTGTCACCAATGAAGGTTTAGCATACCGAGGAACAATTGCTGTTACGGAGACTGGCAAAACATGCCAGAGCTGGTCGGCTCAGACACCACAAATACACAACCGAACTCCACAAAACTATCCCTGCAAGTAAGAGCTAAACCTGAAACCAGTGTCAGCCTTTAGTGATTTAATATGGTAAACAAAATATTAGTGGCACAGTTCAACTTTTTCATTAATAGCTTTTAGATCTATTGTAGAACTTCATGATCCACATGATAAAGGTAGAAAATGAGAGAGAAGAGGGCAGTAAGTGAATAAGGAAGTGCAGAGAAATAGAAACAAAGAAATGAAGGCAGCTATGAAAGAGGATAAAGAGTGGAAAGGCATTTAGTCCAGATATCTATTGAGGTATGGAGAGGCCTAGGGTGAGAAGGCAGATTAGTTTTTAACCAGATTGTTTAACTCAAATGATCGAGAGTAAAATGATGCCTGAGGAATGGAGAAGATGTTTACTGGTACTAATTTTTAAGAACAAGGACTATGGGCAGAGCTGTAGCAGCTGGAGTGGTGCAAGGTTGATCAGCCATTTCATGAAGCTATGGGAAAGTGCTAGGTTAGGAAAAGAGAGTCGAGGTTCAGTCAGCAGCAGTATGGCTTCATGCTGTGAAAGAGCACTGTAAATGGGATGTTGCTACAGAAAGCATGCTGCTGAGAGAGGAACAGTCATCCTGTATATCAAATACTCAGCACTCAGCACAATACTCAGAACTATGGAGTATGACCACTGTGCTTGTACTAAAAAGAAAAAAAAGAAGAATGTCTATTGTTGACTCTTACTCAATAACCTGTTTTTGGTTTAAGGACCCTGGTAAAAGTATCACATGAAATCTGAAAGATGATCACGCATTTTTGTGTTTTTCTGTGTTTATCTTTGTCAGAGGTCTAGACAATAACTACTGTCGCAACCCTGACAATGAAAGGAGGCCCTGGTGCTACACAACTGACCCTGACACTCGCTGGGAGTACTGCAATGTGACACGGTGTGGGAATGAAGCTGCACCAGGTATAATATTAGTCAACTTATTCCTTCTTTTAAAGTCAGCTTCATCTTCTCAAAATGTAGCCAGGAATGTTCTTCCTTTCTTTACCTTTTGCTGCAGATGATCCAGTGATCCCCCCAGATGCAGAAAACTGCTATGAAGGGAATGGTTTCAGTTATCGGGGCATAACATCAGAGACCATCAGTGGGAAAAAATGTCAGAGATGGAGCTCCATGACTCCTCACAGACATGAAAAAACTCCAGAGGCCTTCCCAAATGCGTAAGGATCAAATACATTTTATACACAGCAGAATTCTATACATGCAGAAGAGCGTCCTAACATTTTTGAGAAGCCTACTGCATAATGACAAAACAATCCACAATTTGTCTAGAGATTAATTATTGTACTTTACTTGGACTTTTGGGAGAGGAATGCTAAGGATTCTAGCTACTCAATAGCCCTGGGTCTTCTTTGGCAAAGTCTTCATTTCTTGATGCACAAAATGTTGGTGAAATCTCTCCTTTCCAGATGTGCAAGGTGCCAATTCCATAGGCACTGATTTACCCCGACACCATCAGAAATGCAGGCCTTTGAACTGAGTGCTGATAACAAGCCGGGAGGTCCCTTATCTGGCCTTGCCTTTTATAAACAGGGATTCTCCAGATTCTCTAAATATTTTGATAATGTTATCTACTATAGATGATGAAATATTGAAAGTCTTCACAATTTTACTCAAGGAATATTATCCTTAAGTTGTGCCACAATTTCTACCACTTGCTTTTCCATATTGGTCCTGATACATTTGAAGTGAGTTGTTTTGTTTCACGAAATAGAAAAATGTCTCAGTTTAAATATTCAGTGTGTTTTCTATGTCCTATTATAAATAAAATATTGAACTTATCTGGATTGGGATTCATTTTTGCAAATCATTTTGTTCTGTTTATCTTTAATTTTATAACTTTTTTCTTCAACTTACTTAAGAACCATAGACAAAACTGTTTTGAACACCTACGGTGTTGTAGGTCAAAATATACTGATGACAAATACTCGTAAAAAAAAAGTAGCAGCTAGAAAGGCTACAAAGGCTAATATTTGTTCTAAGCATGATGTGCCAGTTGATTTGTTATATGATAAATGAGCCAGCAGAGATTTATAGTCCTCCTGAGGTTTGACTCCAGGAGAAAAAAAGTATGTTGTTTTGTGGGTCGATATCCTAATGTTCCAGATCTACCTTTCAACAGAGACCTCAGTAGAAATTGGTGCAGGAACCCTGATGGAGATCAAGCTCCATGGTGTTACACTACAGACCCCACAGTTCGCTGGGAGTACTGCAACTTGGAGAAATGCCCTACAAAACCTTCAGGAACCACTCGTCCTCAACCACAGGAGCCCTCCACTAACACCCAGACACCAGCAGAAAGAGGTAAATCAACTTTTTTAAAAATGTGGATTTGCCAACATTTTGCTTGCTTGTCAGTTTTTTTGTCAGTTCTTTCACTTTTCCTGGTTCTCTGCTGCTGTTTTAGACTGCAAGACTGGAAATGGAGAAACATACCGAGGTCCAACTTCTGTTACTGTGCTGGGTGTGACCTGCCAGGCGTGGAGCGCTCAGACTCCTCACGAACACAGCAGCTTCACTCCAGAGACTCACGCCAACAAAGGTCTGGAAGGCAATGTAAGTGTGTGGGTGTTGCTATATAAACACTTTGGGGAAAGGGCAGAACTCTTTGTTTTTTTCTCTAGCCATCTAACTCTCCCCCTCTGTCCACTCTCAGAGCTGCAGAAACCCAGACGGTGATGTGAATGGACCATGGTGCTACACTACAGACAGAAACAAAAAATGGGATTACTGCCAGATCTCCGACTGTGGTTTGTATATTCAGTATATTTTATTTGTATTCGCAATAATACTCCATCACTGTGACTCTACAGTTGCTCAGTCACAACTGCAGACTGCAGTGATAACCAGTGTTGGGCAAGTTAGAATAGAATAGCTTTTTATTGTCACTGTTACAAGAACAATGAAAGGCAGTTTGGCATCTCTCCATGTGTGTGGAGTACACAATAGCGTAAGTATTTACACAATAACAGACAAATTTACATTTACATAAGAAAGATATGTACAAGTTATACATGCACCTGCAAACATACACGCACATACAGTGGCTTTCAAAAGTATTCGGCCCCCTTGAACTTTTCCACATTTTGTCACATTACAGCCACAAACATGAATCAATCTTATTGGAATTCCACGTGAAAGACCGATACAAAGTGGTGTACACGTGAGAAGTGGAACGAAAATCATACATGATTCCAAACACTTTTTACAAATAAATAACTGCAAAGTGGGGTGTGTGTAATTATTCAGCCCCCTGAGTCAATACTTTGTAGAACCACCTTTTGCTGCAATTACAGCTGCCAGTCTTTTAGGGTATGTCTCTACCAGCTTTGCACATCTAGAGGCTGAAATCCTTGCCCATTCTTCTTTGCAAAACAGCTCCAGCTCAGTCAGATTAGATGGACAGCATTTGTGAACAGCAGTTTTCAGATCTTGCCATAGATTCTCGATTGGATTTAGGACTTTGACTGGGCCATTCTAACACATGGATATGTTTTGTTTTAAACCATTCCATTGTTGCCCTGGCTTTATGTTTAGGGTCGTTGTCCTGCTGGAAGGTGAACCTCCGCCCCAGTCTCAAGTCTTTTGCAGACTCCAAGAGGTTTTCTTCCAAGATTGCCCTGTATTTGGCTCCATCCATCTTCCCATCAACTCTGACCAGCCTCCCTGTCCCTGCTGAAGAGAAGCACCCCAGAGCATGATGTTGCCACCACCATATTTGACAGTGGGGATGGTGTGTTCAGAGTGATGTGCAGTGTTAGTTTTCCTCCACACATAGCGTTTTGCATTTTGGCCAAAAAGTTCCATTTTGGTCTCATCTGACCAGAGCACCTTCTTCCACATGTTTGCTGTGTCCCCCACATGGCTTGTGGCAAACTGCAAACAGGACTTCTTGTGGTTTTCTGTTAACAATGGCTTTCTTCTTGCCACTCTTCCATAAAGGCCAACTTTGTGCAGTGCACGACTAATAGTTGTCCTATAGACAGATTCCCCCACCTGAGCTGTAGATCTCTGCAGCTCGTCCAGAGTCACCATGGGCCTCTTGGCTGCATTTCCGATCAGCGCTCTCCTTGTTCGGCCTGTGAGCTTAGGTGGATGGCCTTGTCTTGGTAGGTTTACAGTTGTGCCATACTCCTTCCATTTCTGAATGATCGCTTGAACAGTGCTCCGTGGGATGTTCAAGGCTTGGGAAATCTTTTTGTAGCCTAAGCTTTAAATTTCTCAATAACTTTATCCCTGATCTGTCTGGTGTGTTCTTTGGACTTCATGGTGTTGTTGCTCCCAATATTCTCTTAGACAACCTCTGAGGCCGTCACAGTTTCCTGTCCTGCAGTGGTACTTCTGAGTAAAAAAACTCATAAAATATGTATGTGGGGTAATCAGGTTGTTAGGTCTTAACTGTTGCAAATCTGCAACGTCTGCCTGGAGAGGGTTAACACAAACCACAAGTTATTTGCAGCCATTTAGCTTTTACCCTCTTTTTTATAACCATTTCAAACTATTTACAGAACAATCAGGCGTTCTGCATTCAATAAGATACCACACAAATTATTTGTGCCACTCCTAAAAAGTAAATTCTGTCCACTATAAAGGAGAACATCACAGCCTGACACCTGCAGACAGCAGTCACCTCATTGTTCTGACACACAACACAAATCTATCCACAACACTACACACTAACTACACAAGACAACACATTAACTACACACTCCAAACACGCTAAATGTCACAAATCTCTCACATCTCAAAACTCGCTCTCTCTCTTTTTCTACTTTCTTTCTCTCTCTCTCTCTCTCTCTCTCTCGCCGTCACTCCTAAAATGCCCCGTCTTCCTAAACAACCAAATGTCATGTTGCCATATCATTTTTTGATTGGTCGATCAACACAAAAGGGCAGGGTTTTTTTTGTTTTTTTGTTTTGTTTTGGTCATAAGCACAGAGTGCTTGCTAGCTCTGTGCTTAGAGAGTAAATGTGACGAAACTATTCAGGAAAAACGCCGAGTATATATTATTTATCATGACTCTGGTTTTACATGGCCTATCAATATAATTAAAAACAGGTATATATCACCTTGTTGCTTTGTCATCTTGAAGTGGTCATGTGATTGGCTTACCACGACTACTTTATTCTTCCTCAGTCAAACACCTGCTTAGCTCCAGGTGTACCAAAAAGTGATCGTCGAGCAGAAAGTGATTGCTGTCCGCAGGAGCGCGCAGTTGCTTAAAGCTGTAGCGCCCAGATTGCTACTTCCGTGCAACTGATATAAGATGCGGTAAGCTGAACACAGCTTCAACGGTCTGTTTGTTGAAAAATAGTAACGCGACCGCACTGCATTTTGTTGTTAGTAACGGTAACAGTGTTGTAACGATAGAAATAGTAATTCGTTAGATTACTCGTTGCTGAAAAAAGTAATGCTGTTAGTAACGTCGTTATTCCCATCACTGGTAATAACTCTTGTCAACTCTTTCAGTTTCAACAGAATTTTTTTTTGTCCGTTCAATTTTCCTGTGGCTGACAAGGGTGTTAAGACTTCTGTCTATTAATTAATTCCTCAAAACTTGAAGCTAACTTTGTCTTTTTTTGCTTCACTGGGCTTGTGAGAATTCATGACAATAAATCATTACCTTGCAGCTGGACTGGAATGTGGAACGCCAGTTGTCAAACCAAAACGCTGTTTTGGTCGTATTGTCGGCGGCTGTGTATCGAAGCCTCACTCGTGGCCCTGGCAAATCAGTCTCCGGACCATGTAAGGATATAACACCAAAGAGTTACATTTTTAAAATACTCTGAATTTCCCTAACAGATATGTAGAGTTATCCAGAAATTTAAATTATTTTGATCGAAAAATATACACAAGTTTTTTTTTGTTCACTTGTTTTTTGTTTAGTTGATTTTGTTTTTACTGAGGTATTAGGTCTGACTAATAATAAAAATGAATTATTAAAATTCAGACTAAAAGTATTATATACATGAACTAGTTTTTTTTACCATCATTCTGAGACAAGATATTTCTAATTTTAGAGATATTGTGTAAATGCAGGAAGGCAGTCCTACGTATTTGTTTAATGAGTGTGTCAAAAATGACTCCAAGATTCTTCACAGTGTTACTGATGGACAAGGTAACAAGATGAAATGTGGTGTCTAACCAAACATGGTGTACCTTGCATGATGAATACAATAACCTTAGATTTAGAAGCAGAAAATTAGAGATGATTTATATCAGTTGTCTGATAATTTTCTTTATTTGTCAGTTCACTGTTTTACCATTGTTGCCTCTTAATATCTGTATTTTTTGAAGCAAGCTGTTACAGTTCATCTGTACATTTTGAACTAAATGTCTGTTTTTCTACCAGTACGGGAACCCATTTTTGTGGAGGAACACTGATCCATCCTCAGTGGGTCGTGACTGCTACTCACTGCCTTGAGAGGTCAGAAGAGAGCCACCATTGAAACCTAAAATCAAATTCTGCAAACTCAAATCCTAAATAATTAGTGCCTATGTTTCTACATGTTATACAATACAGGTCAAGCCGCCCTTCATCCTATAAGGTACTCCTGGGTGTCCACACAGAACTCGCCAATGAGGTATCAAAGCAAGAGAGGAGACTTGAGAAAATAGTGAAGGAACCAAATGGAGCGGACATTGCTTTGCTCAAACTAGAGAGGTCAGTATAGGTCTAATTATCCCTGATCAACTACAAATAGAAATTGTGTTAAATACTACAGCAATTGGAAAACTGGATCAGTCAAATTCATCCATAAATTTGGTCACTGGACACAACATATATAACTGTAAGCATGTAAGCATAACTGTAGAAACAGACTAGTCCAAGATTATTTAATGATTAAATGTCATAATGTGACATGTGCAATATCTCAGTCTTTCCTTATTCTGTGCAATATTTTTTTGTCTTAGTGGAATTACCATCCCACATTACAGCCACAAACATGAATCAATTTGATTGGAATTCCACGTGAAAGACCAATACAAAGTGGTGTACACGTGAGAAGAGGAACGAAAATCATACATGATTCCAAACATTTTTTACAAATAAATAACTGCAAAGTGGGGTGTGTGTAATTATTCAGCCCCCTGAGTGAATACTTTGTAGAACCACCTTTTGCTGCAATTACAGCTGCCAGTCTTTTAGGGTTTGTCTCTACCAGCTTTGCACATCTACAGACTGAAATCCTTGCCCATTCTTCTTTGCAAAACAGCTCCAGCTCAGTCAGATTAGATGGACAGCGTTCGTGAACAGCAGTTTTTAGATCTTGCCACAGATTCTTGATTGGATTTAGATCTGGACTTTGACTGGGCCATTCTAACACATGGATATGTTTTGTTTTAAACCTTTCCATTGTTGCCCTGGCTTTATGTTTAGGGTCGTTGTCCTGCTGGAAGGTGAACCTCCGCCCCAGTCTCAAGTCTTTTGCAGACTCCAAGAGGTTTTCTTCCAAGATTGCCCTGTATTTGGCTCCATCCATCTTCCCATCAACTCTGACCAGCTTCCCTGTCCCTGCTGAAGAGAAGCACCCCAGAGCATGATGTTGCCACCACCATATTTGACAGTGGGGATGGTGTGTTCAGAGTGATGTGCAGTGTTAGTTTTCCTCCACACATAGCGTTTTGCATTTTGGCCAAAAAGTTCCATTTTGGTCTCATCTGACCAGAGCACCTTCTTCCACATGTTTGCTGTGTCCCCCTCCTGGCTTGAGGCAAACTGCAAACGAGACTTCTTGTGGTTTTCTGTTAACAATGGCTTTCTTCTTGCCACTCTTCCATAAAGGCCAACTTTGTGCAGTGCACGACTAATAGTTGTCCTATGGACAGATTCCCCCACCTGAGCTGTAGATCTCTGCAGCTCGTCCAGAGTCACCATGGGCCTCTTGGCTGCATTTCTGATCAGCGCTCTCCTTGTTTGGCCTGTGAGCTTAGGTGGACGGCCTTGTCTTATTAGGTTTACAGTTGTGCCATACACCTTCCATTTCTGAATGATCGCTTGAACAGTGCTCCGTGGGATGTTCAAGGCTTGGGAAATCTTTTTGTAGCCTAAGCCTGCTTTAAATTTCTCAATAACTTTATCCCTGACCTGTCTGGTGTGTTCTTTGGACTTCATGGTGTTGCTGCTCCCAATATTCTCTTAGACAACCTCTGAGGCTGTCACAGAGCAGCTGTATTTGTACTGACATTAGATTACACACAGGTGCACTCTATTTAGTCATTAGCATACATCAGGCAATGTCTATGGGCAACTGACTGCACTCAGACCAAAGGGGGCTGAATAATTACGCACACCCCACTTTGCAGTTATTTATTTGTAAAAAAAATGTTTGGAATCATGTATGATATTCGTTCCACTTGTCACGTGTACACCACTTTGTGTTGGTCTTTCATGTGGAATTCCAATAAGATTGATTCATGTTTGTGGCTGTAATGTGACAAAATGTGGAAAAAGGTCAAGGGGGCCGAATACTTTTGAAAGCCACTTTATATATATACATATTGCTTTTTCTTCTTTGTGTATTGTTTTCTTTACTTTTGCAACTTAGTGGACCTGCTACCCATTCCCAGTTTGGAATGGGAACTGTGGGTCTCTGTATCTTCTCCTTCTCTTCATACTTTGGAGATATCCCATCACTGGCTGCTTTATTTTTTGGATTTGCACAGAATTCGTGCAATTTTGTATGTAGGACCACATTGCCCATTCACTTGGAAGCTCAGGTGGTTGGACAGCCTTCCCAGGGTAGACTTCAAAGCTGTGAATGCCGTCTAATATTGTTGTGACTTAGAAGAGGGCCAAATCTTGTCTCACCACCCATATCCTCTGTGGCTTGGCAGCTGTTGTCCCTGAAATAGAGAAAATATTTGATGGTCTCTCACTGCGCAAGAGGCATCACATCAGCAACATGTGAAATGTGTACAAATCTTTGCACAAATACATGAAATAAAATTTAATTACACATAAACACACTGTCAGCAAAGTCTTCCTCAAGAGTACCCCTTACAGCACAACATTGTGCTGAGGCAATGAAAAGAAAAAGTGGATTTCTATGTACGCAAAATTTTAAAAACTTCATAAAATCTAGCAAAAACACTGTCTACATCTTTTACACTTACACGTGTTCATGTGTTTTTGATTTGCTCTTTATGTCACAGTAAATATTATAACTAGGACACTCTTACCTTCGTATGTCCACCATTTGGTCCTATTGCTATGTGTCAGAAAAGAATACCCCATCTTCATGCTTCATAGTGGCCCCCATATGTTATTGGACTGAAATTTGATGCTTCTCAATGTATGAATATATGTTGTGTGTGCGTTTTTAGGCCTGTGCTAATAAACGACAAAGTACAGCCTGCTTGTCTGCCAGAAAAGGACTACATAGTGCCCAGTGGAACAGAGTGTTATGTTACTGGATGGGGAGAGACTCAAGGTAGGTCACATTTATGTGTGCTATTGTTGTTATTTGTGAGAATTATCTGAATTCCTCGTCAATTTGTATAAATTTGTATAAATAAATACATAAATACAATGCAAAGTGTCTGGTTAAGTTGTTTAAACCAATTTTGATCACATATTTTTGCTTACTAACTCACAATGCATTATAGATAATAAACTTAAAAAACTAATTTACAAGCTTTAGAAATTCAGCACTGAGCAGATTAATATGAAATACAATCAGGTCTTGTTTTGTAAAATCCTCTGCAAGATGTAATGAAAGCTTTTCACCACAAAGTGGCACTGTTTAATCAGAGCGTTTTTACTTAGCCCAACCAGCACTTTAATCTTCTGATTGAAATAATTGTGTACTCCTACCTTACAGGACAACTTATAAACAATTCTTTTATGTTTAGTTTTAAAAATAAGTTTGTGATCTTTTAACTATACCCCACATCATTATTATGTACAAATGTTGAGTAAACTCTGGCTTGAATGGTGCTGATACTGTATGTCGCTTTGAAATACAATGCACAGGTGCCTTGGACATAACATTGTAGCTGTTTAATCATTTATAGAATGTTTTCCACTTTGTTCAAACAAAGTAGCTTTTTTAAGACAAAAATTACCTTTAAGGAGACATAAAGACCAGTGCAATAGAACCAACATACAAGAAGTTGATAATAGTATTTTTTTTTTTATGCAAACAACAGCCACTGGTTTAAACATGTCTTATCATAATGACAAGGAGGATAACCGCTGAGAATTGTGTCTGCAGGTACGGGAGGTGACGGCACCCTTAAGGAAGCTGGTTTCCCTGTGATTGAGAATAGGGTCTGCAATCGCCCAGCATACCTGAACGGCAGAGTCAAAGATCATGAGATGTGTGCTGGAAATATCGAAGGAGGAACAGACAGCTGCCAGGTACAATTTTTTTTAAAATATGTTTACAGTAGAACAGTTCACCATACATGAGAAAAGATTTCATAAAGTTAGAGTACTTTGGATTTAGAAGTTCTTTCAACAATCAACTATTAAACTCACAACACATTAAAAGTCATTCTAAAATATTAGAAAATTGCAGACTGATAAATTAAAGCTACCAAAATCAAATCAAATCAAATCAAACATTCAAACCAGGAAAAATTTGATTTTACAAACATGTTAAAGTTTTTTGAGTCCTCTGTTATCACACACACACAAAAAAATCTAATCAACACTAGACAGATGTTTGAACTTCTTTTATCTGTTATGCATGTAAATTTTCCATATTAACAGTAAATATTTGGATGGTTGTTTAGATGATTTAAATTGAGATATAAAGAACTGTGCTGACAATGAGTACCTGATGGTTGTTTTAGTAACTGGAATATTGACTAAACATTTCTCTGATACTTGTTTGAATTAAACCTCCACTTATTTGTAGCATTGATTAAACATGGAAAAAGTGACCCAATTTTAAAATTATATTAACATGAATGTGTTTTATGGCACACTCATGTTATCAGTGATCTTTAGTTCTGGGGTGTCAAACATAAGGCACGGGGGCCAGGATAGTCCTGAAGAAGACTCAAACCCAACCCACTGGACAATGATAGAAAATGTGAACGAGTGTATCAATTCTGAACTTCTGTAATTTAATAAGACTGCTCACCCCCATTGCCATTCATAGTACACCAACATAATTTACTAACAGGAACAAGTAAATAAGAGGAAAGTTCCTGTTTTGGGGTCTAGAGTAAATTCTGTAATTTTACTAATTTATTATTTTTTTATTTTTTTATTTTGTTTTATTGTCTGGCCTGCCTAAAAGGTAAAAGGACTCAAGTCAAATGTGTTAAATAAATCTTAGTATCCCACTTTTTCAATGTATATAGTCAACAACAAATACAGTAGATGTGCTATTTCCAATGCCTTAATTAGTCTTCTGTTATATTTTTTAAATGAGCCACTGGCCAAACAATTCCTCTGTTTCTTCTCTGTTAGTTTTGCCAGCAGTTAACCTCAATGGCATCAAAAGCAGCTGTGAATTGAACAGTAAAATATATGTATATGTGTGTGTTTTCTCCTTGTAGGGTGACAGCGGTGGTCCTCTAGTGTGTTATTCGCAAAACAGGTTTGTCTTGCAGGGTGTCACATCCTGGGGTCTGGGCTGTGCTAATGCCATGAAACCTGGCGTCTACGCTCGAGTGTCTAAGTTTGTGGACTGGATAGATAGAACCATCAAAACCAACTAAACTGCAATGTGGTTATTGAGGATCTTAACATATGTACACTGTTCTGCTCTGATATTACAAGCACTGCTGACTGATGTGGATACACTATAAACAGCGCATGTTACTGGTTTAAAAAAAGAAGGACAATGAACAATGAATGAAATTTGGAAAAACAATACTTAAATGAAACAAGGAAATTATACAAATATTAAAAACGTACTTCCTTGTGTTTGGGTGAAATAAAATGTAATCATTCAGTAGTTGTTTCCCTGTTTTTCATCTGATCTTCAGACTTCAGAAGATTCTTCATTTGATGATTTTCTTCGTGGCTCCGCTTTTTCCTGAGAGAGAGAAAACATTTTGACACTACACCCACAAATAATGCATAGTAAATGTCTATTGAGATAAGTTTCCTTATCAGTTACAATGAAACTTTAGTACAGACTTTCTTTGAATTTTACGTAAGTTTTACAAAAAGAAGTGATGAAAAACAAATGCTAATTGTAATGCCTTTAAAAAGTAATATGAACTCAGAAGAAGGATTACTTTACTCATTAATATAACAAGTTATACACAGTGCTCTTCATATGGACCTCTGGACTAATACTTTAGCTGTACTCAGTAAACGGGATTCTGAATGTGTTATGACTGAAAAAACTGGGACATTTTACCAATTAGGGAACTCAATATCATCAATGGTTTCAGGGAGAGGTACTCCTTTGGTTTCAGGAAGTAACAGCACCAAACCTCCAGCTATGATTGCCACAGCGCCTGTACCAAAACAAGATGCAGATGATGTCAGTGTAATTGCAAAATTATTTTAATTATTTCCTACAAAAAAAGCTAAAGACTTTTCAATTTCCGATATTGTTCTGTTTTTTAAATTTAGTGTGTCATAATCACACGTAGGCTAGTAAAAATATATATTTCTGACTCAAATTGTTGTTGATTAAAAACTAAATAAAAAGCTTTTAACATCTTTGTAATAAATAAAATATCGAATGAATAAACAATTATCACTTTTTAAAACACTCAGGAGCTCCTACAAAAGCATTAAAGGAACTGGTATCAGTATAAAACATTCTCTGAGCATTTTAGTTAAACATTAGCTAAAAATATTGCATTTAATGAATTACTTGAATTATTCACTCCAAAGAATAGTTACACAGGCAGTTAGTAACATTGTATTATACTGTGTGGATGGCTCAAACTCTGGACAGTGGGCTCTATAAAATGAACTGAAACTTGTGATTTAACAGATTACTTCCTTTGAATAACCTATAAGATGTTAAATTCTAGTTTACTGCTTCAGGAAACATCCTGAAGTTGTTGTCGAAAAAATACTGGCTAAAGTCGGGTGACAAAAAAGGACCATTCACAGTCAGCAGCCAGTACAACCATTACTCAAACCTGCATGAACATTATTCTATAACTGATGTAATTCAACAACACTGTGAGTGCCAAAATATTTTTTGTAATTTCTTTGTAGTTTTACATAAGTAAAAATTCACATTAAGTGATGAAGGGGTTTTACAGCAGCAGTAGACTTTTTTAAAAAAGTTTTAAATGTTTTTAAGGACAAATATGGCAAATCGAAACATAGTGATGCTATATTACTACTAGATTACTACTTACTACTTTATTCCATAAATAGTGTCACTGCTTTGTGAAATTATATCTGATCCATTTGTTTTTCCTTGTTAGGATCTGTTATTAAGAGTACATTATTAACATTTTATGGATGTTTTTGAAAAGGTAAATCTATGAACTTGATTTGTTACCTTTTAAAACCCAGTTACTAGTTTTATAAAAAAAAAAAAAAGTAATAGTTGCTATTTATTTTTATTATATTAAATATGGATAAAATATATAATATGTTATTAATTAATTACAATGAACAAAACTACTTTTCTGCCATTTTAAGCCTAACTATTACATTACATGCATGTTTGAATATATCATTAGGTAATTGTGTAGCTTTTATCCATGTAAATGTGTTTTATTTATCACATACATTCTACAGAATAAATCCTATACAGCCCATACGGAAAATCTCTGACATATTTCCCCCAAATCTTAATTTTAAAATTTTTTATCAGTATTTTTCTGGCAACCCATCGGCAAAGTAATATTATGCTTTCAGGGGTTTTGTTTGTTTGGTTTTGTTTTGATTTGAGGGAGAGGGACGTTCTTATAAATATAATAAATAACAAACAGCTGAATCTTTATCTAAAATTGGAAAACTCAAGAGATGAAATCCAGACTAAACCTGCTTGTTCAGCTGCATCTGTACTCTTTAATTCTAGTAACATCTATGTGATTTGGTGAGAGTAAACACCTTTAAAGCAAATGTCAAAATAGATACATTTCTCTAACATTAGTTCATCCATCCATCCATTCGCTTCCGCTTATCCTTTTCAGGGTCACGGGGGGCGCTGGAGCCTATCCCAGCTGTCTTAGGGCGAGAGGCGGGGTACACCCTGGACAGGTCGCCAGTCTGTCGCAGGGCCAACACACAGGGACAGACAACCATTTGCACTCACATTCACTCGCACATTCACATTAGTTGAGCTATGTACATAAAATACAGAATATTTTTTGTACGTATTTTGTCTGTAGATTCATCCTTTTCCAAAATATATTAGTGGCAATGTAGAGCACAGTCCTTAACATTCTTAAGAATTCAGCCTGAGAAGACATAAATATGAGGTTTTGCACCTTTCATCTAGTATTTAACGTTTTTTTTTTTTCATATACATGCTTACTGGTAAACATTATAAACCCACCAAAGATGATGAGTGGCAGTTCCAGCCAGATAGCAGCCAGTCTGTACAGCAGGAATGAGGACACAATGCCTCCAACATCACACAGAGTAGAACAAACAGACACTGCCAGGTTCCTGTATTCAGTCAAAATGATGGAGAGATAAACACAATTTCCTGGTTATAACTTCAGCAGGTTATAATTAGTTTCCTCACCTGACAAATGTGGGGTAGAGCTCTGTGTTAACAAACACCACCATCTCAAAGGCCATGGTGATCCCCAACCGACCGATACAGGCAACCGCTGTCTTTAACCAGAACAAGCCTGAGATACACACAGGAAGTCAATAACCAATGGGTACCAGGGTGGTGACCATGTCTGTGTTTTCTGTACAGTCTATGCATAAAACTCACTGTCAGGAATGAAAGCAGCAATGAAGCACGAAGCTCCAGCTACGATATTCGCAGTGGCGAATGGGAGACGCCGGCCAATACGTTCAATGGTGAAGAGGATAAGGAAGGCGGCAGGAAATTCCACCAAGCCAGAAATGAGAAAGTCAATGTAGACGTTTCCTCCTGCTATCCCCAAGCGCATGACGAGGCCTTGATAAACCACAGCACTGGTGAACCTGTGCACAACAAACACAGAGGTTCAGCATCAACTGCATGTAGGCAAAAAAAACGTGTGTGATTTCAGGCAAGTCTCACCAGTTGAACATGAGGATGAAGGTGTGCTTTCTCATGTTTGGAGTTCTGATTAGGTCCAGCAAAGAGGCAGAGGTAGACTCACCTTCACCATCAGTCAGTGACTGGGAAATAAAAACATGGAAATGTGAGATTAAAGCAGGATTAAAAAGTGTCATAAAATAATGGTAGAAATAAGGAGTTAATAGGTCTTAATGTTTCCTGTTAGTGGAAATGAAATGTTAGAGAATAGTTTTGGTGATTTTCTTTATCTTTGTCAACAAATTCCATTAAATACTAAAATCAGCAGTAAACTGATAAACATATTTGGTGAATATATTGTTCCTTTAGTCATTGCTATCTATAAACTCTTAAATTGTTCTGTAAGTGAACTATTTAATCGGCCTACCTCCGTATTCTTGAACAGTGTCCTGTGGTTCTCTCTGGCCACAGCTTCAGTGATCTTCAAAGCTTTGGAGGAACGGTTCTGAGAGATGAGCCACCTCGGAGACTCTGGGATAAACCTGAGAAACAAAGAAGTGTCTAAAGGTGCAAGTCTGTAGATAAAAATCTTAACTGAAAAGATTTATACATTATTTAGGAGATGAGGAGCTTTTTAACTCCCTGGAAAGTGACTATGGTAAATATGCAAGGTGAAAATGGTTATTATTATGGAACAAGTAATTAAACCAGCATATTAAGCTCATAGCTCTTTTGCACATAAATCTATTTAATACTTAATTTTTTTTGTCTCCATGTATTTATTCATGATATTTTTATTTTATCTATTTGTACATGTTAACCGGCATCTGCGTGTGGACAGCAGAGAAAGAATTTCATTGTACAGAGAGAAGCTTTTTCTTTGCACACATGACAATAAACACTTTGAATCTTGACTCTGAAACCACAGCAGGAGAGGAAGAAGTACTACATCTCCGTCCACCTTGCTGACTTCCATAACCTTACTTCTTGCTTTACTATTTAAAGGCCAGAGTGCTTCCTGCATCAGCACAGAACAAAAGCAATGAGATACATCATATATAAACCATAGTCCCAAAGATAATGGGCAGTTTTTGTTTTCCTTTTACTATAATAAATTTAGTGGGAAAATCTATTTTGATCTAAAAGGGAAGCACCATCTCATGCTAGAAGTACTGTAAGTCTTGTTTCCTGATCCAAACTCACATACCACTTTATTACGTAACCTGCATATATGCCTATTTGTGCAATTATCCAAACAACTTGCAGTAGTGCACAAAATCCTTGATTAGTATCCAATTGATTAGTATCCAAATGTGTGTGCAAGGAAAGCCAAAAACAGGTTTGAGGGTCTTTTCGAGACAGAGGCGAGGCTGCCATCTCGCGCCATCGGCCCCTCTGGCCAATGGGCAATATTGATAACACTATTATGTGAAAAAATGACATAGAGTGTTGGACATTTCTGAACAAGTACAGATCTAAAATTTTACATAAGAGTGATGAAAAAGTGACTAGTAGTTCATTTCAAGTGAGCATTTTTTTCTGGATGATCACGCCATGTGGACTGTCATGTCCACATGGCGTGATTGGTAGTCCAATGCCTTGCCCCCGACTCCCTAACCCTTACTGTGATGCAATGATTGCCTCAGAGATCAGGCGATCAGCATGCTGAACACTGGAATATTCATATATACATATATATATATATGAAGGTGACGCACTGTCATAAATGCCACTGGTCATTTATGAGCGCAAAGGCAGGCACAGACAGATGTCTGTTTTTGTTTGACATTGTCATGTGTACACGATGACAATGTCAAACAACATTGAGATTTTTTTTTTCTTTTTTGTTTGTTTGGTTTTTTACCAGTAATAACACACGAAGAGCACGTAGGGCACAGTGAAGGTGACCTGGAGCCAGCGCCAGTCTGTGATAAAGTAGGCGAGCAAAGGAAGGATGAGGAGACCCACACTGAAGAACATCTGGTACAAGATACCCACTGTTCTCCTGTACTTCACACCAACAATCTCTGTGACTAACAGAGGGACAGGAATGGTATTAAAAGTAAGACAATTTTGTTAGAAACAAAACAATGTGACATGCAAAAATAACACAAGTATATAAATTCCACAAATGTAAGAAAATTCTTGCATTATTCACCTAAAAATAATTTGAAAATGTATGATCAAAAGTTAGGCCATGTCATTTCTACACAGTTAGCTATGAAAATGCCTCAGAGAAAAAATCTGTTTCAGAAAACATGGAGATGATTACGCAGCACATATGAGGTCATCCAGCCTCCTTTGACACTGAAGCCAAGGATGGTCCTGAACACAAGGATGGAGATGTAGTTTGGCGCTATAGCCACTGCGATTCCTGCTACTGCATTCAAAATGTTGGACACCAAGAAACTGATCTGCCTGCCAAACCTGCAGAGTGAAATGGAAAATACATCAGGTGGGGATTTGTTGAATGAATATTATTTTGAAAATAATATATTCACTCCAGGACACATCAGAGCCACAAGTCTAGCCACAAGAGGCCTGCAGGAGTGTGCCTATTCATACCACACAAACATGCCTTCATGTGTTTCAGGGGTGTTATAGTTATATTTTTCTATAAAACACAGTTGTAATTATACAGGGTGGGCCATTTATATGGATACACCGTAATAACATGGGAGTGGTTACTGATATTAAAGTCCTGTTTGTGGCACATTAGTATATGTGAGGGGGCAAACTCCTCAAGATGGGTGGTGACCATGGTGGCCATTTAGAAGTCGGCCATCTTGGATACAACTTTTGTTTTTTCAATAGGAAGAGGGCCATGTGACACATCAAACTTATTGGTAATGTCACAAGAAAAACAATGGTGTGCTTGGTTTCAACGTAACTTTATTCTTTCATGAGTTATTTACAAGTTTCTGACCACTTATAAAATGTGTTCAATGTGCTGCCCATTGTGTTGGATTGTCAATGCAACCCTCTTCTCCCACTTTTTACACACTGATAGCAACACCGCAGGAGAAATGCCAGCACAGGCATCAAGTGTCCGTAGTTTCAGGTGCTGCACATCTCGTATCTTCACACCATAGACAATTGCCTTCAGATGACACCAAAGATAAAAGTCTAAGGGGGTCAGATCGGGAGACCTTGGGGGCCATTCAACTGGCCCATGACAACCAATCCACTTTCCAGGAAACTGTTCATCTAGGAATGCTCGGACCTGGCACCCATAATGTGGTGGTGCACCATCCTGCTGGAAAAGGGTGTCTTGCATTGAAATCTGCTGCAATGACCCGGTTACTGCGTTCACCAGATATCAACACAATTTCAATCCGCTCCTCACGTGTTAACCTCGACATGTCAATGGCTGTGAACAAAGAGAAACTTGTAAATAACTCATGAAAGAATAAAGTTACGTTAAAACCAAGCACACCGTTGTTTTTCTTGTGACATTACCAATACGTTTGATGTGTCACATGGCCCACTTCCTATTGAAAAAACAAAAGTTGTATCCAAGATGACCGACTTCTAAATGGCCACCATGGTCACCACCCATCTTGAGGAGTTTGCCCCCTCACATATACTAATGTGCCACAAACAGGACTTAAGTATCACCAACCATTCCCATTTTGTATCCATATAAATGGCCCACCCTGTATATGTTACCTGGCCAGCACAGTAAACTTGATGGTTGTTGGAGCCTCACCTGTCAGCAAAGTATCCAAAAGCGAAACTGCCAACCAAGAAGCCCACATTGAGAGTAGACTGGAACATGTCCACCAACCATCCATCTGAACACACCAGATTGAACTGAAAAAGGAACAAAGACATTTTTTCATGTCTATATGAAAACTTCCAATTTCACTTACATACCTGCACAGTTTAGTCAATTAATACAGAGAAATTTTAGGGAATTCTCTTAAATCTAAATCAACTTTGTTAAGTTTACGCAAACTGTCTTCTCACCTCTGTGACGAAGGATTTCCTGCCTTCATACTGATACTCCCAGCTTTCCTGAAAGACAAAAAAAGTAAACATTTAATCCAATACGGACAGTTTAAACACTTCACACAAAGCTTTTCAGTTGTCTTTTGCTCAAAGAAGTCGTGCCATTAATTAATTCTTCGATCTTAAATATGATCAACCTATCTCTAATGATCGGCTATGTACCACAGGCCTTCAAGCTAGCTGTAGTTAAACCTTTACTCAAAAAGCCATCTCTAGACCCAGCAGTCTTAGCTAATTATAGGCCAATCTCCAACCTTCCTTTCATATCAAAAATCCTTGAAAGAGTAGTTGTCAAACAGCTAACAGATCATCTGCAGAGGAATGGTTTATTTGAAGAGTTTCAATCAGGTTTCAGAGCTCATCACAGCACAGAAACAGCTTTAGTGAAGGTTACAAATGATCTTCTTATGGCCTCTGACAGTGGACTCATCTCTGTGCTTGTCCTGCTAGACCTTAGTGCAGCATTCGATACTGTCGACCATAATATCCTATTAGAGCGATTAGAACATGCTGTAGGTATTACAGGTACTGCACTGCAGTGGTTTGTATCATATCTATCTAATAGACTCCAATTTGTTCATGTAAATGGAGAGTCCTCTTCACACACTGAGGTTAATTATGGAGTTCCACAGGGTTCAGTGCTAGGACCAATTCTGTTTACATTATACATGCTTCCCTTAGGCAGTATCATTAGAAGACATAGCATACATTTTCACTGCTATGCCGATGACACCCAGCTCTATCTGTCCATGAAGCCAGATAACACACACCAATTAGTTAAACTGCAGGAATGTCTTAAAGACATAAAGACCTGGATGGCCGCTAACTTTCTGCTTCTTAATTCAGATAAAACTGAGGTTATTGTACTCGGCCCTGAAAAGCCTAGAAATATGGTATCTAACCAGATTCTTACTCTGGATGGCATTACCTTGGCCTCCAGTAACACTGTGAGGAACCTTGGAGTCATTTTTGACCAGGACATGTCCTTCAATGCACATATTAAACAAATATGTAAGACTGCGTTCTTCCATTTGCGCAACATCTCTAAAATTAGAAATATCCTGTCTCAGAGTGACGCTGAAAAACTAGTTCATGCATTTATTACTTCCAGGCTGGACTACTGTAATTCATTATTATCAGGATGTCCAAAAAACTCACTGAAAAGCCTTCAGCTAATCCAAAATGCTGCAGCAAGAGTCCTGACAGGGACTAGAAAGAGAGAGCATATTTCTCCTGTTTTGGCTTCCCTTCATTGGCTTCCTGTTAAATCCAGAATTGAATTCAAAATCCTGCTCCTCACATACAAGGTCTTGAATAATCAGGCCCCATCTTATCTCAATGACCTTGTAGTACCATATCACCCTATTAGAGCACTTCGCTCTCGCTCTGCAGGCCTACTTGTTGTTCCTAGAGTATTTAAAAGTAGAATGGGAGGCAGAGCCTTCAGTTTTCAGGCCCCTCTTCTGTGGAACCAGCTTCCAGTTTGGATTCGGGAGACAGACACTATCTCTACTTTTAAGATTAGGCTTAAAACTTTCCTTTTTGCTAAAGCATATAGTTAGGGCTGGACCAGGTGACCCTGAATCCTCCCTTAGTTATGCTGCAATAGACGTAGGCTGCCGGGGATTCCCATGATGCATTGAGTTTTTCCTTTCCAGTCACCTTTCTCATTCACTTTGTATTAACAGACCTCTCTGCATTGAATCATATCTGTTATTAATCTCTGTCTCTCTTCCACAGCATGTCTTTTATCCTGTCTTCCTTCTCTCACCCCAACCGGTCGCAGCAGATGGCCGCTCCTCCCTGAGCCTGGTTCTGCCGGAGGTTTCTTCCTGTTAAAAGGGAGTTTTTCCTTCCCACTGTTGCCAAAGTGCTTGCTCATAGGGGGTCAAATGATTGTTGGGTTTTTCTCTGTATCTATGAAGCGCCTTGAGGCGACTTATGTTGTGATTTGGCGCTATATAAATAAAATTGAATTGAATTGAATTGAATTGTTTTTCGGACATTTGTCTTCCCCAATGGGAACAGGTTCCAACTAACAAGTAACTCTGTAAACTGTAAGGTTTCGCACTTTTAGAAGCCTTGTGTTGCTTACAACACAGTGTCTTACCTTTTTCTTGTTGATCCGTACTGAATACAGTGAGGCAAAAAAGTATTTAGTCAGCCACCAATTGTACAAGTTCTCCCACTTAAAAAGATGAGAGAGGTCTGTAATTTTCATCATAGGTATATTTCAAATATGAGAGACAAAATCCAGAAAATCACATTGTCTGATTTTTAAAAAATTTATTTGCAAATTATGGTGGAAAATAAGTATTTGGTCAATAACAAAAGGTCATCTCAATACTTTTTAATATACCCTTTGTTGGTAATGAAAGAGGTCAAATGTTTTCTGTAAGTCTTCACAAGATTTTCAGACACTGTTGCTGGTATTTTGTCCCATGCCTCCATGCAGATCTCCTCTAGAGCAGTGATGTTTTGGGGATGTCGCTGGGCAACACAGACTTTCAACTCCCTCCTGTCACGGCTGGGCAGCAGTCGTGTGGTGAATTGAGAAAAGGATCCAAAATGCAGGCACTGGCTGGGGTGCGAGTGAGTGTTTATTTACAGAGGTGATAAGGTGACAAAAACAGGAAGAGCAGAGCGGAGAGTAAACAAACCTAAACTGGGGAAAACTAAAGAACTAAACTTAAACCAAACACGCACGGGAGGAGGAACAAAATGCACAAAGAAAGATGGCGGAGAGACACAGAATGAACACCGGGTTACACAGAGTAATGCAGACAGACATGGCGTTAGACAGACAACGCAACAGAGAGCACAGGAAAACACAGGGCTTAAATACACAGGGAGTAATCAGGGAATGGGCCACAGGAGGGAGACACAGCTGGGAGCAATTAGGCTAACGAGACAGGGGAGCGGTAAAACTGAACACACTGACATGAGACATGAACTTTCAGAATAAAACAGGAAACTAAGAGACACAAAGAACCAGACAGGACACTGAACTTGACAGGCAGACTCATGAGCAGACACAATAACACCATGGACAGACAGAGAGAACACAGGCAGGCATGAAACAAAAACACTAACACATAGCAAACCTAAACAAAAGACAAAACAGAATAACCGAGAACAAAGAATAATATAAAGAAACACAAAACACAGAGTCCTCAGACTCAGGACCATGACACCTCCAAAGATTTTCTATGGGTTAAGGTCTGGAGACTGGTTAGGCCACTGCAGAACCTTGAAATGCTTCTTACGAAACCACTTTTTCGTTACTCGGGCGCTGTGTTTGGGATCATTGTCATGCTGAAAGACCCAGGCACGCATCATCTGGAATGCTCTTGCCTCCTTGGGAGGTTTTCAGTCAAAACCTCATGAAACATGGCCCCATTCATTGTTTTGTTTACATGTTTCAGTCTTCCTGGTCCCTTTGGAGAAAAACAGCCCCAAAGCATGATGTTTCCACCCCCTGCTTCACAGTAGGTATGGTGTTCTTTGGGTGAAACTCAGCATTCTTTCTCCTCCAGACATGACAAGTAGAGTTTTTACCAAAAAGTTCAATTTTGGTTTCATCTGACCATATAACAATCTCCCAATCCTCTTCTGGATCATCCAAATGCTCTCTAACAAACTTCAGACGGGACATTTACTGGCTTAAGCAGAGGGACACGTCTGGCACTACAGGATTTGATTGATTTCTTCACACTAAGCTGCTTACCTTTTGCAGATTCAGTCTTCCCAGCCTGGTGCAGGTCTACAATTTTGTTTCTGGTGTCCTTTGACAGCTATTTGGTCTTGGCAATAGTGGAGTTTGGAGTGAGTCTTTTATGCTGATAAGTTCATACAGGTAACGAGTGGAGGGCAGAGGAACCACTTACAGAAGAAGTTACAGGTCTGTAAGAGCTAGAAATCTTGCTTGTTTGTAGGTGACCAAATACTTATTTTCCACCATAATTTGCAAATAAATTATTTAAAAATTAGACAATGTGATTTTCCGTTTTTTTCATCATTTTGTCTCTCATAGTTGAGGTACACCTATGATAAAAATTACAGGCCTCTCTCATCTTTTTAAGTGGTAGAACTTGCACAATTGGTGGCTGACTAAATACTTTTTTGCCCCAGTGTATATGGACAAGGAAAATTGTTTTCTTTGGTTGTATTCTTAATAACTTATTATCTACCCATTATTAAACATTGCCAACTCAGGTGCTACTGAGTAGAATGAATTAAAATATATGAAGATTAACAGAAAGCAAGAGATATTCATTCATACTCATAGTGGCATTTTGGAGCCAGCCTCAAGTGTCCATTAGAGGAACTTTAGTATTTGGCACTTTGTTTTCTTCATGGATGACTTTTCTTCAGTCACCAGTGGCTGAAAACTAAAAGAAGTGCACTGGGGGTAGAGTAGGCCCTGAGCACAGAACAAGCAAGAACAATGTGTAGAATCTAAAACCATAGTAAATGTCTGTTGCGCTGATTCAAATTATTTTAACGCAGTGCTCAGGGAGATATCTGGTCTCTGACTCATCCGCAGAAGGAAAGCGACGAGTCCTAACATCCAGTCAGTCTCATAAGTAAAAATAGTGTAAACTATCTTCAGCCACAAGGGGTTCTACAACAGATGGTCTGTCCCCCACAGAGTCGTATTATCAACATCATGGAGTCTGTGTGGGACTGATTACATCAAAAGCGGCTGAGAGAGCAGAACACAGAACAGCTCTGTGAATTTCTCTAACATGCTGGAACAATCTACCAACCAAAAAACTGTACCTTGAACACTTTATCTTGTGTAAAAGTAGTTAAAGGCTGTTTTGTTTTGTTTTGTTTTGGGGTTTTTTGGCCTTTCCATAACGTCACTGATGAACAAAAACATTAAAAAAAACATTTTCAGTCTTCTTTTTGTTTCTACTACCTATAACAGCACTGAATCCATTATTTAATGCTCAAGACTGACATTATTAAACTATAAAACTATAGTTAAATTATAAAACATCACCCATTTATCTACGTAAACTGTGCATATGAAACTATACATGAAACTATATGAAAATTATACATAAACACTGTGAAAAACAGTCATATAGGAACTGACCTTGCATGCTGTAAGTGGGACTCCACTCAGGTCCAGTTCCTGTGTGTCACAGGTCAGCTCTGTGGCATTCCAGTCCACCTCATACTGCTCGCAGGTGCTGTGCTGCACCAGTCCAGAGTTATTGACCAGAGGCACCGTCAGTCTGCGACTGTCTGTCAGGTTCCAGCCGCATGCATGCCTCCTCTCCACCACTGCAGGGTCCCGACACCAATGATCAGGGGTGAAACCCTGGAATACGATGCCGACGTATACCCCTGCAAAGGGCAACGACAAGAGGCAGAGCAGGGCAAAGATTCGCCTCTGACAGCGGCCAAATGACCCGGCTTCTTCCAAGAGGTCATCAAAGGTCATCCTTACTGTTGCAAAGTTTAAGAAATCAAGTCAAATCTTGTTCTGTTCAGCAAACCATGGATCAGTGCAAACTATCAGAGTCCCTTCAGGGGTGCTTAGACCTCGTGCACCTCACACTGGTCGATCCACAAGTCCAAAGGGGCCAGATGAAACACAGCTGGGTAACAGCGTGTTACTGTTTAATAAAGTCAAACACAGGAAGAAAGCAGGATTATGCAATTATTAAATGTATGTCTTCTTAAGGAATGCTTGAATGGCCTTAGCTTCAATATTTATGCACGATCATCACATCACATGACACGGATGGTCAGCTGTCTTTTATTTTTCTAAGAAAATGGTGTGACGTGTATTAACTACACAATAAAAATGACTGTGTTTGAATCACTCTGCCTCCATCCACTGTATTCCTGGAATTTGTAAAAAAAAAAAAAATGTATATATAGAACAGTGTTACATTAAACAGTACATATTTATTTTCTTAACCGAAATCAAAGAAGTTTATAGAATTTAGAGAAAAATTAACTTGATTAAAAGAAGTTGAGCAAATCAGAGAAATCTCTGTCTGGCCTTCTTCACCTTGGAGCAGCTGCTCTGTGCCCGACTCTGTGTTTAGGCCCAGGGACCGTGGATAAATACACAGACATGTTTGTGGATATTGTTGTAAGTGCATTTATTGACTTCAAGGCATTCACAACCCGCTAACCCCAAAGTTTAACCTTCACAAGTAAGTGCCAAACCCTAACACTAATGTAAAATGAATTATAAATACATTATAAAACTAATTCTTCAAAGAGAGACATTTAAATGACAGCCAAAATATTTTGACTTCTAAAAGACTGACACCTGAAAAAATTTTATGAATACTTAAAAAATGTATTTTCTTCCTTCTATAATCTTTGTAGTGTGCAGTGTGTGTTATTCAAACTTGACATTGTTACTAACACATCCTCACCATCATTTTCATTTTCTATGTAGTGATTTTGATCAAAACCACCTTTGAATGGTCTTCATATTAATAAAGGTTATGAGCATTTTCTAAGTCCTTCAGAAAAACCAGGGTTCAGTTAAAGACGTACATTTCATGTCCTTAAAAATGTTACTATTGTGCAGTGATCTGTCAGTGCATTTATATTAAGCAACTTCTCATCTATTTTCATTGTAAATGGCAGTGTCTGCTATTCCTGCACCACAGTAGAAAGAAACAATGACACACAGTTGATTGTTGACTTTTATGATACAATTAGACTGAAGCTGGAAGCTGCGTGGAGAACCCTGATTTTACTGAAATATCATTATTATTATGAGGGTTTTGATAGGATGTGTTTTTCTTACTTTAACCTTTCTTAGGTAGCATTAGGATCATCATATGATCATATGGTCTCATGAGTTGTCCTCTGTTACATGCTTTGTTTTTCAGAAACATTACTACCATTGTCTTGTGTATGTCACATGTACGGTCAGCTGTTTGTTGTGCTCATGTAAGATTTCTCAACTCTTACTTCTATCATATTTGTAAATTGCTTATATCACAGATTTGAACAAAATTAAATTAAGCCTGATTAATTCCAAAGACTAGGCTGTGTTTCTTTGGTTATAATAAGAAATCGTCTCATCTTCCTAAGTTTTTAATAAAACAGATTTCAAACATCCAGCCAGTTTTAGAAAGATTGCCTCTTCCTGTTTTTGCCTCCACGCCATTATAGACTGTATAGAAAAGATGGACATAGCCAGGAAACAGAAAGTGTTGGGTTTTTTCCACAGTCTCGAATTCATTATTTGCTGCACAGCAACATCTTGTCAATGATAAAGTAGTCACACCCTATCACTCAATTAATAAAAACTAAACTAAAATGAATAAATAAACACTGCAACCAAACAGAATTCAAAACAAAAAATAATAAAGACACAAAACTATTCTTGCTTTGACTCAAACCTTTAGCCTATATTTTGTTATACAAAAGAGATGAAAGTGAAATATAAAAAGAAGATAATAAACCTTTATTAAGATAATAAACCTTTATTATCTTCTTCACGTGCTACCTGAAGAGTCAAAGTTTCCAAAACTTTACAGGATTGGCCGAAGAATAATTAGTTCAAAAGGCCAGTCGTTACATCTGAGAACAGATAAATTCTTGAGGTGTTACATGCACTCCAGCTGTGTTTCATAACGATGCAGCAGAAAATAATTAAATTGCTGTGTTTTTAATCACATTTTTTTTCTTCTGTTTTGCTCCAAAATCTCTCATAAACAAGGATTTCGACCTGCTGCCCTTTTGCTGTCCTTGTCAGGACAATGATTAACTAATAACTGAGCTGTCCTATTGGTCCTCCCAACATGCTAAAAGAAGTCCAACAATAAACCAGGAGGTATCTGATCATATTAGGATCTCACCATGGACCTGAACACAGCAGCTTTCCTCCTTGGAGCTTTGCTCTGCAGTGGTAAGATATTCATCTTTGAATGATAATTATTAATAAATGTATCATAGCCATTGAAGAGGCAGTTGTTGGATTCACTGTGAGAGTGCCTCATCGATATGTATTAGGATCTTAAATGCAGAGTTTTTGTTCACACAGCCACATAAATGTAATGGAAACAGGTCAGAACAGACAGCATTGAATAATCAATTTAAAGCTAAACCTCATGTCTACAACTGATAGATGATGTTAACTGTGGGCTCAAAGCAAAGATGTTTTATATAATGGATGTAATGGATGGAATTTCTCTCAGCCCATCTATGGTCTAAAACGACCTTCTTTAGCTGTCTTTTATCTGATTGACTATCTCTTGCAAACAGAAGGTTTGAGTGGAGGTAGGCGGGGCTTCTATGCTAATAGACACACCTGTGTGGCTGTGATGACCAAAATAGAGATATCAACTCTCAATGCCATCATACAGAATGAAAAAATAGAAAAAAAAATCCTGAAACCTAGTGTTTAGAGGAATCGGAAGCGTGAATTTTTCCTTAGTAGGATCATTTGTAAATACATTGACATCCCCATTTGAAAATTTCGACATGCTTAATAAGAGTATCCACCAGTGTAACTAATAATGTAGACTTTCTGATTCAAGATTAGGTCAAATCAACAAAAGAAAGTGATTTTTCTTACATTTTTTATCCTATCTACCTTAATTACATCCCAGTAATGTAACAGAAGCTTAAATAATTTTGGAAATGTTCAGGCAAACAGCAAAGAATAAGCTAACAAATCAATCAGTTAATAAATAAAGCTTTGGGGGATTTTTTTTTTTGTGTGTGTATGATTGCAGTTGGTGCTACTGAGATAGAGGGCTACTCCAGAACTGAAGGGGCATGGATCCTCTCACTGAATAAACGAATGTATTCAGTCAGCACTTTGGCCGAATGTGCTACCAAATGCAACACTGAAACCCTCTTCACATGCAGGTAAGTTCATACCTCACACTCCCAATTGTTTTCATCTTGGGTATTAAACAGTGCGCACACACACTACATTTATATACATATGTACTTTTTTTAAAAACAGGACTTTTATGTATGATGAAAACGACAGCGAGTGCTGGACAGCAGCTGCAAACTCTAAAACAGAGAATATCATGCGCAGAAGAAACACAGCTTTATATGAAAAAAACGGTAATGATCTTCAAATTCCTGATATAAGTGATATAAGACTGAAATGTCTGTTTTTGCATTTTATTTTCTTTGTCTCTGGTGACTGTTCTACTCTGGTTTGTGTGATCTTTTTAGTTTTCCTAACATTGTGGTTAATTTTTAGCCAATGTGTCATGATCAATGATGTTTGGACTGTGTCTGCAAACACAGTGGAGCTGGATTGCAAGTTAAACACTACTGTGGTTCAATCTGATTGAATACAACACAATAGTAGAGTCCTGTTGTTTCTTTTTTCTTTTCTTTTCTAGAATATCTCTTAGAATGCGCAAATGGGATAGGAACAGATTACAGAGGAACAAAGTCCAGAACAAAATCAGAACAGGTCTGTCAGAGATGGGACGCAAGCTACCCACACAGGCCAAAGTATGTATTCAACTGATTTAACTTAACCATTTCTTATCTTTTTATTATTATTTTATTTCTATAGAACATTTAATAACAACAAAATGTTGGCCAAAGTGCTGTGCAAACATAAAAATTGCACAGTAACAAACGACATCAATAACAAACGACATCAATAACAAATAACGAATACCAGGTAACAGATGAGTAAGTAGATAGATAGTAACTCTCATGCAGTGTTGAAAGCCAATGAGTAAAAATGTGTTTTAAGATTGGATTTGAAAAGATTGACGGTCGGGGCCTTTCTAATGTGGAGAGGTAAATCATTCCACAATTTCAGCGCCACAACCGCAAACGTCCGGTCACCTCTGTGAACCAGTCTCGACTTAGATGTGACCAAGATCTAAGAGCTCTAAAGGGCATATAACGCTGCAGTAAGTCAGACAGATATTCTGGAGCCTGTCCATTCAGTGCTTTATAAGTCATCAATAAAATTTTGTATTTTATTGATTACATTAATTTTTGTTAATGTTTCTGCTGCAGTTTCACGCCACAGAGCCACCCACGAGCAGATCTGGAGTCCAACTTCTGCAGAAACCCTGATGGGGACAAAGGGGGACCCTGGTGTTACACCACTGACCCCCAGAAACGCTGGGAGCACTGCAACGTACCCAGCTGCTCTGGTAACACACACACACACACACACACACACACACACACACACACACACACACACACACACACACACACACACACACACACACACATATCTAATTATACTCTAGCAGCTATTTTACATTCAATGGTCTTCATTTGGTTTAATACTAATATATAATTTGGGACAACATTATCTGCTATCCATGGCCCAGCATATCAGATACATCAGGGATTTTCCTTCCCAGAGGAATGTATAGTCTGCAATGGTGAGGACTACAAAGGAAAAATCTCCACCACTGAAAACGGCTTCACCTGCCAACGCTGGGACTCTCAGAAACCTCACAACCATGACTACCATCCCAGCAGGTAAGTGCAAAACCTTTGTGAGTTTAACAAGCCTTTTCTGGATTACTTTCTGGATACTTCTTCTTATACTCTGTGCAGTCTACCACAAAAATATCTTGAGGAGAACTACTGCAGAAATCCAGATGGAGATCCCCGACCATGGTGCTTCACCACTAGCCCATCCAAACGGTGGGACTACTGCGCCATACCGCGCTGCAGTAAGTCTCCATTTTTAAATGTTTCCTCATTAATGAACCACAAAAAGGCTTTCACAGCTGTTGTTTGTTGCCCAGCGTGTTCTTCTGCAACACAATTAGCATGATGGTCATAAATTAAGAATGTCATGTGCAAGAGTTGTTGCAGACAAACAAATATATTCATGTTCCAATGAAACCAGACATTCAAACTTCATAGTTTTTGTTGCTCAATCTATTTACAGGCAGCAAAGTATTTAAATTCAGTTTATTCAAGTTCAACTAATGTTATAGTGACCTGCTATTTTAAGTACCATGATTAAATCCAATCAAGGTGCAGAGTTAAGCAGGCAACATTTATTTCAGGTGTTCTTTATTGATGGCAAAATCCCAATTCAGCAGCTTGTAGACAAAACACAACAGCCCATTCAGAAATCCATGTTGAATAAACATTGAAATATATATATTTAGATAAACTCAAGCTACCATCATCCACTGCCAGAAACTACTTAAAAGTATAAGTAAAATGAATAACAGAAAAGGAAGAATAGAACTAAAGGAGACTTTATGTAAATGAAGTTGTAAGAAAGTATAAAAGACAACAAAATACAGACAATATGCTTCACTTCTTTTTTTGCTGGATTGTACATGAAATACATCTTTTCTTCCGTCTTCAGCTGCTGAACCTTCCACCATTGTCCCAGAGGTCGACTGTGTCACCGGGGAAGGTGTAGCATACCGAGGAACAATTGCTGTAACTGAGTCTGGCAAAACGTGCCAGAGCTGGTCGGCTCAGGTGCCACATAAACACAACCAGTCCCCAGAAAACTACCCTTGCAAGTAAGAGCTGTATCCAGGAATTAATGTCCATCCTAACGTGGTGAACCAAATATTAGTGGGAGTTTTTGTCAATAGTTTTCAGCTCTAGTGTGTGTAGCACCTACGTGGAGTCATTACCTTGGTTATTAGGGTAATCGTGGCTCAAGAGTTGGCAGTTCGTCTTGTAAAATGAATAGTGGAATTGTAAAGCGCTTTGAGGGTCTTGAAAAGTGCGATATAAATGCAATCCATTATTATTATCCATTGGTACTGTATATGAGTAATTTTGGGCTAGTATCAGAAGATTAAGAACGACCCTTAGAGCTCTGGTACATGAACAGCAGAGGAACCAGACAAACACTGTTGTGTGGCTTAAAAGTACTTCAGTGATGTTAAGCCTTTTAAAAGAAATTTGTGAACAACACAGGATTACAACAGGTTTTAACAGAACTTCAAGTATAAAAATTTCCCCCAAAGTAGCAAAAAAATAGAATAAAAATAAAATTGTGAACAAGTAAAAGATTAGTCTTTTTAAGTTCAAATGTTACCGGTGGGGTCCATGACAAACGGATGTATTGCAACAGAGTCCGTCCGATGAGGAGTGTGTGTGTGTGATTGTCTGTAAACCACCGCCTCTGTTCAAAGATGGTCGCTCACAGTGGACATAGATGGCTTCTTTCACTCCTCTTTCAAACCATCTGTCCTCTCTGTCCAAAATGCCAATGTTCACATTTTGGACAGAGAGGACAGATGGTTTGAAAGAGGAGTGAAAGAAGCCATCTATGTCCACTGTGAGCGACCATCTTTGCGGGGGTTTACGACACCAACTCTCTGCCATCTATAATCCAGTTTTGAGATCCCTTCCCAGACGTCTTAACGCCCACTCACATCCTGGGCCATCTGACCTCAGGAATTCGCATGATAAGGTGGGGCCAGGTTTCACAATGAGCTCACCCGAAACTCTGGCTGATTGGGACCCACACCCAGTTTCACACCTTGGCTCAGGCGATTAGAGGATCATCAGGGGTCCTTTTGTCCCTCTGTGGGGGGTTACTCCCACTAGGTTTATATCTGGGACTCTCCACCATTTGACCTTAGAACTGAAGAAGCTTCTCGGATGAGAGGTGAAACGTCTTCAAGTAACTTAAAGAAGTCCAGATGCTTTTCTTTGCAAGCTCCTTTGACTTATTTTTATATTAAGTAAACACTGCATACTTTTTATTTAAAAAGAACTGTAAAAAGAACAAAAAAGAAAATGTTTAATATTACTTTACATTAGATGGTTTGAAATGTTCATTGAATTTATTCAGTAACATTTATGAGAAAAATATGAGAAAAGAAAGAAGAAATCTCTTCAAAATTATTTTTTCAGTGCAAATATGTTTTCATCTTCTTTGTCAGAGGTCTGGATAATAACTACTGTCGTAACCCCAACAATGAACTGATGCCCTGGTGCTACACAACTGACCCCAGCAAACGCTGGGAGTACTGCAACGTGCCACGGTGTGGGGTTGCACGCACACAAGGTATAGTGTTAGTTAATCTATCTCGTCCTTGTGTTTCAAAAATGAGTGAATCTCCCCCCTTTCAATATCCCTTGCTGCAGGTGATCCAGTGATCCCCCCAAATGAGGAAGACTGCTATGAAGGGAACGGTTTCAGTTATCGGGGCATAACATCAGAGACCATCAGTGGAAAAGAATGTCAAAGTTGGAGCTCCATGACTCCTCACAGACATTACAAAACTCCAGAAGCCTACCCTGATGCGTAAGTATTAAACACATTCAGTTTTTATGGCTAACACAACAGGATGACACAAGAGGATAAGACAGCTGACCTTGAGAGGGGGAAAAAATTATAAAAAAAAACCTATATTCTAACACAAACATGAACCAGGAATTCATCACTACATACAAGAAGAATGTTAGTATGCTGAAGATGTACCTTAAACCTATGTGGTAAAATCCATGAATTTTAATTTTTGAAAATTTTTAGCAGTCAGAATTCTGACTGGCAAAAAACCAAAAAACAAATTTTCCAACCCCAATTAGATCCATCTATTTATTAAGCCCCCTCTCTGGGCTTAACTCTATATGTAACTCTATAACTCTATAAAAATATCTTGTTTAATAGGTTGATGTCTTAAAGTTTCAGGGGCTTTTTTTTTTTTACAACAGGGACCTCAGAGGGAATCTGTGCAGGAACCCTGACGGGGACCAAGCTCCCTGGTGTTTCACTACAGACCCCGCAGTCCGCTGGGAGCACTGCAACTTGAAGAGATGCTCTGTCAGACCTTCAGAAGTCAGTTCTCCTCGGCCACACATCACCTCCATTGCCATCCAGACTCCACCGGAAAAAGGTGAATCAGCTTTAAGTGTCACATGTTGTGCTTCCTTGCCAGTTTGTTTGACCTTTCATTTACTTCCCCTGTTTCGCTGCGGCTGTTTTAGACTGCAAGATCGGAAATGGAGCGACATACCGAGGTCCAACCTCTGTTACTGCGAATGGTGTGACATGCCAGGCGTGGAGTTCTCAGACTCCTCACAGTCACATCAGCTTCACCCCAGAGACTCACCCCACCAAGGGTCTGGACGGCAATGTAAGTGCGTGGGTGTTGCAATAAAAACTCTTTGTGGTAAGAACAGATTTTTTTTCTAGCTTCTAACTTCTCTGTCCACTATCAGAGCTGCAGAAATCCAGACAACGATATAATTGGACCGTGGTGCTACACTACTGATAGGGACAGGATATGGGAACACTGCCAGATCCCTGACTGTGGTATATGAACATTGTTTGTGTTGGCATTCAGATTCAGTGTGTTTTATTTTAATTTGTTACCATCTACCAACCTTTTTAACCACTCTATCAGCATGAATGATGCTCAGTCTGAACTGCAGACTGTAGTAACCCTTGCTTTCTATTCACTCATCTCAACCTGGGTCTGATTCTATCCACATGTGTTCTGGTATTCTAACCATGTTAACAACAGTGAATATCTCACTTAGTTCAATGAGATTAGCAACTATCAAACAAATATTGTTTTGGTCAGAGAAATTCACACATTGTCTCAACAATAAAAAATCTCTGTCTCTATCTATGCTGCACCGCTCTATCATGCTACTATAAATCCCATTATTTAGAAGTGGAAATAGGACTAATACCTCTTTGCAGCTAGTAGGTGCCAGTGATGATAATAAATATTTTTTTCTCTTTGGACTTCAGATAATTAAAGATAAAGACAAATGGCAGTAAGTGAATGTGAAGAGCTGACTTGTTTGGGAGAGCCAAATCCTGTTCAGCTCTGCTGAGAATCCAGGCAGACAGAGTTGGAACTTTATTTTGATCGGCACACTATGTGCAAAGACACACAATCATACCATCATGGGAAAGATGGTAGTGGGCAGACTTTCTAAAGCCAGTGAGTGTAGTGATACAGGCCAGGTACACATATGAAAATATCCATCAGAGCAGGATCAACAACAAACCTAAAAATACTTCTCAGAACTGTTCAACAGTCTGTGCAGCTGTACTTCTGCTGCAGGTGTACCATGGCTTTTTGCAATTCAAACCAAAACAAATCACCCCAGACAAACAGATTAGGACTTGACTGAGATGATACCCACTGACCTCTAGCTATTTTCCACTCTGGAAAACAAAACACTTCTGTCCAGGCCTCAAACCCCATGTTTGTTCTCCCCAGTAGTGGTAAATACACAAAAGTAAAACTTAATTTAACAGTAAAAAATTGCTTACAAAAACACAAACCATTCGTATTTGTTAAATTATACCTAAATAGAAGGCATAGAGTGATGCTAAATGAGGCCATAAGAGCCAAAGCCAAACCAAAAGAGCAGAATCTCTTGATCTCAATAATGTGTGGAGACTGGAGCCTGTCCCAGATTTCAGAGGGTAAAAAGTGCAGGATTACCACATAGAGATGTCCAGTCTTTTTAATCTACAGTAACCTAAAATGCAATGGAACATGTTCACACAGCCAGCTGATGGATCCCAGCACATGACTTTGACACTGTGAGGCAATACATGGTGCTGCTGAATTATTGTCCAGCTAACCAAGACATGCTAGAGATACCAGATAAAATCCATTTAGTGAGTAAAATGGATTAATAAACCTATTTTTGTGCAAACTTTTCCATTGGCTTGTTGCTAATGAGACTATAAAGTTTAAAGTTTAAACTAATTCAGTGTTTTTGTTTCACTCATCTTCTGAGAATTCATGACAATGAACTACTGCTTTATAGTTGAAATGAAGTGCGGAACACCAGTAATCAAACCAAAACGTTGTTTTAGTCGTCTTGTCGGCGGCTGCGTGTCGAATCCTCACTCATGGCCCTGGCAAATCAGCCTCCGAACCAGGTGAGAAAATAACACCAAAAGGACTTACATTCATAATATAACATGTACAGAGTAATTTAAATACTTTTGACTGTTAACTGTAAATACTGTAAAGACTTGTTCTTGTAGTTATAGAAATAAATACATTGAATGTTAATAGTGATATGTTACAGTATTTTATATTGATTTTGGCCTGGGTTTTGTTTGTCTGTTCACTTTTTAGTTCATTTGTTTTTGAAAGCAAGCTGCTGCTGCATCTCGTCTGTACATTGTGAAACAAACACCTGTTTCTCTTTCTACTAGTATAGGAAAACATGTCTGCGGAGGAACTCTGATCGACCCTCAGTGGGTCCTTTCTGCTGCTCACTGCTTTGAGAGGTAGGAACAGGACCACCATTAACAATTAAAATCAAATTCTGCAATAACTCAAACAGTGATTGATTATTCCACCAGCTCCATTTGGCCTTCAGCCTACAAGGTATTCCTGGGTATCCACACGGAGAGAGGCAATGAGCCATCGAAACAAGAGAGGAGACTTGAGAAAATAGTAATGGGACCAAACAGAGCAGATATTGCTCTGCTTAAACTAGAGAGGTCAGTATGGGTCTAATCATCCTGGGTCAGCTATTAATGATATTACACAAACAACTTGGTGCAGATCTGAACTTTGATGTTAGCTAACCTGAAGGACTGAAGCATGGATGAAATATGTGTTTTTGAAAGTATTAACACTGAGACTCAGCTACCAGACTTGTTAGAAAACAGGCTCTCATACTTTAATCCAGCATACAGATACTGTCTATTAATTATTTAGTTATCCATCTGATATTACAATTATCACAATATCTATGAAAAGAAAGTGTGAAAAAAAAACCCAATAGTGCTATCAGTCAAATTCATCTATAATTAGCCGTGAATGGGTAGCACCGTCTATTACAGCTTGCTTATACTATCATAATAGTGGGGTAATAAGGTGGAAACGAGTAGCCAATAATGTGGAAGTAATGTATAAGTGTTATGTTGTATGAAGAGTAATCATACTGGAATAATATTACATTAAAATGTATGTAATTGTGTAATAATATAGGAGCAAAAGTATCCCCATGAGTTAAACCAATTAGCAATAGCTTAGTGACAAACTGGTAACAATATGATACATACTAGCAATAAAATGGTAACACCCATGCATTAAAATTGTTATATTATATTATGTGATATTAACTTATTTACATTTGGCTCAGTGTCCCAACCTTTTTGGAACGGAGTATGCAGAAAAATAAGTAACTTGTTGACACGAGTTTAATCTTGTGAATGCCATTAAAGATATTTGCATTTCTTTCAGCCCTGCTATAATAAATGATAACGTGCAGCCAGCTTGTCTCCCAGAAAAGGACTATATAGTTTCCAGTACAGCAGAGTGTTTTGTAACTGGATGGGGTGAGACTCAAGGTACGTCACATAGATGTGTGCTTTTTTTTTAATGTCTGTGGATCTTATTGTAATGACAGAGTAAAAACTGACTGATACAAACTGATACAAATCACACGTTTATGTGCTTTTAATCAAAGTTTGTTTGAAGCCACATCTGGTCCTCATAAACATAGGTGGGACATCAAGTAGGCAGGATTTTCTTGTTGATAATAGCCACTGTTTCACAAGTTTTATTTTCTTCTGTTTCATTTGAAGTTAGTTTTTTCCTAACAAAGATGTATTAGTGCTATAGTGATACCCATTCACATCTTTTTCTAGCATTTTTGTTCTTGATTAAAGAAAATGTTTAAAACAAATGTTTGAAATGTTTTCACAGTTGCTTTACAACTCATGATACACTGTAAGCTGAAAAACTCATTCGCACACTTTAGAAATGCCAATGTAGAGATGATTGACACAGAAGGAAAATCATTGAGTGCAATGAAAACCTTTCACCAGCAAGTGGCAGGATTTGAACAATAAGCTTTACTGTGGCTCTATATCGACCAGCAATAATTACTATTTTTGAACATAATTTCTAATTAATGATTCTTTGTTAATTAAACACATTACATCTTGGACAGGGAGGTTTAGCAGTTTGGTCAACTCCACTGTACATGTATTGCTACACATCTTATGATGATGGCCATGAGGAGGAGGAAGGTAATTGCACACAGGTGTGTTGGCAGGTACAGGAGGCGATGGTGTCCTGAAAGAAGAGGGTTTTCCGATTATCGAGAACAAGGTGTGTAATCTACCAGAATACCTGAATGGCAGAGTTCAAAACAACGAGATGTGTGCCGGATATATCGAGGGAGGAGCGGACAGCTGCCGGGTATGAAAAACACAAACCTATGAAAACTGGGGAATGTTTATAAAATGTGTGTGTTTTACTTCATCTTACTGACCTGACATATTTTAATAGATTTCCAGAAACTAATGACTGAAAAAATCAGATATATAAATGTTTCATTTGTTTACAACAGTTCAACATAGAATTTAGTAATAGTAATAATGTTTCTATAGTAAATTCAAACAGTTAATTATTCTCCACCCATCCATCCATCCATCCATCTTCATCCGCTTTGTCCGAGGCCGGGTCGCGGGGGCAGCAGCCTAAGCAAAGAGGCCCAGACCTCCCTCTCCCCAGCCACCTCCTCCAGCTTATCCGGGGGAACACCAAGGCGTTCCCAGGCCAGCCGAGAGATATAATCTCTCCAGCGTGTCCTGGGTCTGCCCCGGGGCCTCCTCCCAGTGGGACATGCCTGGAACACCTCACCCAGGAGGTGCCCAGGGGGCATCCTTGTCAGATGCCCGAACCACCTCAGCTGGCTCCTTTCGATGTGGAGCAGCAGCTGCTCTACTCTGAGCCCCTCCCGGATGGTCGAACTTCTCACCCTATCTCTAAGGGAGAGGCCAGCCACCCTTCGGAGGAAGCTCATTTCCGCCGCTTGTATTCATGATCTCGTTCTTTCGGTCACTACCCACAGCTCGTGGCCATAGGTGAGGGTAGGGACGTAGATCGACCGGTAAATCGAGAGCTTCGCTTTTACACTCAGCTCCCTCTTCACCACGACGGACCGGTGCAGCGTCTGCATTACTGCAGCTGCAGCCCCAATCCGTCTGTCGATCTCCGGCTCCCTTCTCCCATCACTCGCGAACAAGACCCCAAGATACTTGAACTCCTCCACTTGGGGCAGGAACTCATCCCCGACCCGGAGTGGACACTCCACCCTTTTCCGGCTGAGAACCATGGCCTCAGATTTGGAGGTGCTGATCCTCATTCCCGCTGCTTCACACTCGGCTGCGAACCGTTCCAGTGCGAGCTGGAGGCCCTCACCCGATGAAGCCAACAGAACCACATCATCTGCAAAAATCAGAGATGAGATTCTGAGGCCACCAAAGCGAAAGCCCTCCGCCACTTGGCTGCGCCTAGAAATCCTGTCCATAAAAATTATGAACAGAACCGGAGACAAAGGGCAGCCCTGGCGGAGCCCATCACCCACCGGGAACGAGTCCGACTTATTGCCGGCAATGCGAACCAAGCTCTTGCAACGGTTGTATAGGGATCGAATGGCCCGTTAATGTAATTTAATATAAACTCAAAGATGCTTTGACATTTGTGAAATTTACAGATAAAATGACCAAAATCAAATAACTTGCATGTGGAACTGTACAATAATCCAATACTTGGAAAAATCTGATTGTATAACAGGTAATTTATGCTTTTGATATGAATGTTTAATTATATTAAATAAAACCTGTTAGTCCAGCTAAAACTACACATACTTGTTTTAACTTTTTACATCCGTTCTTCCATATGTGGTTTATACAGTAAGGATTTTCTGAGTACATTAACATTCCAAGTCGTAGCTTTAATATGAATAGGTTTACATCAACATAGAAAGAACTGTGTGGGGAAAATGGCAGTTTTAACATGGCGTACCCAGTTGCAAGGGTTTGTTGCAGGGATATGTTGTCCTTGAAAAAGAAAATTAAAAAGAGCTCACTCATAGTTTGACATCTTTCAAGCTGAAGTTGTCAAACAGTATGAGGAGTAATGATGTGGCTATGCAAATGAAAAATATAAGAATCAAATATTATGAATTTGCTTTCTTACACATGCATTTGGGGAAAACCGGCTTGGGCTATATTCCACAGCTGTCCTTTCTTACATGTAGCACTCAACAGGCAAGCAGTTTCAAATACTGAAAATTCTTCAAGTGTGTGAGGTGAAAGAGCTGCTTTGATGGAGCATACAGAAAGCAGTAAACTCACTTTGGTGAATGCAGTGGTCAGCTGTTTGTGTCATTCAAACATCAATTTCACTCGAGCAACAAACAGACTTTTCACTATTTAGCTGGGAGGTTAAAGATCAGACATTTTTTGTCAGGTGATTCTGCAAAAGTTCACAGAGGAAGTTCTTTGGTTTGCCAGAGTTATTGGGGTTCTTTCCAGAAAATTATTATAGAAATGTTGGAGAATTTCAGTCAACCCGAGTAGCACAATTTAAAGACAAAGATCAAAGGTTATTTGCATGGCTGCAAAGAGTGTCATCAACACTCCTGAGGATTTAAGTAAACACTTGACTTTGTCTATTGTGTGTTAAAAAGGCTAAACAGCACACATCACTTTCAGTATTGGCACAAACATATTTTGATTAAACATACACATTCATTAGACATGGAAACATGGAAAAACAAGCCCAAATATTTACAGTGTGGACTGTAGACATAGAAAATTTGTGTTGCTTCTAAAATGGATGGGAAATAACTAAATACGAATGTTTTGTTTTTGTAGTTTCAGGTATTTGGCTTATTTCCTGAGCCATTCTCACTTTTACCCCCATCATTTTAACACAAATATGTTTACTTTCTAAGAAAGAGATTTTTAATATTCCAAATAGTTTGTTTATTTGGCAAATATGCACTAGTTTATTGCTTACACAATAATGCAGAAAAAACCCAACTTCCTTCGTGTTTCCTGCTCTTTTTTAGGCTGGTTTCAGCAGCTGTTAACTTATTATTATTTCTACACATGTGTTCTCCTCCTGTAGGGTGACAGCGGTGGTCCTCTGGTGTGCTATGAGCAGAACAAGTTCGTCGTGCAGGGTGTCACATCGTGGGGTCTGGGCTGCGCCAATGCCATGAAACCTGGTGTCTACGCTCGAGTGTCTAAGTTTAAGGACTGGATAGACACAACCATCAAAGCCAACTAAAAGCTATCATCTGCAGTGTGTTTACTGAGGATGTCTTAACCTGTATATATTGTTCTGCTCTGGCAATGATTGACTTCATGACATGGAGTTTTTCGGTTTTCTATTCTCTCCTGAAGTGGATAGACTAAAAGCAGAGCAGCTTACTGGTTTCAAAAGCAATGAAAATGTTTCTGTAACAGGTTAAACTTTTTTTTTTTTTTTTTTTTTTTAGAAGCCATGCTTTACAGAAAATGCATTACAAATCTACTTCTTTGTGGTTACATTGAGTGAAATACAAGATAAAGATTCAGTTGTTGTTTCCTACTTGATTGTGTGTGACTTAATTTAGTTTTAAGACATTCCTACAGTTTAACCAATTGGTGTGTGTTATCTGTCTTCATAGATAAAGCTGGGTGTCATCAGCATAGCAGTTAAAATGTATACTATGCCTTCTGATGATACTGCCCAAGGGAAGCATGTATAAGCAGAATTGCTCCTAGCACAGAATCCTGTGGAAATCCATAATTAACCTTAGTGTGTGTGAAGAGGACTCACCATTAGAATGTAAAATATGTGTTGTGTGTTCTTTCCATAGCTCAACATCCCTTACACCACGTATTGTCTGATCATAGCGCCAAAGTTCACGACCTTCAACTACCTGACTGAGCTTCAACTCTTTAAATAAGCACAGAAATGCAAAGTGTATATAAAATGATTACAACTACACCTGTAATGAAAAGGTTAGTACGTGATTATGATAACACCAGTAATACAAATTATAACATAATACCAACAGCGTCAATCAATGTTTTTGATGAGAATAAGAATTAATGCAATGGTTAATGATAATGGTTATGAATAGTAGCAGTAAAATATTTCCCTGATCTCCACAACATGAACAAATTGGAGTCTATTAGACCACTGCAGCACAGTACCTGTAATACAAATAGCACGCTCTAATTGATGTAATAAAATATTATGATCAACAGTATTGAAAGCTGCACTGAGGTCTAACAGGACAAGCACAGAGATGAGTCCACTGTCAGAGGCCATGAGAAGATCATTTGTAACTTTCACTAAAACGGTTTCTGTACCGTGGAAAACTCTGAAACCTAAATGCAAAAGGTTAACATCAGCTTACAAAAGAGTTGAAAGAGACAACTGAAAACATAAACTCATATGAAAAGTGTTTACTGAGGTTATTAATTAAGTGAAGGCACAGATGATGGCGCACTTTAAATCTTATAACAGTAAATGTTTTAAATGAAAATACTTGAAGCTTGGTTGCATTAAAGATAACTTTAATAACTGTATGACGTGGTTCCATAAAAAGACACAAGTTAGTCTAAACACTAAACACTGTGCACAAAGAAAAACTGAGAAATTGTTAAAATTGGCTCCTAAAATAAAAATCAAGGAAGTAACTAATATATCCACAAGCAGCACTGTTAAACAGCATAAATAAATACTTTGGTGTGCAAAGGAGCTTAAACAGTTGCCCAATCTTTGTTGGACGCTGTATTTTGGTAGTTGGGCAGCAGGTTCACCATCTGCTGGTTCTTCAGTCCGATTTTCTCCTTTGCTCTGAAAACACAAAGTCGCGTTATGCACATCAACTACAAAGCTACGAGTCTAAAACACCCATGCATTATTATTCATAAATCTGATTGTCAATCAGAACATAAATCAACAGCTTTTCTGATAACTGATTATATGTTTTAGTCAGTTTAAGCAAAAATACTAAATGTGCTGTGTTGGGGGAAAAAAGTCTCTCAATCTGTACTTACTATAGATACAATAACAGAGATATGACGGGATTTAAAGGGGCTTAATTTTCTTACTGCACTAACTACTCACTTTTCTGGGAACTCAATGTCGTCGATGGTATCGGGCAGCGGTACGCCTCTGGTCTCAGGGAGCAGCAGCACCAAACCTCCAGCCAGGAAAGCCAGAAACCCTACACAACACAATTCAATAATGCATTTAAGCTTTGATAGTCACATTTATCTGACTTTTACTCTCAGAAAACCCACCAAAGATGATGAGTGGCAGCTCCAGCCAGATCACAGCCAGTCTGTAGAGCAGGAATGGAGCCACAATGCCTCCAACATCACACAGAGTGGAACAAACAGACACTCCCAGGTTCCTAAAGACATAAAAACAGCATTTCTTTTAATCTACTAAAATAAAGTATATTTACTTTTTAAACTTTTGATGCGAAGACATGTTTGAAAGGCTAAATATCCACAGTTACATTAGTTATCTACATACAAATACAAAAACAGCTGGATTTGGACAGGTTCTGAAACTGTGACATAAAAGAAAAGGATAAAAGTTCATATTTTGATCAGTTTCACACTTATATTACCAGGTACAGCTTCAAACGGATTTGGCAGCAGTCTAAGCTTTCTGTGAGCACAGTTCTATCAATAGTGATTTGTGATGTTCTTTTGTTATACTGTACACAGAATTTACTGTTGTTTACTGATTACCTTAGTTGATGTATAAATTATACCTGTTCATCCCAAACACAATACATTTTCTGTATTATACCTGACAAACGTCGGGTAGAGCTCAGTGTTAACAAACACCACCATCTCAAAGGTCATCGTGATCCCCAATCGGCCGATGCATGCCACTGCCGTCTTAAACCAAAACATGCCTGCAAGAACAGACAGAACCATTAAAAGAAAACTTGGAAATCAACGTTCAAGAGCACCAAATAAAATCACTCACTGTCAGGAATAAAGGCAGTGATGAAACAGGAGACTCCAGCTACAAAATTGGCCGTGGCGAAGGGGAGGCGTCGGCCGATGCGCTCAATGGTGAACAGGATGAGGAAGGCGGCAGGAAACTCCACCAAGCCAGAGATGAGGAAGTCGATATAGACATTTCCTCCCAGAATGCCCAGCCTCATGATCAAACCCTGGTAGACGACAGCACTGGTGAACCTGGGAGAAAAAACATCTCATTAACTTCGAATCTTTATCCTAAATTCCATCCATCCATTTTCTTCCGCTTATCTGGAGCCAGGTCGCGGGGGCAGCAGCCCAAGCAGAGAAGCCCAGACCTACCTCTCCCCAGCCACCCCCTCCAGCTTATCCGGGGGAACACCAAGGCGTTCCCAGGCCAGCCGAGAGATATAATCTCTCCAGCGTGTCCTGGGTCTGCCCCGGGGCCTCCTCCCAGTGGGACATGCCTGGAACACCTCACCCAGGAGGTGCCCAGGGGGCATCCTTGTCAGATGCCCGAACCACCTCAGCTGGCTCCTTTCGATGTGGAGCAGCAGCTGCTCTACTCTGAGCCCCTCCCGGATGGTCGAACTTCTCACCCTATCTCTAAGGGAGAGGCCAGCCACCCTTCGGAGGAAGCTCATTTCCGCCGCTTGTATTCATGATCTCGTTCTTTCGGTCACTACCCACAGCTCGTGGCCATAGGGGCACAGCTCAACCGGTAAATTGAGAGCTTCGCTTTTACACTCAGCTCTCCGTGAATCGCTACCTTATCGTGGTGGAGAGGTTTGTCTGTCCAAGGGATCCCAGGGGCTATGTTGTCTGGGGGCTTTTGCCCCCTGGTAGGGTTTCCCATGGCAAATTGGTCCTGGGTGAGGGACCAGACAAAGAGCGATTCAGAAGACCCTTGTGAGGAAAACATCAAGGGAACAGTTTACCCTGCCCGGGATAGGGTTACAGGGGCCTGGGGAGGGTGCCCAAGGCCAAGCGTCTTGTGGCCCGGCCTTAGTCCATGGGGCCTGACCGGGCACAGCCCGAAAAAGGGACATGGGCCCATCTTCCTGCAGTCCCACCACCCGCAGGAGACACACGTAGGGGTCGGGTGCAATGTGCGTCAGGCGGAGGTCCTGGCGGACCGATTCCCGGCTACCAAGACTGGCAATTGGGAGACTTTATCCTAAATAGATTTTTTTTTTTTTTTTTTGATAAAGAAGAGTCATTTATAATAACAGTTGTGTCCTGCTTTAATTGAATCCTTACCAGTTATAGCTGAGGATAAAAGTGTGTTTTCGCATGTTTGGCGTTCTGATCAGGTCCATGAAGGAAGCGGTGGTTGAGTCTGCGTTATCATCTTTCAGGGTCTGCAGGATCATTTATATAACATCACATAGTAAAAGTATTTCTGGTTGTTTTTATGCCTTAGCTTCAGCCTGTTTTACTATGTTTCTCTATGAAAAAAAATCTCACAAAAAATAATGCAGTCTAATCCAATCCAGATCGTGTCTTTTTCATGGAAGGCTTGAAACCGCTTATTGCACCTTTTAAAACAGCATGGCTTCAAAGTAGACGAGTTCAGCTACTGAACTGGCTTGCCTGGAGTCCAGACCTTTCACCAACCAAAAACATCTCGTGTATCATGACATGAAAAACACAACAAGCAAGACCCAGAACTGTTGAGGAGCTACATTTTCATCAGACACAAATGGGACAACATTTCTCTCTCCAAAGTCCACAAACTGGTATTTTCAGTTCTCACACATTTACAGGAATGTAAATCTATTTCTATTTCCTAAAATGTAAGTTTTATCTCACTTAATAAGTCACAATGAATTAGACTTCAAATTGTCATGTTATATGCTGATAGATTTTGATTCCAGGTAACAGATGCAGAGATTTTGTGTCCAATGGCTACCTCGATGTTCTTGGAAAGAGTCATCTTGTTTTCTTTGGCTATGTCCTCTGTGATCTTCACTGCTTTGGAGTTTTGGTTTTGAGAGAGAAGCCATCTCGGAGACTCTGGGATGAACCTGGAAATGTAAAATGTCAACAACAAATCTGTTGTTAAATACAAAACTATTTAAAGGTACAAATTCTTTCTTTTTTTAATTGATAATGACAAATTATCAGTAGGTGCGTGTATTTTTTCACTAAGACAAAGAGATTTTTGGGTTTTATTTTAAGGTTTAATGGGTCGTACAAAGAAAGAACAGGCAAAACAGACAACCCACGTAAGGGTAGCATCTGATAAAATATAGTGCTAAAGGTGCACAGGTTGACATAGCGGCAAAAAACTAAAGGTAATAATATCTTTTCTCCACAGTACCTCTGGTGTAATATACCCTCATTGGCTCTACAAAAGAAAACATTTATTCTAAACCTGCATTTAAAATGTATTAATATGTATATAATAACTGGATAATGTTTTTTTTAGCATAAGTGAGAAGACTACTCACTTTTATAAAACATTTGGAAATGACTACAAGACACAGATTTCTAACATTTTAAAATCACCTACATGTCACTGAAATTGGCTACAGCCCAAATAAATATGTTAAATAAAAGTTGAAAGATGGGTTAATAAAACTTCATTCATATGTGGTTGTGGTGACTCTTACCAGTAGTAGGACAGGAATAGGATGTAGGGGATGGTGATGACGACCTGCAGCCAGCGCCAGTCTGTTATATAGTAGGCGAGCAGAGGGAGGATGAGGATGCCGATACTGAAGAACATCTGGTAAATTACTCCGACTGTACGTCTGAACTCCACGCCCACGATCTCTGTGACTGAGATGAATAGAGGAAGGTGTGTGTTGGAGTCAAATTGTTAAATGTTGTCACTGTTTTTTGTTTTTTGTTTTTTTTTTCTAAATGACATCAGAAACAGCAGTATGCGACATTACGTGATGGCAGAGCTTCAGTTCATCCTTTGTCATTTTTTTTTTTTTTTTTTTAATAAATAGGACAGGGGGAATGAATGAGAGAGAGAGGGGGAGAGAAAGAAAGAAAACCAAAGGGGAGAAGAGACGGTGAGAAGGGGGGGGAAGAGAGAGAAAAAAAAAAAAAACTCCTGGGTCACCTGTATGGAGAAAAAAAACAAAAAAAAAAAAACAAACAAAAACAAACAGAGGAGACAGCAAACAACAAAGAGCAACATAATAATAGAGAAAACAAAGCACCATCACAATAAACTAGCTAGTCATAGATATCAGTATTTACTAAGTAATAAACGATATTGTGCAGCACGCAAGATAGACAGCGCACAGTGTGCTTTGAGGCAGCAGCCAAGAAAGCTTTAGTCCGCGTCTGTGAATACCCATGTGTGCATACCTGTGTGGATCAGCATGCTTGCATTCCAAAGGTTTCTCCATGTAATGATCTGCTAGGGAGTGTGGGGGGGCCACAGCCCCGTCCTCCAGGGTGTGAAGCGGGTATGGAGGAGATCAAAACTCCAGACATCCAGAGGCCCCCAGAACACAAGAGACCATGGAAGACCAACAGAGGGGCAGCTGCGCCACTGTTCCAGTAAGAGCTGAGGAGAGTCCCAGATGAGGGCTCGCCCAGCAGCCGCGGAGCAGAAGTCAGGGGGAGTTGCAGTGACGCGCCCGTGAGCTCCGCCGGCCCCCAGCTGCGCCTGAGTGACCGAGCCCTAGGCCGAGAGGCCGGGGGCACCCCACCTCCAAAGGGGCCCGAGCGAGCCCCAGGCCCCAGGCCCCGACAAGCGGCCGCCAAGGAGTGAGCCGGTGTGCACCCGGACGCCCACCCCCAGACACAAAGAACCACCAACACACCGACACCTGAGGGAGTCCGCCACCGGCAGGGGAAGTGGTGGTGGGTGGAGATAGGCCTCCAAACCTTGGAGGGCCTGAGGTGTCCCCAGAGAGGTGGCGTCTGATACCCAACCTGACATATAGACACAGACATACAGGCACACACAGACACAAACATCCATTCCCACCCTCATGCTCTCATATGCACTCACTCCACACTCAACCGACGTGGAGACAGACATAAAGAGACGCTGTACACACAATCACACTCCCCAAGCGTACTCTACAAACCGGGTCTAGGTACCCTTGCCCCTGGAGGGGGGAATTGCACCCAGACCCAGGTGGTGTTACCCTTTTCCCTGCGGTGGGGAGAGGCAGACCACCCCGACTCCGCAGCAGCAGGGAGGCCCCACACCCCAGACCGCAGTTGGACGGCCAACTCCTCCTACTAGCCCTCCCGCTCCAGCAGGCCGCAGAGAATGGGGGTGGGAGAAGACTCCAAACCTCCCTCCACCCGCTCATTGTAGTGTTGATGCATATGTGTTCTAAGGTGCAATTAAAACCCAGGAGGGCATGGAGCTACCTGCCAAGGAGCAGCAGGTAAGCGCATAGTCCCTCCTGCTAACCCTCAATGACTAAGTGTATTTAAAATTGAGAGGTGGGCAACGACGTCAGGGGTGAGGTATACACCCTGATGGTGATTTGGACTCCGTGATTGTGCCCACCCCCAAGATCCTATATGTATGTGTAATGAGAGTGTGAATAATGTGAATGTCTAAGTTGTGGGATAAAATTGAGGCAGAGGCAGCCAGAAGGGGACGGGGGGGGGGGGGGGGGGTAGCCTCCTCTGCACCCTGGTGACATACCCCCACTCCAAGGCCCTGCATGTGTGGGTGGTTGTGGAGGAGCGGGAAGAGGGAGGCAGCTGGAGATGGGGAGGGAAGGAAGGGAGGGGCAGGTAACCCCTCCCTGGGGCCAGCTCCCCCGCTGACCCCAGTAGGCACTCCCACCCTCCGCGACCCGCCAGGGAAGGGGGGCCCAGGCCCATCAGACCGGGGCCCAGTGCAGTAGCGCCCCCCGGCTCCACAGAGCCCTGGACAGTCCACCCAACCCCACCACAGAGAAAACTGCACCCACCCCACCAACCACACATCTTCCAGACTACATAAGACGGTAAACGCCCAGGCTGAGATCTTCCTCAGCCTGGGCATTTTACTTAAATTTGTAAGTCTTAGTTCAAGCAGCAGGATCAAAGACATGCCTTTGTCTCTGACCACCTCTCCAGCCTGTTGGACGGTGGGGGAGGCTGCATTGTTTTATTTAATGGAACATCCTGTGTGAGGGTTCTGTTTTGTTGTTTAGTAACCTTCCTGCTTTTATGACCCTGCACGCACGCACGCACGCACGCACGCACATACACACACACACACACACGCACACGCACACGCACACGCACACACCCTTATCTTTTGTAACCATAGGGGGGTTTACTATGGGGGGTGCTTGTGTGTACTGTAACTGTTTTCAATAAAAGGCGTTCAGCTCCAAAACCCTGGTTCTGACCAGTCTCCCTTGCTAGCAAGTAAAAGCTGTTCAGGGAATGACTATCCTTGATTGACTGTGGTGAAAAGCAAAGGTAAAGGTTATAAGGTGGTCTTACTCAGCACATATCCAGCTACCCAGCCTCCTTTCACTCCAAACCCATAGAGAGTCCTGAAAACCAGTAAAGATATGTAGTTTGGAGCCACGGCCACCAGGATCCCTGCAACCCCATTCAGCAAGTTGGATATGAGGAAGCTCATTTTCCTGCCAAACCTGAAGTCAGACATCAACAATCATCACATTGCTGTAAGTCCGTCTCACATAATGTCAATTATTTGGTCATGTAAGTGCTAAAAACAACAAGAAAAAAATATAAATAGATAGTAATTTAATGTATTTTGAGTCAATTTTCAATCACTGTCACAATCATAGCCTAACCTGTCAGCCAGGTAGCCAATGGCAATACTTCCAACCAGGAACCCCACGTTCAGAGTGGCCTGAAACATGTCCACCAACCATGCATCCGAGCACACCAGGTCAAACTGGGAAAACACAAAGTGAAAAATGTCCTGAATCTGTCAAAACAAATTGTATGGCATGCTGCCCATGTTTTTGTTCATTTTATGAACAACACAAAATTACCATATTAGTCATTAATAAATCTTTGCTTGGGATATGGACATATTTAGGTTTTACCAAAGTAGTCAGATTCTCTGAGCAACACAGTTCTCTTTTTATTTATGTATTTATTTATGTACACACACACACACACACACACACACACACACACACACACACACACACACACACGTGTACAAAAACAAATTCCCTCTCGCCCCTGCGGGCGGTCAATCCTTCAAGCTCGGGTCCTCTACCAGAGGCCTGGGGGCTTGAGAGGCTTGCGCAGTATCTCAGCTGTATCTGAGCTCTTAGCTGGACAGAGATCTCCGATGTCGTTCCTGGGATCTGCTGGAGCCACTGGTAGGATTTCTGGATATCAGCCACCTTCTCTATCTGCCGGTGATACATACCGTGCAGGGGCCTGTCCTTCCATGATGGTTCCTCCTCTTCCTCGTCATTCTAGGGTTTCTGTTGCCTGAGGTATTCACTGAGCACGCTGTCAGTTGGGGTCATCTTCCTGATGTATTCCTGGATGTTTTCTGCGTCCTCCTGGTCTGGGGTACTGACACTCATTAGTCCCCAGCCTCCTTCCTTCCGCTTAGCGTACAGCCTCAGGGTGCATGACTTGGGGTGAAACCCTCCATGCATGGTCAGGGGTTTCCTGATGTTGATGTCAGTGGCTTCTATCTCCTCCTTTGGCCCACTTATTATCCCAGCAGGGTAGCTGATCACGGGCAGGGCGTAGGTGCTGATAGCCCGGATCATGTTCTTACCATTCAGCTGACTCCTCAGGACTTGCCTGACCCTCTGCAGGAAGTTGGTGGTTGCAGCTTTCCTAGCGGCCTCTTCATGGTTCCCATTCATCTGTGGAATCCCCAGGTACTTGTAACTGTCCTCTATGTCTGCAATGTTGCCTTCTAGTACTTTGTTATCATCCAACTACATTTCTCCAGTCCGACTGACATTCCAATGTCATTGCTGTATATTCTGGGGGTGTGGATCAGTAAAACAATGCCTCATTCATTCTTGGCATATAGCTTGATGTCATCCATGTACAGGAGATGGCTGACAACTGTATCGGTATCCGTAGCCAGTCTTGTTAATGATCTCAGGGGTTCAGGCCTGTGCAGAACAGCAGTGGGAACAGAGCATCTCCTTGGTAGATCCCGCACCATCCCTTGATGGTGACTTGTGCTATGGGCTTGAAGTTGGCCTCTAGTGTTGCCCCCTGAGAGCCTTCCTTTGATCTTGTATAGATCTAGGCATCCCAGGATCCAGGATCCAGGCCTTCTCGTAATCAATCCAGGTCTTCTCATAACCAATTAGTGGATTCCCATTCATTTCCTATACCGGTCCCATAGGTCATACATATATATATATGCATAACAATTTTATTACAGGAAAAGTAGAACACTTACAATGATTGCTGTAAAATGTTATCTGCACATACAAGATAGATGGATATGTATATATATACCCACTTTTTCCCTTCACACATTAAAATCTATTAAATAGAAAAGCCTGAACATTTTTCTGTAAAATCTTTGAGCACCCAATTAAAAAACACTTCACATTGCCAGAGAATGCTTTCTGAATGATATATAGTTACATTTCATTATAATGCAAAAATAAAGCATGCAGAATCTTTTTAAGAAATTCTTTCTCAAAAATAAAGAAAATGCAATTTTCATTCAACTTTCATGTTGGATTGAGCAAATATGACAAGCTGCCCCACAAAAGCAACAATAGCAGTAGACTTAATCTAAATTTTACCAATTATAAATCAATAAAATAACTAAAAAAAACAAAATAAATATATTTAAATATAGACAAATATAAATATCTTTATCAGCGTGGGACTTTACAGGTTGGCTTGAATTGTTTTTGCATATTTTAATTAGCCAACACAGACCTTTTTTGCATTTGCCCCAAATTACAGTTCCAGGCTTTTACCTTTAATATTATTTGAGATATTCATGTTCAGACACTGCCGCAGATTTCAAGGTGCAAAAGAAGCAAAAAATTATTTTAAGTCGAGACTGAATGACCCCTTTTTTAAAAAACAAATCATTATTTCTGTTTTCTATATTCCAAGCTGCGTCATGTTGTTGAATTCAGTTTTTTTACTCAAAAAATATTTTGTCTATGTTTTGTTTTTTGGTCTGTGTGTGTTGGCTGTGACCTCTTGTTCCCCACCTCAGTAACAAAAGACCGTCTTCCCTCGTAGTCGTACTCCCAGCCATGTTTGCAGCTGATTGTGGGAGTTCTGCTGAGGTCCTCCAGCTCCTGTTTGTCACAGGTGAGCTCAGTGGCATTCCAGTCCACCTCGTACTGCTCACAGCTGCTCTGCTGACCAGAGCTGTTGTCCAGAGGTACTGTGAGCCTGCGACTCTCTGCCAGGTTCCAACCGCATGCCTCTCTCCTCTCCACCACTGCAGGGTCTCGACACCAGTGATCAGGGGTGAAACCCTGGAAGACTATCCCGACATACACACCTGCCCATGGCATGGACACCATACACAGCAGGATGAAGATACGCTTCTGGCAGCGGCCAAACTTCCCAGCTTCTTCTAAGATATCATCAAAAGTGGTCATGATTGTAGAAGGGTTTCTTTACTTTAACCAGCTGCAAAAAACACTCAGCCGGAGTCTAATTTGTATGCTGAGCTTCCCTCTGCAGAGTGCCCATTGAAATGCACATGCACTGGGTTTTTAAACAGCACAAGAAGGAGCAAAGGTCCATAGAAATGCGTTGGTACTGCACCGCCTGTTCCCATAGAGCATTAAAAGACGTTTGCTATCCAATTTACTGACGTCAGAGCCCAGCAGAACGTCTGCTTTGGGGATTAATTTACATAAATTCATCAGCGTGGACACATTGGCCTGGACGGTGACACAGTGATGATGTTTAATCAGTTAACATTTAAGAGGTACTTCATTGGAATCTGTTAGACATTAAGAACTGAGAAAGATAAGATCAGCTGAAAGAAAGTTGAGTTTCTTGAGTCTTTTCAGACAAGTCTAAAGAACTTGGACTGACACTAAACGTGCCTTAAAGTTAAGTCAGTCAAGTTAAGCCTGAATCTTGACTTAACAGGATCAAGATTTAATCTTCAAGACAAGCTCGTGTGTTGCTGGAAATCCTTTTGAAGACAGATCAAACTAAGACTCAAGTCTTAACTAGTGTGAAATCATTTTTAAGCAACTTGAAGCCCGAGACAGGATCAAGTTATTAAAAACAAGAGCAAAGGATTCTCCCCCCCACCCAAAATTCTCCTACCACATTGTACCTGAAATATTTTAATATTTGCATAGGTTTTAGTCTCAGCTTCTTTGAGACAAATTTTAAAGACCTAAGACCTATTCTTGGATAAAACCTCATTTTACCCAAGAATAGATGTTAGGAAGTCTCATTCAAGACAAGTTCATTTCATTCAACGTTCAAGGCTCGTTCTTCTTTCATACGGTAAGTCAGTCCAGACAAGATGAGATGACAAAAATAAGTTTCAAATTATTGAGCACAAGCCAGATGTCAGGACGTCTTCAGGTCAAATCTCAAGTTCGTCCAAATAAGAACTTAATTGCAATGTTGCCAAAGATGACTTTTAAATAATTTCTTTCTTTTAGAAATTTTGTCAGACATAAAATGAGATTACACCACAAAAGTAATAAACAGCAGATCTCTTATTTATTCAAATAATGCAATATTTTACATATTTTTTATTTTAAATAGGAAAACAGGCAAAGAGCTGAAAACATCAAACATAACCTTACATCAACTAAAACATAATGATGATATCCCATCGTACCAAATCATTGAAGAAAGTTTCTTGTGCTTTTTTTTCCTCTTTTTTCAGTTGGTTTGTGTGCTGCTTGATGTCAGTCTCACATACTAAATTTGTTTCATCATACCCAAATGTTTCCACGACTGTGGACAAAAACAAACAAACAAAAAAAGCACAAGAATGTCCAGTAATAGATTCAAGAAAGAGATGGTTCAGTACAGTACCATGCAGATGAGCCACGGGAACTTTGGTGCAAAGCAGAAACAAATTTAATGCAACAATGAACAAATAACTTCACAAACTTTACCTCCTGCTACTCTGAAATGAGGAGTGCTACAATGTTGAGACTCGGGAGAGATGACTACAAAGTGCCAAACACAGACACTTTCAATTCACCTCTCAGACTAACAGGGTCAGGATTCTGGTAAAAAAAACTTTAAGAAGAACAGCTCAAGTTCATATAGCAAAACCACACGCTGAATGAACGAACACGTAAAAGGAAAGTTTATAAAAAGTCTTCGTTACAATCATATTTTATGATAAATACTGATCATAAATATTTCACCTGTTACCAATGTCATTGTCATGTTTCTGGAAACCTGACCATGTGCCGTGTACTCTCATTCTTTAAGCTGTTAAAGGTAGATACACTTGCACTGTTCAGAATTTCAGATCAGTAGCACAATAATATGATTATATGATAAGAGAGTTTATTAAGAGAGTTTTAAAATGTCAAAAGCTGCTTTGGAAATGTTCAGTTTGTAATCAGAGAGAAACAGAAAAAGTAAAAGGAGGAGTGCGATCTGTTTCTACTCTTTGCTATCACAACACTCCTCGAACCCCTTTCTGTGAAACACTGAAGTTTACAGTGCAAATGACAATTATTTTATTAAATGCTGTTTCTTGTTATTTTATCAGTATTTTTTGGGCACGTGGCATCGTACAAAAACGCGCTTAACAATTATGTGTACAAAGCTTTAGAAATACCCTGAATGGCAAATCTTTGTTATTGAGGTTTTAGCAACAAACTCACATTTGAATACTGAGAAAACACAAATATTAATCTACACCAGCAATGCAACGGCAACTAATGTGATGAATATACGATCAAGGGCACGTTTTTTTATGGTAGTAAATGTCTGGCTATGGATCAACAAATGCACTGCAAAGTGATTTAATTAAGCTCAGGATTGTTCACCTCCTTTCCCCAGTTGGAGAAAATGAGAAGTTATTACTGATGTACAGAGATAAAGATTTATGCTACCAAGGGCTGCAGCTCACCCCTTCCTGGTTATACAAGCAGCAACACAGTTTTCAGATATATTTTTTGTTCCAATTACAAGGCTGAAACTCAAAACTTATTATTGCCAGTGAAAGCAAACAGTTGTTTATAGTAGAGGAGTCAAAACCAAAGAATAGTACAGATTATTTTAATTAAAAAATCGTTTTAGCTTTAAATGTGCCTCCCTGTTAGCAGTAATTAGGCTAAATCTTTAGACTTGATGTCTTCAGGGAGTTTGCAAAGTTTTAAACTGACATTTCAGTCAATTTGACCAACCAACCAAATCTGATTAATTAATGGAAACCTACCAAATAGACTTTCAGTTTGTTTGTTTGTTTGTTTTTTAAATGATTTTCAAAAAGTCCACCTTCCTTTATGAGGGTGTGCTACTTTTCTCTAAACCAATTAACTGGAAAAAATTGAGCTATTTTATTGGTTTTCAGCTGCTCTGCACATCAGAAAGAAGAGTGAAGTGAAAACAGAATAATCCAACCTAATTGTTTTTTGTGATGATCATGTGTCCATAAAATCACCGTATTTGAGGTGTGTTTGTTTTGTAAAATCACCCGGTCTGAGCTCTAACTGTTGTAGAAAAATCTCAATCATGCTGTGTTTACACTGTGCAAGCTTACAGATTTAATTACTCTCATGTGGAAATATGGCATAAAGTAGGTTTCCATTATTACTGACATCCTCTGTGAAAAAGCAAAACAGCCTGCATTTTAGTTTCACTACCATCTTTTGCATCATGCATTTGGCTGAACAGGGCGGATTTCAGCACTACGAAAAGTTGGCTTCACTTTTCACGCAGCAATCAGATCTGAGTACAACAACCGAGCCTGTAAAGTACAAGAGCACACGAGCATGAAAAGGGAAAAAAAATAAAAATCGATTTCCCTACAATAGTGCCAAGGGTGGCAGTAGAAATATGGCTTTAACAGGACGGGAGGGGACCAAATCAATCCAAAGGAACGCCTCCAGTTTCACTTTCAACTTTCTTCAACCATCCATTCATACTTAAGGCCATCTCCATTTTCACACAGAACAGAGAAACAAACGTAATCAGCTCGGACGAGCCGTTAAATAATCACCAAAACAAACGTGTGAACAATTCACCGGTGAAGACTAAACGAAACGTCCATATTATAGAACATTATCATCTATTTACAACGTCTCTGATCAAATCAAGACAATCAAAGAAATTCAATCCGTTGCTGGACATGATTCATAGATGAAAATGCAAAGTAAATTCATCAGTATGAAGGCATCGTGCTTTCTTTTCGAGGGCAAAGAAGGGGAAAACGGGTCTGCTATAAAAGCAACTGTAAACAGCACGAAAACAAACTGGTGTCTTCATTCCCTTTTTAGAAAGAAGCTGGCACCTTCACTGCCTAAGCTATGGGAGGGTTAGTACCTGCGGGCCAATGGAGAGCAAAGAAACAACTCCAAACAGGAAAAAAAAAAAGTCTTCCTTATTAAGTACCTTCACACAGTCCACAAGCAGACACACAGCCAGTGTTAGTACCATTAATCAAGGTAGGAAAACAGCTTCAGTTCAAAACACCAGAAGAAAATAGAAGATACATATATAACTTAATTTTCATTCACATCTTATCATGCCTCATTTCAGTGATGATATCAGATTTTCCCTTCTTGTAATGATAGTGTTGTGGTATCATTGTTTACTGTTTGGTGCATATGGTTATGGTGACATGTCTAGTTGACACATCAAGCTGGAAATCACATTAGAAAGAAGCTTTGTGTGCTCCCAGAGTCGATTTTAAGAGCTGGCCTGTTCGTTCTTCATCAGACAAATGTGGCAAGGCTGAAGTATCGGGATTATGAAAGACAATATGGTGGAGTTCAAAAGAACCTTAAGAACACTTTAAATGAGCTGTCAAATAAAAATTATATGTGGACGGTGAACTGGACTGAGTCGGTGTAAGCCGAATGAAGGTGCAGCCCAATAAAAATATATCCCTAAAGAAAGGAAAGGTTTCTGTCTTCGGTGTGTTGTTGGCATTTCACTGTTGCTATTATGGAGACATTCACTGAGAGAGAAGAGTTCGGATTGGATGGAGAGAACCAGGAAGGACAGAGTGACATCACACCCTGAGGAGGTCCTCGTCACTGTCGTCTTCTTCCCGTTTCTTGTTCGCTGCCGTGTTGTTACCGTGGTTAAGGCCAGAAGAGCGAGGTTTGCTGCTCTTCCTTTTCCTATCTGACTCGTCCAGGAGGCCCACCAGGTCCTCGTCGCTCTCCTCCTGAAATGAAAGACTTCTGTGAGCTTTTGAGAGCAATGGGTGCAATCATTGCTACCATGAACGACTGAGAGGATACCAGAGAAAAAGACAAAGAACTGACTTGCAAGAAGGCGCTGCGATGAGCCGTAGAGTGCTTAGCGAGTCCTGACGATTTTATCACACGTACCCCGGGGACACTCAGCACCTCGTCCTCGCTGTCGTCATCCTGATCGTCCAGCGAGAACGACCGCAGACCCTCTGTATTCACAGGCTTGGTCGTGATGTGACCGTTGCTTTGGTTATTCTTGCCACGGTGCAAAGACGATGAAGATGTGGGAGGAGCATCGATCTCCTCCATCAGCCATTCCATCTCCTCCTCTCCTCCTTCTTCATCTGTGCTGACCTGAGTATTTAAAAGGCACAAACAATAAGATGCATATTAAGTTTTTACTCATCTACATGGTTGTTTAAAAAAAAGCTTCACTAGAGTATCTGATTTGTAGCATGCTATGGCTTTTTGAATATTCGCTAAGCTATAAAAATAACCTTAGTGTTTAATCATTAGTGATGTAACATGTAATCCTTAAGTTGTCCTTTTTTTATTTATTAATATGATTACTTTATCACTTTATATTATTACCTTAAGAAAAACTTAAGTCCAAGTTCAGGTACAGCTAGAATATGACACGGCTACCACAGCTTCATACAGCCATTTCAAAGTGGGCGTGGCTGCACCAGTGAATACTCAGATGTCTTTGCTGAAATTGGAATAGTGTATTCTCGCACAAATTTAGTTGTAAACGCAGACTCGACTCCGCTGGTTACCAACTGGTTGTACTCTGGTTAGATTTCTATATAAAACCAAAGTTGCCACAAAAATAAAGCTGCTTTGTCATTTGGCAATTTGTATTTAAATCCATGTCCTGCAGCTGCTTCATTTGTGCAGGCATTTGTTAATTTTTCTTCTGGCTGGACTCTGACTCTTTAAGGAGTTGATGTGAATTTCTGAGTATGTAGACAGCAACAGATTTGTGATTTTCGCTGATTTATCACCGTTTATCATTGTCAGAGTCCAGGCATTTGCTAGCTTTCCCCCATTCAATCACAAGCAGATAGCCTTGATGCACCAACGTTGCTTTGAATGCAGAAACTAACTGCGAGTGGTAGCACAACTGGTCCCCATCTTTGAAGCAACCATTTCAAAGGCAACAAGACTGACAGTTAATTGCTCCAAGTTGAACTCATTTGGGTTGTGCTGCTTTCTCCAGCCATTATTAGCCTAGGAGTGGCTGCAGCATAACATGTTCCTTCTCTAGTTACAAGTTACAGAAACCCTTTAAATAACATGAGGGATCATGTTGGAGTCGGAGTTTTGAATTATTTTGTTTGTTTTGTTTTATTGTGCCATTTGTTATTTTGGCCTTGGCTTCACCCTGAGCAGCAGCTTTATTCCCTGTCAGTGCCAGTAACCCACTCGTGACTCTTCCTTGCGTTATGCTTTCTGATCTTTAGACCGGGGAAAATACAAAGTAACTTTGAAACTCGTTCATTCATTAGCTCAACCAACCTTGGAATATTTATAGGAGACTTGGTTTCCTCTCCTACAACAACCAGCGATCTTCTGCCTCACCAGTTCCCTGGACACAGACAGGTGAGATTATGAAAGAGGCTTTCATACAAAATATATATTTTTAAAAATATATATATATATTTATATGTACCAAAAATGGATACTCATGGTCTCACCTCCTCTCTCTCTTGTGCAGCAGAAGCCCCATCAGACACACAATTAGAACCACCAACAGGAGGCTCAGCACCACCCCCATTGCTTGGCTCCGCCTAGACAGAGACGGAGTGTCTTCACCGTCATCATTTATCTGCCTGTCAACAGTCCTGAAATTCAATCCAGAGAGGAGACTTCAACATATTTATCTAGTGTTTTGTGCTCTTGGGATTAAAGTCAGATTGTAAAAAAAAAAAAAAAAAAAAAGGACTCACATCAGATCGCACACAGCGTTTGTGTGCCACACAAACAGATACTGGCAATTGTCCGTCTCCAGCATAAACTCCGGGATGCCGACACCTGCTGACGGGTTACAGTGAAACCTTATTGTGGATGAAACCGTTTTGTTCTTCGCGCGGCCACACTCTGACTCAGAAGGCACTATCACATCCACATTTCCTCCTGATGGAAAAACAAAAACATGTTAAGATGCTGTGACCTCCAAATGGAAGGACTCACGCTAAAATGAAATGGCACTTTGTTTCTTATGCAGGTGTGGGTTTTTTTTTTTTTTGCACTGATGTCATTGTCAATCACATGCTTTGCAAAGGGTTTTGAATGATAGATCAAAATCCTCTTCTGTTTACCTTTTATGTAGTACTTGGCTTTGTTGGATGAGCCAATCTTGCGGCCGTAGGTGTCATTCGGTTTCACCTGGCAGATGTTGGCACCAAGACATTTAGGCAGGGATTTATTGGTGATACCAGACAACTGGATGTGGTAGATGTAGCGGTCGCCGTTGTTACGAATGTCTCCAGACGCCTGATGGTGGCTAAAAGGCAGAAAAAAACCCAAATGAAACTTTTATGACAGAAAGAATTTTAGAAGTGCGTTTTTTTGCTTGCTGATTGAAACTGAAATTTATATGAGGTGAAGTGTAATGAGTGGATGACACAGGTGAACTCTGTTACCTGAAGTAGAGTGCTCCCAGACTGAAGCTGACTCCAGTTTTAGGAACCTTTATGGTTCCATTTACCATCTGTACCTCCGTTGGTTTCACTGCACAAGCTTCCAGAGTCTCCCAGCCTATCAAGAACTCACATGAACCCTCATCAACCCTGCACAGACAAGAGAATATAGGATATTCAAATAAGAATAAAGCATAACAGGTCTACTTTAAGATGCAGAGGACCAGTTCAAATAACAAAATAACAAAAACAAAACAAGGGCACTGAGACTTGTGGGAAAAAAGACAAATGAAACACAAGTTAAAATTGTTTTAAAATAGGCAATGTAAACACAACTTTTATGTGAATATACACAGAGATACAGATCAGGAAAAACAACACGTGACAATTTAACAAGAAACATTTGTTGCATTAATTTCAGACAATGTGATGCAACTGAACAACATTTAGTCTGCTGAGAAATGTTATGTTACTCAATTAACTAAAACTAAAGTTTATGAAATAAAGCAAGAAAAAAAAGAAAAAATAGCTAAAAAAATTTGCTATAATCTTAAAACAAATAAACAGGATAATAAATGATTCAAAGTTTAAACATTCTGTTAATTTGATACAGTAATTTAATACCAATGTTGTATTAAATGAATTAATCAAATTTCTACTGAAGGGAAACATTAAAAAAATCTCTAAAAGAGGTTTTGTTACCTGATAACTTTGGGGTGTCCCACTGTGGAGCCGCAGCTCAGCTGGATTATGGTCTTGGCTTTCTGGCGTTTAGGGCATAATTCATCTCCTGCTGAATAGTTCACAAAAATCTTCCCACCTGTAGAGGAAGGGAAATCTCTTGAGACTGTCGGGATAAAGTTCTCTAACATCAAAAACACTCCTGTGAGAGAAGAAAACAAGACCTAAAGGCAAACAAATGTCTAATCAGTGATCCTTGCTTACACATTTAACTCTTAGTCTACACTGTTTTCAGTTTATTTTTTATAATAATGGTAGTAAAAAACATTTATATAAAATATCCTTTACACAAACTGACACCAATAAATGTAAAGTATTTGCAATGGTTTGCACACCACTGGACTCCATTTTCTGCGTGTAAACTCGGCCCAGGACTTCGGTTTTTCCTGCTGCTGTGCGGCGGCATACGGCTGCATCTTCAGGACAGCCTGGCAGCCCACCACGGATACCCTGACACAGGTTGATGAAATACCTGAAGCCACAGAAACAAAGATGCCAAATTTTAAAGAGTGAGGAATCATAAGACCACAGCATGAGTTTAGAAATTCTTTTTAAGAAAGGGCTAATGCATCTTATATGAGGCATATGCATTGCTAAATATAAATAGATCTAATAAATAGTGAAAAGTTGGAAAAGCATCAAAAGTGTGTGCAGAACGACTGCAGAGCTCCAGAATCGAACTGTGGATTTACTGCCTTCGATTAAGGAATCAAAACCACACTTACGAATCTCCTTTGTAGCTGAACTTCCACGGCTCAGTGAGGGAGGAAAGTGCTCGGAGGTCAAAGGTCTTATGCTGGCTGACGAGCTTACACTCCATCTTCCTTGGGGTACAAACTGCATTGGTGCGCCACTGGAAAGTGACTGTACAACCTGCTGTCTCTGAGAGCAGCTCTGGAGAACCACTTCCTACAGAATGGTCGCATGTAAACAATATGGAGGACTGATGCTTAGCCGAGGCTGGGAGAGAGAGAGGGAAATAAAAAGAAAAACAAAAGATTTTCAGTTTTGGAAGTGAAGACAACACAGCATTAGGATAAGTATGTTAAACTATCAGGAAGGAGTTAATGCCTTTATTTAGACAGAAGAAGAAGACAACGAGAAGCCCACCCCCATCCTAAGTTGCCCAAAAATGAGCATTTACAGCTTGATAAAAAAATTGTTTTGTTTTCCTCATTCATAACAGGTGAAAGGACTGGGACTTTAGTTTTACCCTTTATAATAAACTGGTTCAGGTGTGTTGTTAAGGGCAGCTCTCCTCTGGCCTCACCTCCAATAATTTCGAGTTTAAACAGGTATCATCAAAGAGGCGACATCCATCTTTTATATACAGTTCTTAGTTTTGTATTTTTTCCCACGTCAACATGAAGCCACAATTGATTATAAGTCATTTCTCTAAAAGTAAACAAACTAAATCTGACTGCTAAAACACATAAAAATGTTTTCGCCATGCATGAAGAAAGAAAGAGTTTAATCTTTTCAGAAGTGCATCTAAGCATTGCTCTAATCAGAAATATTGCACCTATACAAAATTTATCACTACTTTCCTTCATGTGTGTTGCACTGCTGACACAACACAAGATTAGCTATTCTGTAAAACTTTTATCTGTGCTTTGGACCACTGATAGTGACAACTGCAGTTAGAAGTTAAAATAAAAAAATACCAACGTTAAAGTTCATATTTTATAGTAGCCATCATATTTTTTTGTGTGCTTATTTTCTTATTACCCAGCTTTCGTGCTGCCATGTCCCAGCTTATGTCTAAAAGAAACAAACCTCTCACATCAACTCCTCAAAATACTCAGCAACTGAAGGAAGGAAGCTGGACTACCCACAGAGAACACATGCAAACGCAGGGAGAACATGCAGGGAAAACTTCCTTAATTTGTTTCTTCTGATAAATGCTGCTATTTGCAAGCTGCGGTGACCAATAAAAATGCTGTTCAGTCATTTTTCTTAAATAAATACTAATATCATTATTGCGAATTTGTATGACATATTGTGTATATTTTGAGGCTGTGAACAATAAAACGTCATTTTCTTTCAGTTTTTTCTTTTGAAGCATTTTTCCCATTAACATCATACCTTGTTTTTGAGCTAGCTATAAGAGTTTTACTAATTACAGAAGACTTTACCTAGTGCGCAGGGATATCCTCCACCATACTGCATCAGCACAGCCTGCTCTTCGTGTTTGAAGTCCATTGTCATGGCTTTACTGATGCCAAATGATAACCCCAACTTGTCTGAACCAGAAACGTGGCACACTGCACTCTGCTCACAGGCCGGTACTTCCACTGAGCCGCAGACTTTGATGTGATACGTACCCGAGTTCCCGTTTACCTAGACATACACACAGAGCTCTGACCTTCCTATGCTTCTAAACAAAGAATATTTCTGTTACAGTGAAACTTTTGAATCAAATAGACTTCCTTTGGTTAGAAAGTGTTCAGTATATCATCAGCTCACCTGGACTTCCTTGGAGAGGTTTGACAGGTCAAATGTAAACTGGAGCTGAGAGTCAGTAAGCTGGCAGCCGCTGATGTTAGTGGCATCTGAACAGACTATCGGGGTTGCCCACTCAAAGAAATAGACGCAGCCCTGCAGCCTCAGCATTTGCGGAGAGCCCTGTTCAGAGATAGAAAGTAGTTAAAAAATAACCAGGATAAAGAGAACAGGCAAAAAGTAAATACTCTTATTATATAGCTCTGCTGACCAGCTCGAGGCCTCTCCGGCAGGTAAAGACAATGGTTGAAGTGTAGTTCTGTAGAGGGTCCAAAGCACACTTTGTTGAGCTGTTGTAGGTGATGGATACCTCCCTTGTTAATTTGTTGAGCTCTGGACCACGGGTGGTGCGACCAATTTCCTTCAAGAGACAATAATGAAAATTATTATTTTATTAACATTAAGTCCTTGTGATGTCACTGCCTTGGTAAGGCAGATCAAAGCAATTAAACTTTTTTTTTTTTTTTTAAATAGTGTAAAGGACAGCATTTGTCAAAGAACTCACCACAGGTGGTCCGTCATTTGGATCCATGCAGACAGCGGCTCCAGGTGGGCAGTTGACCCCAGGGATGGGGTTTAGAGGCTGGCAGATGTTGACGTAGAAGTCTGGGTTATCCGGGTCAATGTCATCATCTATTCTCAAAGGAGGAACATGCAGACTGTTAAGGACTGACACAGTGCATATTGTTGTACAGGGACTCGTCATTTTAACTCAAAATGATGCAACTCTGCTATATCTATAGGTGTGAGAGGTGAACCTGTGTCTCACTGACCTGTTGCTGTGTAGTATCCGCTGACATGAATCAGAGGAGTCAGGTCTATGAGAGCAGAGCCGTTCTGGACTGAACAAGTTACCTTTTTATTAAAGGAAAAGCAGAAAAGAAAAATCCCTTTTTAGAGCACAAAACTGTACTGCAAGTCATGAGCCATCAAACAATTACAACTTTAGAGTCCAGGAGTTCAACCATGTTTATTTTCTAATGTTACCAAACTTTTAGAGACTACACAAAAGCTTCAGGGACATCTGCTTATCATTGGACATTCCCCGCTCCTTTGATGACTAAGAAGCTGACTTCAGGTGACCTGTCTGCCTCTGTTAACTTAAGTTTGCTTCTCTCTGGGAAATTATGTGCCATATTAGGAAAGAGCACACCCTGTTTTCCAACTGAACTGCAGTATGTCAAAACAGCTTTTCAACATAAAGGAAGCACTGCAACAACAGGCTGTATTGACTGTATGCAGTCTTTCTGTCTAAACAATTTTCTCCCTCATCTGTGCAGTGAACAGTAAGCAGCTGGTTATATCACAGCAAACACAAACACGCTATAATCATTTATGATTTTTCATCAGCTGTGAGGCTGTAGCTCAGGCCGTAGAGCAGGTCGTCTACTAATCTGAAGGTTGGGGTCTGCATGTGTGCAGGTAGTGACACCAAGGTTCATTCTGTTGCATCCATTGGTGTGCTAATTGTTAGCTAGAAAGCACTTAAGGTGCTTGTATGAATGGGTGAATGAGACAAGCGCTTTGAGTACTCATGGGAGCTGGAGTAGTTTTTATACAGCACTTTTCTACTTAATTTACTACAAGGGAAAACACTAACTTTATTTATTTTTAAATCTTATTACAAAAGTACATTCCTTTTCCACCTGTGATGGACTGGTGAGTCTTCTCTCACACAAACATACTTACAGGCTGCTCACAAACCAACGGTGTGTGGAAAGCGAAGAAGTGCGTGCACGTTTCAGTGTTTGAGCCAATCAGCACTGGCTCTGAGGGGGCTGAGCTCATGCTAGCTGGCCTGCACAAACACAAAACATTCAAACAAACAAACAACATTCACTCGTTTATTCTAAATAAATATATTAAAATCACCAAGGTTGCATTAAAAAAGGCGTTTAACAAATCTGTAAATACTTGTAGTGAGTTTACTCTTATTTAAAAGATGAAGCACTACTTCATCAATAAAGCTCTCACACTAGCTTTTCCATCACTACCAGATTCTGAAATAAAGGATTAATTCAAGTTAGTTTTATATTTAGGAAAATTGGAGGAAACAAATGACACACAGTATCACGATGTATACAGGTATGAATTTTCTCTTAAGGGGCACTTTAAATCTCAGTTTGCTATTCCTGAACAACGCAGGTTTGAGAAAATGTGATTCCTGAGAATGCTCTATGCTTGACGTAGTTATAGATGAAAATTAAGATGCAAATGGAGGAAAATGTACCTGCAGATGAAGCTGATGACGGTGCTGTGGGTGAGGCTACGGTTTGCAGGGCATGGACTTCCTTCTTCATAGGTGAGCTCCAGAACATGGTCCTTGTATGAGAGCTTATTGCTCACCTTACCACCACTGACCACATCACTGCCTTCCTTAATGCACACAGCTATAACACATATTCATGGAGATCATTCAGAAAGCTTTAAATGTAAAACACAAAAATATAAATATTCCATAGATCTGTTCTACCAGCTGGAAATCTGCTGAACGCTCAAAGTTTTTTGGGAAATATTTATATTTCTTAGCGAGTGAGTGATCAAATTCAGCTCAGACTCTGGGATTCATTTTTATTATTACTTTTTAATTAATAGTATTTTTTTCAGGACTGCAAATATATCCCATTGTTGAGCATTCGAACCATGACCTTACTGCACTTGTATTGCCACATATTATTCTCTCCCACTGTGTATCTGATGCTGATTAAACATTTCTTAGCATAGCCATCATAAGTTACAAATCCAGACCATTTTTTAACTCTCTGGTAAGCGAGCGGTCAATAATTTGAGAGAACCTGGAAATTCAAGTGTCTGTTTGGGTTTCAGTCGTTGCTTGTGTTGCAGACAAACAGTTATGACGTTCTTGGCGTTTCATAAAGTTTCTGAATATCTATCAAGACTAAACAGTAACCAGATTAAAGTTGAAGGAAGCAATCTCTCCTAACTACAGAGGCACTTTGTTTTCTTTATAAAGTAACTGACTGGTTAAAAGCAGAACCGATTGCCTGAAAGTGACTCCTGTATACACTCTGATTCAATGATGACATAACAGAGACCTCTGATCGTCTCAGTGACTGAAGAGAAATGATCTGCTAGACTTCCATCGACATGATTGCACAACAGAGTCAAATTTATCTGCTGCGCCAAATTGTATAATATTCAACTGAGAGAGGCCCTAGACCAGAGAAATATGTGAAGCAGCATACCAAATAAAAGCTACCACCACTGCTGATTTTTCACAATTCATAGAATTAAAATAATCCAAGTATACTTCTCAACTTGGTAGATCTTTCATTTTTTTGTAATGAGAAATTGGCTAATATAATCCAGAAATGTGGTGCGGCTAAATTAACAACTCGCCGATTGCAGTGACGTACCAGTGTCAGGGCTGCAACCAGTGTTGGCCACAGATCCACAGATGTTCATGCGGAACACCATCTTCTGGTCCTTATGATGGTGCACAGTGTAACCCTCATCCTTCTTCAAGGGGTTCAGGTCAAATAAATGACCTATGGAAGATGTCATGGTTTAGCACTGCGGCTATTTAGAAATAGATATTTAACTTGTGCACATCTTTACACACTCTTAAGAGAATACCAGAGATCAGCAGACATAAAGAGGAATAAAAAGGGAAAGCAGATGCTTTTTGAGAACTTAAATTTAAATGCATATTACCATAACATTCTCCTTTTATTACTCCAGCAGGTATATCAAAATAAACAAAGATGATATGAGGAGAAAGTGTGTGTTTCTGACCTGTAGCAGGGTTGGTGACTCTGCAGTTGTCATGCTGGACACTATTTAGAGGGCAGGCAGCAGCTGTTTTCCACATGAAGGTGTACACACAGTCTTCAATGTCAGAGATCAGAGTAGGCCGAGAGTTCTATGTGGGGCATATAAATACATGTTTTTTATTTTTTTTTAATATTTTAAAATAACTCAAATTTGGACCCTACGGGGGAAAAGCAGTGAGCCTCTTCTACATGGATCCTACATTCCACCTCACGTGTGGTTTAGAAAGCCATTTGATGCTCAACAAACTGTTTACTGCATGTTTTACAGCCTGACTGCCATCAAACATTTTAGCTGACCATCTTTTGAGTACAGTTCTTACCACTTTGTTTTTGTCACACTGGAAGCGGATGATACTGATCCTGTTGCGGCTTCCATTTGAACAAGCCTGGCCGCTGGTGTACTGCAGCATTAGGACATTTCCGTCCCACGTAGGACCAGAATGGACCTGACCCAGACTCCAATATTCATCTCCAACCTTCAGGCATGACGCTGCAGTGGAGGGACACTTCCATGGGTCTGTAGCAAGGAGAAGGATTTTCAGTGGATTTCAAGACATAGAAATTTGGGCCAGAATTATATTTAAACTCTAAACCAGAGGTAGATGTAATGACATTACTGTATCCTTTACACCAACCTTTCTGCTTCACCAGCGACCTACAGACGTTAATGTAATACTGTTTATTCGTGTCCCCAGTGGGAAGTTCCGCCTCCCAGTTCCCAGAGTCCATAGCCAGAGGTGAGAGGTCGTACGAGCGACCCTGATCATCACTGACAAGAGAAAAGGAAAAAAGGAGAAAATTCTGGACTGTGGTCCTTTCTGTAAATGATAATTAAATTCTACTAAGTTACACAAACTACATACACTATAAGAAAAAAAGAAGTCCGTGTGTTGGAGTCAAATTGTTAAATGTTGTCATTGTGTTACTTAAATTTGTAAGTCTTAGTTCAAACTGTAGGATCAAAGATGTTCCTTTGTCACCTCTCCAGCCAGTTTGTTGCTGGGGGAGGCTGAAGTGTTTTATTGTAGGCATCTATGTGAGGGTTCTGTTTGTTGCTTAGTAATCTTCCTGCTTTTATGATCCTTTTGGTGAGCAGGAGGTCACAAACACACACCCCCAAACACAAACACATACACTCTCTCTCACACACACACACACACACACACACACACACCCTTATCTTTTAGAACATAAAATTGGAAGGCAATAATGACACGAGGACGACTTACTTGTAAGAGCAGCTGGTGGTCTTGACTGGGACACAGGCCAGTGCAGTGGGCCAGTTGAACAAATAGGTGCAGTCTGGAGTCTCCCTAATATACTCCGGTTCTCCCTGAAAAAGTGAAGTAGCATTAGACACAATTGCTTAAGAGCTTAGAAGACCTCTGTGTGTTGTGAAAAATAACGGCCCAACATTATGTGTTAAAAAAAAAAAAAAAGGAATCAGAGAGATGTTAATTTTTTTTTTATTTCGTATACATCTTGTTTATATTTTTTATCTATTCAGAGATCAATTCTGCAACTAACAGTAATGTGTGCAGAAGGCAGGCCCTGAAACACAGTGGTCATTTATGTGGAGACAAACCACAGGATGATTCTTTCAACCACAAATCTCCAAGTGCAAAACTGTCACTCAGTCACCAGTCAGTCTTACAGATATCTGATCTGTTGCTCTCTGTTAACAACCCCTTCAAAGCTACATAGGAGGAGCAGAATTTCTGTGTGTGTTAAACTTACAGGATTCCTGTCAGGGTTGCAGGAGAAGTAGATATTGGTAGACCTCTCATAAACTTTATGGCAGATCTCTCCACTGGTGTAGTTCAGGATGATCTGGTCTCCAACATAAGTTAGCACCTGGTTTGCCATTCCTGTGTTCACACGAGCGAAAATTTAAAAACACGAGTACTGTAAAAATGACAGAGTTTCTTATACAGTGTAATGTTTAATCTGTCTTTTCATACCTGCGATCTTATGTTTTCCTCCGGCAACTTGGCAGGAGGAGACAGTTTCACCTTCTGTCTTTTTGTGGGTGCAAACATCTTTTTGGAGTCCGCCGCAAATTGAAAGATAGTAAGTGTACTTGGCAGCATTTAGGAAGTAATCTCTACCCTTCAGAGAGCTCAGATCAAATTCATAGCCACTCTTAGGGTCACGAACTCGACAGTCAGTACCTATGAGGGAAAGTTCGGATAATTTATTGTCCATTTCCATGGTGGATCAAATGCTAAAATGTACAGATTTTGTCTCTATGTTTAACCTTAAGGAACAGTTTCTGTCCACTGTCACAGACGTTTTTACCTTGTGACTTCCTGATAGGGCAGGCCTCGGACGTCCGCCAGATGAAGACATATTCACAACCATCTATACGGTCAAACATGGGAGAGCCCTTGAAGTAATTACAAATGGACACAAATAATCAAAATTTAGATTAAAAGAAATTGCTACTGGAGTTGAACATGCAACATTTAAAAGACAAAAATGAATTTTTATTTGTGATTTGCCTAAAACAGACAAGACCAGAAAAAGCTACAAAAGGTATTCAGAGATTAATTCGGTACACATCTCAAACAAATAAAATGAAGGTATGCCTCTATCATGAAATCCATTTGCAAATACCTCAAGGGGAACTTATTTTATGTATTTTTGGTAACAAAGTAACCATAAAATGTAGCTTTCAGTTAGTGAGTTAAAGTCTAACAGTGCTACTGAAGAAAGCACTAAAATAAACAGTACACGTTTTCTCACTTAGCCTCTATCGCAGTTAGAAACTAGAAAATAAACATCACATTTTTCCTACCAAATCTGATCCACACAACTAAAACATTTATATTATAATAATATCAAATAGTCATCTTGTGAACATTATGACTGGGTTAGTTCAAGAGTCTAAAAACACTCACCGGGTTTTCATCACACTGAAAGATGATGCGAGTTGAGTACTGGGACGAAGACCCGCATTTGTCTCCATTCTGGTACACCACGCTGATGGAGCCATCTTCTGCTGCCTGTGGGCTGGACTGGATGTATCCCAGGTTGTATCCTTTGCCATCAATGACAACGCAGGATCCCAAAAAGCCCACTGCAGACAATACAAAATGTTATACTCTAACTATTTGCCTGCATTTTTCCAGTAATATCCCGTGCCATCCTTACAGTCTAGCATTTAGGAAAATGCCTTTCCAAAAAACAAAAACAAAAAAAAGTCATTCATATTTTTTATTTAGCTTTGATGACAACATGCATTTGCTATGAGATCATTTTTATAAACATCACAACATTTATTTACATCCAGAACTGAATTAAATGTTAAGAACTTGTATTGATGATGGAAAAGTCAGACAGCTGCATAAAGCTTTTTCCATTTGTGGAAAAACTTGGTCATTGACTTTGTAAGTAGAAGTGCTCTCTGAATGTTAAACATAGCTGTGATTTCAAATGTTGATTTCTATTAATTATTTGGTTTTTTTTTTTTTGGTTTTTTTAAATTGGACCGCATCAGTTCCTCAGATTCCATTTCCCCACTTTGGTTACAGATTTTCATAAATGCATTGCACAGTTTCTAAACGAGTTTCTGTAGTTTCATATTCTTCGTTTTTTCTTTGCTTGATGCAGGCCAATAATTTGACCCTTGTGAAACGGAGAAAAATCTCTTCTACGCCCACAGAATGGCAACGTGGTTGTTTACAAAGAGAGAAGCTACTCACTGCATCAGTCAGGGTTCATTAACCCGTTCCACTCAAAGCAATATTAATCACCGATCTCCAATGGAAGACTCTTCTTATTCTCTGCTCTGCTTATTTACACCAAGTAAATGAAGTAAGACTATCAAAAAACATATGTCAGACTTAACTGGGTGTATTTTATAACAATAAATTGTAAATGAAGGCAAATCAGTTAACCAGCAACCTGTACAGTTTAAATGTGGTATCAGACTAGGTTAACAGTTCATCTGCATATTTTAATACAACTTCTGGAGGCTTACTGCTGATTTTTCGCTGTTTAAAACAAATGGCTGTGGAAGGAGCAGATACAAAGTTTGCTTGTCTTCTTCACATTGGAGTTTGCTGATCAGGGGCTTTGGTAAAAGTAAAAGTTTAAATGGTGGTCACCAGAACAGCAGCTTTTTTGGGCGCTAGAAACACGTGTTCTTTAACTCTACCTGCGCTCATCTTCTCAGCACTGGCTCAGTCTCTTTGCAGTGTGTAAACAGACTCTGGTTTCACATTAAACTGTGCCAACGTCATAATCTCCGCTGCTGTTGTTGGTGTTTCTGTTTAAAACTGCACCCTGTGTGGGCTTAATGTTGTCAGAATTTTTATTCACTAGCTGCTCTAAACATGTTTGCATTGCACGTCTGCTTTAGTCGCAAATGTGGGTGAAACGCTCACATTAGCATTTCCATGGTGACAATGGCGAGCTACGGAGCCGTGCCTCAAACAAAGCATCGAAGACTTCGTATTGAGAATTTTTTATAAACAAATTATTCAAAAATAATCAATGAATAGTTGCAGCCCTAGTTGTGTCAAATCCTCGTCAACGTCAAATCCTCTTATGTCTATCTAAACCTGTTAATTTCTCACCTGGACACTCATCTACACGTGGGAGGGGTTTGCAGACGTTGATATAAAACCTCCTTGATGTGCCTGAATCTGTGTTTATGGGATTCCACGGGTAGTCATCTTCATCCCGGATCAGGTGACTCAGGTCATACTCATTACCATGCAAATCTAGAAGTGAAAAAAATAAATCAGATTTATTCATTAATTAATGAAGACATGTTCAAGTTAGTAAACTTTTTTGTAATCTAACAAATTCTAAAAAAAAGGGACACCTGAAAAAAAAGAAGCCATGATAATTTGTGTGTGTGTGTGCCCAAACCTGTGATCCTGCAATCAACTGGAGCAGGCATGCAGGCCAAAGCGGTGGAGAACTCAAAGAGGACGTCATGGACCACATGCTTAGGGGAAGTACTCATGTCCTCTCGCACCAGTTTTAAGGATCCAGGGTAAGACTTTGGATCACACACAAAATTAATCCGGAAGGTGTCCCGAGTTGCTGATGAAAAAGCAAAAAAAAAAAATTAAAAAAAAATAAAAAAAATGGAGGAAAGTCACAAAAAGTGCACCACTGTAACGTAAAAATAGCATCAGTGTTTTTGTTTATAACCATAGTGTTGTTTGATCAAAATACAAAATGAATGGACACTTGGCCATGTCCATCATCAGATCTCACTGTGTGACACATTTCAAGATCCAGCGTGAACTGCTTTATTCTGTACATTTTCTATTGTGCTTTTGCTACCTGTTGGAACGTCAACAGGTCCCCTGTATGTTAGTTGGAGGATGCCGTCAGTTGAATACTGGAGGGTCTTCTCCTCCCCCACAGGGCTGATGGGGTGCTCGTTCTCCAGCTCACAGCCGGCCATTCCCTGACCACATTCAGCTACATCTGAGCAGATGTTTACCTGCAGGTAGGTGGGATACCACTTTGAGTTTGTGTGCTTTATGCGATATTTCATACCATATAATAAGTAAACATCTTAACGACAAAGTCTGTGAATACACAATCGAATGATGTAGTCCAGCATCACACATCCAATTCAAAAACTAAAAAGAATACAAAACAACAACAGGTAAATCAGCAGTATAAAGACAATATTTTGGATCATTTTAGTCACTTGCCTGCCAAAGCTTATAAATGTTGGTGTTTACGTTTTATAGTTTTAATGTTTTTTTGTTTGTTTTTTTATAGGTTATATTTTTATTTAAAATGTTAAATTCAATTTTATTTATATAGCACCAAATCATTTTATATTGTAAAGGCCCTGCAATAATACAGAAAAACCCCCAACAGTTAGACAACCTCTAATGAGCAAGCACTTTGGCGACAGAGAGAAAGAAAACGTCCCTTTCAACAGGAAGAAACCTCTGCAGAGGTTAAAAAATTAAAAGAAGAAGAAAAAAGTGCTAGTTACACCCAAAGTTAAATGATGTGCAATCATTTTAAAGCTGAAACTGTTCTTTCATCAGTCTGCATTCATAAGGTTTATCCGTTAATATAATTCATTACCCTTTTTAGTAGCATTTAAAAGAAAAACATTATTTTAAAAAATGTGAAAGTATGAAACAAACTAAATAAGGACAATAAACATTTTTCATCTTATTCTGAAGTTTCATGAACTACAATCAGAAAGCTTCATCTGCCATGTTTTAGTGCTACGTAATGCGCTATATAGCTCTAATCGTTACCCTACACGGCTGGCAATTAAATTCCCTCCTCACAATGCTTTATTTGATTAGAATTTAATACAACCATTTGGAAAATATCACTTGAAATGCAAAAATGTAATGTTTTCCATAGCACTGCGACACTTCTATGCAACACTTGAGAGCTATAATTTGCAGAAATTATGTATGCTGGCAGAATATTGTTGAAGTGTCTTACCAGGAATTTCTTGCCATTCCCACTTGTATTGTATCCGGTCTTGGAAGCCAAGGGCGTTAGGTTGTACTCAAAGCCAGTGTTGGGGTCCACCACAGCACATGTCTGATATGCCAAAAAAAAAAAAAACAACCCAAAAACCCCACACAGATTACAACCATTTCAAGTATTTTGTTAAGTTTACCACAGTGTATCAATTACAATTAAGTCAAATTAAGACTTAAGATCCATGCAAGTACACTTACATTGTTTGTGATGGTTCTGATGGCACAGGCTGCATTGGTCTCCCACATAAAGGTGGCAGTGCAGTTCTGGTACATCAGGAATCGCGGTCCCTTAACCTGAATAGTGCGGAGTGCAAACATTGTTACACTCAAACCACCACTGTAGACAGCCAACAAGCCATTCTCTTCTCAAAACTGCATTTACTCACGAGAGTCCCTCTGGAGCAGACCAGGTGAATGCGCGTTGTATACGAGAGTTTCTGACCGTCCGAATCACAGGCAGAGCCATCTGTGAACTCCAGCATAAGGCGGTCCCGTGCTTCGATGATCGGCCCTCGCTTTGAAATGCCCATGTTACTGACTGACACCTCCTCCTCTACAGAGCCCTGAGGGGAGGCAGGAGGGAAGAGGTGAATAATTGAGTATCAGACACCAGTTACACTCTGCAGTTACTTTGAGATTCTTATTCAAATGTTCACCCTGAGCATGTTATTATAAAATGGGTGGAAGCAATATTAAAAAATAAAAAAAGAGCAGCAACAACACAGAAAAAACATTTGCCGAATGACTTTGTTTACAAAAATATAGCAAATCATATTTTGTGTCACTTTCTTCTGGGTTATTAAATGTTTGGTACGCCTATATTCATGTCCAGATCTTTCCATCTCTAAAGGCACACTAGACTAATCAATAAATATTAACATATTAAAAATAGTGTAGCAAAATAAGTATTATCGTTTCTGTCAACTGTAATATAAATTATATGATGGAAAAAGAGGAATTTGTTGTTGCCAGCTCTGTTGTCAGAGTTGACTGTAACTGTCAATTACACATGTAGGGATGGTAGTTAGAGACAAAGCCAGACAAATTTAAAGTTCAAATCAGTCCACTCTGCAAACTGCTTCTTGGTTGAATTCCTTTAACCAGTGGTAAAGTCATACCTCTCACTGTTCTCTTTGCAAATACAGATAGTTCTTTTTTCATGAGCAATACATTAGTAAATCTGGCCCATAGTGGTATAGTCACAATTCTCTAAAACCAGCAAGAAAAATTAACACAATCAATCATAAACCCGAAGTGGATTTGCAACAAGGCCCCCTTTCAAGTCAGTTTCACAGTCCTTCTGGTCAGGCTATATATACACAAGATTTCAATGCAATGAGAAAAGATTCAAAGTCAAATTTGCCTCAAGACCTTTGAAAAACGCATCCCATCCAGGCCTCGACTACCCAATCAGAGTTGGCAAAGGGGTGTATGGCTGGACTCACTGGTGTCCAGATTCTGATTTTGACAAGGTGTTTTGAGGATGATACTCAAGCTATGCTTTGTGTTACTGCAGTTCACCGTCTGGTCTCCACCAGGGAAAGTTTGGTATTCACCAGAAGACTGACATGAGCTGTGTGTTCTTCCTCAGTAATGTCGCATCTCTCTGATTCAGTGGAGGTGTTTAATGTTACAGACCTGTTTGGTTACATATTTCATCTCGCAGATGGATGCATCGCGGTCGCAGCCATGTACAGGGCTGATGGGGCGGCATACGTTGATGTAATACTTCTTCAGATTATTGCTGTCGGATAAGTCCATCACCTGCCAGTTGGAGGTGGTGTGTGACAGGCTGAAATTGAAGAAGAAAAGCTTGACGAGGAGGACAGCAGATTGGCAACAATTCAGTGCTGGACTGGATGTACTTATTTTCATGGCCTTGGATTTAGACACTGGTAAAGCAGTTGCTGCACAATGCTTTTTAAAAGCATTACCTGGATAAGTCATACTGTTCCAGTGTGTCTGGATCGGTCACCAAACACTCATGGGGTCTTTCAGGGCACGCGTAGGAGGTATACCAGCGGAAGTTGTACGTGTACTTGTCTTCTATCTGAACGAAGATTTTAACAAACAGATGTTTATATACAAATCATACAGGAGACACAAAATACATCAAACACTGTTTAAACAATCTGACAAAGAGGTAGGGAGGATTTTACCTGGAATTCTGGGTTTCCTGGTCCAATTTGTGGGTCACAGAGGAAAGAGATGAGCGTCGATCTGGGAGTGTGCTCTTCGTTGTTGTATGGGGTGCCGTTACTGTAGTTCAGCTGAATCAGCCCATCGTAGTACGACAGGCGGGAGTTCTGTTCCCCAAGACTCCAAAAACTAAAGAAAAAATATGCTGTAATTTATTCATGTTTCTTCATTGCTGAGTGTATTTAAATCACTCGGTTTCAGGATCTTTAATTTAATAATGAGTGTGTTATTCAATATTGACCTAAACTTTTTACACACAATGTTGTGTGTTGGGATGTAAAATGACCAGTATAATGTACAAAATGCAGATTGATAGAAGGAATGCTTAACTTAGGCTTCCAAAAAAATATAGATCCTAAACTAAATACATTGTTGCACAACGCGTGACGCTCATTTATCCCTCTTCTTTCCACTACACCTTCAATACAGCAGGAATTTGCAGTGCAATCAGATGGAGGCAGATTATTATTGAATTCTTGATCCAATTGGTATTAAAATTAGCAAACTAAGGTAACACAGCAAAAGCACACTACGAATACTTCAGGGATAATTTACATTGATTTCTCAGATTTGTGAGAAAATTCACGTCACTTCATTTTTTTAAGCACGGTTGTTTTTAAAAGTGCTTAAAAGTGGAGTGAAAGTTGAGAAAGTGGGGCAGAACAGAATAAAGAAGTGCGATTCTTCTTGCATGTTTGTAGCCTGTAGTCTTACTTCTTTTCCACCTGGCATGCGCCGGCCTTCTCAGGACACGACGAAACACTGACTGGACCACAGACGTTGATGTAATACTGATAGATGCCTTTAGTCAGGTTGTAAAAACCACCATGAGGCTTGGAGAGAGGCGACAAGTCGAAAGAGAAGCCTGTGGAGAAGCTAAGGTTAGTTAGAGGTTAACAAGAGGATTTAAAGTAAAGAGACAAGAAAAAGGCAACCACAGGTTTTTTTTCTTCCTGGTTTGCCATCATGAAAGTAACATGTGAGAGGGCACACGTGTAACCTACCATGATACAGGTGTTACATTCTCCACTAGGTGGCAGTATCGAGCAAGAGTAGTGAAACCATGGTGGTATCAGATAACTTTTTATTAATTAACTTTTTCAAGATTATTATTTTGTCATTCCTGGCGTGTGCACACACATGCACAGACAGATGCACACAGCTGGAATTAATTGCTAAGAAAACATAATTCATTTTGGATTTGGAAGTATCAATTTTTAAAACGATCACATATTAAATGGAGCAAGATCCACTTTTCTATCCCCTTTTTGTATTTATATATACAGTGGGGCAAAAAAGTATTTAGTCAGCCACCGATTGTGCAAGTTCCCCCACCTAAAATGATGACAGAGGTCAGTAATTTGCACCAGAGGTACACTTCAACTGTGAGAGACAGAATGTGAAAAAAAAAATCCATGAATCCACATGGTAGGATTTGTAAAGAATTTATTCGTAAATCAGGGTGGAAAATAAGTATTTGGTCAATAACAAAAATACAACTCAATACTTTGTAACATAACCTTTGTTGGCAATAACAGAGGTCAAACGTTTACTATAGGTCTTTACCAGGTTTGCACACACAGTAGCTGGTATTTTGGCCCATTCCTCCATGCAGATCTTCTCGAGAGCAGTGATGTTTTGGGGCTGTCGCCGAGCAACACGGACTTTCAACTCCCTCCACAGATTTTCTATGGGGTTGAGGTCTGGAGACTGGCTAGGCCACTCCAGGACTTTCAAATGCTTCTTACGGAGCCACTCCTTTGTTGCCCGGGCGGTGTGTTTTGGATTATTGTCATGTTGGAAGACCCAGCCTCGTTTCATCTTCAAAGTTCTCACTGATGGAAGGAGGTTTTGGCTCGAAATCTCACGATACATGGCCCCATTCATTCTGTCCTTAACACGGATCAGTCGTCCTGTCCCCTTGGCAGAAAAACAGCCCCATAGCATGATGTTTCCACCACCATGGTTCACAGTAGGTATGGTGTTCTTGGGATGCAACTCAGTATTCTTCTTCCTCCAAACACGACGAGTTGAGTTTATACCAAAAAGTTCTACTTTGGTTTCATCTGACCACATGACATTCTCCCAATCCTCTGCTGTATCATCCATGTGCTCTCTGGCAAACTTCAGACGGGCCTGGACATGCACTGGCTTCAGCAGCGGAACACGTCTGGCACTGCGGGATTTGATTCCCTGCCGTTGTAGTGTGTTACTGATGGTGACCTTTGTTACTTTGGTCCCAGCTCTCTGCAGGTCATTCACCAGGTCCCCCCGTGTGGTTCTGGGATCTTTGCTCACCGTTCTCATGATCATTTTGACCCCACGGGATGAGATCTTGCGTGGAGCCCCAGATCGAGGGAGATTATCAGTGGTCTTGTATGTCTTCCATTTTCTGATGATTGCTCCCACAGTTGATTTTTTCACACCAAGCTGCTTGCCTATTGTAGATTCACTCTTCCCAGTCTGGTGCAGGTCTACAATACTTTTCCTGGTGTCCTTCGAAAGCTCTTTGGTCTTGGCCATGGCGGAGTTTGGAGTCTGACTGTTTGAGGCTGTGGACAGGTGTCTTTTATACAGATGATGAGTTCAAACAGGTGCCATTCATACAGGTAACGAGTGGGGGACAGAAAAGCTTCTTACAGAAGACGTTACAGGTCTGTGAGAGCCAGAGATTTTCCTTGTTTGAGGTGACCAAATACTTATTTTCCACCCTGATTTACGAATAAATTCTTTACAAATCCTACCATGTGGATTCATGGATTTTTTTTTCACATTCTGTCTCTCACAGTTGAAGTGTACCTCTGGTGCAAATTACTGACCTCTGTCATCATTTTAAGTGGGGGAACTTGCACAATCGGTGGCTGACTAAATACTTTTTTGCCCCACTGTATCAGAAGACAACAGGTGTTTTCTTTATTTTCTTTTATAACAGTTCATTTAAACTGCATAAAAACTACAAGATATGCAATGAGCTCTAAACTGAATTGTCTGGAAGATGATGAAAAAAAAAACAGATTTTAAAAAAAAAAAAAAAAAAAAAAAAAAAAAAATTGTAAATCAAGAAATACTTAAAACTTTGAATTGTGATTTTTTTGCCTGTCCTTCATTTCTTCCACATGTAAAGTATATTTGACAGCAAAGCACAATCAGCTGTATTTGACACAGACTGTCAGATTGTGTTGAGAATGTTGACGCTGGCAGACAAATACAGAGTAGGTGCGCCCCACTGAAGGCAACAGTGTTAATTAGAGCTAAAATCAGTAGTCAGTTAATCTCAATTCACTGCTGTTAAATTTAAACTTAACTGAATTCAGTGCGAGACATTAACGTCAGCATTAAGTCATCTTATCGACTGACAGAGGTTTACCCCGACTTTTACAAACAGCAGTGTTTTTCAAATACAACACTATGTTCTCCTGCTTGGAAAGGACAACTGGGTGAAACAAATGTGATCAATGCATTCACTGTCTACTGAGGTAAAGCAGACTAGCCCAGAGTTGCTTTGCAAATCTTTAAAGAGCTTTACTGTGTGAATCAGTGAAGAAAATTACAACTTAGTCTGCAGTCAGTTAGTGTTTATTATAATCTGTAACTCTACAGAGATGTTGACAGTCAACTGATTTATGGGTCTGATTTTTGCACTTTTACAAATGTGTTTCTGTTTGTTATCATTTTTTAAATTCAATATAAGTGCGGGATTAATTGTACCATTTTCTAGCAGTTCACAGCCAAAACAAACTATATCATGACTGTAGCCAGTGGAAATAAATTTTAAGAGCTCAGAAAGATATACGATCAGATTTCCAAGTGAGACGTGAAGGATCATGATTACCCTCTTTTATCTTTCAAGGAAAAACTTACACAGAAACGTATTTATGGATTTGTGGCTGAGAAATACCATTTTCTCCTTCCTAAAAGCCTCTATTAACCCTGTTGCTACCTTGTTTTCTTCCATCCCTTTTCTTGCTCAAATTAAAAACGAATGAGGAAAAGCCCACACATATTTTATAGTTGTCTGAGCGTGTCATACCAGCTTGAGGGTCCTCCACCTTGCAGTTGTCTCCCTGCGTCTTCGAGAGGACGCAGGCGGCGGCTGTGTACCACTCCAACTCATAAATACACTCATCAGATGAGACGCCAAGAAGGACAGGAGCACTATCGAGATCTCCTGCAGGAGTACAGGAAAAAGAAACGCAAAAGAGTCAAAAGTAGCAGAAACATAACTAAGAAAACAGAGGAGAAGAGGGTTTAAAAAAAAAAACCTGGTTTGCACTTGAGAGTCAGGATAGTTTTGATCCTTGTCTTGTTTTGGGTGCAAAAACTTCCATCAGTATACACCAGCCTGATGTCGTTTCCAGTTTTGGTTTTCTGGGGAGAAGAGAGGAAGCTTCCCAGGCTGATAGTTCTGTTATTCTTATCTGAATAAGAGACAATACATAAAGCACAATGGTCATATTCACTGCAAGAAAAATACGGTTTGTCTCATACTTATTGGGGGAAGTATGCATGAGGACCAAAATACTATAACTTGTCAACAAATCTATTAAAGTACTCAGATTCAACCAGATTAATCTTTAAGAACGCCCTCCTTGTGGACATTCTTACCCACGGCACACATGGCGGCATCCACTGGACAACCAGCTGCCCTTCCTGTAGGGATGACTTTGTGGCAAACATTCAGGTAGTAACGCGAGTCTGCCTTTGACGATTTATCATCCACCACCTCCCAGTTCTCACTGCCCTCTGACTCTGAATCAAGAAAGAAAAAACAAACATACAAAAAAAAAAAAAAGTTGTTTTTTCCCCCTAATTTTTCAGTCACACCTGAAAGCATGGTACTGAACAGGTGCTACGATGAGAAGCTATGAGCACAACCAAGTGAATTAACAGTAATTATAATAAAAGCAACAGGGAAAACAGAGTAATATAATTTTAATTAGAACCACATAGTAAATTATTGTGTGTAAACCTAAAGAGACAAAACACGCTAGATCGACAGTTTTCAAAGTGAAATACAGAAATTCTTTATGCTGAGTAAATAAACTTAAGCATATGGTATTTGTAGTTAGCTACATAAATACATGTATATACCTATGTACCCCATTTCCTCCTTAACAGGTCGGCCAATCTGAACCAAACTTAATACCAACATCACTGCACGACAACGACATGAAAAATTATAATAAATCCCAATACTTTTAATTTTCCAAGATATATTATGTCATTTCATCATCATCATCATCATCATCCCGTGTCACTCATATGTAACCTAACAGTCACCAAAAGTTGCACCAGGGAAGAAATTGTGCTCAAGTCACCGCTAAACACTAAATTAAGAATTTAAAAAGGCACCACCTGCCAAAAACTAGGCTTTTGGTGGAAAAGCAAAACCATTAGTGGAAGAGAAATTTAACTGATCTGTTAAAACTCACCTGGGTATCTTGTGAGGGGTGAAAGGTCATAACGCTTGTTGCCATCTGTGACCCGACATAACAGATCCTCCTTCTCTTTGACGCAGGCAAACGCCGTATCCCAGTTAAAATAATAAGTGCAGTCGGTTTCCCCAGCAAACACTGGATTCCCTCGCCCGCCGTGGGCTGCAAGAATTAAAGGCAAATAATATAGAAGTAGTTAATAAAGACTGAACTTCACCTGAAACTCCATATTTATACATTAAAGGAACAATGTGCAAATTATACAAGGTGAGCCTTACAATCATTTCTTATTTATTTAAATGGAAATTGTGCATTTATTTTATGAATGTGAATTTTATTAGAGTTGTCTTAGAGATCAACTCCAACGATGCTCATGAAAACTAAATATTATTTCGATTTCCCTTTTTGGAGTTTGACCTCCTATTTGCCTTGTCTGTGCAATTTGCTTTGTTTTACAAGGCAGAACACCGTGTAACTCTTTTACTATACAGATGTGTCCGCTCCGTTTTTTATTCTACTGCCAGGTGGTGCCAAGAATTTCAGCATCTGTGAGAAAGCAGAAACAAGTTGACTCACAAGCAGTCTTGTTGCACTGAAAGTTGATGATGGTCATTCTCTCAAAGCCAGAGGAGCATTTGAGGCCATCTGGATAGATCAGAGTCAGATCTCCATCTGAATAACTGAAGAGGAGGAAAAACAATGGAAAGGGGAAGTAAGGGGGTTGGAAAAGCAAGATTTGCTCTACAGTTCCATGCTCATGGATCAATGTCAGGATATCATTTTGACAATTTACACATCTCAACAAGCAAGTTTATTAAATCAAATTAGAAAACTTATTTTCAAAACCATTTACAACTTTAATAATAAAACCATCTTTGATCCTTTTGTATTTCGTGATTCTCTGACGAATAGTGATCACGGCCAGTGGACTATTCCACACCCATACTCCTATACACACACTTCACAAACACACAGAAATTACCGTAATGTCTGGTTCTGATATTGTCCAGCCACAATCTTCCTTCCTTCGCCATTCTTCACCTGGCAGGATGATATGAACGGCCCGTCACCACATTCCTGAGTGGGAACCCTACCACATATGTTCAGGTAGTAGATGTAGCTGTCAGGTGTGCCACTGGGCCCAGACTGTGTATAGTATGGATGATCCGAAGCTACAAACACAAGAAAGCATTTGAAAGTTTCAGTCAACATGTTACTGATTTTTATCTTACTGCACATTACCTATTAGGAATATCAACAGAACCAATAACTACTTTTCAATATCAAAATTCTGACAACATGATAACTACACATATATGTATGTGTATAATGTTTGTTTATACATATATAATACATATAGCTAGATGATAGTTAGCTTAGCTAAGGCTGGAGGCAGCTCTTCTAAAACTCTTATTAAACTGTACAAACTGTTGCTTAATATGTGGAAGATCAAAACAGGACATAATGTAAGAATTTGCAAACACCTGGTATATGTGTTTTGTTTTGTTTTTAAATAACCGTCGAATAAAACCTATGTTTGAATTTCCTGGACCCTGAAAATGTTGAAGAATATCAAAGCCTCTTAAGGTTTTTCCACTTTTTCTATTAAGCTAAAAATGAAGGAAGCATACTGGCTGCATCTCAGCACAGCGCTCAAAAAAGAAAAGAATGCATTCAAAACTCATCAGATCTCACTCCAGTGACCTGCTGGAGGTCATTTTGTAAGGCTCTAGTAGAGCTCATCCTGTTCTACCCTTGCACAAAGGAGCAGATACTCATCCTGCTGATCGGTTAAGGACTTTCTATGGCTTTGTCCAGCTCTCCTGGAGTAACTGTCTATATCCTGGAATCTCTATTATGCTCTTGAAACTGTGCTGGGAAACACAATAAACCTAGTGGCAATGGTACATATTGATGTGCCATCATTGAGGAGGCTGAACTAGTGAAAAAACAGTCAGAAAAGATGAGGGGAGAAAAATGTCAGTGGGCTCCACCTATAGAACCATTCCTGTTTTGGGGGTTGTCACCGTATTGCCCCCAGCACACCTATTCTTAATTTCATGACATCAAATATGATTAGCAACCCCCTCTGCTACTTATTTGAGTAGGTCAATATTCCAGACATTTAATAGGCTTCCTTTAATTTTTTGAGCAGTGTACAAAAGAAAATGTGATGCCTTTTTATCTTATCCATAAAAAAAAAAAGGGGGGGAAGAAAATCACTGATGGCCATTGATTTGAAATAAGCAGTTTGTCAATTTAAAGAACAAGAAAAATGTTTATACAGTCACACCAAAAAATGAAGCAGGCCGAGATCTGAAAACAAATATGAGAAAAACATCTTTTTCCTTAAGTTTTTCACTTGAAACTATCCTTTTGTCCCGAACTGCAGACTGCATCGTGGCACACAGACTTCAAATGGACTGTGGCAGTGAGTGGAAAAACCTTTCACATTTCTAACAAAACCAGGAGGTTCATACACCATTTAGTCATAAAGTCACTTCCTCTAAATGGGCCTAAAAAAAGCAGCAACATGAGACAGTTAAATATGTAAAACAAGTTTTGTGTAACTGCCAAAAAACTAAATACAATGTTTGAGCTTTATTTTGCTTTTACACTACACTTCTTCAATTTAATTCAGTTTTATTTATATAAACAACAGCTGCCTTAAGGCAACTGACAGTTTTGTTTTTACTAGCATCCTTTTGATAGTTACAACCTTATTTTTCTAATTGTAGAAACCAGTTTGAGGAACAAGGATGTATTTGTCACATGGCAGCATTTGTAAAGCTAATAACTCGTCATGTTAACCTGACATCAGCTGAGTGTGGTTTACTACTACTTTATTTGCATTTGATTTTAATAGTTCCCCCATTGACATTTCATTCTTCATACAACTATAAGGAATAACTTATAAAAGGTTGTTTAAGCTGTTTAAGATGTTTTAGAGGAACAAAAACTTACAGGCTAAAGTGAGAGGAGTTAGGTCTATGGAGATGTCATGCTGTTCGCTGGTCAGTTTGCAGGTATGGCTCTCCAGATAGTCTCTGTGACAAGCGTATTCAGTGACCCACTCCACCTCGTAATGGCAGTTTGGCTTAGCTATCATCGTAGGAGGGCTGCTCTGTGAATGTGAAAATTAAGTAAAGTTAGGGGTTATGGTTCATTCTGCTAGCTGTGCAAAAAAACAAAAACAAAACACCCCCCCTCCCAAAAAAACAACAACAATAATAACAATGATAACAATGAGTATGAATACATTTTAAGCAGTGAAACAAACAATTCATCATGAAGACTGTAGCGTAACCTACCAAATGCCTGCTTGATGGGCATCTGAAGGTGATGTTGACTGCTGGTTTGCTTGATCCACAGATTGCTGGAGGATTTGAGTCGTCACTTAAAGAATACTGCAAACTCAAGCTGGAGAGGAAAAAGTGCAAGAAGTATGAAAAACTACTAAGAAAAGGTCTTCTTTTCATGTTTATTTTTTCATATAACCAGTCGGTGCTGACTTAACCTGTGTTCAAACTTACCAAAGGTTATGTCAACACATACATGTATTTAAAAACATGACTATAGCACATCTGCACATTCTTGACCTTCTGATAATCTTTTATTCCTGCATATACTGCCTCTTAGACTGCCAAGATTAGAATTTAACTTCAAGTTTCAACTCTAAACCTGAAGCACCAGACTTAGAAGACAGCTCCAAAAACAAGCTTCAGGAGAGCCATACCTGCAAACTTCACTGTCATAAACAAACATGAAGAAAGTACCTGTCATCAGTCATTAGCTCTAGCTGCTGGGTAGGAAAACCCATGTTGTATGAGCCATCTTGTGTGACGAGGCAGGCTGCAGAGCCCTCTGTACAGCCTTTGTCTGGAAGGTCTGAGAGACGATTGAGGAGAACATGAGATTTAAAAAAAAGATTCTTAAATTTCTTCTTGTTAGAAAACTAATTCAGTGTGATGACGATATGCAGGACAGCATGTAAACAGTCACAAGTCCCTGCCCCTTTGTTTACAGCTGCTTAACGGGTGTTAAACAGCACTGAGCTTGGTGTTCCTCCGAGCAACATTTTTTCACATCACTACTGGTGTCATTTGGTGAACACAATTCTTTGATTCACCCTCACCAATGTGTTAGTGTTTTGTTTTTTGACTGAAGCAAACAGCTTAATGTCAGTGGGAAAAAAGAAAAAAAGCCTCAAGAGTATTTTACACCATCTGCTCCGCACCAAACAGCATAAACGTAAAAACAGTGACTATGTCGTGGAAAATTTGGCAACAGTGTGTGCTATGAAATGCAGTGAGCAATGCTGCAACTTTTACACAACAGAACCCAAGCAACCACTCAGTAGGATGCATTGTGATTGGCCTGTTTAGCACTGTCAATTCTGTGAATGTCAGTTTTTAAATTCAACAGTGAGAGACTTAGAATCATCTCTTCAATAGAACTCTGGCCCCAGTGAGAATAATCACCTATGCCTTTGCACACCTTAGCTTATTTGACAACTTATAGTGGGTTAACCACCTTCAAGACAATCAAGGGGACAGCCCTCCCCTATTAGTAGTTAAATACCCGGCAGTCTCCATCAGTCGTCTTAGAACTGAACCGGGCTCTTAATGAGAGAAAAAACATCTTATTAACACCAGAAGTTTTGTCCAGCTGCCTTCTTTTCAAGCCCTCAAAGCCAAACACAGAGCTAAAACCATGTAAATAGTGGAATCTGGAATCCATGTAAATGAAATGACAGAAACATGAAAACTACAAGTAATTATATATTTAATTTTAACACCTTGATTTTTTTTATTTTACATTTAAATTGAAAATTTTAATTTGCAAAAGCACCACTATTGCTTCTATTTCTATTGCTTTCCAGTAATTGCTTTGTTTAACATACAATGTGGCGACGCTATGCAATATTTTATTGTGCCACGTTATAGTAATGACCATCTATAGACCTTCAAGGAATGGACCTAGATTTAGGGAATACATGAAAACAAAGAAGAAGGGCCTTTAAACAGGCTCCCTTTCTGCTCTGTGCACACTTTGTCAATGTAGTGTTCCTCAAAACAAAAAAAACCCTCATTATTACAGAATCCAATCACTTCCTTTCCTTCAAGTACTCACTGAGACTGCGGCAGATGTTGATGTAGAAGTCTATGCTGTCTTCGCCGTCGTCCACTAGATAGCCATCTTTCAGTTTTATCAGAGGACTGAGGTCATGCTTCCTCCCATCAGAGTCAAACACGTAGCAGGGCACCTGGGCAAAGAAGAGCTGGATTAACTCTACAATACAGATGTATTCATGCACCACTTTATGCTGCATTCACAAAAAAGCCCCCCCTCAACAGTTTTACTATTGTGTTACCACAAACTTTGCACGTGTGTTTATAGCTATCTGATAATACACAACTTAGTAACTGTGATCATGGATATATCATACTCTTTGGTTTATTTTGTTGCTTTTAACATTTTCCTGAACAAATTTATTTCACACATTTTTTCAAATGTTTCCACATTAACAGGATCACTGTCACAACATGTGACCCATTTTCTGCACAGATAAACGCTGTAAACATCTTCGCAGTGATGGAATATGGTTATACAGCTTTCCATTTCCTCTTCAGCTCATTGTGTTTAATCACAGTGAAGATTTCATTCCTTCTTTCTTCTAAATGTAAAAGTCTGTTGAATGAGTCAGCGACCCCATCAGATGCTCCACCGCACCTCTTTATGTGGCTTGAATTTGTCTTTCTTGCAGGCAGCGTAGGTCTTCCACTCAAAGTAATGCACGCACTGAGACACGGTCACAAACTCTGGAGTCCCCTGCAGAACAAAGACAGGAACATGAGTAAGAAAGGTAGTTTCATGTTGACACAGGTGATGAATGCATGCTAAAGTATACGGCACATCATCGTCCATGACATCAAAGATTTAAGCATTTAAGATGCTGAATGTGTCATTGTTTCCATTATCACAGAGAAATACAGAGTATTAACCTTTGTTGTAGTTATATTGTGGGGAGGAACTTCTAAGTAAGTGTTGAGCCTCAAACAAACACAACCACAGCCTGCTGCTGCTTCTGGATTTGCTGATGGTTCAGTGCTTCATTCAGAGTTTCTCAAAAACTCTTTGACAGCAGCATTGTTTTTTAAATTCCAGGTATTCTCCACATTTTAGCTGCTGTTTTACAGAGTCAAAAACAACAACATTTTCTCCCATTAATCCCTTTTACTTTACTGTCATAATTGTGTATTCTAATATTACAAATGCTTAAAATTTCAAATGACGACATAAAAGATCAGTGCATGTACAAATAATGCCAGCCTATAGCTGTGTGACATGAGAGCAGATATTCTTAATAGGGCCACCTTAGGCGAGCTGATACCCCCACACAGGCACTGTTTGGTTGGTTCGAAGAAAGGTAAAGAGTTAAAATTGTTGGAGACAATGGATGAATTAACGGGTGTGAACTAAGTATTGGATAAACCAGGATTATTTTGAGCTGTGAATCGTGCAGTGCTACTCTAGCAGTCCTTTTTAGTGGACTGAAAGGACATCTCTGAATGCTTCACAAGACGTCACTCCATTTCACTGATCCTCAAGCCAATGCTGAACATTGCAACCTTAACCTTTATTAAACAGGTAATCCCATTGAGACTCAGCTTCTCATTTACAGGAGAGACCTGTTCAGACAGCAATAAATAACAATAAAAAAAAAGTAGTAAAAAAAGAGGTAAAATTAAAAACTTAAAAACTTAAAGACATATATATTGGGCATATGACAGTAAAGGGAAACAGGAACATAATTTGTTTGCTAGAAAATTCCAAAAGTGATTAATAATAAACACATCAAGGATTAACTTCTAGCCCAATAACCTTTATTTATTTTCCTAAATGTACTGATAAAAATAGAGATAGAGGATTTAACTATAACATCTATAACATTACCATTTCGACCAGACTTAAAAAGGAGGGGTAAACTACAACAACAAAGTAAATATAGCAATAACGTTAAAGCGCTCGGTTTTTTAAAACTCTTTTGCAACATGTCTGAAACAAGGCACAGTTCTGTTAAGATAACGTCTACTATAATCTGCATTTTGCTGTCATCACTTCTTTTCAGCATTTAGTGATTTGCCCTAAAAATTGTGGAAGCCACTTTTATTTCTCCCCGTCGTACACTCTGAAACAGAAAACTCCTCTTTGTTTCTCGACAGGAAATGATACTTCAACCCACCACTCACCCACCCCATCAAAACCACAGATACACACAACGCAGCGAGCAGGATCACGCTATGAGGTATCAGTCATTATTCTACATCATTTCCAGTCACAGATTCACTGACAAGCAGCGACAGGAATCCAACAATCATCATCTTAGAGTTGTTACGTTTCGTTTTAGCAAAAGCGACTTCCAAATGTTTGTTTCACTTTCAATCAATTAACTTAGTGTTTTAGTTTTTTGTCTTTTGCACATTTCTCCACACAGACACAAATACCTGATGAAACAACAGAGCGCCATTTAACTTCCTGTGTTGAAAAACAGGATGTTTAATACTTTGTATCCAAAAGACATCGAAAGTGTCAGCAAAAACACGCAATAAACTTGACCTTCTGTGCATCTTAATTTTAGAATAAATAAGGTAATTAACCTCAAATTCATTTGTGGATTGTACTTGTCTTCCTGTTATAAACTTAACATATTTCTAAAGTCTGTTTGAATAGGTGAGCTGCACTGTTTGTAAAATACAGATAATCTTCCAAAACATTTTTCCCTCTCTCTGTGTCAACTGACAAAATCTGCCTTTAGGAACAATTACGTAAAATCAAATATCACAATATCACAAATGTCCTACCTCCTCTAATGGATTACCCATCATTTGTGCAATCACTCTGCACAGCAGCAACCTTTGGGGGCTAAATAATGATGTCAATGTCAAGTGCTAACTCCACAGACTCCCCTGCTGAAAGCCCTTGAACATATGAGCTGAAAATGACATGTGTAAAACCTGATTCAAATACAGAGTCTGGACAGATCATTTCCACTTGCCACCTTCCTATGCATCACACAGCTATTAAAGATTAATGTTATGTTTTACTAATGATGTTTGGATTAAAAGAGCAACAACAGAATGCCAACACACAATGTCTTTTGATCCATCCATCCATGTATTTAGCTTACTTGTATGTTATTTCCATGCACTAATCAGCATTGTGTATGGAAGTGTATGGATAAACTCTGCACACCAAGCTAGTGTTATAGCTAAAACTTAACACTCAACTTGTCCAAATATGGTGAATTCTCTCTCCTAAAAAAGGAGCATGTGCCAAGGTGGCAGTGTGATTAGCAATGCATGGTTGCATGTAGCTTTCCTTACACAGGGAGCTCTGCTTTCTCCCTTCATCGTTCATAAAGGTTAAAAAGAGAGCGAGAGATGAAAAAAGAAAAGGTGTCCATAAAGATGAAGCCAAGGCTTCAAAATAGTAGTTCACATGCTAATTGGTGGACACCATGATTCATGCTGCAAGTAAGATTTATTATTCAGAACCTGTTTACTATGCCATGCTTCCATTCTGACCCATGTATATAACACACAATGTGACTAAACTATGTCAAAAGTTTACATCTAATGTTACTGCAGCACATCAGTGGCTGAACGATTGCAGAGACTGCTGCTGCACAACACGTCAGCACACACCAGGTGTTAGTGGACAAAGGAAATTCATGTAGAACATCGAACAGTTAGTTTGATATTTTCTGTGCATTCCCATTAACGCAGCTATTGAACAACAGGTAATCATCCATCTAAGAATATTTGGTATATTCTTCTGATTGTCAGTCTTACCATGGTTTTCCCACACTGGAAGCTGATGCTGGTCTGAATCTTGTTGTTGCTTCCAGGACAAGTTTGCGTGCTGTTGAAATCCAGCACAGTGTCAGAGAGCTTCTGCAGCGAAAGGTCACCTGTACATTTGGCAAAGACAAAGAAAACAGTCATTACAAAATAATAACATGCATGTAAAGAGTTAAATGACTGAAAATCATTAAACCCTAAATTACATAATATAACAACAGGTCAGAGAAACCTTGAAGTGGTGATTCATTTTAACATCAGAAATGGTAGCTTTCCTTTAGATCAATGTAAATTCATTTAACTTGATGTGGACAGATCACATAGATCACTGAGCTTGCCAGCACGAAAACATTTATCTAATAAAGGTATGACAAAGATCGTTCAGTTGGTACAACAAACATACATACACAGGCTCTCGTTCTCAGACCATTCATCCCAAACAGTCACTGAGACAGTTTGGCAGAATAATGTTGTTGCCCTCCAACATCCACTGACCCAGCAGGTCAATGTAAACTCTGCATCGCATTTCCAAATCACCAGACGGCTCTGTACCTTAACATTTTGACCCTGGTGTCTGTACACTGTCATTAATCATTTCAAAGCACTACAAAACAGAAAACTGGCAGCAGTGGGAAGTCTTGTGCATGTTAAGAATTTGACTTGATTTAAGACTCAGCCTGTTAAATAAACTCACCGCAAGTCAGGCAGACGAAAAGCTAAGATAATAAAATGTTACAAGCTGAAAAATGCTGTGTAGCTTCAAAAAACAAATCTGGATCAAACAACCAAAGACCTCAGTGATGAGCTGTGTGTGTTTAATTGATCATTTGAGTTTAGGGCAATCAATCTAATTTTGAAAATTTAGCAACACTTGTAGCTTCCATCGATTACTAAAATAAAACAATCAAGATATAATGCTTATTGATCCTCATTTTTGCCTTCCGGGACTTCTGTTTCCTTTACTTCCTCTGGTTTAATTAGTTGTTTTACACTTTTTTATTGGTTTAGTTTAGCTGGTTTACAGGTTTTCATTAGATGCGACATATTAAAGCGTGATCTCTGAACGCTCTGATAAGACTACTATCACGAGAACACAATAAAGGAGTGTAACTAAACAACCATGTGACCTACTAACACTGACAGCTACTGCAGGTCTTCAAACTACTGAACTTGGCTGAAACACGGCTCACGTCCCTGCCTGTAATATTCAGTTACAGTGGTTATCTGTTGTTCTTTAGCAGCTGGCACAACATAGATAAGAAGCAATGAAATTCAGTATGCAGCATGTATGGATTTAACAGAAATGTATCTACATAATTTGATTAGACGAGCTCAGATGCTGCTTAGAAGCTGGCTGTAAGAAAATTAATGTTCACATATTTTGAAAAGCAACAAAATTAGCAATGCTTTCTCCTTGTAGTTTACTGTAATAAACAGATTTATTTATTTTTATTATTTGTCCACGGTCTACCTCTCTGCAAAGTATCAGGAAATTTCTCTTGGCAGTCTTTTAGATGACATTGAACACATAGAAGCTGAAAGCCTTGCAAACACAATAGTAAAAGACAGTGAAACCCTAGGATCAGCCTAAGAGCTACTTTCCTCTTATAGAGTGGAGGAAGCGTTCATTGCTCCAAAGATTTTGACTTCAGGAAGTACAGGAGACGAGAATGTCAAAGTGTGTGAGAGAACAGTGTGTGGTTTCTGAGCACAGTCACTAGACAGCATGGATAAAGGCTCGAGCAGGCAGTAAACAGCACAAGAGAGAAGGAGGGGGAGAGGAAGCCTGAGTCATGTCTGTGTTAGTCAGCGTGAATGCCTGATGATGTGTTCCCGGGTCATGTGATAAATCAGCTGATGTGACTGAACTTCAGCTCAGCTGATCAGCACTTCATGTTGTCCATGCTTGTCTTTTTTCACTTTACACGTGGGCGCTTCCTCATAAGAAAAATAACTAAAGCTTAATGAAGACAATCTAATGAAATAAGCTGGAAATGCAGGCCACAGATGCACTCAGGAGTCAGACGAGCAGTACCATACACCACTTTGTCACCAGAGGAAGGTCATGACCTCAAGCTGCAGGATAAGTTGTTGTTGTGGGACTGAAATAAATCTGTCTGGCAGCCAGACAAAAAACAAAGGCAGGGATATAACTGAGGTTGAGAAAAATCCTCAAACAATCACTGCGAGCTTATGTCATCATATCAGCGACAGTGGCTATAAAGATGCGATTTATTAAATAAATCTTTAAATATTTCAGTGAAAAGAACTGGTTTTAAATACCATGTGTTAATTAACCCTTTATTAAAGGTGCAAATGCAACACAAACGTGTCTGTTAATGAACGATGATGGAAGCAGCACATTGGTCACCTGGTCCAAACAAACCCTTTTATTAGTGGTTTCTAAACAGTTGGGCATTCCTCCTCCCAGACGGCCCAATGCTTTGGGCTGTTTGCACTCACAGGGAGAGAAAAAAAAAATGTGGAGCACAACCAAAGCTGAATGAATCTGATTGATGTGGGAACAATAAAGAAGAAAGAGAGCATTCACGCCTGTTTGCAAGATTCATTGAGATGGCATAAACAGCAGTTTATGCCATCTCAATCCTCTCATCAATTAGAGGATTTTTAAGAAGGAAAGAAGTGACACTCGTCAAACATGAAGTGAGGATATTAAGACAAAACACATCTTGTCTGAGATTTACTTTCACATATCTGCTGAGTTACAGCCTGCGGCAGCAGCTCCCATTGCTTTTTTTTATAACTTTACTTCCTGATGAAGTTAAAACTAATTGCTTATTGTTTTTTATACAAAGGTGAAATGGAAATCCTTTGTTTTGTAAGTCATATAAAAGTTGAGTATTAGGAGTATGCTTATGCTAATTTTTTCCTCATGTTCTTGGCAATGGAGTCTCTTTACTATTCCCCGAAGAGCTACTCAGCCAATGACGGGGTTTCGATGCTAGACAAGTTTCAGTGATCATCATGGGGAATATGAGGCATCTCTCAGGGTGCTTATTAAGCCTTAAACAGCACCGTGAGTCCAGTTTGATGCATTTTGTTGAGCATTGCAAAGAGGCAATGCTACACTCATACAGTGTAACGAAACATGGCTTCGGGGCTTCTCCGGTGGACTGGGACATTAATCTGAGCGGTAAGAAGGAATGTGGCAAGACTGCACTAGCTGTGATTGAAACGTGGTGCCATCCTGGATATGTTACTGCAAAGAAACATTTGTGGCCTGAATACTGAAGCTGAAGAAATGCATCCATGTGACTCGCTGAGGGAATTTGTCATTGCTGCTGCTGCTGCTGTTTGAATCAACACACCGTTTGGATTCCTCTGTCAGCTGATGCAAGGCTCATCCCAACAACTGTGGCTGTGTGAATGGATGAGGATAATAAATGGGTCCAGATGGTCCTCAACACCACTTAATGACCATACAACTGAACACTCTCTCCAAAATCTTAGTCGCAGATACAGGAAATCGTTACCACCTCAGCCTGTAATATTTACATTCATTTTAGATTCAAGCTTTTGTATCATATTAGATTTTGAGATCTTCACTTTTTCTACAACTTCACAATTTTTAAGATAAATTGTCTCATCTCACATCATCGTTATCATCTTGAATCAAAATAGCTGATGTGTTGGGCCAGAAAACAGAAAACAAATTCAACTCCTTGAGCTTGACTTTGGAATCAATTCTAAGGAGTACCAAACCATTTTCCCCCTCTCAACAGAAGGACAGAATGAATACTTCTTGGACTGTAAAAGGAACAATAGACTTGTTCTGTAAACAGGAAAAAAAAGTAACGGAGTGGAGTAGAACAGAAAAGCAAAGCAGACCAGAGCATAACACAGACAATGGTCGACAAGGTCTGTGATGAATTCTAGTGGCTCATGATTTACTCTGGTGAAGAGTTTTATTTTGGCCAAGAACTACTCTAAACAAACATATTTAGTTCATTATCAAGTAATAGAAAAAAAGAAAGTCAAATTCTGGCATTTTAAAAGACTAAAAACATTTTTAGCTAAAAAGAGGTGTTGTTCTGCTAAATGTCTACTTTATGAGATCTAATAGTTCTCATAACACTTCTTTTTGTTTTGATTTATCACCTTACAAGTTCTGAGAGCCCAACGTCACTTTTTAAATGGTTAGAAGAACCAACAAAGAACCACATTTAAAAGACCTGACAGGCACTTTTGGTTAATAAAGCCATCAATCATCAGATTGATTCCAAAGTAATTCTTATTTGACTAGTTTATAGATTTGATGTCTTCATTTGATTACACCAGTTCTATTTAACTTAATTAATTTTGCAGGTCCTGAGACAAAGCGTTTTCTTTGTTTCCAAAAACAAACCATGACAGAAAAAGTTGGAGAGCCACTCGCTCGGCTGAATTGCAAAAAGACGATGGACCCCTCAAACAATTTGGGGGACGATGAATAAAGACACTGAGACACAAGAGGCCTTTAAAGACAGATGCTGTTTGTGGATGTTGCTGACACACAGCATCGGCAGCATCAGCAGACCGATCAGCACAGAGACGGGATCTCTGATGAAGCTCTGAAAGACAATTAGCACTGTAACCCCTGCTGTCAGCAACAACACTGAAATTTTCCAAAAGAAAAACAGTACTAATGTTCTCACTTGTCATCCTACGAAACAGGAAAGTGCAATAATATATGCACCTTCTAAACCAAATAAGGTCTCTCTTCCAAAAGTATTAAAAATTTATACTCAAAATTATGTAATTATGAGCCTTTTTTCTTTTTTAATACTTTGACACGATCAACAGAAAAGTAATTATTATACGTGATTTGAATATATTCAAACACAATACTGCACATTTTAAAGAGCATTTATAAACCGTTTTGTGACATCTTGTAGGGAAAAAATGAAATGAAAATGAAAAATGAAAATGAATGAAATGAAAAAAAAAAAAGATTGAAAGGAAAATCCAAAGTATATTCAAGCATGTTGTGATTTCATTTTGGGGGGGGGGGGGGGTTGTGGTCTTCAAAAACTAAAAATAAATCTGAAATTAACTTTCTCCATCAGTGCTCCTGCGACAATAGAGGCAACACCATGCAGAATACGCTGTAGCTGCCCGTTTATGCATTAATTTATTCGCTTCACAGCGTGATGAACTATTGCATTTTCAGTTTATGGAAGTTAAATGTCACAGATGAGCAAACGGCACTATGTGAAAGGAGGGTTTCATTCTGGCATTTTAATATGTAAACAGTATTTAACCTTTGGCGTTGCTCTGTTTGATAGCATCCTCTCGTGTCCCTCTTATCTAATTTTTTTAAACAGACTCATATATTCTTACAAAGTGCAGGCTTTGACTGTACTGCAGATGGATCATGAGACATTATTAGCAATAAGTAGACTTTCATAACTACTTTTAACATTCAAGTTTAATTAACATGAAATGTTGACATTTAAAATTGAAGCAGAATGAAAAAAGTAATAATTATAATAATTTCTCCACTTTCAAGTATTTTTTGTTCCTGAACTTTTCTTACATCTTTCATTAGCAGTGAAATGGCACAGTGCTGAGGCTAGAAGTAAAGTGATGGAAACCATTAAATCTTTAGAGGATCGAAGGGAATCAGTGAAGTTTCTGTAACGATTGTTTAGTGACTAAATGTTTAGGTAGGCCACAGCAAGTTTTCAGACTTTGAAATGAGCCACTGCAGTCTCACATTTGGGAACAGCTGGCATCAACATTACAATGACACCGACAATAAATAATAATAAATCATAAGCACATTAACAGGCTACCTACAGTGGGGCAAAAAAGTATTTAGTCAGCCACCGATTGTGCAAGTTCCCCCACTTAAAATGATGACAGAGGTCAGTAATTTGCACCAGAGGTACACTTCAACTGTGAGAGACAGAATGTGAAAAAAAAATCCATGAATCCACATGGTAGGATTTGTAAAGAATTTATTCGTAAATCAGGGTGGAAAATAAGTATTTGGTCACCTCAAACAAGGAAAATCTCTGGCTCTCACAGACCTGTAACTTCTTCTGTAAGAAGCTTTTCTGTCCCCCACTCGTTACCTGTATGAATGACACCTGTTTGAACTCATCATCTGTATAAAAGACACCTGTCCACAGCCTCAAACAGTCAGACTCCAAACTCCGCCATGGCCAAGACCAAAGAGCTCTCGAAGGACACCAGGAAAAGTATTGTAGACCTGCACCAGACTGGGAAGAGTGAATCTACAATAGGCAAGCAGCTTGGTGTGAAAAAATCAACTGTGGGAGCAATCATCAGAAAATGGAAGACATACAAGACCACTGATAATCTCCCTCGATCTGGGGCTCCACGCAAGATCTCATCCCGTGGGGTCAAAATGATCATGAGAACGGTGAGCAAAGATCCCAGAACCACACGGGGGGACCTGGTGAATGACCTGCAGAGAGCTGGGACCAAAGTAACAAAGGTCACCATCAGTAACACACTACAACGGCAGGGAATCAAATCCCGCAGTGCCAGACGTGTTCCGCTGCTGAAGCCAGTGCATGTCCAGGCCCGTCTGAAGTTTGCCAGAGAGCACATGGATGATACAGCAGAGGATTGGGAGAATGTCATGTGGTCAGATGAAACCAAAGTAGAACTTTTTGGTATAAACTCAACTCGTCGTGTTTGGAGGAAGAAGAATACTGAGTTGCATCCCAAGAACACCATACCTACTGTGAAGCATGGGGGTGGAAACATCATGCTATGGGGCTGTTTTTCTGCCAAGGGGACAGGACGACTGATCCGTGTTAAGGACAGAATGAATGGGGCCATGTATCGTGAGATTTTGAGCCAAAACCTCCTTCCATCAGTGAGAACTCTGAAGATGAAACGAGGCTGGGTCTTCCAACATGACAATGATCCAAAACACACCGCCCGGGCAACAAAGGAGTGGCTCCGTAAGGAGCATTTGAAAGTCCTGGAGTGGCCTAGCCAGTCTCCAGACCTCAACCCCATAGAAAATCTGTGGCGGGAGTTGAAAGTCCGTGTTGCTCGGCGACAGCCCCAAAACATCACTGCTCTCGAGAAGATCTGCATGGAGGAATGGGCCAAAATACCAGCTACTGTGTGTGCAAACCTGGTAAAGACCTATAGTAAACGTTTGACCTCTGTTATTGCCAACAAAGGTTATGTTACAAAGTATTGAGTTGTATTTTTGTTATTGACCAAATACTTATTTTCCACCCTGATTTACGAATAAATTCTTTACAAATCCTACCATGTGGATTCATGGATTTTTTTTTCACATTCTGTCTCTCACAGTTGAAGTGTACCTCTGGTGCAAATTACTGACCTCTGTCATCATTTTAGGTGGGGGAACTTGCACAATCAGTGGCTGACTAAATACTTTTTTGCCCCACTGTATATAGGCAAGCTGTAGTTAGCAAATAATTTGTATGAGGAAAAGTTTTTTAAATAAGTACATAAATAAAACACTTTCCTTCCCTCTGACTTTTCACAATTTTGACCCTGTAAAGACATGTTATATTAGGATTCTAGACCAAAAAAACAAAACAAAGATCAGTTCTACAGAAGACACACTTTTCTCTACAAAACATTTGCCTTTTAGCAGGACTTCAAGGTTCAAGACAAAGTCCAGTTTCATGCGTCATTCAGACACAAAATGAAGAGTGCACATATTACCAAATTGTGCGTAAAATATAATATTTAGCATCCACAGGATGTACACGTTTTCAACACATCCCCATTAACGATCTGTAAAGCACTCTGCCGTGTGACTGTCATGAGACACAGCTAACAGCATGCTTGCAAACAGACCAAAATGATTGTAAGATAAAATCCTTTTTACAGCAATAAGATGCTTGAATGTGCACAGGACACCAACTAATGAGGATTTTCAGTCAGCAGTAACCTGTTTGTTTTTCCATACAAGCCTAAAGCTAACGCCTAAAACTCAACTCTCAAATTAGCAGGAATTAGATTAACTCATTTCCTTTAACTCTTAGCCAAACACACACACGCGCGCCATCACTGGCCACACAATAAACATCGCTCTCAGAACAGCGAAAGTTACTTAACGTAGCGTCTTGCTGTAGTACTATCATGGAAATTGCACTGTATTCACGCTGAAGACAACATACTGAGTTTCTATATTACTAGCACTATACTACTATAATGAGCCATCTGGATGCTGCCATGCCTGGCTGATTTGTGATTCAAGACGCTGTCCTACTGACATCAATTCAGTGCTGTTTATATAGAGCCAAATAATAAGATCAGTCATCCCAGGGCACTTTACACTATTGTTGAAAGGATCCCAAATAAAACCAGACCAGTGGTGGGCGGATGTCTGTCTCAGTAGGTTGTAGTGAGAACAGTCTGACTCAAGAAGTAGACTGTTTGTGTTAGCTTTCTACTACATGAAGCATCTTCCACCCTTTTTGCTGTTGAGAGTTTTCAAAATCCTTTGGACAAAAACCTCAAAGCCAACAGCCATCAAGCTGTATACCCAACCTAACGGCACTAAAAAGCATCTTTACGGTCTATCCGTATATATAGGGAATAACTTCTCCATTTGGATCTTCTTAAAGCTTTAAAGCCATGGCTGCTGTGGCTGACAGGTGTCCTGATACATGCACGTAGGTCTCATCTTCTCTACTTTAAATTAGTTAACTGCATCGCTCCAGCACATTTGTGCTTCTAGGGGCATTTCTGGAGCATATCTTAATGTATGGTAGAGGTCATCCATTTTTTTGATGAGCAACATATGCAGGATTATGCATTTCAGGCTTTAAATCAGCATCTCTCATCCACTTTCAATGGGGATGACATCGTGCATCACCCAAACTGAATTGTGAATTTGTTGTTTTGCTTAGTTTGCAGTGTTTGGCATGAAAAACTTTTCAAGTGCCAGCTAATCAGCTAAAGTCATGAAAATAACCCGAGAGAGTGAGATGACTGCCTGTCCATTCAACAAGAAAATCAAAGAGAAGTTGATCGCTGTGGTTAGTCTGCTGTGTATGTAGAAAGTTAGTAACACGAAGCCAGCCTGCTATGATGATTGTGTTTTGTATGGATACTAATACTGGATCTCAGGCTTAAGATGATAGTGACAGGTTTAAAAAACAAAACAAAACACTGAACTGAGCATTTTACCCCCTGCACCAGAATCATGATTTGTGCAGAACAGTCATTCTTCAGCATGATGGGACAGCAAGAGGAGGAACAGCTAACAAACAGTGGGCAGGTTGGTGGGCACTATAACCCACATAAAGAACAAGGCAGACAGAAAACTCACCAACAGACTGCTCTTTGTTGGTTGTGAGGTTTCGTAAACACATGGCAGTGTCAACTCCACAGCTGGTTGGTGGTGAAGAGTCACAGAGCTTTAGTGTATATCTCACTTTATTATCTTGATCTATTGCCTCCCATTTATATCTGCAAGACAAGGAATAGAAGACAATAAGCAAATAGATACCCAGGAAATGAGCTTGTTGGCCCCGACCCCACAAAATTACAGTCTGGGACAACAAATGACTATCATTTCCACTGCTACTATAAAGATAAGTCATTGTTTTGGGCTGTAAATTTTTTTGAAAATTGTTAAAATAGTTACAATGAACAAATGGGAAATGAATCTTTAAAAATTTATACTGTGACTCGTGTTCTTTTACTTATTTCTCCTATAAAATAAATCACACTCATCTGTATAGCAAAAACACACTGACATATAAATGACAGTTTAAAATATCTAGTGGTTCACAGAAGTACAGCATTTATGTAAAAATTACGGTTCGTGCTTTGCAAATGTACGTTTTTCAGCTTTTTCCATCACGCAACCTTTGAGGAAATTTGAAGCTTTGACTTCTGATTTGACAAAACAAGAAATACAAACGTGCCTTCGAGTTTTAAATGATCTTCTTCTAAATTTACCACTTCAATCCTTGGCAGAAAATAACTGATGCCTTTCTCTAAATACCTAAAACTTAAATTTAAGGCATTCTTTTCTTTAACAAACAAATGTAACAATAACAATAAACAAAATGGACTAATCTGAGTTAAGTGAGATTAAACCGACTGGGATTAAAAACAGAGATAAGAAAGGAGGAGGTCATAAAATAATTTTTAAAAGCCCCATGCTTCCATTTCAGTGAGTGTGGAAAACACATGTGCAAGTCTTACACACACACACACACACACACACGGTTTCACTTCTGATTTTTAACTAATATTGAAGTAATCTTTTTATGACACAGAAGTGAGGACAGTATTTAATGGTTGTATACTAAAAATTCCAACAGTTCAGAAATGCTCTTGTCATTTTCACTTTTATTAAAATATGAATTGATCATTAGCATCATTATTTCCCCCCTGTTGGGTATAACGTGATATGGTATTGTGTGATATTATGTTTTTCCTAATAAAACAGGTGCTGTAAAACCTAAAAAATACACAAATACACCGTGTTCTCTGAACGTAAGGAGTAATCCCACACATCAATACGGATATTGACCTAAACCAGACTGTAAAGGAACAGACGAGGAACAGAAACTAAGGGAGAAGTTAACTGTAAGCCATGTGTGTTTCTAACCAAGGTCCTCGGAAGCTGCCAAATCGAGGTAATATTAACCCAGGCTGAACCTAAGCGTTGAGTCACCGGGTTATCATTTGCGCTTTATTGCTGAGTCAATATTTGAACAGCAGCTACTGAGACAACGCTGACTTTATTTTAACTCCCATATTTATGTTGTTATTCTCTTCCGGTGCGTTTATTTATATAAATACGCCGCTGCTCTGTGAGAAAAACGCAATGTTGTTAAGGTTTAACATTCCCCAATTAAGCACGGCAGTTTTGTGCACGTTTCGGCATTTATAGCTAAGCTTCACTTATTTCCTCGATGAACAAGAAAAACTAACTAGCATCGACGGTATGTGAGTTTCAGGGGTAGTCTGATTCAGCTGTACTGGTTTGCTAGCTGAATCAAACTTATTTAGGCTGTTTGCTAAATAAGAAATAAAACTACCTATGACTGGAAATAAGCATTAGTAGACATATTTCTCAATTCAGTTTATTTAGACGATGTGTGTACACGAGAGGACAACGGCTGCACCTTTAACGCTGTTAATCTGTCAGCAGCTGCAGTGTTTGTACCCCCAGAAGGTGTGTATGTGTGTGTTGTTACCTGCAGAGGTCCTGGTACCACGGGCTGTTGTTCTCCGTCGTTCCGGACCGAACCAACAAACAGCCTAGAAAGGCCGCGAACCACAGAGCCAGCTTCAGAGGCTCGAAGCGAGAACATTTATACCCAAACATGATGGTTACTGTACCGGGTAACGTCTGTGGAGCCTAACTAAGACGACATGATACAGCAGAGTGTCTCTGCTCCTCACCAAATCAGTAGGAAGTGACTTCATCACATGACAGGACATCACATGACTCTCATGATGTTGACTGAAGGGGCGTTCGCTGTCTGTGAGAAAAATCTGACATCTGAAAACGCGTGAAAAAGTGTCAAGTGTCAAGTGTGACGTAAGTAATAGCCAGGGGTAATAAAACAATTTTGCCTACTTCTTCACAACAGGTGGCCACAGAAGGAATTTGTGTCTCCTCCCGGATATCTGCTGCTTGTTAGGTAAACATGCAAGCCAATACACAAGCGAACCATTAGGAAAGGTTACAAATGAAAAAAAACCAAAAAAAAACCCCACACACCAAACAAATCAAACAAACCAACAAACAATAGAAACAAAAGCAATGTGTCAAACAGAAAAGGACAAACAAAATAACGAGAAAATGATCATACGTGAGGACATATAGCAAGAAAGTAATTGTAAATTTACATTTATGAATGTGGAAACTAGCAACAAGTAGCATTAACAGTAACAACAGTCACATCAACTCTTCTTCTTTCATTTTCATGATTTTTTGTGTTAAAGGGTAAGACATTATATGGATTTTTAAAAATTGTAATTTTTTTAAAGTGTTGAAATATTTTTATTGATGTCCAACAAATCCTAAAAATGACGTGTCTTACTGATGTTGTTTTATTGATATATTTTTTTAATCCCACATGCAATAAACCACTTTAAACTAAAAATCACACATATTTTTTTAACCATTTGTTATTATTGTAACTGTTTTGCGCTGTGCTGAACCAGATTCTTTTCCAAGTCATCACTTCAAACTTCACAAACTCTAAACCGTAGTTAATTGCTAATATTTGCATTTGATGACTTGAGACGACTGTTGGGCTGTAGTTTTAGATAAACAAACTGTAATTGGGCTGAATTAGATTTAATCATTTTTTCAGTTAATCAAGAAAATACACAACAGAACAAATTTACAACACAGTGCTACTCACTAACAAAAAACCCATGTCACACAATCATGACTTGAGCTATTGTAACTGTCAAACGTATGTACCTATCAAACCTACTTATCACCCCAATGCATCACTATTGATTAAAAAATGAATTAACAACAAGAAAAGATTTTATCACTCTTGTGATTCTCCAAGTGACAGAATAAACAAGTTGAATTTTTCTAGTTACAAATACGTCACTGTATGTCCGACGTTACATGAATGCGACATTTCTCATGACACATAGCCAAGAGGTTGACTCGAAGTATTTAGCCCCTGAAGTTTGTCTTACAGGTCAATCCTGTTCTGAAGTCACTTCATTGACTTCTAACCTTCCACTCGTGAAACATTGACAACATTTATTAGAGGATTCTACTGTGAGACATCCTTCAGTCTGATAGCGAACATAGCTGTGACTAAACTGCAGTTCAGGACCAAATTACATTAAATACAATTACATAAGCTTCTCTAGGTTTTCATTTTGCGCCATCTTGTGGTCATGCTCGAGCAACGAAACTGGGAAAGGTGTCAGACTTACTTGTTTACAAAGTAATAAACTTTCAGTTTATTACATTTAATCTGTTATTTGTTAGTTTAGTATACCAGGCTGTGGGTACTGCCTCTGTCAGTAATAAGGCTATAAAATTAGCAATAATTCAGGCCTGTGATTTGGATGAAATTAACAGTGAAGATATAATGAAATCCAAAAAATATTCACCTTTGCAAAAATATCCAGATTACATTTGTTTGCAAGCTGGTTCAGGTCCCTGTGTTTGACAACCTTGGTTCAGAGCCAGCTAAGCAATCTGAGGTATTTACTGCTGTTATTGTTACAGCAACCTAACCTAGGCACATCGTTGCATTATGGGAGGAAGTGGAGAGACGCCACACAAACATGAAATAATTTAGCCAGTGTATTCATACCCAGGACCTTCTTGCTGTGAGCCAACAGTGCTAACCACGCCACCACTGCTGCACAGCAGTCATTTATTTAAAAGTACTTTCTCTTCCAGTATTCATTAAAAAAAAATTAATTTAAGCAGTCATAGATCTCCAGAATATATATGAAGAAGAGTTGAAGAGCTATGAGGGTCCTTTAAAAGTAGTTCTTGTTTATTTGGATTTTATTGGACAGCAGATTTACAGGTGAGTCACAGGTGGACAAAAAGGTGAACACATATATTTTGCAACCACATTAGAGTCCCATGACCTCCACAAAGCAAGGGCATTAGAGAACAAATACATGATATGACACATTAAAAAAAGGCATGATATCCAGCTCAAATGCATAATAAATGACATTTTGCTGTCTCTCCCATAATCTCAATTCAAGATTGTTTGAGTGTTATATCGCCTCCTTGTGAAATGTCTCTTCCTACACTGCCAACCAAAAATAATGTAGCACCATCTAGTGGTTTAATTTTAGTTTGGACCGTTGTAATCAGTGGAAGTGATGACACCTGTGGAGACAGTAACATGTCTATATCAGAGAGACAACACCTGTTACAGCTTTTCTCTTTGCCAAAAGATGTCTTGCTGCATTATGTGGCTGCTGGCCGCCTTCTGCCTGTCAACAGGTACAGCCTAAAAACATATGTACTGCAAAGTATGGATTTTTAGCTTAATAGTGATAATGTTTTTGTGTGTATGTAGTTGGCAGTGTTCCCATCAGTCCCGCCGGTCCTTTCGCAGGTTGGTGCTCATTAAATTCATTTGCATGTTTGATTTGCATATGCTGCAACATATCAAATCTGAGGATTCTACATTTTTGTAGGTAATGTTTCTTTAAATGCCACTACCACGGGTGGGTATGAGAGCACCACTGCAGCGACTCCAAGAGGTAAGCTCCAGAGTTTGTTTGTTTTTTAATTCATAATCAATAACATTTCCAAATGTAGTTAAGATATTGAAAGTGTCACTTTCAGTTAGTGCCTATTTTTGTGTGGGTGTGGGGGTGTGTGTGGATTTCAGGGTGGATGCAGTGTGAGATGTGCAGCAGTTCCCCTTACTTGTGACATGATTTTTGATGTGATGTTTTTTTTTTAATTACGCCCACAATGCCACCAGCTCTGCTCCAGACTTGTGATCTGTTTATGCACTTGCACTGTTTTTAGATTTGCTAGAATACAATGATGACTTAAAGATTTTCTAACACTTGATACAATAGACGTTTCTACAGACAGAATATTTTTTGCTTCATGGGTCCCCGGTATTTGTGTCATATGGTGAAAGTTCTTTACACCCTTAAAATAAGTGGAAACATCATTGATATTAGCTGTATTTTTATTTCAGATTATGCCTTTTCTCTAAATCCCACCATGAATACCACCAGCTCTGCTCCAGGTTGGTGCTCACTGAATCACTCAGAATATTTTTCATTTGCTAGATCATGAATCCAGTCCACTTAACTGTCTCCAGGGTGGTTGTTGTGCATCTGGTATTATTTAGTGTGGACCACTGCATACAATGGCTGTCCAGTAACCCAGAATATTTGATTCTGGTATCGTTACGGTCATTTATATGAAATGTATGTACTGGATTTTCATTTCAGTGGGTGCAACTCCTTTAAATGATGCTCTGAATGCCAGCAGTCTTGCTGAAGGTTGGTTCGGAATTATTTTAGAGTTATGTCTTTGGAAAGCCATTATTGTCCAATATATTTTGTACATGCTTAAAAGTGGAAATTGTCAATACTGGTCTTTGCCTTTCAGATCATATTTTTTTAGAAAACACTCTGAACGCTACGAGCTCTGTTCCAGGTTGGCATCTGGTTAATTCACTAGCACCCTTATACATTTGTTACTTTCTCTAATTAAGAAAATTGTTTTGGGAATTGTACCATTTCTATGGTTATGTATAACCAAAGAACAGATTTAGTATTTTGTTTCGTGCACTTTATAAACACTGCTTCCATTTCGGTTGGCACAGCTCCTTTAAATGATGCCCTGAATGCAAGCAGTCTTGCTGAACGTTTGTGCTAATGTGTTTCTGTGGGTTATGTCATTGGAAAGTCATCAGTGTTAATATAACTCTGCCTGTTCAAAAAGCGAAACTTGATGTTTGTTTCAGACAATGCCATATATTTAAATGACACCTTCAATACCATCAGCTCTGCTCCAGGTTGGTGGTCACTGAGTGACTCAGATTATTTTCCATTGGTAGAATATGAATTCCATCATTATTCTTAACTCCCTTGTAAATCCCAGGATGGTTGGTGTGTGAAATTCTTTGATTATTATTATTTTTTTGTATTGTTACGGTCATTTATATGGAATCTGTACTGCACAATGTAAACCCTGGATGTGCTTTATATTTCAGGTGGTGCAACTCCTTTAAATTATGCTCTGAATATCACCAGTCTTGCTGAAGGTTGGTGCAAATAATTGCTTTGTCATTGGAAGGCCATTAGTGTTAGTTTACTGTGTACATGCTTAAAAATTGGAAAGATGGTCAATATTGGATGTTTGTTTCAGATTATCCCTTAAATTTGAATGACACCCACAATAATACAGACTCTGCTACAGTTTTGTGTTGGCTTGACTCACTTGCACTAGTCTACTGTTCTAAGATTAGACATTGACAGACAGCTCCTGCAGATTAATTGTATCCTTCTTGATTTAAAAACATTGTGCGTACTTGTAGTTGGTTTAGTTGGTCCACGATTTTTAACTGATGCCCTGAATGCCACCAGTCCTGCTGCAGGTTGGTCATTATTTTTGTGGTTTACATCTTCACAATTAGTTTTTAGTATTAGTATTTTGTACATGCTTAAAAGTGTAAACATGATGGACGTTGAATGCGTTTCTGTTTCAGACTATGCCACATCTTTCAATGACACCCACATTACTTCAAATACAACTGGCTCTGCTCCAGGTCTGTTTTCACAAGACTTCAGACTGTCAGGTTTTATGTTTGAGGTGTTCTAAATATGTGGCTGTCTGCAGGTGCTGCAGCTCCAGAACCTGAATCTTCAAAGAATAAGAGTGCAGAAACTTTGAAAGGTAAAACTTGAGCATAGCATGAGATTAGACTGGCCACAATCCTGGCAGATTAGCTAGTGTTAGCACTTATACACATCCTATTATAGACAGTATTTAAGATGCTTTAGCCAGCCCAGATGAGATAGTCAGATCCCATCAAGCACTATTTCAGTTAATCGATGTCCAATCAGCTGGCTCTGTTGTGGGATCTTTCTTATCTCGCTGCCTCTTGCCTTGCACATATGGCCATGGAACAGCCAATCACAAAATTGAGCCTTACTCCAGATGGAAAAACCAGCCTCTTGATTAGTGGGCCACACTAAACCACTTAATTTTCATGTCCAATGACTACTTTTTCTGATTTTTAAATCCTGCACTTTGTCAGAGTTTGATCAAGACATGCCAGTCCAGGAGGGGGACATTCTAATTCCGGTAAGATGGGGGGGTTTTATATTTATTTATGTTTTGTGTGGTACTGCTGATTGCTGTATGTTTAAACTTGCAGGAGAGCAGAAATGCTGTACACACTCTGTGGCCGGATGCCACCACCTCTTACACCATCACTGATGAACTGGGTAGGTTGTTGTCCCTCAAATAGGACCAGATATTTGATTACTGAATGATAACTGATTTGGTTTTGACTCCAACAGTTTCCCGAGAGGCAGAAATTAAAGCTGCCTTTAAGATGATATCGGATGTCACATGTATTCGTTTTAAGAAACGAGACACCGAGTCGAGCTATTTGAAGCTTGTGACTGGCAATGGGTAAGAAGTCAACTATCTCTGGGTAGGTTTGTTATTTTGTTAAAGATGAAGCAGTACAGGAAATTGCCATAACAAATTGTTTCCTTGGAAACAATTTGTTATGGCAAAGCAACAGTAAGGAAAATCAGAAACTTCCAGCATTTGCGGGCCTGCCCTTTGCCACTCCCGTTTTTATTACAGGTCTGTCTCTAAAGGCTTCAATCATTCAATCCCATTTTATACTGTGGTGGTTTCACTAGAGACTTGAACACTGGATACTAGAAAGGGATGGGGAAGAAAAGCTTTAATGAAAGATTAATAGATGGGGAAACAACATGCTTGGCAGCAAAAGGGAAAGCCCATAAAGTAGGCACTCATTAAAGCCTACCCAACAATTATTTAATCTTATTACTAGTTTGTGACACAAATTGAGGCCTGTTCCATTCAATTTGGTACATTTTGGCTTCAGCCTCCATTATCCATATATTCAGACATTAAGGGAGAATCTCAGGTCAGAACTGAGTGGTTGAACTCTAACATTTATTTATTTTGCACCTAGCTGTGCCTCATTCGTTGGTTGTCAAGGAGGAGCCCAGCGGCTCTTCTTTGCTTCAGAGTGCACCGTGGGGAACCTTTGCCATGAACTGCTCCATGCTCTGGGACTGTATCATGAACACACTCGTGAAGACCGGGATAAATATGTCACAGTGAACTGGCAGAATATTGTGGCAGGTACACAAGCTTGTTTGCTTTTTGCATTAGTTGTAATGCAGTTAAAAACAAGTTGTATCCAGATTGTTCACTCAGCCCAGTTCCTTTGGATGCAATTGAAGTCTTTGGTCAGTAAAAGTGAGACCTCTTGGTTTGTATAATGGAAAATATGCCCCCAGTGGTGTTGATGGAATGTAAAGTACGGCTTTGTGCACATGAATGTTAAGATCCTCTCCTGCCAGCTCAGTCCCTCCTTGTCAAAGCCTTCATCTTCTTGAAACAAGAACTATAACTGTCTCTTGTAATGCACATCAAAAAAGGAACATTAACTTGAGTATGAAGAAATTACTTTGGCTATTATTGTGATACAGTAGGTGCATCATGTTCAACTATGCCATTTTGGATTTCTTTTTCCTTAAAGGTAAAGAAAATAACTTCAAGGTGAAGCATGGAAACACTCAAAACCTACCATATGATCTCGCGTCCATAATGCACTACGGGCGGTAAGTTGACGACTTCCTCATTTTATTTTCTAATTTTAAAGTACTTGAAACAGACTCCAGATAAGTTTACCCTCCCCCCTGGTCTTGCAGGGATTTCTTCAGTACAAATGGAAATCCAACTGTGTTGCCTAAGCAGAGTGGTGTGGAGATAGGTCAGAGGAAACATCTGAGCCAGCTGGACATAGAAAGATTGAATAAACTCTACAGCTGTGGTAAATTGTGAAACTAAACAATTGCGTGTTTCATTTTATAACCATTACATGTTGAATTGACAGTAAATGTGGCACAGACAAAAGCAACCCTGAAATTTCTTTCAGGTCTTATCTTAGGTCGGATACTGCAGTACCTCCTGCCTGACAGGAGTAGTTTGTCTTAACACTGTTGTTATTGTTACCCAGGCAAATCTTTACATCATGGGAGGAAGTGGAGAGACACCACACAAATATGAAATCCTTCAGCTAGTGTATTCAACCCAACACCTTGCTGTGAGCCAACAGTGTTAATCACTACATCACTATGCTGCACAGCAGTCATTTTAAAATACTTTTCCAGTAATCATTCAAATATTCATTTAAGCAGTCATATCTCCAGAATACATATGAAGAGTTCGAGGTAGTTGTTTATTTGGATTTTACTGGACAGATTCACAGGTGATGGGGGGGGGGGGGGAGAGAGAGAATACACATCTTTTGCAAGCACATTAGATTCCCATGACTTCCACATAGGAAGGGCATTAGAGAACAAATACATGACATAACATGTTTTCATTAAAAAAATAAAAAGACACTTTCACAAAAAATTCTATACCCAGCGTATTTTATAGATTGGTTCAGAAGGGTAAAGAAAAAAAATCAATTATTAATCTCAGGAGTTTCCCCTTCAGCTCAAATGCATAATAAATGACATTTTGCGGTCTCTCCCATAATATCAGTTCAAGAATGAGTGTATGTCGCCTCCCTGTAAAATGTCTCTTCTATGACAGCCAAACAGGAATAATGTAGTGTCATCTTGTGGTTTAATTGTAATTTGCAACGCTGTAATCAGTGGAAGTGATGACACCTGTGGAGATGGTAACATGTATATATCCGAGAGACAAAAGCTTTTACAACTTTTCTTTCTCAAAAGATTCCTTGCTGCCTTCTGTGGCTGCTGGCTGCCTTCTGCATGTCAACAGGTACAGCATAAAAACATACGTTCTACAAAGTGTGGATTTTTAGCTGAATATTAATAATTAGTGATGGCCAAATGAAGCTTTCTGAAGCTTGTATTGAAAAAACGGTTCATTACTCGAAGCTTTTCAACAGTCCTCTCTGGTGACATCTGCTGGCCAAAAATATGAAGAGCAGCTTGAATCCACAAAAGACCAACCAAACCAACTGCTTCATAATGATTGCTCACTCTGCAGAGTGGAATTCTGTCTGATATTGGGCTGCCGTTGTTGCTTTGAACGTGTATTTGTTGGTGGTTTAAAAAAAAAAAGTGGTTTATTTGTTTAATAAATAATTTTGACCAGTAAACTCTCCTTTTTTAAACATGCACCATTGTGTGGTCTTTCTTTGCTTATGTCTTCTTGATGTTGGTAAATACAATAATTGAAAAATACCACAGTACATATAATGTACAACACATTATGGAGTATGCTTCTGCTGTGAGGTCCTGCCTCCATGCAATTAACCGCTAGACGGGTGTATTTATAAATAATATTATATTAGGGACATTTTCCCAGACCTATTTCTGATCTGGGGGTAGAATTGATTGTGAAATGGAAAGGGAAAATGCTTATGAACTTGCAAATTAAAAACATGATGCATTTAAAGTAGCCCTTTCTCATTTTTATTTAAGAGTCTTTGTTCTAGTGTGCGATGGCCAAACCTGCTGATTTAAATTTAGCCATTTAAATCAGCTGTAATGGATCAAGAACACCTCTAAAACCTGCAGGACACCAGCCCTCGAGGCCTGGGTTTGGACACCACTGCTCTAGAGGTTATTTTTATTTATAATCAGTAACATTTAAAGTGTATTTATGTTTAAAGTTTAACTTTCAGTTGGTGTCCTTTTATTTTTTTTTTCTAAAGATACTCATCAGGTTGGATGTTGGTGCAGACTACATGCATGTAGATTTCAGAGTGGATGCGGTATGAAATATCCAGCAATTCCCCTTATTTTAAGTGTTCTAATATGATATGAGATTATGCTTTTATTTGTTTTTCTTTTGTTTAAAATTGCACCCACAATGCCACCAGCTCTGCTCCAGACTGGTGATCAGTTAATGCACTTGCACTATTTTTAGATTTGCTAGAACACAATGATGACTTAAAGAATTTCTAACACTTCTATTGTGATACAATAGAACTGTGAATACCACCAGCTCAGCTGCAGGTTGGTGTTCATTGAGTGACTTGGATTACTTTACATTAGTAGAATATGAATTCCTTTACTAATTTAATTTTCTTTACTCCTTTGTAAATCCCAGGATGGTTGGTATTGCAGCTCCTCTAAAACAAACGGCCAGAGCAGGCTAAATATCGGGATACTGACGTGCAGCAATAAACAAAAAAATGCACTTCTGAGCCATTTGTTCTGTTTATTCAACCATTACTGTCTTTTTCCTTAAAGGGAAAGAACCTCAAGGTGAAGCATGGAAACACTCAAAACCTAAAATATGATCCCAGCTCTATAATGCACTACCCGCTGTAAGTTGAAGTCATCCTTATTTCATGATTTCCAATTTTTTTTTAAGTACTTGAAACAGACTCTGGACCCCCACCCCATCTGTCTTGCAGGTCTCGCTTCAGTACAAATGGAAATCCAACTGTTGCCTAAGCAGAGTAGTCAAATTTATCTGTGTTGCAATAACTTTTGTTGCCACCATGGTCGTCTTCTTATGAACAACAGAAACACTACAGTAGCATCATGCCACATGCAAGAATCAAAAGATGAAATTTGTAAAAGCAGAAGGGGCAAGCAAAAAAGTTTAGAGCGATTCAGGCTCAATATTGACATTTGAAAAGCTGTATATGATGATCAGTCATGACTCGACATCGAGTGATGGAGGTATTGTGGGGAAGTTTGTCCAGTCTGAAAAGGAGACTGTGTAATATGAACATAGACATCCAGTGCTGTATTCTAAATGTACTTCATATATCCACAACGATCAACAGTAGCAGGCTGAGAGTCTAGTTTGGTCTGTAGGAGGAGCTAAGAGAACAGGAAGCCTGTCGGTATTAAGCTGTGGGTAACGTGATCAGAGAAGAAAGACTTTTGCATCCTACCTTTCATTTATCTGTCAGGAAACAACGGCTTTTAAAGTCAACTCAGTTTAAAGGTAAGCTCAGTAAATTTGACATTTATATTCAATTTTCATCCATTAGTGCATTTTCTTTAAGCAGTGCAGATGAAGACTTTCTTGCATTTTGTCCTTTGCTGCAAACATTGTGAGGAAATATCCTTGCCACTGTTTTTGTTTTGTGTGAGAAGAAGCAATCATATGTTCAAATGTTTTTAAGAGGTTTTCAAAGTCTGGAATGCAGCATAGTCCCCCTTTTAAATAGGAGCCTATTGGTAAGCTGGCATACTGGAGCTTCAGTCTGATCCCTCTTTCTTGGCAGACGGTGGACAAAGTGTGGGTTTTGTTTGGGCGTCTCAGATTTAGCGTGTAAATGCTTTGGATTACACACAAGGTGCTGAGTGTCCAGCCAAGAGATAAACTGTTAAGTGGCAGCTCAACGTTGTTTGAAACCTTTGAACTGTAGTTGAATTTTGCCTAGAAGATACAAAAAGGATGTGGAAATTTTCCCACTCAAAATCTAGTAATTTTGCTCACAAACTCACTGGTGTGCCTGTGATCAACATGCCAAGCAAATGGATGCTTATATTTTGACGCAGATTTGAGTTGGCACATCTGGCAGCTCTGTGTAATCAAACCTGTTCGATATATATGCTCTTTTTTCCATGGTGCCATTTACTGTGATTAGGGTTCCTGGTCCATCAAAACACCCCCAAAGCATTAAGTTCCCACATGACAGTGGGGATGGTCTCCTTAAGGTGGAAGGCTTCTCATTTTTCACACTAAATGAAGGAAACATCATTGTGGACAAACAATTAAATTTTTGTTTCATCTGACCATAACACAGAAGACCAGAAGTCGTCGTCTTTGTCCAGATGACCCTTTACAAAGGCCAGGCGGGCTTTTGTGTGCCTTATCTGGAGAAGTGGCGTCCTCCTTGGTCTGCATTCATGGAACCAAGCAGTGTCAGAGTCCGTTGGAGTGCCTGCCTAGAGACATTGTCACCAGCAGAGCACAGATTCACCAGGATGGCCTTGGTGGTGATTCATTTTCACCTCTCTCACGATCCTCCTCGCCAACACAGGTGTTACTTTTGGCTTCCAACCACGTCCTCTGCAATTTTCCACAGCGTGGAACACCTTGTATTTTTTAATAATACTTTGCACTGTAGCCACTGGAACTTGAAAACATTTAGATATGGCCTTGTAGCCCCTTCCTGACTTGTGAACAGCCACAATGCAAAGCCGCAGGTCCTCCCTGAGCTTCTTTGTCCCAGCCATGACTGTCCACAAGCCAACTGCAGAGAACTGCTCTTTTTCACCTGTTGAGCTGATTAAAACAGCTATTCCCAATTAATCAGGGTATTTAGGATGCTTTAGAACATCTTGGATTTTTTGGAATAATATAGAACTTTGGATTTTCCCAGAGACTGTGAAAGTTTGTAAAGGGTATGAATAATTTTGGACATGACACCTTTTGATCAAATGTAAATAAAACTTTCTGGAAAGCTTAAACTGTTAGTGTTTTAGGAAAACAGCTCTATTTTTTTTTAGGTTCTCTTATGTTTTTGCGATGCATTTGGATGTTGGTTTTTTTTGGATGATATCCGTGCACGTTTTATGGTCTGCCAATATTTGATAAAGTGATGACTATTTCTCCTATATGGCACTTTATCATGCTAAATTTCCTTTTATATCACACCACATCCTCCAATTTTATAAATGCTAAAATGCTAATGTAACTTAGGTTATTAAATTAAGTTACAATAAAATTCTGACGTTATTCTGTTGTATCTATAGTGGGTGATGCTGCATGGCTGCATCCTTGGTGTTCAGACTGCACGACAGAGGCCCCGAGCTGGTGAGGGAGGTGCTTCTGGAGCGAGGCTGGGAGGAGTATAATGAAGGAGAGCGTGAGGAGGAAGACTGGAACCTTTACTGGAGAGGCTCTTTATTTCAGACCTCACAATATCACAACCTGCTGCCGTGGCAACGCCTCAACCACCATCCTAAAACTGTTGGCATCACACGCAAGGTGCACGTCTACATAGATTTTTTTTTTTAAACTTCATGTCATGACAGACGTATTACCAGAAAAAGAAACTCTTCATTTGAATCTCATTCCTACGTCGAGAAATGTAAACGACTCTCGTACAACAAAACTCAGCTCTTGAGCTGTTTAAATTTTTTTGCGTCAGTGCTTGAAATGTTGGAAAAGCACAAAGCATAACTTCTGGGATTCACACATCTGCAACCAGTTCAACTAACAAGCATGATTTTGGGCCAGGAAATTCAAACCTAGAACCTTCCTGCAGTGAGGGTCCGTGGTAATTACTCTACCACTGTGCCATCTGGGCAGGAATGCAAAATATTAAAGAAAAAAAATTGTAAATGGATGATTAGTAGACTCTGACTACTTGTACATACGCTCACTTCATCTGAAACTTCAACCAAGTGTAATAGTATGTACATGAGAACAACAAGGAAGAGCATAACAGGTCCGTTAGAAATGTACTTTTTGTTGTTACCCTCTGCTGATTAAACTTTTATCACCAGGGGTCAGCATTATACCAGTGTTTGAGTTTCAGACGTGCTGTTCTCTTTGATATTTCTTATTTTCCCTGCCCTTATTTCCTGAACAGGCTTCGTCTTTTCTGGTGGAAAATGCAATTAACAACATTCTTAATGACTTTCCTTGTTAAATACAGGTTGTATTGATTCACTTTCTCATGATCCTGTGGTGCAAAGTGGTAATCTACTGCCCTTTGACTTCAACTTCTGAAATATCTTCAGCACACCACATAAATGTTTGTGATATAAAGTCAGTGGTTGTCTCTTCACATTCTGTTGATAGTTTTAGTTAATTTGGGAAGATTTTACATCATTTTCAACAAAGTAATTTTTAAAAAGAAAACCTGAATTTATACCAAATGAATTATTTGCATTTCTTTCGGATTTCTTTAGGATTGCTTGGCACGCAACCTGAGGAGAATGAAAGCAACATTTGGTTCAGCTCTCTATGACTTCAGTCCCACCACTTTCATCCTCCCCAATGACTACACCTGCTTCCTGGCTGAGTACAACAGACTGCGTCTGGCCAGAGGAACATCGGTCTACTGGATACTTAAGCCTGTGGATCTCTCCAGAGGTCGAGGGATCTTCATCTTCGAGGATATTAAAGACTTGGTTTATGATTGCTCTGTTGTCATTCAGAGGTACATTAGCAGCTCTCTGCTGATCTCCGGCTACAAGTTTGACTTGAGGATTTACGTGTGTGTGAAGAGCTTTCATCCACTGACTGTGTACATTCATCAAGAAGGCCTGGTGCGTTTTGCCACTGAGAAGTTCAACCTGTCATCTCTGCATAACCTGTATGCTCACCTCACTAACACCAGCATCAACAAGTTCGGTCCCTTCTACAAAACCGAAAAAGGAAGAGTGGGCCGGGGATGTAAGTGGACCATGAGCAAATTCAGACATTTTCTCCACAGTCAACAGATCAACGAGCTGCTTCTGTGGCAGAGGATCAACAACATTGTCACTCTGACCCTCCTCGCCATTGCTACATCAGTGCCCTCCTGTCCTAACTGTGTGGAGTTGTTTGGATTTGACATCCTCATAGATGCCAAGTTTAAGCCCTGGCTGCTGGAGGTCAACTACAGCCCTGCACTCACACTGGACTGCCAAGCTGATATTTCAGTGAAGAAAAAGCTAGTCAGTGATGTCATTGATATGATGAACTACACATCGACCGACAGCTTAAGAGACAGAGCTTATCGGAAACATAGGTACAAGCAACCTTGTTTTAAGGCGAACCACCCGTCTGCACCTGTGCTCTCAACGTTAAACCATCAGAAGAAAAAGAGAGGTAACAAGGGCTCGCACACTCAAATTCTCCCTCTGCTAAAAACGTCTCATCAGCCTGAAAAGACAAAACGGGGTAAGCTTAAACAGCGTGACCTTGAAGCCAACTACCAAAGATGCCTTCCGCCTTTTGAATTATCGAAGATACGTGAAGCTAGATGCAGAATAATTAACACCAGTGCTATCAAACTCCACACCAACCAGACCCAAAACCTGATACTGGGCCAGGATTCAAGGACAAATGAGTCAGCGTTGAACAGACAGTCTCGTCAGCCTCTTGTATCGTACCTCATGAACAACGGGTCTCTTTACAGGTCTGATGTTACAAACCATGACAACTCTGAAACTGAAGCTGAGAGGCAGCGCTCAGGAGAGACAGACGTTTCCTCTTTGACACCTGACACCCAGGAGAGTGAGGAAGCGTTCACACGGCCTGCTGCGTCCTGGAAGCTCCCAAACATTTACAGGTACTGTAAATTTGCAAAATGTCAAACGAAGGCCAAATCGTTGGTTTTAAAAGTGGAAAGTTTGACCTATTACTATTACTTAAATTACTTCTGACTTGGAATATTTTACAATTTTGGTGAAAATTGCATTTTTATGCCTTGAAATTCATAAAACTGAAGCCAGTTTGAGAACCTTTAAAAATTTTTAAAAAGGGATGACAATTGACTCTTTTCAAACGTTCACAGCACAAAGCCAGTTCGGATCACTGCGGAGAAAACCACAGGGAATGGACAAAATATTCCACCAGTGAAGGTTGGAGACTTCATAAGGACGTTTCCATTTAACAGGGCTACTCTGAAAGCCTCGCAGCACGAACTGGACATAAGGACAGTCCTACAGGAGATTCAGAGCCTAACTGGACAGTTGGTTTCAGGCAAAGGACACAAGATGAAGAGCAGGAGAGAAGAGAAGGTGACAGCAGATAAGGATGCTGATACTGACTTTGATTCGCTGTTGTGGGGACCAAAAGATCCTCCATTGATCAGCCAATTCTTCAAATCAACTTAACCTGTGGCATACTCTAGCTGGTGTAAATGAATACTCACTTATACTGCATGGTGCTTTTCTACTGTTTTCTTTAGGGTTGGAGGCTCTGATAGGCTGTTTTTTTCTGGGTTGGTTTGTTTATTTGACCTAACACATCATTAGTGAGGATCCTACAGCCCTTTGTGTAGCTTGCATCAGAACATATTTCATTTATATGTTAAATATGATCAAATTTGCTGGTAAATTGAGTTTCTTTATATGCTGTAGTCACGGGAACAAGATTAGCTTTTATGTTAGAACACACGACCCACACGAAAACCTGTGGTTGTTAAAGAAACTTTTAGACAAACGTATCTGTGATTGATTGTTTTTATGATTATAAAAAAGCGTTATTGGTTAGTAGTGGACTTTGACAGACTCACACGTGAACACATATTTTAATGGGCTGTGAGACAGTGACTCTTTTCTAATTAAAGTAGTTAATGTACACATTTTTGTCGTGTGGCTCTGAAATGTACTGTGGCTCTTTAAGTTGTTTGAAACTTTGAAAACATCTATTAGAAAGAGGGGATTTGCCATGAACTCTGCTGCTCTCACGCATCTGATCTGGTTCTGCACAAAACTGGTGAAAATGTGGACTTCTACGGAGATCACTAAGGCTTCAAAAGTTCTACAAAGTTGCCAGAAGGACAGGTATATAGCATTAAAGCTGAGTGGAACAGTGGTTAGCACTATTGCCTCACAGCAAGAAGGACCTGAGTTTGACTCTACCATAGGGCTGGGCCATGTCATACTGTTCACGATAATACCGGTATAATTTCATGCAACGATAAGAAAATGAAATATCGCGATAGAATATGGGTAAAACGCGCATGCGCAGTGCCTTTGTTTTCATATGCACATGGCGAAAAAGGCACGGCGGCGTATTGTGTGTGTATAACCTCTTTTTAAGTTTTGTGGATATTATACATGGTTATGCTGAGGATATGTCGGCCAATTTCCACCGGAAATGCCTTTTGGTTAAACTGTCAGCAAGGAATTTGCATTTGCACTGTTAAATTTTTATATAACTTTAATGCAAAAAACAGCTGCTTGTTTAAGTGAAAATACATTGATGGGTTCTTTTTTTTTTTTTTGCACTAATAAAATTGTGGAGTTGTGAAGTATTTTGTGTCAATTATATCGTCAGTTATATCGTTATCGCAAACTTTCAAATGTATATCGTGATAAATATTTTTGGTCATATCGCCCTGCTCTACTCAACCATCTGGCTGGGAACTTTCTGTGTAGAGTTTGCTTGTTGTCATAATAATGAGTTACAACTCAGTGCAAAGCTTCAAATATCAGAAGGAAACTGTATGTGTAGGTGATATTTCTCTGGTTTACGCTATAAAGCAGAAAACAATAAATGTTAAGGCCCAGATATGACCCACATCTGCCTTGACTCGCCACGTGACTAACAGTGTGTCTGGTTGCCACAGCTCCACCTTACATATGCTAGCTGTTACATGTGTGTCATGATCAGCTCTACACACAGACTGTATATAAAAGACAGATGCAGCCATCGTGAGGTCAATCACTGGGTTAGTTAAACCCCATTTATGAAGCCTTCGGCTGGGTTTTTCACAATCAACTAGGTTTGATTTTTGAACGCAAACATAATGGACACGGGAGGGGAGGATCTGATGTATTAGTTTGAAACGTTAGCTTAAATGTTAGTCAACTGACTTATTTACACTATGCTGCTGCAATTTAAAAAAATTTTTAAATCATGTTTTTATGCTCCATGTGAGGAACTAATGCACTTTGGGAAGTAAAAATCAAGTTTGTGCAGCGACTGAACTGACACAGGGAACATATCAGTTTGCACCACATGAACTTATAATGAGGTCAGTCAGTGCTTTGACATCATCTTTTGTCCTTTCACATAAATTATTGCTGGGGTGCTTAATAACCACTTAACAGTCCTTTATATACCTGGATAATTTGATACTGACAAGATTTGCACTGCAGACACAAAGGTGGACTCTAGAATTTCTGTACAATAGAAACAAGTTGTAAAGGGGGGGAAAAAACATTAAAACAAGCATATTCAGCAACGTGATACACACTTGGAATCTATTATTGCGTATCTCAGTCCATTTCCTGTCTTCCATGGCATGTTAGGCATACTTACTCAAATAATAAATGCTTAATATATTTCTGAGATGTAAAATTGTCTTTCCAGTAAATCTCTCTTTATCAGAGAAAGTGGCATCAGCAGAGGGCAGCGTGGAGAATAGTCATAACAACACAAGTGAGTCCTTCTCTGTCTCTGTAGAGTACATGAATGTCTGAAAGGCACCAGGAAAACAGTACCACAGAAGCCACAATGTCATTTGTTCAGTTAATAGCTGGTTAAGAAAAAAGTGACCTCAAAGCACAGCTTGTCTGAGTGGCTATCTACTGTTTTGGTGTTGAGTTTTAGGGTTTGCAATGCCAGGAATAAAAACCACTTGTATGAACTTTCATTTCTTATCTGACATTTAAATACGATTAATACTATGAATTCTTAAATTGTTCCATTTGTTGTTGGGAACACATGTAAAATGCCTCAGTATGCATGAATTTTACACAAGACACAGACATCAACAAAGATATCTGAACTACAGTCATTTCTCTCTGAAAAAGCACTTGGCGAAGGTGAGAACAGGCACAAAAGCACAATATATAAGCAGAGAGATGTTACAGCACTGATAATCCCATCATCCTTTTGCTTGCTGAGATCAGAAACTATTTAAAGCCCTGTAGTGTGAGATTCTTTTTAATCTCCTTTTTTGTGAGATGAACGCCTCACAAACGGAGCAGAAAGGTCAGCCTTATATGAGTTTGTTGCGGTGCTGATTGTGCAAATGAGTGAATGTGCATGAGCTTTTGATCAGGTGGCTCTAATCAGGTTCAACAATCTGAAGAGGTGAATCTAAAGGTGATTATTGCTTGTGGCCGCTTGTCCATGAAATTCTTTCAGCTCTATGGATAATTCTGACATGCTGCAGATTGTTGCAAATGGTGCTGTTGCACTCGTGCACGTGCACAGTAGATTCAGACCAGTTTAAACTGTGTGGTAACATAAATATCTGTGGTCCAGCAGCCTGCTACGTACTACTCTGCTAATTACTTGTGGTTGTCTGTATATAGTTTCTCTTTCCTGCTTGCTCGACATTCACAATGTGCTGTAATGGGCTCAACCAGATATGTTGATCATGCTGCTGAAGCCTTAATGTGGAATTTTGCCATCCAAAGGAAATCTTTTGAGGCTAATTTATCAAACTTTGAGTGGTTTTTAAAAATTATTTTTTCAAACTGATGCTCTCCGGTCAGCAAGGCATGCTTTTAGAAGGACTTTTGGTTAAATTCATAGTGAGCAGTGAGGATGAGACACAGTTGACAGGTGAAAAATTAAAGAAAGAAACTGAACTTTTGGCCTGTATACTGAGCTTTGTATTGCTATAGTTTATGACACTATTTTGTCAGGAAATATTTTATTTCAGATAAGCAACAATAGTTCACAGTTCTGGATACTCAAAAACTGTTTCGAATGTGATACATTTACATCAGACAAAGTCACAGACTGTATTTTACTTCACAGTCTGCTGTATGCCAGTCTGCATTCAGTAGTTGATGGGGCAGTACATAATCTGACCACTAGTCAGCAGTGTGGCATAACAGAGTTTTCTAATTAGGGCAGTTTTCACTCAGCAGCTGCCATTTGATTACAAACTGTCTCTCTGTTTAAACTGCTGCTGAAGAGCCTCCACCTGCTGCCTGTGGACCTGCGCACCCACACACACACACACACACACACACACACACACACACACACACACACACACACACACACACACAGAAATACATGCACAGTCACAAGACAAACATACAGTGTAAACTTGTTAAAACATGTACAGGAGCACTGTGTGTGACTCATATGTGGACTTCAAGAAGTACAAGCGTATTTGTAAATGTTTGTGCAGATTTACGCCATGCTGTGTCTAACTGCCGCTTTACGTCACACCGTGAGTACCAGTTTGAATTGCTACAAGGCTGCTGCATCATTTCTTCACTCAGATTTTTGGTGGGTTTTTGAGGTCAGGCCTCTGCAGGCTGCTAATTTTTATTTTCAATCAATAAATGAAATGAAAATTTTATCAAACAATTTTTATCAAACAATCAAATTGTTTTCTTCTTTTTGTTTCTAAAACCTTACCCATTTCATATCAGTATGGACACCCAACATGATTTTATTTTTCTCATTTAGATCTCATGTGTTTTCAGAGTGTTCCTTTAATTTCTTTGGGGAAGTATGTATTGAGCCAAGATTTAAACCTGTGCCTCCAGCTGTTTAGGGTGGATACCAAACCATATCCAAGCCAAACGTCGATCTGTCCAACGTGTTCAGTATCCTGCCTGATGTCTCCTCTCAGTAGGAGGAACACTTGTCAGAAAACTGAATCAGACTGGCTGGCTCTTTTTAACAAAAAGGGTAGTGGTTTTATGCTGAGCCCCTCCTCAATATTACCATTTGGCCAGTGAGTGGTGTCACTTGATGAGTCATGAGAGCGACTCCTTTACAAAAATCAAGACCGTCATTTTTTTAAACTCTCCAACAAGGGAAATGACTGCACAAGAACCAAAACTGTGGTTGTCTTCATGCATGCTCAGTCATCCAACTAAATAAATCCTAAAAGGTTGATTCTGTTCATCTGGACGTAGCGTTTTCAATGGGAGAAAATTTTCATCAGTCATCCAAGGACTTCTTCAGCCTCAGCTGACTGCAGGTTTCCTCAACCTCATAAACAGTAAATTGCACAATAACTGAAACTAGCTCAGTGAATGAACAGTGGGCTGGGAGGTCAGTTCCTTGATCATTAATATGCAAATTGTTATGACCATTGATCAACAGTCACTGATAAAAGCCCATCAATCAATGGCCATTGATCAAGGACCACTGATCAAGGGCCATGAGTACCATTCACAGAGAGTTGGGGAATAGCTGCTATCACAGCATTGTAAGATGGCAAAAGATGTACCCTTAGGCCCCCCTTGATTCAGAGATGGTCTTTCCCTTTTCACGTAAATGGCCTTCTTGACTTAAATCAGTGTTCCTCCCTGTCCAGGATGTCTACAATTCAATTGGCCTGTAAGTGTAAATAGACTGCAGAGTCCTGGCCTGACGAGGTAGCTCTTCTGTGTTGTGCCATAGGCTTCACCAGAGGTTGTTTGGTTTCCCCGATGTATAAATCCTGGCAATCCTCCTGGCACTTAACAGCGTACACTATGTTACTCTGTTTGTGTCGGGGGACCCGATCCTTGGGGTGGACAAATTTTTGACGCAGCGTGTTTTGGGGTTTAAAAGCCACAGAGACCTGGTGTTTAGAAAAAATGTGTCACGACTGTTCCGATACTCCTGACACATACAAGATCACTACAGGTTTTCGCTTAGGCAGCGGTTGTCCTTCTCTCCTGGATCGGCTAGAGCTTTCTTTAGGTGCCTATTTGAAGTTTACACGGTTACTTTCTCGTCTGAAAATATATTTAAAATTTTATTTTGTGACCCAGAAAGATTAATAATAGTAATATTAAAATTAGTAGCGGCCGCCATTGTTAGAAAATGGAATTGGCTGGGCCATGCTATGAATTCTGGGATATGGTGGGCCATCCTTCAAATCTGGGGAAAAGGAGGACGCATGTGTCTACCGGATTCGGAGGAGTCGACGGATTGGGACAGCCTTCGTCGCATCGCTGTGACGTAATCGGCCTTCAAATGCGGCCACAGGAGGATGCAGCCTACGTTTTGGGACATAGCTAGTCTATCACCCTCTTCCTGTAACCACTTCCTGGGTCTTGTTTCAGGGGCTCATAAGTATTTTTGTCACTGAGCAGTGAAACTTTTTTCTCAATATAGTCTTTTTGGTTTAGCAAAAACCATGTGCCTACCCTTGTCTACCGGAAGGATGATAATGTTATTGTCATTACTAAGTGATGTGAGTGCCTTCCTCTCCTCCATACTTATGTTGGATACTGGGGGCTTTGCATTGGTGAGACAGGCAGAAAACTTTGTCTGTAGTTGCTCTGCTTCCATGTCTGCAATGTTGGTGTTTCAAATTGTTGTTTCTGTAGCTGTGATCAGTTCCAGTTGCATCACAGCAAAGTTCAACCCTTTTGCAAGAATGTTTTCTCTGCTTGGGTGAGCTGTCTGTCAGACATATTTTTCACCCACTGGTCCACATCCTCATTGTGGCATCCTTCTTCTCCTCTGGCCACTGAGGACACTGTGTTTGTATCTTCCTGTGGTTTCTGACGCACAACAAGTAAGTCAAACTTCCTTCGTTGCCTGGTCTTAGACTTCTCATTAGGGATGGGTATCGAAAACCGGTTCTTGTTGAGAACCGGTTCCCACTGTTTCAATTCCTTGGAATCGTTTGCCACTTTTAAAAACGATTCCCTTATCGATTTCAGTCGCCCCGAATGACGTCATCACGTTGAGTAGCGTCTTTTACCCAGTAGGAAACACGGCGCCTGAGCGGCACAAACGCTCAAAAGTTTGGTTACACTTTATGAGAAAGGATGACAACAGGGCAACGTGCAATACTTGCAAAGTAGAGATTTCATCAAAGGGAGGAAACACTACGAATATGCAAAAGCATTTGCTCAAAAAACACGCGATTGCTTTCAACGAATGTCGTGTTTTTGATCCGCTCCGGACTAGCGAAGCTCAACCCAGCAGCAGCGGTAGCGTTTCCACGTCCTCTCCCGTTAATACTGCAGGTAACTAATCAATTAGCATTGCATATTATGTTAGCGCGATTTACCTTATTACAAAACCTGCTATTACTGTGCGTTGCATTTAGATAACCATGATGAGAGAGACAGAGTCTGGCTGGCTCAGATGCTGGCAGTTCTCGCTGCAGTCTACCGGTAGCGTCTCCTTTCAGGCCAGGATAGACAAATGTCACCGAGCAGTGACTAAGTTTGTGGTCAAAGGCTTGCACCCATTTGCCACAGCAGATGCCCCCGATTTCACTTTGGTAAGTGAATGTGTTTAATTGTAGGCAGGGACATTACTGGATATTCTTGTGTAATTGCTACAGAATAATTTATGTTATACTTTGTTATTGCTACAGGAGAATATTTATTTTATTATTTTACATATACATTTTTTTTCCTGGGGACCCTGTGACACCCCATTGAAGAGCCGTAGGCTGTGGATCTCTTAAGATCTCACTGTTGGGTTTGTAAGGCCATGTTACTCCTAAATTTCTATCTTGTTCAAAGAGAAGATATAAAACACAGTTCTAAGCTAATCGACTTTAGTGTTCTCCTTTAAAAAAAAAAAGAATCGATAAGAGAATCGATAAGGAATCGAATCGTTAAACAGAATCGAAAATGGAATCGGAATCGTTAAAATCTTATCAATACCCATCCCTACTTCTCATGCTGTGCTAGACGAGTCTTCTCAATGAATCCAAACACCTTTTTAAGAATATTCTCATCTAGAAGCATTGCAAGTCTCTGTCGAATCCACTCCACTTTAAATTTTAGCAAGTCAATGGTAAAATCTGAGCAGCTGGTGCTGTGCCTTATGTAGGCTTTTGGTTGCTCGGTGGCCCTTAACTGAAGAGCTCATTTGCAAACTTTTAGGAGTAACCTTGTTTATGTCTGCATCTGAAGGCTGAATCTCAGGTTTTTCCTGTAGTCCGCCATCTTACGTGTTGTTTGCTCATACTGACGTACAAGCTTTAGCCAGTCCTTGCCAAAGTGGGTTGAAATGGCTTGATGCATGCTAAGTCATCCAGGTAAGGAAATCCCAAAAGGTTGATTCTGTTTATCTGGACATAGCGTTTTCAGTGGGAGACACGTTTCGTCAGTCATCCAAGTGACTTCATCAGTCACTTTGATCAGTGGTTGTTGATCAATGGTCATGACAATTTGCATATTTATGATCAAGGAACTGACTTCATATCCCATTGTTCATTCAGTGGGCTAGTTTCAGTTATTATGCAAATGTACTCTTTATAAGATTGGGGAAACCTGGAGTCAAGCCATAGCGGCAGATGCACCATTGCCTCGACATCTTTCTTTGTTGACTTTCAGCTGCATTGTTATATCAACACCCCCCCATTGTGCTGGTGATCCACCGACAGGTAGCTGGTGATACGCTGTGCTGGGAGAGTTTGAAGGAGAGAAGTTCAGGCACAGTGGTATTAAATGCCAAACTAAAGTCCACAAACAGGACCCTGGCACAAGTTCCCTGGGCGGTCAAGATGTTGCAGGATGTAATGCAGTCCCATGTTCACCGCATCGTCCACCGACCTGTTTGCCTGGTAGGCAAACTCTTTCAGCTTCTGGGAGTAGATCCTTTTAGCCGCTTTGATTTCCCTGGTCAGTGTGCTCCTGGCTTGCTCTTACAGGGCCCTGTAACCGCTTCTGTAGGCGTCCTCCTTGGCCTTGGTTCCTGCTTTGCTGCGTTAGTCCACTTCTTCACAGTTTTGACTATAGACTTGGCACGTTTTAGTTATTGCCTATAAACTGGAATAAGATGGACCAGGCAGTGATCAGAATGTCCCAAAGCTGCCTGGGGGACAGAGCAATAGGCATCTTTTACAGTTTTTTGCAGTCGCTAACAAGCGTTTGTCCAAACAGTTGTCACATTTGCAAAACTCTAAACACAATTAGCACAGCATCGGTCTGTTGTGGCCATACCATTCACACATTTCATGTCGTGTTCACCCAATATGCAGTCAGTGAACACATTTCCACGATGCTTACATTTTCTTAACAGTCAAGCTATACCTCCCAACAAAATTATGGACTGTTTTTGTAGTATCTACAAATGTTAACAAACAACATCCCACAATAGCAAAAACAATATTCCAAACTTTAGATACAGTATAAAAACCTCTGCTTCTGCAATGATATCAGTACAAAAACAATATCAATATCAAAAATATATCTCAGCTGATAATAAACAAACAATTGAATAATTGACACACAGCTGATTTATGTTGGGTAAATTGGGCCAACCACAGCTTCTTCCATTCTGGCTTAGACTCAGTGGGGTTTATAAGGCAAGACCTTGAGGAGTGATGTTTTTGGAAACAAAAAAAAGACAAACACTGTAATGTCTGGTCGAGGAAGCGTAAGAGCAAGGGGCCCAGGGAGAAGAGCAGGCCCAAGGAGAGGGCAAGGTATAGGTGTAAGAATGCGTGGTGGTGGCATTCCAAGGGCTGCAAGAACAGTAGTCAGTGATGAAATTCGTGCCACTATCATTGACCATGTAATCAACCATGGTCTTTCACTAAGAGAGGCTGGTGAAAGAGTGCAGCCCAATTTGAGGCGGTCAACGGTTGCCTCCATTATACGCATCTTTCAACAAACCAACAGGTAAGTATTGCATTTTACATGGATTGTTTCTATTCTCACTTGACATGTCAATATGGTCATACAGTAATGCATATGTTGAATTTTTTGTCTTTCTAAAGAATGCAACGTCTTCCACCCTCTGGGGGAAGAGGAAAGCTCCACAGTAATGATCAGGAGCTTGCCATTGTAGAAATGGTTACTGCAAATAATGCAATAAAACTGCGTGAAATTCAAACTAGAATTGTGGCGGACCATAAGATATTTGACAATATCGATAGAATCAGCCTCACAACCATTACGCGGACATTGTCCAAACACAGAGTGCGGATGAAGCAGCTCTACACTGTTCCCTTTGAGAGGAACAGTGAGAGGGTCAAGGAGCTACGACGACAATATGTCCAGGTATAGTGTATATTCAATCCAATGTCCAGTTCTATAAGCTTTGCACTTTGCAAGTAGGTAACCTACACAATACTAGGTTACAGTACAGTATGGTATACAGTAATAACATGACTTACATAAACTTTGTTTCAGAGAGTTATGGAATTGGAGGCCAACCAGGCCCCTCATGAATTCATATACATCGATGAGGCAGGATTCAATCTGGCCAAAAGGCGTCGACGTGGACGAAATGTAATTGGAAAAAGGGCCACAGTTGATGTGCCAGGACAGAGAGGGGCAAACATTACCATGTGTGCAGCAATTGCAAATGCAGGATTACTCCTTCACAGATGTCAGGTTGGACCCTATAATACAGAGCGCTTGCTTGCCTTTCTCAATGATCTCCACCAGCGCCTGGTTCCAGAGCAGGGTCAGGAGGGTGAAAACATGAGGACCTTTGTAATTACCTGGGACAATGTGGCTTTCCATCACTCGCAAGCAATAACAACATGGTTTGAAGTCCACCCAAGACTGGTAAGTCTCTTCCTTCCACCCTATTCACCTTTCCTCAACCCCATAGAGGAGTTTTTTTCTGCATGGAGGTGGAAGGTTTATGACCATCAGCCACATGACCAGATGTCCCTCCTTGAAGCCATGGATGCTGGCTCCAGGGACATCACAATTGACGATTGCCAAGGGTGGATCCGACATACCAGGCGGTTTTATCCCAGGTGCATCAACTTGGATAACATCAGATGTGATGTTGATGAAAACATGTGGCCTAACCCTGAAGATCGCAGAGATTAGATGCAACTTTTTTGCCTTTTTTTAGCCCCCCTCCCCCCCTTTTTATCTTGGCTTTTTGCTGTTGTTTTTTTGTTCAGAATGCGCTTGTGTGTTTCATGGATATTTTGTTCACTGTAAGCAATACTGTAAAACTTTCTCTGTCCTATCATACCGTGTTTCTACTGTACCTCCTGTAGTAAACAGTAGAGAAACAAAAACTTGTTTGCTTTTTACTGGAATGCTTTTGAATGTGAACATTACTGTACATGTGGACATACAGTTACCAACCAAGACATTTCTGGTGTCAAAATGGTGGATTGCATGTTTCGCATGCAAATACCTGTAAAACTGAAACATAAAAGTCTATGTAGTTTTTGTAATGTCAATAATAGCCAGTATTTTGAAACAAGGTGTACTTTGATTGACTGCATGTACCTTGTGAGGTGAAAACAAGTGTTATTCTTTGACAGACTAATTTCATTTTGAGTCAGATTTATAGTGTTTTTGTACAGTTAGTGTGTGCAGAGAAAGATGTGTTCTATTTTGAAATGAAGAGTTAGTATATATTTAACAAAATGTATTTTTGAGAAGAAAATTATCCATTTGGCCAATTGTGTTTTGTAGGTGTGAGTCTGTGTTAAGAGTTTAGAAAAAGTATCTGAAGTATGGGTAGGCGCTTGTTAGCGATTGAAAAAAACTGTAATGTAGTGTAACAGTGGTCCAGTGTCATGTTGTCCCTGGTGGGGCAGTCTATATGCTGTCTATATTTAGGAAGTTCGTGGTTTAGATTTGCTCTGTTAATCTGCACCCAGACCCAGGTGGGTCTGGGTGCAGTTCCCCCCTCCAGGGGCGGGGGCACCTAGACCCGGTTTGTAGAGTACGCTTGGGGAGTGTGATCGTGTGTACAGCGTCTCTTTATGTCTGTCTCCACGTTGGTTGAGTGTGGAGTAAGTGCATATGAGAGCATGAGGGTGGGAATGGATGTTTGTATCTGTGTGTGCCTGTATGTCTGTGTCTATATGTCAGGTTGGGTGTCAGGCGCCACCTCTCTGGGGACATCTTAGGCCCTCCAAGGTATGGAGGCCTATCTCCACCCACCACCACTTCCCCTGCCAGTGGCGGACCCCCTCAGACATCGGTGCGTTGGTGGTTCTTTGTGTCCGGGGATGGGCGTCCGGGTACACACCGGCTCACTCCTTGGCGGCCGCTTATCGGGGCCTGGAGCCTGGGGCTCGCTCGGGCCACTTCGGAGGTGGGGTGCCCCCGGCCTCTCGGCCTGGGGCTCGGTCACTCAGGCGCAGCTGGCTGCCGGCGGAGCTCACGGGCGCGTCACTGCAACTCCCCCTGGCTTCTGCTCCGCGGCTGCTGAGTGAGCCCTCATCTGGGACTCTCCTCAGCTCTTTCCGGGACAGTGGCGCAGCTGCCCCTCTGTTGGTCTTCCTTGGTCTCTTGTGTTCTGGGGGCCTCTGGATGTCTGGATCTCCTCCACACCTGCTTCACGCCCTGGAGGACGGGGCTGTGGCCCCCCCACACCCTCTAGCAGATTATTACATGAAGGAACCTTTTAAAAAAACAAAAAACAAGCGCGTCCATGCTCACAGGTGTACACACGGGTGATCACACCCACAAACTACACCCTTTTTGGCTCCTACCTCAAAGCACACTGTGTTCTGTTGATCTTATGTGCTGCACAATAATGTTTAACATTTAGTATTTACTGTCATATTCCCATATATCATTGTGATGTTGTTTATTCTATTACTCTTGTTCTCTTCTGCTTGCTTTCTTTTTTCTTTCTCAGCAGGTGATCCAGGTGATTGATATATGCATTTTTATTCTCTGCCCATTCTGTTGGTTTTTGTCTTTTGCCCTTCTCCCCCGTCCCTCTTCTCAGCTGTTTCTCTTTCCCTCTTTCTTTCTCCCCTTCTTTCCCCCAGTCAAGTCTGTCCCGTATTCAGTAAGTGAAAATAAAATAAACAATAAAAGGTGAATCAAATGGACCATTACGGCAAGGCTGGGATGGTCAATTTGGTAAAGTAAATCCGTTGGGCATCTTTCTTTGCCTTTAGACAACAATTCTGATGGCAAAAGAGCCAAACGGGACAGGCCAAAAAAAAAAAAGATTTGCTCTGTTAAAATCCCCAAGGACAATTGTAAAGGAATTGGGGGATTTTCTTTCCAGGGTGGTAATCTGGTCAGCCAGCTCGCACAGTGCGTTGTTCGGGTTGGCCTGAGGAGGGATGTAAACTCCAACAAGCATGAAGGAAGAAAACTCCTACGGTGAATAAAGTGGTTTGCAGTTGATGAAAAAAGTTTTCAGGTTTGGGCCGGAGTATTTCTGTAACACTGTGACAGCAGTACACCAACGTTCGTTAATCTAGAAGCAGACTTCACCACCCCTTGTTTTCCCTGAGAGCTCCGTTTTGCGGTCTGCCCGGTGAAGTTGGAAGCCTGGCACATTTGAGATAGCGTCTGGGATTCGTTCATTGAGCCAGGTTTCAGTAAAGCACAGGGCAGCAGAGCGTGCAAAGTCCTTGTTAGCCCGGTTTAAAAGCAGTAATTCCTCCACTTTGTTTGGAAGAGAGCAGAGATTCGCAAGATGAATGGAGGGGAGTGCCGTGCGGAATGCCAACGTGATTTCACCAGTGCACCAGCGCGGGTCCTCCGTCTGCATCTCCTTCGAGCGCCACAGAGAGCTGCTGTGCCTTGACTAAAATCTCCAAAAAACTTTCCAGGTTTATGAAAAAAGGATAAAAACTATTTTGAGATGACTGTCTGATGTTTAGCAGTTGATCTCTGGAAAAAAAAGTGATGTGGTCTGAGTGACCAAATGTACGGAATATAAACAAAACGAAGGAAAGTGCAAGAGAGCGCAGTACCAAGGCTGCCATCTGTGGTGCCACTTTGATTCAGACCATGTTGTTTTTAGCAATGTGAGATATGAACTTATTAACAGTCTTGAATTTTTTATTATATTTGGAAAATGTTGTGGTTTGAGGAAAGATAAATAATATTTCAGATTTTAAAACCTCTCTCTGACGACTTCCTGATGAGTCAAGAGTTAAAGCTCACTTTGTGTTCTCCCAGGATCCTGTGATAGAAAATACATGAACAGTCAATTACCAGCAGCTGTTGCTTTGTAATACTTTAAGGCTGACAAAGCTTTGAGGCTTTAGAAGCGACAGCACCTCCAGACATAATATTTTGAGTGTCAGGGATAAGTTCACCTGCAATCTGCAATCTTTCAAATCTCTATTAAAATCACTGACAGCTACAATTTTATTATACCAAGAGGCTGTTTGCTTGGACTAAATCTTTGCCTGTCACATAAGGATTGCTGTTACCACGCCTACTTACACTAAATTTCAAAGCTGCTATGTTAATTATCTCCAGTCTGACAGGCAGCAACTTGTCCAGCTAAGTACCAACAGCTGAAAACGCACAAAGTAATCATCAGTAGATGAGACTGCAGACTAATGCCA